>NW_028270156.1:113770058-114370058 GCF_037043375.1 Chiloscyllium plagiosum
GACAGAGGGACAGAGAGAGAGGATAAGAGAGAGACACACACAGAGTGAGAGAAGGAGAGGGACATAGAGACAGAGAAAGTGGGACAGAGAGACAGAGAGGGAGAGAGCAACACAGAGAGAGAGGGAGAGAGAGGGACACAGAGAGAGAGAGGGACAGACAGACAGACTGAGAGAGATAGACAGAGAGACAGAACGAGTGAGGGATAGTGAGACAGATGTACAGAGAAAGAAACAGAGACACAGAGACAGAGAGAGGGACAGAGAGAGAGAGGGACAGAGAGAGAGGGACAGCGAGAGAGAGAGAGCGGGGCAAAGAGAGAGGAACACAGGGAGAGAGGGACAGGGGGGTGGGACAGAGAGAGAGATAGAGAGAGAGGGACCGAGAGAGAGGGACAGAGAGACATCGAGAGTGAGGGGGGGGGGCAAGGGAGACAGAGATAGAGAGAGAGGGACAGAGAGACTGAGACAGAGAGAGGGACACAGTGAGAGAGAGAGCGACATAGAAAGAGAGAGAGGGGGACAGAGGGACAGAGAGAGAGGAACAGAGAGACAGAGGGCCACAGGGACAGAGAGACACAGAGAGAGAGGGGGAAGAGAGACACAGAGAGAGAGAGGGACAGAGAGACTGAGAGAGAGAGAGCGAGAGGGACACAGTGAGAGTGAGAGAGCGACACAAAAGAGAGAGAGGGACTGAGGGACTGAGAGAGAGGGACAGAGAGGCAGCGCGACAATGAGAAAAAGTGATAGACGGACAGAGAGACAGAGGGGCAGAGAGAGAGAGGGACCGAGGGGCATAGAGAGAGGGACAGGGAGACCGAAGGACTGAGAGACAGAGAGAGAGAGAGGGACAGAGAGACAGAGCGAGTGAGGGACTGTGAGACAGAGGGACAGAGAGAGAGAGAGAGAGAGAGATACAGAGACAGAGACACAGAGAGAGGGTGGGACAGAGAGAGAAAGTGGGACCGAGACACAGAGAGAGACGGACAGACGGACAGAGAGAGAGAGGGACAGAGAGACAAAGAGAGAGAGGGATAGCGGGAAAGAGGGACATAAAGAGAGAGAGTGACGGCGAGACAGAGTGAGAGAGGGACAGAGAGACAGAGGGAGGGACAAAGAGACAGAGGGACAGAGAGAGAGGGGGACCGAGATACAGTCAGAGAGAGAGAGACCGAGGGACATAGAGAGAGAGGGACAGAGAGAAAGAGTGAGAGAGGGACAGTGAGAAACAGGGACAGAGAGAGAGAGAGAGAGAGAGAGAGAGACAGAGAGAGAGGGACAGAGAGACCGAGGGACACAGAGAGAGAGAGGGACAGAGGTGGGGGGGGGGGGAAGAGAGACAGAGAGAGAGACGGACAGAGGGATACAGAGAGACACAGAGAGAAAGTGAGAGAGAGGGACAGCAGGACAGAGGGACACAAAGAGACAGAAGGACATAGAGACTAAGGGACAGAGACAGCGAGAGAGAGAGAGAGGGCGAAGGGAGACAGAGAGAGAGAGGGACAGTGGGACTGAGACAGAGAGAGGGACACAGTGAGAGAGAGCGACATAGAAAGAGAGAAAGAGGGACAGAGGGACAGAGAGAGAGGAACAGAGAGACAGATGTACAGAGGGACAGAGAGACACTGAGAGAGAGGGGGAAGAGAGACACAGAGAGGGACAGAGAGACTGAGAGAGAGAGAGAGCGAGAGGGACACAGTGAGAGTGAGAGCGACACAAAAGAGAGAGAGGGACTGAGGGACTGAGAGAGAGGGACAGAGAGGCAGATGACAAAGAGAAAAAGTGATAGACGGACAGAGAGACAGAGGGGCAAAGAGAGAGAGAGACCGAGGGGCATAGAGAGAGGGACAGGGAGAGAGAGGGACAGAGAGAGAGAGGGATAGAGGGACAGAGAGACTAAGGGACAGAGAGAGAGGGACAGTGAGAGAGAGAAAGAGAGAGGGAGAGACCGAGGGACATAGAGAGAGGGACAGGGAGACCGAGGGACTGAGAGACAGAGAGAGGGACAGAGAGACAGAACGAGTGAGGGACGGTGAGACAGAGGGACAGAGAGAGAGAGAGAGAGAGAGAGACAAAGACAAAGACAGACAGAGAGAGAGAGGGTGGGACAGAGAGAGAAAGTGGGACCGAGACACAGAGAGAGACGGACAGAGGGACAGAGAGAGAGAGGGACAGAGAGACAGAGAGAGGGACAGAGTGAGAGAGAGAGCGACATAGAAAGAAAGAAAGAGGGACAGAGAGAGAGGAACAGAGAGACAGAGGTACAGAGGGACAGAGAGACACTGAGAGAGAGGGGGACAGAGCGACAGATGGATAGAGAGCCTGAAAGCCAGAGAGAGAGAGCTTGGGAGGGACAGAGAGAGAGGAACAGAGAGACAGAGGGACAGAGAGAGAGGGAGAGACTGAGGAACATAGTGAGAGGGACAGGGAGATGGAGGCACAGAGAGATAGAGAGAGAGAGGGAAAGAGAGACAGAGAGACAGAAGGACAGAGAGAGAGAGACCGGGACACAGAGACTGAGAGT
The DNA here is from genome assembly GCF_037043375.1 of Chiloscyllium plagiosum. NCBI lineage: Eukaryota > Metazoa > Chordata > Chondrichthyes > Orectolobiformes > Hemiscylliidae > Chiloscyllium > Chiloscyllium plagiosum. The sequence goes on from NW_028270156.1 coordinate 113,772,580, forward strand.
TACGGAGAGAGAGAGAGAGACAGAGAGAGAGGGACAGAGAGAGAGGGATAGAGAGAGAGAGAGCGGGACAAAGAGAGAGGGACACAGTGAGAGAGTGACAGAGACAGAGGGGGAACAGAGAGGCAGGGACAGAGAGAGAGCACAGGGACACAGTGAGAGAGAGCGATATAGAAAGAGAGAGAGAGGGACAGAGAGACACAGAGATATAGGGGAGAAGAGAGACACAGAGAGCGCGGGACAGAGAGACTGAGAGAGAGAGCAACAGGGACAAAATTAGAGAGAGAGCGACATAGAAAGAGAGAAGGACAGAGAGACACAGAGAGAGAGTGGGCAAGAGAGAAACAGAGCGAGAGGGACAGAGAGACAGAGAGAGAGGGACACAATGAGAGAGAGAGAACGACATAGAAAGTGAGAGAGGGACACAGGGACAGAGAGTGAGGGACAGAGAGACAGAGTGAGAGAGGGACAGAAGGACAGAAACACTGCGAGACAGAGAGTGAGAGAGAGCGTGGGAGGTATAGAGAGAGAGGAACAGAGAGACAGAGGGTCAGAGAGAGAGAGAGAGAGGGAGATGAAGGGACATAGAGAGAGGGACAGGGAGATGGAGGGACCGTGAGACAGAGAGAGAGGGACACAGAGAGAGAGAGCGAGTGAGGGACAGTGAGACCGATGGACAGAGAGAGAGAGACGGGGACACAGAGACAGAGAGAGTGACAGAGAGAGAGAGTGGGACAAGAGAGAGGGACACAGGGAGAGAGGGACAGAAAGAGCGAGGGGGACAAAGAGAGAAAGAAAGAGAGAGAAGTACAGAGAGAGAGACACACACACAGAGGGAGAGGGACAGAGAGACAGAGAGAGAGGGACTGAGACAGAGAGAAGGACACAGAGAAAGAGAGAGAGCGAGGGACATAGACAGAGGGACAGAGAGACCGAGGGACAGAGAGAGAGAGTTGGGGACCGAGACACAGAGACAGAGACGGACAGATGGACAGAGAGAGGGAGAGGGACAGAGAGACAAATAGAGAGAGGGACAGCGGGAAAGAGGGTCACAAAGAGAGAGAGGGACAGAGAGACAGAGTAAGAGAGGGACAGAGAGAGACAGAGAGAGGGGTATAGAGAGGCAGAGAGAGAGTGGGACAGAGAGAAAGAGAGAGGGACAGAGAGACAGAGAGAGAATGGGACAGAGAGACAAAGGGAGAGAGGGACAGCGGGAAAGAGGTACAGACAGAGAGAGAGGGGGACAGAGAGACAGAGGGACAGAGCGAGAGAGAGAGAGGGGGGGCAGCGAGAGAGGGACAGAGAGCGCGAGGGACAGAGAGAGAGAGAGGGACAGAGAGAGGGACATAGAGAAAGAGAGAAAGAGGGACAGACAGTCCGAGAGAGAGGAGATAGAGAGACAGAGGGACAGACAGAGAGGAACAGAGAGAGAGGGACACACAGAGAGGGAGATGGACAGAGAGAGCCAGAGAGACGGGGACAGAGAGACAGAGAGGGAGAGAGCAACACAAAGAGAGAGAGGCAGACAGAGAGGGAGGGGTCAGAGAGGCAGAGAGAGAGAGCCGAAGAGAGAAAGAGAGAGGGACAGAGAGTCAGAGAGAGGGACAGAGAGAGAGGGACAGAGAGAGAGGGAAAGAGAGAGAGAGGGACAAACATAGAGAGGGACAGAGAGACAGAGAGAGAGGGACTGAGACAGAGAGAAGGACAGGCACAGCGAGAGAGAGGGACAAAGAGTGAGAGCGAGGGAGGTACAGAGGGAGAGGGACAGGGAGGCAAAGGGACAGAGAGAGAGAGTGACAGAGAGAGAGATACAGAGAGACACAGAGATAGAGGGACAGAGAGAGTGAGAGATAGAGCGACGGAGAGACACAGAGAGAGAGGGACAGAGAGGGTGAAGGACAGAGAGAGAGAGGGGCAGAGAGAGAGAGACAGGGACACAGAGACAGAGAGAAGGACAGAGAGAGAGAGAGAGAGAGACAGAGAGAAAGAGAAAGATAGGGACAGAGAGAGAGTGGGAAAAAGAGTGGCTGACACAGGGAGAGAGGAACCGAGAGGGGGGGGGGGGCAGAGAGAGAGAGAGAGACAGAGAGAGAGGGACAGAGAGAGAGAGACAGAGAGAGAGGGACAGAGAGAGTGGGTCAGAGAGACAGATTGAGAGAGGTACAGAGGGCCCGAGGGACAGAGAGAGAGACCAACACAGCAAGGGAGAGACCAACACAGAGAGAGAGAGAGGGAGTCAGAGAGGGAGCGGAAAAAGAGGCAGAAAGAGAGAGGGATAGAGAGAAAGGGAGATGGACAGAGAGGCAGAGAGAGAGGGACAGAGACAGAGGGAAGGACAGAGAGAGAGAGAGAGAGAGCGAAGACATAGAGAGAGGGACAGAGATACCGTGGAACAGAGAGAGCGAGGTGGACCGAGAGACAGAGAGAGAGAGGTGGACAGAGACACAGAGTGAGAGAGTGACAGGAAGACAGAGCGACAGAGAGAGAGAGAGGGGCAGAGAGAGAGGGACAGAGAGACAAAGAGAGAGAGGGACAGAGAGACTAAGAGGGAGAGGGACAAAGAGGCTGAGAGACAGAGAGAGAGTGACAGTGAGAGTAGGACAGAGAGATTGAGAGGGGGTTTGGGACAGAGACAGAGGCACAGAGAGAGAGAGGAACAGAGAGAGAGGGACACAGAGTGAGAGAATGAGAGGGACTGAGAGACAGAGAAAGAGGGACAGAGAGACAGAGAGGTAGAGAGCAACACAAAGAGAGGGAGAGAGAGAGCGAGGGTCACAGAGAGAGAGAGGGACAGAGAGACAGAAAGGGAGAGAGCAACACAGACAGAGAGAGGGAGACAGAGAGGGAGGGGACAGAGAAGCAGAGAGAGTGGGATAGAGAAAAAGAGGGAGGGACAGAAACAGAGAGAAGGACACAGAGACATAGAGAGAGCGCGAGGGACATAGAAAGAGGGGCAGAGAGACCGAGGGACAGAGAGGGGGGGGGGGGGGACCGAGAGACAGAGGGAAAGATGGACAGAGAGACAGAGTGAGAGCGGGACAGAGAGAGAGAGAGGTGCAGAGAGAAAGGGACAGAGAGACAGAGAGAGGGAGAGAGGGACAGAGAGATTGAGAGAGAGGGACAGACAGGCTGAGAGAGAGAGTGAGGGAAGGACAGAGAGATTGAGAGAGGGGGTTGGGATAGAGACAGGGGCACAGAGAGAGGAACAGAGAGAGATAAGGAGAGGGACAGAGAGAATGAGAAAGAGGGATAGAGAGACAGAGCGGGAAAGAGCAACACATTGAGAGAGGGAGAGAGAGGGAGAGGGACACAAAGAGAGAGAGAGAGATAGACAGGGACAGAGAGAGAGAGACAGAGCGACAGAGAGAGAGGGACACAGGGAGCGCGAGAGAGGGACAGAGAGGGAGGGACAGAGAGAGACAGTGACACGGAGAGACAGAGGGACACAGAGAGAGAGGTGCAGAGAGAAATGGACAGAGAGACAGAGAGAGAGGGACAGAGAGATTGAGAGAGAGGGACAGAGAGGCTGAGAGAGAGAGAGTGAGTGAAGAACGAGAGATTGAGAGAGAGGGTTGGGACAGAGATGGAGGCACAGAGAGAGGAACAGAGAGAGAGAAGGAGAGGGACAGAGAGAAAGAGAAAGAGGGATAGAGAGACAGAGAGGGAAAGAGCAACACATTGAGAGAGGGAAAGAGAGAGAGGGACAGAGAGAGAGAGGGGGGGACAAAGAGAGAGGAAACAGGGAGAGAGGGACAGAGAGAGAGAGTGGGGGACAGATTGAGAGAAACAGAGAGAGAGGGACAGAGTGACAGCGAGAGGGACACCGGGAGAGAGAGAGCGACAAAGAAAGAGAGAGGGATAGAGGTACAGAGAGACATAGGGACAGAGAGAGAGGGACCCAGTGAGAGAGGGACAGAGAGAGGGACAGAGAGAGAGGATCACAGAGAGAGATGGACAGAGAGAGAGAGAGAGACAGAGTGAGAGAGCCAGAGATAGAGAGATGGGCAGAGTGAGGGACAGAGAGAGAGGGACAGAGAGAGAGAGAGCGGGACAAAGAGAGAGGGACAGAGTGAGAGAGAGACAGAGAGGGGGGGGCAGATAGAGAGAGACAGAGAGAGAGGGACAGTGAGAGCGAGAGGGACACAGTGAGAGAGAGAGAGCGACATAGAAATAGAGAGTAGGACAGAGGGGCAGAGAGAGAGGGACAGAGAGACAGAGGGACAGAGAGTCAGAGTGAGAGAGGGACAGAGAGACAGAGGGGAAGAGAGAGAGAGAGAGAGACCGAGGGACATAGAGAGAGAGACATGGAGATAGAGGGACCGAGAGACAGAGTGAGAGAGGGACGGAGGGACACTGAGGGTGAGAGGGATAGAGAGATATAGTGAGAGAGGGACAGAGAACTCGAGGGAGAGAGAGAGAGAGGGACAGAGAGACACAAAGGAAGAGAGCAACATAGAGAGAATGCGGAACAGAGAGACAGAGAGAGAGGGACAGAGAGACAGAGGAATACAGAGATTGAGGGACAGAGAGAGAGAGGTCAGAGAGACAGAGAGAGAGCTAAAGAGAGTGAGAGAGGGACACAGATAGAGCGAGAGTGGGACAGAGATAAAGAGGAACAGAAACAGAAAGAGAGGGACTGAGACAGAGAGAAGGGCAGGCACAGAGAGAGAGCGAGACAAAGAGAGAGAGCGAGGGAGGTACAAAATGAGAGGGACAGAGAGACAGAGGGACACAGACAGACAGAGAGAGAGGGACACAGAGAGAGAGATACAGAAAGACACAGAGATAGAGGGACAGAGAGCGCGAGAGATAGAGCGATGGAGAGACACAGAGAGAGAGGGACAGAGAGAGAGAGGGACAGAGAGAGAGAAAGGGACACCGTGACAGAGAGGGGGACTTGGAGAGAGAGAGAGAGAGAGAGAGGGACAGAGAGAGAGAGACAGAGAGAGAGGGACAGAGAGAGTGGGTCAGAGAGACAGATTGAGAGAGGTACAGAGGGCCCGAGGGACAGAGAGAGAGACCAACACAGCAAGGGAGAGACCAACACAGAGAGAGAGAGAGGGAGTCAGAGAGGGAGCGGAAAAAGAGGCAGAAAGAGAGAGGGATAGAGAGAAAGGGAGATGGACAGAGAGGCAGAGAGAGAGGGACAGAGACAGAGGGAAGGACAGAGAGAGAGAGAGAGCGAAGACATAGAGAGAGGGACAGAGATACCGTGGAACAGAGAGAGCGAGGTGGACCGAGAGACAGAGAGAGAGAGGTGGACAGAGACACAGAGTGAGAGATTGACAGGAAGACAGAGCGACAGAGAGAGAGAGAGGGGCAGAGAGAGAGGGACAGAGAGACAAAGAGAGAGAGGGACAGAGAGACTAAGAGGGAGAGGGACAGAGAGGCTGAGAGACAGAGAGAGAGTGACAGTGAGAGTAGGACAGAGAGATTGAGAGGGGGTTTGGGACAGAGACAGAGGCACAGAGAGAGAGAGGAACAGAGAGAGAGGGACACAGAGTGAGAGAATGAGAGGGACTGAGAGACAGAGAAAGAGGGACAGAGAGACAGAGAGGTAGAGAGCAACACAAAGAGAGGGAGAGAGAGAGCGAGGGTCACAGAGAGAGAGAGGGACAGAGAGACAGAAAGGGAGAGAGCAACACAGACAGAGAGAGGGAGACAGAGAGGGAGGGGACAGAGAAGCAGAGAGAGTGGGATAGAGAAAAAGAGGGAGGGACAGAGACAGAGAGAAGGGCACAGAGACATAGAGAGAGCGCGAGGGACATAGAAAGAGGGGCAGAGAGACCGAGGGACAGAGAGAGTGGGGGGGGGGGAACCGAGAGACAGAGGGAAAGATGGACAGAGAGACAGAGTGAGAGCGGGACAGAGAGAAAGAGGGACAGAGAGAGAGAGAGGTGCAGAGAGAAAGGGACAGAGAGACAGAGAGAGGGAGAGAGGGACAGAGAGATTGAGAGAGAGGGACAGACAGGCTGAGAGAGAGAGTGAGGGAAGGACAGAGAGATTGAGAGAGGGGGTTGGGATAGAGACAGGGGCACAGAGAGAGGAACAGAGAGAGATAAGGAGAGGGACAGAGAGAATGAGAAAGAGGGATAGAGAGACAGAGCGGGAAAGAGCAACACATTGAGAGAGGGAGAGAGAGGGAGAGGGACACAAAGAGAGAGAGAGAGATAGACAGGGACAGAGAGAGAGAGACAGAGCGACAGAGAGAGAGGGACACAGGGAGCGCGAGAGAGGGACAGAGAGGGAGGGACAGAGAGAGACAGTGACACGGAGAGACAGAGGGACACAGAGAGAGAGGTGCAGAGAGAAATGGACAGAGAGACAGAGAGAGAGGGACAGAGAGATTGAGAGAGAGGGACAGAGAGGCTGAGAGAGAGAGAGTGAGTGAAGAACGAGAGATTGAGAGAGAGGGTTGGGACAGAGATGGAGGCACAGAGAGAGGAACAGAGAGAGAGAAGGAGAGGGACAGAGAGAAAGAGAAAGAGGGATAGAGAGACAGAGAGGGAAAGAGCAACACATTGAGAGAGGGAAAGAGAGAGAGGGACAGAGAGAGAGAGGGGGGGACAAAGAGAGAGGAAACAGGGAGAGAGGGACAGAGAGAGAGAGTGGGGGACAGATTGAGAGAAACAGAGAGAGAGGGACAGAGTGACAGCGAGAGGGACACCGGGAGAGAGAGAGCGACAAAGAAAGAGAGAGGGATAGAGGTACAGAGAGACATAGGGACAGAGAGAGAGGGACCCAGTGAGAGAGGGACAGAGAGAGGGACAGAGAGAGAGGATCACAGAGAGAGATGGACAGAGAGAGAGAGAGACAGAGTGAGAGAGCCAGAGATAGAGAGATGGGCAGAGTGAGGGACAGAGAGAGAGGGACAGAGAGAGAGAGAGCGGGACAAAGAGAGAGGGACAGAGTGAGAGAGAGACAGAGAGGGGGGGGCAGATAGAGAGAGACAGAGAGAGAGGGACAGTGAGAGCGAGAGGGACACAGTGAGAGAGAGAGAGCGACATAGAAATAGAGAGTAGGACAGAGGGGCAGAGAGAGAGGGACAGAGAGACAGAGGGACAGAGAGTCAGAGTGAGAGAGGGACAGAGAGACAGAGGGGAAGAGAGAGAGAGAGAGAGACCGAGGGACATAGAGAGAGAGACATGGAGATAGAGGGACCGAGAGACAGAGTGAGAGAGGGACAGAGGGACACTGAGGGTGAGAGGGATAGAGAGATATAGTGAGAGAGGGACAGAGAACTCGAGGGAGAGAGAGAGAGAGGGACAGAGAGACACAAAGGAAGAGAGCAACATAGAGAGAATGCGGAACAGAGAGACAGAGAGAGAGGGACAGAGAGACAGAGGAATACAGAGATTGAGGGACAGAGAGAGAGAGGTCAGAGAGACAGAGAGAGAGCTAAAGAGAGTGAGAGAGGGACACAGATAGAGCGAGAGTGGGACAGAGATAAAGAGGAACAGAAACAGAAAGAGAGGGACTGAGACAGAGAGAAGGGCAGGCACAGAGAGAGAGCGAGACAAAGAGAGAGAGCGAGGGAGGTACAAAATGAGAGGGACAGAGAGACAGAGGGACACAGACAGACAGAGAGAGAGGGACACAGAGAGAGAGATACAGAAAGACACAGAGATAGAGGGACAGAGAGCGCGAGAGATAGAGCGATGGAGAGACACAGAGAGAGAGGGACAGAGAGAGAGAGGGACAGAGAGAGAGAAAGGGACACCGTGACAGAGAGGGGGACTTGGAGAGAGAGAGAGAGAGAGAGAGGGACAGAGAGAGAGAGACAGAGAGAGAGGGACAGAGAGAGTGGGTCAGAGAGACAGATTGAGAGAGGTACAGAGGGCCCGAGGGACAGAGAGAGAGACCAACACAGCAAGGGAGAGACCAACACAGAGAGAGAGAGAGGGAGTCAGAGAGGGAGCGGAAAAAGAGGCAGAAAGAGAGAGGGATAGAGAGAAAGGGAGATGGACAGAGAGGCAGAGAGAGAGGGACAGAGACAGAGGGAAGGACAGAGAGAGAGAGAGAGCGAAGACATAGAGAGAGGGACAGAGATACCGTGGAACAGAGAGAGCGAGGTGGACCGAGAGACAGAGAGAGAGAGGTGGACAGAGACACAGAGTGAGAGATTGACAGGAAGACAGAGCGACAGAGAGAGAGAGAGGGGCAGAGAGAGAGGGACAGAGAGACAAAGAGAGAGAGGGACAGAGAGACTAAGAGGGAGAGGGACAGAGAGGCTGAGAGACAGAGAGAGAGTGACAGTGAGAGTAGGACAGAGAGATTGAGAGGGGGTTTGGGACAGAGACAGAGGCACAGAGAGAGAGAGGAACAGAGAGAGAGGGACACAGAGTGAGAGAATGAGAGGGACTGAGAGACAGAGAAAGAGGGACAGAGAGACAGAGAGGTAGAGAGCAACACAAAGAGAGGGAGAGAGAGAGCGAGGGTCACAGAGAGAGAGAGGGACAGAGAGACAGAAAGGGAGAGAGCAACACAGACAGAGAGAGGGAGACAGAGAGGGAGGGGACAGAGAAGCAGAGAGAGTGGGATAGAGAAAAAGAGGGAGGGACAGAGACAGAGAGAAGGGCACAGAGACATAGAGAGAGCGCGAGGGACATAGAAAGAGGGGCAGAGAGACCGAGGGACAGAGAGAGTGGGGGGGGGGGGAACCGAGAGACAGAGGGAAAGATGGACAGAGAGACAGAGTGAGAGCGGGACAGAGAGAAAGAGGGACAGAGAGAGAGAGAGGTGCAGAGAGAAAGGGACAGAGAGACAGAGAGAGGGAGAGAGGGACAGAGAGATTGAGAGAGAGGGACAGACAGGCTGAGAGAGAGAGTGAGGGAAGGACAGAGAGATTGAGAGAGGGGGTTGGGATAGAGACAGGGGCACAGAGAGAGGAACAGAGAGAGATAAGGAGAGGGACAGAGAGAATGAGAAAGAGGGATAGAGAGACAGAGCGGGAAAGAGCAACACATTGAGAGAGGGAGAGAGAGGGAGAGGGACACAAAGAGAGAGAGAGAGATAGACAGGGACAGAGAGAGAGAGACAGAGCGACAGAGAGAGAGGGACACAGGGAGCGCGAGAGAGGGACAGAGAGGGAGGGACAGAGAGAGACAGTGACACGGAGAGACAGAGGGACACAGAGAGAGAGGTGCAGAGAGAAATGGACAGAGAGACAGAGAGAGAGGGACAGAGAGATTGAGAGAGAGGGACAGAGAGGCTGAGAGAGAGAGTGAGTGAAGAACGAGAGATTGAGAGAGAGGGTTGGGACAGAGATGGAGGCACAGAGAGAGGAACAGAGAGAGAGAAGGAGAGGGACAGAGAGAAAGAGAAAGAGGGATAGAGAGACAGAGAGGGAAAGAGCAACACATTGAGAGAGGGAAAGAGAGAGAGGGACAGAGAGAGAGAGGGGGGGACAAAGAGAGAGGAAACAGGGAGAGAGGGACAGAGAGAGAGAGTGGGGGACAGATTGAGAGAAACAGAGAGAGAGGGACAGAGTGACAGCGAGAGGGACACCGGGAGAGAGAGAGCGACAAAGAAAGAGAGAGGGATAGAGGGACAGAGAGACATAGGGACAGAGAGAGAGGGACACAGTGAGAGAGGGACAGAGAGAGGGACAGAGAGAGAGGATCACAGAGAGAGATGGACAGAGAGAGAGAGAGACAGAGTGAGAGAGCCAGAGATAGAGATATGGGCAGAGTGAGGGACAGAGAGAGAGGGACAGAGAGAGAGAGAGCGGGACAAAGAGAGAGGGACAGAGTGAGAGAGGGACAGAGAGGGGGGGGCAGATAGAGAGAGACAGAGAGAGAGGGACAGTGAGAGCGAGAGGGACACAGTGAGAGAGAGAGAGCGACATAGAAATAGAGAGTAGGACAGAGGGGCAGAGAGAGAGAGACAGAGAGACAGAGGGACAGAGAGTCAGAGTGAGAGAGGGACAGAGAGACAGAGGGGAAGAGAGAGAGAGAGACCGAGGGACATAGAGAGAGAGACATGGAGATAGAGGGACCGAGAGACAGAGTGAGAGAGGGACAGAGGGACACTGAGGGTGAGAGGGATAGAGAGATATAGTGAGAGAGGGACAGAGACCCCGAGGGAGAGAGAGAGAGAGGGACAGAGAGACACAAAGGGAGAGAGCAACATAGAGAGAATGCGGAACAGAGAGACAGAGAGAGAGGGACAGAGAGACAGAGGAATACAGAGATTGAGGGACAGAGAGAGAGAGGTCAGAGAGACAGAGAGAGAGCTAAAGAGAGTGAGAGAGGGACACAGATAGAGCGAGAGTGGGACAGAGATAAAGAGGAACAGAAACAGAAAGAGAGGGACTGAGACAGAGAGAAGGGCAGGCACAGAGAGAGAGCGAGACAAAGAGAGAGAGCGAGGGAGGTACAAAATGAGAGGGACAGAGAGACAGAGGGACACAGACAGACAGAGAGAGAGGGACACAGAGAGAGAGATACAGAAAGACACAGAGATAGAGGGACAGAGAGCGCGAGAGATAGAGCGATGGAGAGACACAGAGAGAGAGGGACAGAGAGAGAGAGGGACAGAGAGAGAGAAAGGGACACCGTGACAGAGAGGGGGACTTGGAGAGAGAGAGAGAGTGAGAGAGAGAGAGAGAGAGAGAGAGAGAGAGAGAGGGACAGAGAGAGAGAGGGAGAGAGAGAGAGGGCGGGACAAAGAGTGAGGGACAGAGTGAGAGAGGGACAGAGAGAGAGGGGGGGGACAGATAGAGAGAGTCAGAGAGAGAAGGACAGTGAGAGCGACAGGGACACAGTGAGAGATCGCGACATAGAAATAGAGAGTAGGACAGAGGGGCAGAGAGAGAGGGACAGAGAGACAGAGGGACAGAGAGTCAGAGTGAGAGAAGGACAGAGAGACAGAGGGGAAGAGAGAGAGAGAGACCGAGGGACATAGAGATAGGGACATGGAGATAGAGGGACCGAGAGACAGAGAGAGGGACAGAGGGACACTGAGTGTGAGAGGGATAGAGAGATATAGTGAGAGAGGGACAGAGAACCCGAGGGAGAGAGAGAGGGACAGAGGGACAGAAAGGGAGAGAGCAACATAGAGAGAATGAGGGACAGAGAGACAGAGAGAGAGGGACAGAGAGACAGAGGAATACAGAGATTGAGGGACAGAGAGAGAGAGGTCAGAGAGACAGAGAGAGAGCTAAAGAGAGTGAGAGAGGGACACAGATAGAGCGAGAGTGGGACAGAGATAAAGAGGAACAGAAACAGAAAGAGAGGGACTGAGACAGAGAGAAGGGCAGGCACAGAGAGAGAGCGAGACAAAGAGAGAGAGCGAGGGAGGTACAAAATGAGAGGGACAGAGAGACCGAGGGACACAGACAGACAGAGAGAGAGAGGGACACAGAGAGAGAGATACAGAGAGACACAGAGATAGAGGGACAGAGAGCGCGAGAGATAGAGCGATGGAGAGACACAGAGAGAGAGACAGAGTGAGAGAGGCACACAGAGAGGGTGAGTGACAGAGAGAGAGGGGGACAGAGAGAGAAGGGGACAGAGAGAGAGAAAGGGACACAGAGACAGAGAGGGGGACAGAGAGAGAGAAAGGGACACAGAGACAGAGAGGGGGACAGAGAGAGAGACAGAGAGAGAGAGGGACAGAGAGAGAGAGCGGGACAAAGAGAGAGGGACACAGGGAGAGAGAAACCGAGAGAGAGAGGGACACAGACAGAGCGAGAGAGGGACAGAGATAGAGAGGGACAGAGAGAGAGAGGGACAGAGAGAGAGAGACAGAGAGACACAGCGATACAGGGACAGAGAGAAAGCGAGAGATAGAGCGACAGAAAGACACAGACACAGAAGGACAGATAGAGAGAAGGACACAGAGTGGGTGAGGGATAGAGACAGACAGGGACAGAGAGCGAGGGACAGAGGGACTGAGAGAGTGGGACAGGGAGACAGAGGGGCAGAGTGACAGAGGGACACAGAGAGAGAGATATGGACAGAGAGAGAGATACAGAGAGACACAGAGATGGAGGGACAGACAGAGAGAGAGAGATAGAGCGACGGAGAGACACAGAGAGAGCGGGACAGAGAGAGAGAGGCACACAGAGAGGGTGAGGGACAGAGAGAGAGACAGGGATACAGAGACAGAGAGAGGGACAGAGAGAGAGAGAGAGGGGCAGAGGGAAGAGAGAGAGCGGGACAAAGAGAGAGGGACACCGGGAGAGGGACAGAGAGTGAGGGACAGAGAGAGAGCGAGAGGGACACAGTGAGAGAGAGAGATCGATATAGAAAGAGAGAGACGGACAGACAGACAGAGGGTCAGAGTGACAGAGAGACACAGAGAGAGGCGGGAAGAGAGAAACAGAGAGCGAGGGACAGAGAGACTGAGAGAGAGAGAGAGAGAGGTACACAGTGAGAGAGAGAGCGACATAGAAAGAGAGAGGGACAGAGGGACAGAGAGAGAGGGACAGAGAGACAGAGAGAGGGACAGAGTGATACAGAGGCTGAGGGACGGAGAGAGAGGGACAAGAGACAGAGAGAGCTAAAGAGAGAGAGAGGGACACAGATAGAGCGAGAGAGGGACAGAGATAAAGAGGGACAGAGAGACAGAGAGAGAGGGACTGAGACAGAGAGAAGGACAGGCACAGAGAGAGAGCGAGACAAAGAGAGAGAGCGAGGGAGGTACAGATTGAGAGGGACAGAGAGACAGAGGGACAGAGAGAGAGAGACAGAGAGAGCGAGAGATCGAGCGACGGAGAGACACACAGAGAGAGGGGCAGATAGAGAGAAGGACACAGAGTGGGTGAGGGACAGAGAGAGACAGGGACAGAGAGAGAGAGAGGGACAGAGAGAGAGGGACAGATAGAGAGCGAGAGGTACACAGTGAGAGAGAGAGCGATGCAGAAAGAGAGAGAGGGACAGAGAGGCAGAGAGAGAGAGGAGGGAAGAGAGACAGAGAGAGAGAGGGACAGAGGGACTGAGAGGGAGAACGAGAGGGACATAGTGAGAAAGAGAGCGACATAGAAAGACAGAGAAGGACAGAGGGACAGAGAGAGAGGGACAGAGAGATAGAGGGATTCAGAGACAGAGGGACAGAGAGCAAGAGGGACAGAGAGACAGAGAGAGAGAGAGCTAAAGAGAGAGAGAGAGGGATACAGATAGAGTGAGAGAGGGTCAGAGATAGAGTGGGACAGAGAGACACAGAGAGAGGGTCTGAGACACGAAGAAGAACAGGCACATAGAGAGCGACATAGGGAGTGAGCGTGGGAGGTACAGAGTGAGAGGGACAGAGAGACAGAAGGACACAGAGAGAGAGAGGGACAGAGAGAGAGATACAGAGACACGCAGAGATAAAGGGACAGAGAGACAGCGAGAGATAGAGCGACAGAGAGACACAGAGAGAGAGAGGCACAGAGAGAGAGGCATACAGAGAGGGTAAGGGACAGAGAGAGAGAGGGACAGAGAGAGAGGGACAGAGAGAGAGGGACAGAGAGAGAGAGACAGGGACACAGAGACAGAGAGAGAGGGACAGAGAGAGAGACGAACCGAGAAAGAGAGAGGGGGACAGAGAGAGAGAGAGAGACAGAGGGACAGAGAGACCCAGAGAGAGGGGGGAAGAGAGACACAGAGAGAGTGACAGAGACAAAGAGAGAGGGACAGAGAGACAGCGAGAGAGGGACAGAGAGACTGAGAGAGCGAGAGGGACACAGTGAGAGAGAAAGAGTGACATAGAATGAGAGAGTGGGACAGAGGGACAGAGAGAGGGACAGGGAGACACAGAGAGAGGGGGGTAAGAGAGACACAGAGAGAGAGGGACAGATAGACTGAGAGAGAGAGAGAGAGGTACACAGTGAGAGAGAGAGAGAGAGCGACATCGAAAGAGAGCGAGGGTCAGAGGGACAGAGAGTGGGACAGAGAGACAGAGGGACTGAGAGACTGAGGGTCTGAGGGTGAGAGCGAGGGAGGGACAAAGAGAGAGTGACAGAGAGTCAGAGGGACAGAGAGAGAGAGGGGGAGACCTAAGGACATAGAAAGAGGGAAAGGGAGATCGAGGGACCGAGAGACAGAACAACTGAGGGACAGTGAGGCAGAGGGACAGAGAGAGAGACAGAGAGCGAGACAGAGAGAGAGACAGAGAGAGAGGGAGAGAGAGACCGATGGACAGAGAGAGAGAGGGACAGAGAGAGAGGGACAAAGAGAGAGGGACACAGGGAGAGAGGAACCGAGAGAGAGAGGGACACAGACAGAGCGAGAGAGGGACAGAGATAGAGAGGGACAGAGAGAGAGGGACAGAGAGAGAGACAGAGAGACACAGCGATACAGGAACAGAGAGAAAGCGAGAGATAGAGCGACAGAAAGACACAGACAGAGAGGGACAGAATGAGAGAAGGACACAGAGTGGGTGAGGGATAGCGACAGACAGGGACAGAGAGAGAGGGACAGAGGGACAGAGAGAGAGGGACAGAGAGACAGAGGGGCAGTGTGACAGAGGGACACAGAGAGAGAGATATGGACAGAGAGAGAGATACAGAGAGACACAGAGATAGAGGGACAGACAGAGAGCGAGAGATAGATCGACGGAGAGACACAGAGAGAGCGGGACAGAGAGAGAGAGAGGCACACAGAGAGGGTGAGGGACAGAGAGAAAGACAGGGATAAAGAGACAGAGAGAGGGACAGAGAGAGAGAGAGAGAGGCAGAGGGACAGAGAGAGAGCGAGACAAAGAGAGAGGGACACAGGGAGAGAGGAACCGAGAGAGAGGGACACAGAGAGAGCGACAGAGGGACAGAGATAGAGAGGGACAGGGAGACAGAGAGAGAGGGCATGAGACAGAGAGAAGGACAGGCACGGAGATTGAGAGAGGGACAAAGAGAGAGAGCGAGGGATATACAGAGTGAGAGGGACAAAGAGACAGAGGGTCAGAGAGAGAGAGTGACAGAGAGAGAGAGGGGGGGGGGACAGAGATACAGGGACAGAGAAAGAGCGAGAGATAGAGTGACAGAGAGACACAGAGAGAGAGGGACAGATAGAGAGAAGGACACAAGAGTGGGTGAGGGATAGAGAGAGACAGGGACAGAGAGAGAGAGGGACAGGGAGATGGACAGAGAGAGAGCGAGAGGGACACAGTGAGAGAGAGAGATCGATATAGAAAGAGAGAGAGGGACAGAGAGACAGAGAGAGGGACAGAGAGACAGAGGGACAGAGTGACAGAGAGACACAGAGAGAGGCGGGAAGAGAGACACAGAGAGCGAGAGACAGAGAGACTGAGAGAGAGAGAGAGGTACACAGTGAGAGAGAGAGCGACATAGAAAGAGAGAGGGACAGAGGGACAGAGGGACAGAGAGAGAGGGACAGAGAGACAGAGAGAGAGGGACAGAGTGATACAGAGGCTGAGGGACAGAGAGAGAGAGGGACAAGTGACAGAGGGAGCTAAAGAGAGAGAGAGAGGGACACAGATAGAGCGAGAGAGGGACAGAGATAAAGAGGGACAGAGAGACAGAGAGAGAGGGACTGAGACAGAGAGAAGGACAGGCACAGAGAGAGAGCGAGACAAAGAGAGAGAGCGAGGGAGGTACAGATTGAGAGGGACAGAGAGACAGAGGGACAGAGAGACAGAGGGACAGAGAGAGAGACAGAGAGAGCGAGAGATCGAGCGACAGATAGACACTCAGGGAGAGGGGCAGATAGAGAGAAGGACACAGAGTGGGTGAGGGACAGCGAGAGACAGGGACAGAGAGAGAGAGGGACAGAGAGAGAGACCGGACAGAGAGAGAGAGAGAGACAGAGAGAGAGGGACAGAGAGAGAGTCACTGAGAGAGAGAGATGGACAACGAGAGAGGGACACAGGGAGAGAGGGACAGAGAGAGACAGAGAGAGAGAGGGACAGAAAGAGAGGGACAGATAGAGAGCGAGAGTTACACAGGGAGAGAGAGAGCGATACAGAAAGAGAGAGGGGGACAGAGAGACAGTGAGAGAGAGGTGGGAAGACAGACACAGAGAGAGTGGGACAGAGGGACTGAGAGAGTGAACGAGAGGGACACAGTGAGAAAGAGAGCGACATAGAAAGACAGAGAAGGACAGAGGGACAGAGAGCGAGAGGGACAGAGAGACAGAGAGAGAGCTAAAGAGAGAGAGAGGGATACAGATAGAGTGAGAGAGGGTCAGAGATAGTGTGGGACAGAGAGACACAGAGAGAGGGTCTGATACAGGAAGAACAACAGGCACAGAGAGAGCGACATAGGGAGTGAGCGTGTGAGGTACAGAGTGAGAGGGACAGAGAGACAGAAGGACAGAGAGAGAGAGAGAGAGGGACAGAGAGAGCGACACAGAGACACGCAGAGATAGAGGGACAGAGAGACAGCGAGAGATAGAGCGACAGAGAGACACACAGAGAGAGGCACAGAGAGAGAGGCATAAAGAGAGGGTGAGGGACAGAGAGACAGAGGGACAGAGAGAGAGACAGGGACACAGAGACAGAGAGAGAGGGACACAGGGAGAGACGAACCGAGAAAGAGAGAGGGGGACAGAGAGCGAGAGAGAGAGAGAGACAGAGGGGCAGAGAGACCCAGAGAGAGGGGGGAAGAGAGACACAGAGAGAGAGGGGCAGAGAGAAAGAGAGAGGGATAGAGAGACAGCGAGAGAGGGACAGAGAAACAGAAAGAGAGAGGGGGACACAGAGAGAGAGACAGAGAGAGAGAATGACAGTGAGAGTGAGAGAGTGACTGAGAGACAGAAAGAGAGGGACAGAGAGCGCGAGGGACGTAGAGAGAGGGACAGAGAGAAAGAGAGAGAGAGACAGAGAGAGAGATACAGAGAGAGAGAGGGACACACGGAGAGAGAGGGAGAGGGATAGAGAGACAGAGAGAGAAAGAGGGGCAGAGAGATAAAGAGGGAGAGAGCAACACACAGAGAGGGAGGGAGACAGAGAGAGGGGGACAGAGAGAGTGGGATAGAGAGACAGAGGGAGAGAGAGAAAGGTACAGAGAGAGGGACAGAGAGAGGGAGAAAGAGAGAGCGCGAGATGAACAGAGATAAAGGGGGTCAGAGATACAGAGAGAGAGAGGGACAGAGACAGAGAAAAGGACACAGAGAGAGAGAGAGAGAGAGGGACAGGGAAAGAGAGAGAGTAAGGGGGTACAGATTGAGAGGGACAGAGAGACAGAGCGACACAGAGAATAAGAGAGAGAGGGACAGAGAGAGCCAGAGAGACACAGAGATAGAGGGACAAAGAGAGAGATAGAGCGACAGAGAGACACAGAGAGAGGGTCAGAGAGAAAGAGGGATACAACACAGAGAGAGAGGGACAGAGACAGAGAGAAGGACACAGAGAGAGAGAGAGGGACAGGGAAAGAGAGAGAGGAAGGGGGTACAGAGTGAGAGGGACAGAGAGACAGAGCGACACAGAGAATAAGAGAGAGAGGGACAGAGAGAGCGAGAGAGAGGAAGGGGGTACAGAGTGAGAGGGACAGAGAGACAGAGCGACACAGAGAATAAGAGAGAGAGGGACAGAGAGAGCGAGAGAGACACAGAGATAGAGGGACAGAGAGAGAGAGAGAGAGAGCGACAGAGAGACACAGAGAGAGGATCAGAGAGAAAGAGGAATACAGAGATAGAGAGGGTCAGAGAGAGAGACAGGGACACTGAGACAGAGAGAGGGACAGAGAGAGAGACAGAGAGAGAGAGGGACACAGGGAGAGAGGGAAAGAGAGAGATGGGGATATACAGAGAGAGACAGAGAGAGAGGGACAGAAAGAGAGAGGGACAGAGAGTGCGAGAGGGAACACAGTGTGTGTGAGCGAGAGAGAGAGCGACATAGAATGAGAGAGTGGGACAGAGTGACACAGAGAGAGGGGGAAGAGAGACACAGGGAGAGAGGGACAGGGAGAGTGAGGGACACAGAGAGAGTGAGGGACAGAGACAGAGGGACACAGAGGGAATGAGGGACAGAGAGATAGAGTGAGAGAGGTACAGAGAGCCCAAGGGCCAGAGAGAGCGAGGGACAGAGAGAGAGGGACAGAGAGACAGAGACAGAGAGAGTAGGACTGAGAGACTGAGAGAGGGACAGAGAGAGAGAGGGACAGAGAGAGAGAGGGACAGAGAGAATGGGACAGAAATACAGAGAGAGAGTGACAGAGAGACTGAAAGAGAGACAGAGAGACTGAGAGAGAGTAGGACAAGAGACCGAGAGAGAGAGGGGGGTGTTGGGGACAGAGACAGGGGACAGAGAGAGAGGAACAGAGAGAGACGGACACAGAGTGGGAGAAGGAGAGGGATAGAGAGAGAGGGACAGAGAGTCAAAGAGTGAGAGAGTAACACAGAGAGCGGGAGGCAGAGAGAGAGAGACACAACGTGAGAGCGACACAGAGTGAGAGGGACAGGGAGCGGGACAAAGAGAGAGGGACACAGGGACAGAGGAAAAGAGAGTGAGGGGGAAAGAGAGAGACATAGAGAGGGACAGAGAGAGAGGGACAGAGAGAGAGGGACAGATAGAGAGGGAGAAGAGAGAGCGAGAGGGACACAGTGAGAGAGGGAGCGACATAGAAAGAGAGAGAGCGACAGAGAGACACAGAAAGAGGGGGAAGAGAGACACAGAGAGAGAGGGACAGAGAGATTGAGAGAGAGAGCGAGCGAGAGGGGCACAGTGAGAGAGCGAGAGCGACACAGATATAAAGAGAGGGACAGAAAGACCGTGGGACAGAGACAGAGGGACAGAGAGAGAGAGAGAGGGGGGGACTGAGAGACAAAGAGAGAGGGACAGAGGAACAGAGTGAGAGAGGGATAGTGAGACAGAGGGACAGAGAGTGAGAGGGACAGAGAAAGAGAGGGACAGAGAGAGAGAGGGGGCCAGAGAGACAGACAGAGAGAGGGGGACAGAGAGAGAGAGGGACACTGAGACAGAGAGGGACAGAGAGAGAGACAGAGAGCGAGAGGGACAGAGAGATAGGGACAGAGAGACAGAGTTAGAGAGGGACAGAGAGACAGAGGGACAGTGAGAGAGAGAGAGTGAGGGACAGAGAGACTGAGAGAGAGGGGGTGGAGACAGAGACAGAGGCACGGAGAGAGAGGAACAGAGAGAGAGGGACACAGAGTGAGAGAAGGATAGGGACAGAGAGACAGAGAAAGAGGGACAGAGAGGGAGAGTGCAACAGAGAGAGAGGGAGATAGAGAGGGGGGGCAGAGAGACAGAGAGAGAGAGAGGGACAAGAGACAAAGAGAGAGAGAGGGACAACGGGAAAGAGGGACGCAAAGATTGAGCGGGACAGGGAGACAGAGGGACAGAGAGAGAGAGGGAGACAGTGAGAGAGGGACAGCGAGCGCGAGGGACAGAGAGAGAGAGGGACAGAATGAGAGGGACAGAGAGAAAGAGGCATGGAGGGTCAGAGAGACAGAGAGGGAGAGAGCGGGATAGAGAGACAGAGGGACAGAGAGAGAGGGACAGAGAGAGAGAGAGGGAGAGGGACCGAGAGACAGAGAGAGAGAGAAACACAAAGAGAGAGAGGGAGACAGAGAGGGAGGGGGGAGAGAAGCAGAGAGAGTGAGAGGGACAGAGAAGCGAGAGAAGGACAGAGAGAGTGAGAGGGAGAGGGACAGAGAGACCGAGAGAGAGGGAGACAGAGAGACAGAGATGGAGAGAGCAACACAAAGAGAGAGAGGGAGACAGAAAGGGAGGGGACAGAGAGGCAGAGAGAGTGAGAAGGACAGAGAGAACGAGAGAGACAGAGAGGGAGAGGGACAAAGAGAGAGAGGGATGGAGAGATAGAGAGAGGGGAAGAGAGAGAATGGGACACAGAGAGAGAGAGAGACAGAGAGAGAGAGGTGGACAGAGACACAGAGTGAGAGAGTGACAGGAAGACAGAGCGACAGAGAGAGAGAGAGGGGCAGAGAGAGAGGGACAGAGAGACAAAGAGAGAGAGGGACAGAGAGACTAAGAGGGAGAGGGACAAAGAGGCTGAGAGACAGAGAGAGAGTGACAGTGAGAGTAGGACAGAGAGATTGAGAGGGGGTTTGGGACAGAGACAGAGGCACAGAGAGAGAGAGGAACAGAGAGAGAGGGACACAGAGTGAGAGAATGAGAGGGACTGAGAGACAGAGAAAGAGGGACAGAGAGACAGAGAGGTAGAGAGCAACACAAAGAGAGGGAGAGAGAGAGCGAGGGTCACAGAGAGAGAGAGGGACAGAGAGACAGAAAGGGAGAGAGCAACACAGACAGAGAGAGGGAGACAGAGAGGGAGGGGACAGAGAAGCAGAGAGAGTGGGATAGAGAAAAAGAGGGAGGGACAGAAACAGAGAGAAGGACACAGAGACATAGAGAGAGCGCGAGGGACATAGAAAGAGGGGCAGAGAGACCGAGGGACAGAGAGGTGGGGGGGGGGGGGACCGAGAGACAGAGGGAAAGATGGACAGAGAGACAGAGTGAGAGCGGGACAGAGAGAGAGAGAGGTGCAGAGAGAAAGGGACAGAGAGACAGAGAGAGGGAGAGAGGGACAGAGAGATTGAGAGAGAGGGACAGACAGGCTGAGAGAGAGAGTGAGGGAAGGACAGAGAGATTGAGAGAGGGGGTTGGGATAGAGACAGGGGCACAGAGAGAGGAACAGAGAGAGATAAGGAGAGGGACAGAGAGAATGAGAAAGAGGGATAGAGAGACAGAGCGGGAAAGAGCAACACATTGAGAGAGGGAGAGAGAGGGAGAGGGACACAAAGAGAGAGAGAGAGATAGACAGGGACAGAGAGAGAGAGACAGAGCGACAGAGAGAGAGGGACACAGGGAGCGCGAGAGAGGGACAGAGAGGGAGGGACAGAGAGAGACAGTGACACGGAGAGACAGAGGGACACAGAGAGAGAGGTGCAGAGAGAAATGGACAGAGAGACAGAGAGAGAGGGACAGAGAGATTGAGAGAGAGGGACAGAGAGGCTGAGAGAGAGAGTGAGTGAAGAACGAGAGATTGAGAGAGAGGGTTGGGACAGAGATGGAGGCACAGAGAGAGGAACAGAGAGAGAGAAGGAGAGGGACAGAGAGAAAGAGAAAGAGGGATAGAGAGACAGAGAGGGAAAGAGCAACACATTGAGAGAGGGAAAGAGAGAGAGGGACAGAGAGAGAGAGGGGGGGACAAAGAGAGAGGAAACAGGGAGAGAGGGACAGAGAGAGAGAGTGGGGGACAGATTGAGAGAAACAGAGAGAGAGGGACAGAGTGACAGCGAGAGGGACACCGGGAGAGAGAGAGCGACAAAGAAAGAGAGAGGGATAGAGGTACAGAGAGACATAGGGACAGAGAGAGAGGGACCCAGTGAGAGAGGGACAGAGAGAGGGACAGAGAGAGAGGATCACAGAGAGAGATGGACAGAGAGAGAGAGAGACAGAGTGAGAGAGCCAGAGATAGAGAGATGGGCAGAGTGAGGGACAGAGAGAGAGGGACAGAGAGAGAGAGAGCGGGACAAAGAGAGAGGGACAGAGTGAGAGAGAGACAGAGAGGGGGGGCAGATAGAGAGAGACAGAGAGAGAGGGACAGTGAGAGCGAGAGGGACACAGTGAGAGAGAGAGCGACATAGAAATAGAGAGTAGGACAGAGGGGCAGAGAGAGAGGGACAGAGAGACAGAGGGACAGAGAGTCAGAGTGAGAGAGGGACAGAGAGACAGAGGGGAAGAGAGAGAGAGAGAGAGACCGAGGGACATAGAGAGAGAGACATGGAGATAGAGGGACCGAGAGACAGAGTGAGAGAGGGACAGAGGGACACTGAGGGTGAGAGGGATAGAGAGATATAGTGAGAGAGGGACAGAGAACCCGAGGGAGAGAGAGAGAGAGGGACAGAGAGACACAAAGGAAGAGAGCAACATAGAGAGAATGCGGAACAGAGAGACAGAGAGAGAGGGACAGAGAGACAGAGGAATACAGAGATTGAGGGACAGAGAGAGAGAGGTCAGAGAGACAGAGAGAGAGCTAAAGAGAGTGAGAGAGGGACACAGATAGAGCGAGAGTGGGACAGAGATAAAGAGGAACAGAAACAGAAAGAGAGGGACTGAGACAGAGAGAAGGGCAGGCACAGAGAGAGAGCGAGACAAAGAGAGAGAGCGAGGGAGGTACAAAATGAGAGGGACAGAGAGACAGAGGGACACAGACAGACAGAGAGAGAGGGACACAGAGAGAGAGATACAGAAAGACACAGAGATAGAGGGACAGAGAGCGCGAGAGATAGAGCGATGGAGAGACACAGAGAGAGAGGGACAGAGAGAGAGAGGGACAGAGAGAGAGAAAGGGACACCGTGACAGAGAGGGGGACTTGGAGAGAGAGAGAGAGAGAGAGAGAGGGACAGAGAGAGAGAGACAGAGAGAGAGGGACAGAGAGAGTGGGTCAGAGAGACAGATTGAGAGAGGTACAGAGGGCCCGAGGGACAGAGAGAGAGACCAACACAGCAAGGGAGAGACCAACACAGAGAGAGAGAGAGGGAGTCAGAGAGGGAGCGGAAAAAGAGGCAGAAAGAGAGAGGGATAGAGAGAAAGGGAGATGGACAGAGAGGCAGAGAGAGAGGGACAGAGACAGAGGGAAGGACAGAGAGAGAGAGAGAGCGAAGACATAGAGAGAGGGACAGAGATACCGTGGAACAGAGAGAGCGAGGTGGACCGAGAGACAGAGAGAGAGAGGTGGACAGAGACACAGAGTGAGAGATTGACAGGAAGACAGAGCGACAGAGAGAGAGAGAGGGGCAGAGAGAGAGGGACAGAGAGACAAAGAGAGAGAGGGACAGAGAGACTAAGAGGGAGAGGGACAGAGAGGCTGAGAGACAGAGAGAGAGTGACAGTGAGAGTAGGACAGAGAGATTGAGAGGGGGTTTGGGACAGAGACAGAGGCACAGAGAGAGAGAGGAACAGAGAGAGAGGGACACAGAGTGAGAGAATGAGAGGGACTGAGAGACAGAGAAAGAGGGACAGAGAGACAGAGAGGTAGAGAGCAACACAAAGAGAGGGAGAGAGAGAGCGAGGGTCACAGAGAGAGAGAGGGACAGAGAGACAGAAAGGGAGAGAGCAACACAGACAGAGAGAGGGAGACAGAGAGGGAGGGGACAGAGAAGCA
This sequence comes from Chiloscyllium plagiosum, assembly GCF_037043375.1. Classification (NCBI taxonomy): domain Eukaryota; kingdom Metazoa; phylum Chordata; class Chondrichthyes; order Orectolobiformes; family Hemiscylliidae; genus Chiloscyllium; species Chiloscyllium plagiosum. The sequence continues at coordinate 113,795,607 of NW_028270156.1, forward strand.
GAGAGAGTGGGATAGAGAAAAAGAGGGAGGGACAGAGACAGAGAGAAGGACACAGAGACATAGAGAGAGCGCGAGGGACATAGAAAGAGGGGCAGAGAGACCGAGGGACAGAGAGAGTGGGGGGGGGGGGGAACCGAGAGACAGAGGGAAAGATGGACAGAGAGACAGAGTGAGAGCGGGACAGAGAGAAAGAGGGACAGAGAGAGAGAGAGGTGCAGAGAGAAAGGGACAGAGAGACAGAGAGAGGGAGAGAGGGACAGAGAGATTGAGAGAGAGGGACAGACAGGCTGAGAGAGAGAGTGAGGGAAGGACAGAGAGATTGAGAGAGGGGGTTGGGATAGAGACAGGGGCACAGAGAGAGGAACAGAGAGAGATAAGGAGAGGGACAGAGAGAATGAGAAAGAGGGATAGAGAGACAGAGCGGGAAAGAGCAACACATTGAGAGAGGGAGAGAGAGGGAGAGGGACACAAAGAGAGAGAGAGAGATAGACAGGGACAGAGAGAGAGAGACAGAGCGACAGAGAGAGAGGGACACAGGGAGCGCGAGAGAGGGACAGAGAGGGAGGGACAGAGAGAGACAGTGACACGGAGAGACAGAGGGACACAGAGAGAGAGGTGCAGAGAGAAATGGACAGAGAGACAGAGAGAGAGGGACAGAGAGATTGAGAGAGAGGGACAGAGAGGCTGAGAGAGAGAGTGAGTGAAGAACGAGAGATTGAGAGAGAGGGTTGGGACAGAGATGGAGGCACAGAGAGAGGAACAGAGAGAGAGAAGGAGAGGGACAGAGAGAAAGAGAAAGAGGGATAGAGAGACAGAGAGGGAAAGAGCAACACATTGAGAGAGGGAAAGAGAGAGAGGGACAGAGAGAGAGAGGGGGGGACAAAGAGAGAGGAAACAGGGAGAGAGGGACAGAGAGAGAGAGTGGGGGACAGATTGAGAGAAACAGAGAGAGAGGGACAGAGTGACAGCGAGAGGGACACCGGGAGAGAGAGAGCGACAAAGAAAGAGAGAGGGATAGAGGGACAGAGAGACATAGGGACAGAGAGAGAGGGACACAGTGAGAGAGGGACAGAGAGAGGGACAGAGAGAGAGGATCACAGAGAGAGATGGACAGAGAGAGAGAGAGACAGAGTGAGAGAGCCAGAGATAGAGATATGGGCAGAGTGAGGGACAGAGAGAGAGGGACAGAGAGAGAGAGAGCGGGACAAAGAGAGAGGGACAGAGTGAGAGAGGGACAGAGAGGGGGGGGCAGATAGAGAGAGACAGAGAGAGAGGGACAGTGAGAGCGAGAGGGACACAGTGAGAGAGAGAGAGCGACATAGAAATAGAGAGTAGGACAGAGGGGCAGAGAGAGAGAGACAGAGAGACAGAGGGACAGAGAGTCAGAGTGAGAGAGGGACAGAGAGACAGAGGGGAAGAGAGAGAGAGAGACCGAGGGACATAGAGAGAGAGACATGGAGATAGAGGGACCGAGAGACAGAGTGAGAGAGGGACAGAGGGACACTGAGGGTGAGAGGGATAGAGAGATATAGTGAGAGAGGGACAGAGACCCCGAGGGAGAGAGAGAGAGAGGGACAGAGAGACACAAAGGGAGAGAGCAACATAGAGAGAATGCGGAACAGAGAGACAGAGAGAGAGGGACAGAGAGACAGAGGAATACAGAGATTGAGGGACAGAGAGAGAGAGGTCAGAGAGACAGAGAGAGAGCTAAAGAGAGTGAGAGAGGGACACAGATAGAGCGAGAGTGGGACAGAGATAAAGAGGAACAGAAACAGAAAGAGAGGGACTGAGACAGAGAGAAGGGCAGGCACAGAGAGAGAGCGAGACAAAGAGAGAGAGCGAGGGAGGTACAAAATGAGAGGGACAGAGAGACAGAGGGACACAGACAGACAGAGAGAGAGGGACACAGAGAGAGAGATACAGAAAGACACAGAGATAGAGGGACAGAGAGCGCGAGAGATAGAGCGATGGAGAGACACAGAGAGAGAGGGACAGAGAGAGAGAGGGACAGAGAGAGAGAAAGGGACACCGTGACAGAGAGGGGGACTTGGAGAGAGAGAGAGAGTGTGAGAGAGAGAGAGAGAGAGAGAGAGAGAGAGAGAGGGACAGAGAGAGAGAGGGAGAGAGAGAGAGGGCGGGACAAAGAGTGAGGGACAGAGTGAGAGAGGGACAGAGAGAGAGGGGGGGGACAGATAGAGAGAGTCAGAGAGAGAAGGACAGTGAGAGCGACAGGGACACAGTGAGAGATCGCGACATAGAAATAGAGAGTAGGACAGAGGGGCAGAGAGAGAGGGACAGAGAGACAGAGGGACAGAGAGTCAGAGTGAGAGAAGGACAGAGAGACAGAGGGGAAGAGAGAGAGAGAGACCGAGGGACATAGAGATAGGGACATGGAGATAGAGGGACCGAGAGACAGAGAGAGGGACAGAGGGACACTGAGTGTGAGAGGGATAGAGAGATATAGTGAGAGAGGGACAGAGAACCCGAGGGAGAGAGAGAGGGACAGAGGGACAGAAAGGGAGAGAGCAACATAGAGAGAATGAGGGACAGAGAGACAGAGAGAGAGGGACAGAGAGACAGAGGAATACAGAGATTGAGGGACAGAGAGAGAGAGGTCAGAGAGACAGAGAGAGAGCTAAAGAGAGTGAGAGAGGGACACAGATAGAGCGAGAGTGGGACAGAGATAAAGAGGAACAGAAACAGAAAGAGAGGGACTGAGACAGAGAGAAGGGCAGGCACAGAGAGAGAGCGAGACAAAGAGAGAGAGCGAGGGAGGTACAAAATGAGAGGGACAGAGAGACCGAGGGACACAGACAGACAGAGAGAGAGAGGGACACAGAGAGAGAGATACAGAGAGACACAGAGATAGAGGGACAGAGAGCGCGAGAGATAGAGCGATGGAGAGACACAGAGAGAGAGACAGAGTGAGAGAGGCACACAGAGAGGGTGAGTGACAGAGAGAGAGGGGGACAGAGAGAGAAGGGGACAGAGAGAGAGAAAGGGACACAGAGACAGAGAGGGGGACAGAGAGAGAGAAAGGGACACAGAGACAGAGAGGGGGACAGAGAGAGAGACAGAGAGAGAGAGGGACAGAGAGAGAGAGCGGGACAAAGAGAGAGGGACACAGGGAGAGAGAAACCGAGAGAGAGAGGGACACAGACAGAGCGAGAGAGGGACAGAGATAGAGAGGGACAGAGAGAGAGAGGGACAGAGAGAGAGAGACAGAGAGACACAGCGATACAGGGACAGAGAGAAAGCGAGAGATAGAGCGACAGAAAGACACAGACACAGAAGGACAGATAGAGAGAAGGACACAGAGTGGGTGAGGGATAGAGACAGACAGGGACAGAGAGCGAGGGACAGAGGGACTGAGAGAGTGGGACAGGGAGACAGAGGGGCAGAGTGACAGAGGGACACAGAGAGAGAGATATGGACAGAGAGAGAGATACAGAGAGACACAGAGATGGAGGGACAGACAGAGAGAGAGAGATAGAGCGACGGAGAGACACAGAGAGAGCGGGACAGAGAGAGAGAGGCACACAGAGAGGGTGAGGGACAGAGAGAGAGACAGGGATACAGAGACAGAGAGAGGGACAGAGAGAGAGAGAGAGGGGCAGAGGGAAGAGAGAGAGCGGGACAAAGAGAGAGGGACACCGGGAGAGGGACAGAGAGTGAGGGACAGAGAGAGAGCGAGAGGGACACAGTGAGAGAGAGAGATCGATATAGAAAGAGAGAGACGGACAGACAGACAGAGGGTCAGAGTGACAGAGAGACACAGAGAGAGGCGGGAAGAGAGAAACAGAGAGCGAGGGACAGAGAGACTGAGAGAGAGAGAGAGAGAGGTACACAGTGAGAGAGAGAGCGACATAGAAAGAGAGAGGGACAGAGGGACAGAGAGAGAGGGACAGAGAGACAGAGAGAGGGACAGAGTGATACAGAGGCTGAGGGACGGAGAGAGAGGGACAAGAGACAGAGAGAGCTAAAGAGAGAGAGAGGGACACAGATAGAGCGAGAGAGGGACAGAGATAAAGAGGGACAGAGAGACAGAGAGAGAGGGACTGAGACAGAGAGAAGGACAGGCACAGAGAGAGAGCGAGACAAAGAGAGAGAGCGAGGGAGGTACAGATTGAGAGGGACAGAGAGACAGAGGGACAGAGAGAGAGAGACAGAGAGAGCGAGAGATCGAGCGACGGAGAGACACACAGAGAGAGGGGCAGATAGAGAGAAGGACACAGAGTGGGTGAGGGACAGAGAGAGACAGGGACAGAGAGAGAGAGAGGGACAGAGAGAGAGGGACAGATAGAGAGCGAGAGGTACACAGTGAGAGAGAGAGCGATGCAGAAAGAGAGAGAGGGACAGAGAGGCAGAGAGAGAGAGGAGGGAAGAGAGACAGAGAGAGAGAGGGACAGAGGGACTGAGAGGGAGAACGAGAGGGACATAGTGAGAAAGAGAGCGACATAGAAAGACAGAGAAGGACAGAGGGACAGAGAGAGAGGGACAGAGAGATAGAGGGATTCAGAGACAGAGGGACAGAGAGCAAGAGGGACAGAGAGACAGAGAGAGAGAGAGCTAAAGAGAGAGAGAGAGGGATACAGATAGAGTGAGAGAGGGTCAGAGATAGAGTGGGACAGAGAGACACAGAGAGAGGGTCTGAGACACGAAGAAGAACAGGCACATAGAGAGCGACATAGGGAGTGAGCGTGGGAGGTACAGAGTGAGAGGGACAGAGAGACAGAAGGACACAGAGAGAGAGAGGGACAGAGAGAGAGATACAGAGACACGTAGAGATAAAGGGACAGAGAGACAGCGAGAGATAGAGCGACAGAGAGACACAGAGAGAGAGAGGCACAGAGAGAGAGGCATACAGAGAGGGTAAGGGACAGAGAGAGAGAGGGACAGAGAGAGAGGGACAGAGAGAGAGGGACAGAGAGAGAGAGACAGGGACACAGAGACAGAGAGAGAGGGACAGAGAGAGAGACGAACCGAGAAAGAGAGAGGGGGACAGAGAGAGAGAGAGAGACAGAGGGACAGAGAGACCCAGAGAGAGGGGGGAAGAGAGACACAGAGAGAGTGACAGAGACAAAGAGAGAGGGACAGAGAGACAGCGAGAGAGGGACAGAGAGACTGAGAGAGCGAGAGGGACACAGTGAGAGAGAAAGAGTGACATAGAATGAGAGAGTGGGACAGAGGGACAGAGAGAGAGGGACAGGGAGACACAGAGAGAGGGGGGTAAGAGAGACACAGAGAGAGAGGGACAGATAGACTGAGAGAGAGAGAGAGAGGTACACAGTGAGAGAGAGAGAGAGAGCGACATCGAAAGAGAGCGAGGGTCAGAGGGACAGAGAGTGGGACAGAGAGACAGAGGGACTGAGAGACTGAGGGTCTGAGGGTGAGAGCGAGGGAGGGACAAAGAGAGAGTGACAGAGAGTCAGAGGGACAGAGAGAGAGAGGGGGAGACCTAAGGACATAGAAAGAGGGAAAGGGAGATCGAGGGACCGAGAGACAGAACAACTGAGGGACAGTGAGGCAGAGGGACAGAGAGAGAGACAGAGAGCGAGACAGAGAGAGAGACAGAGAGAGAGGGAGAGAGAGACCGATGGACAGAGAGAGAGAGGGACAGAGAGAGAGGGACAAAGAGAGAGGGACACAGGGAGAGAGGAACCGAGAGAGAGAGGGACACAGACAGAGCGAGAGAGGGACAGAGATAGAGAGGGACAGAGAGAGAGGGACAGAGAGAGAGACAGAGAGACACAGCGATACAGGAACAGAGAGAAAGCGAGAGATAGAGCGACAGAAAGACACAGACAGAGAGGGACAGAATGAGAGAAGGACACAGAGTGGGTGAGGGATAGCGACAGACAGGGACAGAGAGAGAGGGACAGAGGGACAGAGAGAGAGGGACAGAGAGACAGAGGGGCAGTGTGACAGAGGGACACAGAGAGAGAGATATGGACAGAGAGAGAGATACAGAGAGACACAGAGATAGAGGGACAGACAGAGAGCGAGAGATAGATCGACGGAGAGACACAGAGAGAGCGGGACAGAGAGAGAGAGAGGCACACAGAGAGGGTGAGGGACAGAGAGAAAGACAGGGATAAAGAGACAGAGAGAGGGACAGAGAGAGAGAGAGAGGCAGAGGGACAGAGAGAGAGCGAGACAAAGAGAGAGGGACACAGGGAGAGAGGAACCGAGAGAGAGGGACACAGAGAGAGCGACAGAGGGACAGAGATAGAGAGGGACAGGGAGACAGAGAGAGAGGGCATGAGACAGAGAGAAGGACAGGCACGGAGATTGAGAGAGGGACAAAGAGAGAGAGCGAGGGATATACAGAGTGAGAGGGACAAAGAGACAGAGGGTCAGAGAGAGAGAGTGACAGAGAGAGAGGGGGGGGGGGACAGAGATACAGGGACAGAGAAAGAGCGAGAGATAGAGTGACAGAGAGACACAGAGAGAGAGGGACAGATAGAGAGAAGGACACAAGAGTGGGTGAGGGATAGAGAGAGACAGGGACAGAGAGAGAGAGAGGGACAGGGAGATGGACAGAGAGAGAGCGAGAGGGACACAGTGAGAGAGAGAGATCGATATAGAAAGAGAGAGAGGGACAGAGAGACAGAGAGAGGGACAGAGAGACAGAGGGACAGAGTGACAGAGAGACACAGAGAGAGGCGGGAAGAGAGACACAGAGAGCGAGAGACAGAGAGACTGAGAGAGAGAGAGAGGTACACAGTGAGAGAGAGAGCGACATAGAAAGAGAGAGGGACAGAGGGACAGAGGGACAGAGAGAGAGGGACAGAGAGACAGAGAGAGAGGGACAGAGTGATACAGAGGCTGAGGGACAGAGAGAGAGAGGGACAAGTGACAGAGGGAGCTAAAGAGAGAGAGAGAGGGACACAGATAGAGCGAGAGAGGGACAGAGATAAAGAGGGACAGAGAGACAGAGAGAGAGGGACTGAGACAGAGAGAAGGACAGGCACAGAGAGAGAGCGAGACAAAGAGAGAGAGCGAGGGAGGTACAGATTGAGAGGGACAGAGAGACAGAGGGACAGAGAGACAGAGGGACAGAGAGAGAGACAGAGAGAGCGAGAGATCGAGCGACAGATAGACACTCAGGGAGAGGGGCAGATAGAGAGAAGGACACAGAGTGGGTGAGGGACAGCGAGAGACAGGGACAGAGAGAGAGAGGGACAGAGAGAGAGACCGGACAGAGAGAGAGAGAGAGACAGAGAGAGAGGGACAGAGAGAGAGTCACTGAGAGAGAGAGATGGACAACGAGAGAGGGACACAGGGAGAGAGGGACAGAGAGAGACAGAGAGAGAGAGGGACAGAAAGAGAGGGACAGATAGAGAGCGAGAGTTACACAGGGAGAGAGAGAGCGATACAGAAAGAGAGAGGGGGACAGAGAGACAGTGAGAGAGAGGTGGGAAGACAGACACAGAGAGAGTGGGACAGAGGGACTGAGAGAGTGAACGAGAGGGACACAGTGAGAAAGAGAGCGACATAGAAAGACAGAGAAGGACAGAGGGACAGAGAGAGAGGGGGACAGAGAGATAGAGGGTTTCAGAGACAGAGGGACAGAGAGCGAGAGGGACAGAGAGACAGAGAGAGAGCTAAAGAGAGAGAGAGGGATACAGATAGAGTGAGAGAGGGTCAGAGATAGTGTGGGACAGAGAGACACAGAGAGAGGGTCTGATACAGGAAGAACAACAGGCACAGAGAGAGCGACATAGGGAGTGAGCGTGTGAGGTACAGAGTGAGAGGGACAGAGAGACAGAAGGACAGAGAGAGAGAGAGAGAGGGACAGAGAGAGCGACACAGAGACACGCAGAGATAGAGGGACAGAGAGACAGCGAGAGATAGAGCGACAGAGAGACACACAGAGAGAGGCACAGAGAGAGAGGCATAAAGAGAGGGTGAGGGACAGAGAGACAGAGGGACAGAGAGAGAGACAGGGACACAGAGACAGAGAGAGAGGGACACAGGGAGAGACGAACCGAGAAAGAGAGAGGGGGACAGAGAGCGAGAGAGAGAGAGAGACAGAGGGGCAGAGAGACCCAGAGAGAGGGGGGAAGAGAGACACAGAGAGAGAGGGGCAGAGAGAAAGAGAGAGGGATAGAGAGACAGCGAGAGAGGGACAGAGAAACAGAAAGAGAGAGGGGGACACAGAGAGAGAGACAGAGAGAGAGAATGACAGTGAGAGTGAGAGAGTGACTGAGAGACAGAAAGAGAGGGACAGAGAGCGCGAGGGACGTAGAGAGAGGGACAGAGAGAAAGAGAGAGAGAGACAGAGAGAGAGATACAGAGAGAGAGAGGGACACACGGAGAGAGAGGGAGAGGGATAGAGAGACAGAGAGAGAAAGAGGGGCAGAGAGATAAAGAGGGAGAGAGCAACACACAGAGAGGGAGGGAGACAGAGAGAGGGGGACAGAGAGAGTGGGATAGAGAGACAGAGGGAGAGAGAGAAAGGTACAGAGAGAGGGACAGAGAGAGGGAGAAAGAGAGAGCGCGAGATGAACAGAGATAAAGGGGGTCAGAGATACAGAGAGAGAGAGGGACAGAGACAGAGAAAAGGACACAGAGAGAGAGAGAGAGAGAGGGACAGGGAAAGAGAGAGAGTAAGGGGGTACAGATTGAGAGGGACAGAGAGACAGAGCGACACAGAGAATAAGAGAGAGAGGGACAGAGAGAGCCAGAGAGACACAGAGATAGAGGGACAAAGAGAGAGATAGAGCGACAGAGAGACACAGAGAGAGGGTCAGAGAGAAAGAGGGATACAACACAGAGAGAGAGGGACAGAGACAGAGAGAAGGACACAGAGAGAGAGAGAGGGACAGGGAAAGAGAGAGAGGAAGGGGGTACAGAGTGAGAGGGACAGAGAGACAGAGCGACACAGAGAATAAGAGAGAGAGGGACAGAGAGAGCGAGAGAGACACAGAGATAGAGGGACAGAGAGAGAGAGAGCGACAGAGAGACACAGAGAGAGGATCAGAGAGAAAGAGGAATACAGAGATAGAGAGGGTCAGAGAGAGAGACAGGGACACTGAGACAGAGAGAGGGACAGAGAGAGAGACAGAGAGAGAGAGGGACACAGGGAGAGAGGGAAAGAGAGAGATGGGGATATACAGAGAGAGACAGAGAGAGAGGGACAGAAAGAGAGAGGGACAGAGAGTGCGAGAGGGAACACAGTGTGTGTGAGCGAGAGAGAGAGCGACATAGAATGAGAGAGTGGGACAGAGTGACACAGAGAGAGGGGGAAGAGAGACACAGGGAGAGAGGGACAGGGAGAGTGAGGGACACAGAGAGAGTGAGGGACAGAGACAGAGGGACACAGAGGGAATGAGGGACAGAGAGATAGAGTGAGAGAGGTACAGAGAGCCCAAGGGCCAGAGAGAGCGAGGGACAGAGAGAGAGGGACAGAGAGACAGAGACAGAGAGAGTAGGACTGAGAGACTGAGAGAGGGACAGAGAGAGAGAGGGACAGAGAGAGAGAGGGACAGAGAGAATGGGACAGAAATACAGAGAGAGAGTGACAGAGAGACTGAAAGAGAGACAGAGAGACTGAGAGAGAGTAGGACAAGAGACCGAGAGAGAGAGGGGGGTGTTGGGGACAGAGACAGGGGACAGAGAGAGAGGAACAGAGAGAGACGGACACAGAGTGGGAGAAGGAGAGGGATAGAGAGAGAGGGACAGAGAGTCAAAGAGTGAGAGAGTAACACAGAGAGCGGGAGGCAGAGAGAGAGAGACACAACGTGAGAGCGACACAGAGTGAGAGGGACAGGGAGCGGGACAAAGAGAGAGGGACACAGGGACAGAGGAAAAGAGAGTGAGGGGGAAAGAGAGAGACATAGAGAGGGACAGAGAGAGAGGGACAGAGAGAGAGGGACAGATAGAGAGGGAGAAGAGAGAGCGAGAGGGACACAGTGAGAGAGGGAGCGACATAGAAAGAGAGAGAGCGACAGAGAGACACAGAAAGAGGGGGAAGAGAGACACAGAGAGAGAGGGACAGAGAGATTGAGAGAGAGAGCGAGCGAGAGGGGCACAGTGAGAGAGCGAGAGCGACACAGATATAAAGAGAGGGACAGAAAGACCGTGGGACAGAGACAGAGGGACAGAGAGAGAGAGAGAGGGGGGGACTGAGAGACAAAGAGAGAGGGACAGAGGAACAGAGTGAGAGAGGGATAGTGAGACAGAGGGACAGAGAGTGAGAGGGACAGAGAAAGAGAGGGACAGAGAGAGAGAGAGGGGGCCAGAGAGACAGACAGAGAGAGGGGGACAGAGAGAGAGAGGGACACTGAGACAGAGAGGGACAGAGAGAGAGACAGAGAGCGAGAGGGACAGAGAGATAGGGACAGAGAGACAGAGTTAGAGAGGGACAGAGAGACAGAGGGACAGTGAGAGAGAGAGAGTGAGGGACAGAGAGACTGAGAGAGAGGGGGTGGAGACAGAGACAGAGGCACGGAGAGAGAGGAACAGCGAGAGAGAGACACAGAGTGAGAGAAGGATAGGGACAGAGAGACAGAGAAAGAGGGACAGAGAGGGAGAGTGCAACAGAGAGAGAGGGAGATAGAGAGGGGGGGCAGAGAGACAGAGAGAGAGAGAGGGACAAGAGACAAAGAGAGAGAGAGGGACAACGGGAAAGAGGGACGCAAAGATTGAGCGGGACAGGGAGACAGAGGGACAGAGAGAGAGAGGGAGACAGTGAGAGAGGGACAGCGAGCGCGAGGGACAGAGAGAGAGAGGGACAGAATGAGAGGGACAGAGAGAAAGAGGCATGGAGGGTCAGAGAGACAGAGAGGGAGAGAGCGGGATAGAGAGACAGAGGGACAGAGAGAGAGGGACAGAGAGAGAGAGAGGGAGAGGGACCGAGAGACAGAGAGAGAGAGAAACACAAAGAGAGAGAGGGAGACAGAGAGGGAGGGGGGAGAGAAGCAGAGAGAGTGAGAGGGACAGAGAAGCGAGAGAAGGACAGAGAGAGTGAGAGGGAGAGGGACAGAGAGACCGAGAGAGAGGGAGACAGAGAGACAGAGATGGAGAGAGCAACACAAAGAGAGAGAGGGAGACAGAAAGGGAGGGGACAGAGAGGCAGAGAGAGTGAGAAGGACAGAGAGAACGAGAGAGACAGAGAGGGAGAGGGACAAAGAGAGAGAGGGATGGAGAGATAGAGAGAGGGGAAGAGAGAGAATGGGACACAGAGAGAGAGAGAGACAGAGAGAGAGAGGGACAGAGATAGAGAGGGACAGAGAGACAGAGAGAGAGAGGGTCAGAGACAGAGAGAAGGACACAGAGAGAGAGGGACAAAGACAGAGAACGTGGGAGGTACAGAGCGAGCGGGATAGAGGGAGAGAGGGACACAGAGAGAGAGAGGAACAGAGAGAGAGAGAGAGACAGAAAGACACAGAGATAGAGGGACACAGAGAGAGCGAGAGATAGAGCGACAGAGAAACACCGAGAGAGAGGGACAGAGAGAGAGAGGAACACAGAGAGGCTGAGGGACAGAGAGAGAGAGGGCCAGAGAGCGAGAGAGAGAGACACAATGTGAGGGGGACAGAGAGAGAGAGGGACAGGGAGAGATGGACAGAGAGAGAGAAAGCGAGACAAAGAGAGAGGGACACAGGGAGAGAGGGACAGATAGACAGAGTGGGAGGGACAGAGAGAGAGAGGGACACAGTGAGAGAGAGCGACATAGAAAGAGAGAGGGACAGAGAGACATACAGAGAGAGGGGGAAGACAGACAAGGAGAGAGAGGGACAGAGACTGAGAGAGAGAGAGCGATAGCGACACAGTGAGAGAGAGAGCGACATAGAAAGAGAGACAGAGAGACAGAGAATGAGGGACAGAGAGACAGAGAGACAGAGTGAGAGAGAGAGACAGAGAGGCAGAGGGACAGAGACAGAGAGAGAGAGAGTGATAGGGACTGAGGGATAGAGAGAGAGATGGACAAAGAGACAAAGTGAGAGAGGGACAGAGAGCCCAAGGGACAGAGAGAGAGAGGGACAGAGAGAGAGAGGGACAGAGAGAGAGGGACAGAGAGACTGAGAGAGAGGGGGGCAGAGAGAGTGGGACAGAGAGCCCAAGGGACAGAGAGAGGGACTGAGAGACAGGGACAGAGAAACTGAGAGAGAGAGGGACAGAGAGAGAGGGACAGAGAGCCGGAGGGACAGAGAGCGAGAGGGAAAGAGAAAGGGGGACAAAGAGACTGAGAGAGAGAGGGACAGAGAAAATGAGAGAGAGAGAGAGGGGGGGACAGAGAGACATGAGAGAGACGGGGGGGGGGCATAGAGACAGATGCACAGGGAGAGAGAGGAACAGAGAGTGAGACGGGGACACAGTGAGAGAAGGAGAGGGACTGTGAGACAGAGAGAGAGGAACAGAGAGACAGAGAAGGAGAGAGCGACAGAGAGAGAGGGAGACAGAATGAGGGGTGGCAGAGAGACAGAGAGAGAGAGGGACAGAGAGAGAGGGACAGAGAGACAGAGAGAGAGAGGCAGGGAGAGAGAGGGACAGAGAGAGAAGGGGAACGAGAGACAGAGAGAGGGATGGACAGAGGGACAGAGAGACAGAGGGACAGGTAGAGACAGAGGGAGAGAGGACAAAGGGGACAGAGAGAGAGAGGGAGACAGAGAGAGCGGGACAGAGAGCGCAAGGGACGGAGAGAGAGGGACAGAGAGAGAGGGGGACAGAGAGAAAGAGAGAGAGAGGAATAGAGAGAGAGGCGCAGAAAGACAAACAAGGAGAGAGCAACACAGAGAGAGAGAGAGACCGAGGGACATAGAGAGAGGGACAGAAAGAGAGAGGGACAGAGGGACACAGAGAGAGGGACAGAGAGACTTGAGAGAGAGAGAGAGAGAGACTGAGATGGAGGGAGAGAGAAGTATAGAGAGACTGAGAGAGAGAAAGGGGGACAGAGAGATGCACAGAGAGAGAGGAACACAGAGAGAGAGGGATACAGAGTGAGAGAAGGAGCGGCACAGAGAGACAGAGAGAGAGGGACAGTGAGACAGAGAGGGAGAGAGGGAGACAGAGAGGGGGGGACAGAGAGACAGAGAGAGAGGGGCACAGAGAGAGAGCGGGACAGAGAGCGCAAGGGACGGAGAGAGAGGGACAGAGAGAGAGAGGGACAGAGAGAGAGGGACAGAGAGAGAGGGACAGAGAGACTGAGAGAGAGAGAGAGGGGCAGAGAGAGTGGGACAGAGAGCCCAAGGGACAGAGAGAGGTACTGAGAGACAGGGACAGAGAAACTGAGAGAGAGAGGGACAGAGAGAGAGGGACAGAGAGCCGGAGGGACAGAGAGCGAGAGGGAAAGAGAGAGGGGGACAAAGAGACTGAGAGAGAGAGGGACAGAGAAAATGAGAGAGAAAGAGAGAGAGAGAGGGACAGAGAGACTGAGAAAGAGAGAAGGACAGAGAGACTGAGAGAGAGGGGGGACATAGAGACAGATACACAGGGAGAGAGAGGAACAGAGAGTGAGAGGGGGACACAGTGAGAGAAGGAGAGGGACAGTGAGACAGAGAGAGAGGAACAGAGACACAGAGAAGGAGAGAGCGACAGAGAGAGAGGGAGACAGAGTGAGGGGTGGCAGAGAGACAGAGAGAGAGAGGGACAGAGAGAGAGGGACAGAGAGACAGAGAGAGAGAGGGGCAGGGAGAGAGAGGGACAGAGAGGGAAGGGGAACGAGAGACAGAGAGAGACGGACAGAGGGACAGAGAGACAGAGGGACAGGTAGAGACACAGAGAGAGAGGACAAAGGGGACAGAGAGAGAGAGAGAGAGAGGGAGACAGAAAGAGCGGGACAGAGAGCGCAAGGGACGGAGAGAGAGGGACAGAGAGAGAGAGGGACAGAGAGAAAGAGAGAGAGAGGAACAGAGAGAGAGGCGCAGAAAGACAAAGAAGGAGAGAGCAACACACAGAGAGGGAGACAGAGAGGGAGTGGACAGAGAGGCAGGGATAGAGAGGGACAGAGAGGAAAAGAGAGAGACAGAGAGACAGAGAGAGAGGGACAGAGAGAGAGAGAGAGGGATAGAGAGACAGAGGGACAGACAGAGAGTGGGACAGGGAGACAGAGAGAAGGACACAGAGAGAGAGAGAGAAAGACAGAGAGAGAGCGAGGGAGGTACAGAGTGAGTGGGACTGAGAGACAGAAGGACACACAGAGAGAGAGAAAGAGGGACAGAGAGAGAGCGAGAGACAGAGAGAGAGAGAGAGGTACAGAGAGTAAGAGCGGGACAAAGAGAGATGGACACAGGGACGGAGGGAGAGAGAAAAGGGATCGCAGAGAGAAATACAGAGAGAGAGGGACAGAGAGAGAGTGAGGGACAGAGAGAGGGGGACAAAGAGAGCGAGAGTGACACAGTGAGTGAGAGAGCGACATAGAAAGAGACAGAGGGACAGAGAGACACAGAGAGAGAAGGGGAAGAGTGACACAGAGAGAGAGCGACAGAGAGACTGACAGAGAGAGAGAGAGCGAGAGGGACACAGTGAGAGAGAGAGCGACATAGAAAAAGAGAGAGGGACAGAGGGACAGAGGGAAAGGGACAGAGAGACAGAGGGACAGAGAGAGAGTGACTGAGGGACATAGAGAGAAGGACAGAGAGAGAGAGGGACAGAGGGACAGAGAGAGAGGGGACAGAGAGACTGAGAGAGAGAGAGAGACTGAAATGGAGCGGGAGAGGGGGAGAGAAGTATAGAGAAACTGAGAGAGAGAAAGGGGGACAGAGAGATGCACTGAGAGAGAGAAACACAGGGAGAGAGGGATACAGAGTGAGAGAAGGAGTGGTACAGAGAGACAGAGAGAGAGGGACAGTGAGACAGAGAGGGAGAGAGCAACACAGAGAGAGGGAGACAGAGAGAGAGGGGACAGAGAGACAGAGATAGAGTGGGACAGGGAGAGCGGGACAGAGAGAGGGAGAGAGCGACAGAGAGACAGAGAGAGAGAGAGGGACAGAGAGCTGGGGACAAGGAGACAGAGGGACAGAGAGACATCGATCAGGACAGAGAGAGAGAGAGAGAAAGACAGAGAGAGAGAACGAGGGAGGTACAGAGTGAGTGGGACTGAGAGACAGAGGGACACACACACAGAGAGAAAGAGGGACAGAGAGAGAGCGAGAGATAGAGCGACAGAGAGACAGGGCTAGAGAGACACACAGAGAGAGGTACAGAGAGAGAGAGCGGGACAAAGAGAGAGGGACACAGGGACGAAGGGAGAGAGAAAAATGTATCGCAGAGAGAAATACAGAGAGAGGGACAGAGAGAGCGAGAGGGACACAGTGAGACAGAGAGCGACATAGAAAAAGAGAGAGGGACAGAGGGGCAGAGAGAAAGGGACAGAGAGACATAGGGACAGAGAGAGAGAGAGACCGAGGGACATAGAGAGAGGGACAGAAAGAGAGAGGGACAGAGGGACAGAGAGAGAGAGGGACAGAGAGACTTGAGAGAGAGAGAGAGACTGAGATGGAGGGAGAGAGAAGTATAGAGAGACTGAGAGAGAGAAAGGGGGACAGAGAGATGCACAGAGAGAGAGGAACACAGAGAGAGAGGGATACAGAGTGAGAGAAGGAGCGGCACAGAGAGACAGAGAGAGAGGGACAGTGAGACAGAGAGGGAGAGAGGGAGACAGAGAGGGGGGGACAGAGAGACAGAGAGAGAGGGGGACAGAGAGCGGGACAGAGAGAGCGAGAGGGACACAGTGAGAGAGAGAGAGCGACATAGAAAGAGAGAGAGGGACAGAGAGAGACACAGAAAGAGAGGGGGAAGAGAGACAAAGAGAGAGAGAGAGGGACAGAGAGACTGAGAGAGAGAGAGAGAGAGAGAGAGCAAGAGGGACGCAGTAAGAGAGCGAGCGACATAGAAAAAGAGAGAGGGACAGAGGGACAGAGAGAAAGAGACAGAGAGACATAGGGACAGAGAGAGAGACCGAGGGACAGAAAGAGAGAGGGACAGAAAGAGAGGGACAGAGAGACTTGAGAGAGAGAGAGAGAGACTGAGATGGAGGGAGAGAGGGAGAGAGAAGTATAGAGAGACTGAGCGAGAGAAAGGGGGACAGAGAGATGCACAGAGAGAGAGGAACACACAGAGAGAGGGATACAGAGTGAGAGAAGGAGCGGCACAGAGAGATAGAGAGAGAGGGACAGTGAGACAGAGAGGGAGAGAGGGAGACAGAGAGAGGGGGTCAGAGAGACAGAGAGAGAGGGGGACAGAGAGAGAGCGGGACAGAGAGAGAGAGAGGGGGGTCAGAGAGACAGAGGGACAGAGAGAGAGAGGGGTTAGAGAGGCAGAGGGACAAAGAGAGAGAAACAGAGAGAGAGGGACAAAGAGAGAGAGAGGGAGATGGACAGAGAGACAGAGAGACAGAGAGGGAGAGAGCAACACAGAGAGAGAGGGAGACAGAGATGGAGGGTACAGAGAGGCAGAGAAAAAGAGAGAGACAGAGAAGAAGAGAGAGGGACAGAGAAACAGAGAGAGTGGGACAGAGAGAGAGAGAGAGAGAGAGGGATAGAGAGTCAAACGGACATGAGAGAACGGGACAAAGAGACAGAGGCAAGGACACGGTGAGAGAGAGATACAGAGAAAAAGAGAGTGGGGGAGGTACAGAGTGTGAGAGATAGAGAGACAGAGAGAGCAATACAGAGAGAGAGGGAGACGGAGAGAGAGGGTACAGAGAGACATAGAGAGAGAGAGCGACAGAGAGAGAGAGGGACAGAGAGACAGAGGGACAGAGAGAGAGGGGGGGATAGAGAGGCAGAGACACAGAGAGAGAGGGACAGAGAGAGGGACAGATGGGCAGAAAGAGTGAGAGCGGGAGACAGAGAGAGAGGGACAGAGAGAGAGGGGGACAGAGAGAGAGGCGCAGAAATACAAAGAGGGAGAGAGCAACAGAGAGAGAGACGGAGACAGAGAGGGAGTGGACAGAGAGGCCGGGAGAGAGAGCGACAGAGAGGAAGAGAGAGGGACAGAGAGAGAGAGAGAGCGACATAGAAAGAGAGAGAGGGACAGAGAGACAGAGAGAGGGGGAAGAGAGAAACAGAGAGAGAGGGACAGAGAGGCCTAGAGAGAGAGAGAGAGAGGGACAAAGAGAGGGAGAGAGAGAGGGACAGAGAGACAGAGGGACAGAGAGACAGAGAGGGATAGATCAACACACAAAGAGAGGGAGACAGAGATGGAGGGTACAGAGAGGCAGAGAAAAAGAGAGGGACAGAGAAGAAGAGAGAGGGACAGAGAGGCAGAGAGAGTGGGACAGAGAGAGAGATGGATAGAGTCAAACGGACAGAGAGAGCTCGGGACAAAGAGACAGAGACTAGGACACAGTGAGAGAGAGGGACAGAGAGAGAGAGAGAGAGCGGGGGAGGTACGGAGTGAGAGGGATAGAGAGACAGAGAGGGAGAGAGCAATACAGAGAGGGGGGAGACGGAGAGAGAGGGGACAGAGAGACATAGAGAGAGAGAGCGACAGAGAGAGAGAGGGACAGAGAGACAGAGGGAGAGAGAGAGAGGGACAGAGGGACAGAAAGAGTGAGAGAGGGAGACAGAGAGGCAGTGGACTGAGAGGCAGGGAGAGAGAGGGACAGAGAGGAAGAGAGAGGGACTGAGAGACAACGAGAGAGGGACAGAGAGAGGGGTATAGAGAGACAGAGGGACAGAGAGAGAGAGGGACAGAGAGACAGAGAGAAGGAGACAGAGAGAGAGAAAGACAGAGAGAGAGAGCGAGGGAGGTACAGAGTGCGTGGGACTGAGAGACAGAGGGACACACACACACAGAGAAAGAGGGACAGAGAGAGATAGACGGAGAGAGACTGAGATAGAGGGACAGAGAGAGAGAGCGAGAGATAGAGCGACAGAGAGAGACAGAGAGAGAGGGACAGAGAAAGAGAGCGGGACAAAGAGAGATAGACACAGGGAGGGAGAGAGAAAAGGGATCGTAGAGAGAAATACAGAGAGAGAGGGACAGAGAGAGAAAGGGACAGAGAGAGAGGGACACAGAGAGAGGGACAGAGAGAGAGGGACACAGTGAGAGAGAGAGCGACATAGAAAGAGAGAGAGGGACAGAGAGACACAGAGAGAGATGGACAGAGAGACCTAGAGAGAGAGAGCGACATAGAAAAAGAGAGAGGGACAGAGGGACAGAGAGAAAGGGACAGAGAGACAGAGGGACAGAGAGAGAGAGACCGAGGGACATAGAGAGAGGGACAGAGAGAGAGAGGGAGAGAGAGACTGAGATAGAGAGGGACAGAGGGTCACAGAGGGAGAGAGGGACAGAGAGCCTGAGGGACAGAGAGAGGGAGAGAGATAGGGACAAAGAGACTAAGAGAGAGAGAGGGACAGAAAGCGAGAGACAGAGAGCCGAGGGACAGAGAGAGGGGCAGAGAGTGAGGGACAGAGAGACAGACAGAGTGAGGGACAGATAGACTGAGATGGAGGGAGAGAGGGAGAGAGAAGCATAGAGATACTGAGAGAGAGAAAGGACGACATAGATATGCACAGAGAGGGGGGATCACAGAGAGAGAGGGATACAGAGTGAGAGAAGGAGCGGTACAGAGAGACAGAGAGAGAGGGACAGTGAGACAGAGCGGGAGAGAGCAACACAGTGAGAGGGAGACAGAGAGAGAGGGGGCAGAGAGAGAGGGACAGAGAGCCCGAGGGACAGAGAGATACAGGGACACAGAGAGAGGGACATATAAAGAGAGAGATGGGCAGGGAGACTGAAAGAGAGAGAGGGACAGAGAGAGAGGGACAGAGAGCCCGAGGGACAGAAAGAGAGGGGAACAAAGAAACGAAGAGCGAGGGACAGAGAGACTGAGAGAGATTGAGAGAGAGAGATGGACAGAGATACTGAGAGGGGGGGGCAGAGAGACTGCGGCACAGAGAGAGGAACACAGAGAGAGAGGGACACAGAGTGAGAGAAGGAGCGGGACAGAGAAACAGAGAGAGAGGGACAGAGAGACAGAGAGGGGGAGAACAACACAGAGAGTGGGGCAAACAGAGTGAGAAGGGGACAGAGAGACAGAGAGAGAGAGAGACTGAGGGACACAGAGAGAGGGGTTGAGACAGACAGAGAGAGGGACAGAAAGACAGAGGGAGAGGGACAGAAAGACAGAGAGAGGTGAACAACAAGACAGAGAAAGTGGGACAGAAGAGAGCGAGAGAAGGATAGAGAGACAGAGAGGGAGGGAGGGAGGGAGAGAGAGAGAGGCGGACAGAAAGACAGAGAGAGAGGAACAGGAGGACAGAGAGAGAGAGACTAAGGGAGAGAGAGAGACTGAGGGAAAGAGAGAGTGGGGAACAGACAGAGAGAGATACAGAAAGACAAAGAGAGAGACACAGAAAGACAGAGAAAGTATGACAGAAGAGAGAGAGAGAAGGATAGAGAGACAGAGAAAGAGAGGGGGGGGAGGGAGAGAGAGAGAGACAGAGAGAGAGGGTCACAGAGAGAGAGAGGGGACAGACAGAGCGAGAGGGTCAGAGAGAGAGAGAGGGACACAGAGAGAGGTTCAGAGAGAGGGGGGAGAGAGAGAGAGAGGGACAGAGAGAGAGAAACAGAGAGAGTGGGGCAGAGAGAGAGGGACAGAGAGAGAGGGGCAGAGAGAGAGCGGGACCAAGAGAGAGGACCACAGGAAGAGAGGGACAGAGAGAGAGGGGGGCAGAGGGAGAGGGACAGAGAGAGAAAGAGTGACAGAGAGAGAGATAGAGAGAGAGGGGACAGAGAGTCACAGAGAGAGAGGAACAGAGACAGAGAGACAGACAGAGGGAGAGGAACACTGAGAGAGGGGGGACATAGAAAGAGAGAGAGGGACAGAGAGAGGGGGACAGAGACACAGAGAGAGGAACACAGAGAGAGAGGGACACAGAGTGAGAGATGGAGCGGGACAGAGAGAAAGAGAGAGAGGGACAGACAGAGAGGGAGAGAGCAACACAGAGAGAGTGAGGGAGACAGAGAGAGAGGGGGACAGAGAGACAGAGGGAGAGCGAGAAATGGACCCAGAGCGAGGGAGGAACAGAGGGACAGAGAGAGAGGGACAGAAACAGAGACAGAAAGTGACAGAGAGAGAGAGAGGGCGATAGAGAGATGGAGAGAGAGAGAACGAGAGAGGGACAGAGCGAGATGGACAGAGAGACAGAGGGACAGAGAGAGAGGAACAGAGAGAGAGAGAGAGACTGAGGGATAGAGAGGCTGAGGGACAGAGAGAGAGCGAGGGTAGGATAGAGAGAGAGAGATTGGACACAGAGAGTGAGAGAGGGACAGAGAGACAGAGAGAGAAGAACAGAGGGAGAGCGATAGAGAGAGAGGGGCGCAGAGAGAGCGAGAGAAGGACAGAGAGAGAGCGAGACAGAGAGAGATACTGAGGGACAGAGAGACTGAGGGACAGAGAGAGAGAGCAAGGGAGGGACAGAGAGAGTGGGACAGAGAAAGAGCGGGACCAAGAGAGAGGACTACAGGGAGACAGGGACAGAGAGAGAGAGAGGGACAGTGGGAGAGGGACAGAGAGAGCGATTGGGACACAGTGAGAGAGAGAGGGACAGAGATACACAGAGAGAGAGGGGAAGAGAGACAGAGCGAGAGAGAGAGGTAATGCGAGACAGAGAGAGAGAGAGAGAGATGGACACAGTGAGAAAGAGAGCGACATAGATAGAGAGAGAGGGAAAGAGGGACAGAGAGAGGGACAGAGAGACAGAGGGACAGAGAGACACAGAGAGAGGTACAGAGAGTCAGAGTGAGAGAGGGATAGAGGGACAGAGTGAGAGTGGGACAGAGAGACAGAGGGACAGAGAGAGAGAGAGAGAGAGAGGGACGGAGATACCGAGGGGCAGAGAGAGTGGGACAGAGAGAGAGAGGGTCCGAGTGACAGAGAGAGTGAGGGACAGAGGGACAAAGAGAGAGAGGGACAGAGAGAGGAACAGAGGGACACAGAGGGCTAGAGGGAAGGAGAGACAGATTGAAAGAGGGACAGAGAGCCCGAGGGACAGAGAGAGAGAGAGAGAGGGACAGAGACAGTGAGAGAGAGAGAGAGAGAGAGAGAGAGAGACTGAGAGAGAGGGCGACTGAGAGAGATGGAGAAAGAGAGAGAAGTACACAGAGATTGAGAGAGAGATGGGGCACAGAGAGAGAGCGGCACAGAGATAATGGAACCGAGAGAGAGAAAGGAACACAGAGTGAGAGAAGGAGCGGTACAGAGAGACAGAGAGACATGGACAGAGAGTTAGAGAGAGAACGAGGGACAGAGAGAGCGGGGACAGAGAGAAAGAGAGAGAGGGGGACGGAGAGAGAGGGTACAGAGAGACAGAGAGAGGGAGGGGCAGAGAGAGAGAGGGACAGAGAGAGAGATGGACACACAGGATGAGGGACAGAGATAGAGAGAGGGACAGAGAGTCAGAGAGAGAGGAACAGAGAGCGATTGAGGGACAGAGAGACAGACGAACAGAGAGAGGGAGAGGTGGATAGAGAGACAGAGGGACCGAAAGAGAGGGACAGAGAGAGAGAGAGGGACACAGAGAGAGAGAGAGGGACAGAGAGAGACAGAGACAGAGAAAGAAGGGAACAGAGAGAGAGGGGGGCAGAGAGAGAGAGTGGGACAGAGAGACAGGGAGTGAGGGACAGACAAAGAGACAGAGAGAAGGACAGAGAGAGCGAGAGAGAGAGAGAGAGAGGGCGACAGAGAGGTGGAGACAGAGAGGACAGAGAAAGAGACTGAGGGACAGAGAGACTGAGGGGCCGTGAGAGAGGGACAGAGAGACAGAGAGAGAGGAATAGAGAGAGAGGGCCAGAGAGAGACACACACAGATAGAGCGAGAGAAGGACAAAGATTGAGACTAAGGGACAGAGAGAGAGAGGGATAGATAGACAGAGAGTGGGACAGTAAGACGCAGAGAGCGGAACAAAAGGACAGAGAGAGAGAGACTGAGGGACACAGAGAGAGAGGGGGACAGACAGACAGAGAGAGGTGGACACAGAGGGAGAGAGAGAGACAGGAGAGAGAGAGGGACAGAGAGAGAGGGGGACACAATGAGAGAAAGAGGGACAGAGAGATAGATAGAGAGGGGGCAGAGAGTCACAGAGAGAGAGGAACAGAGACAGAGAAACAGAGAGAGGGACAGAGAGAGAGGGACACAGAGTGAGAGAAGGAGCAGAACAGAGAAAGAGAGAGAGAGGGACAGACAGAGAGAGAGAGCAACAGAGAGAGAGAGGGAGACGAGAGAGAGAGCGACAGAGAGATGGAGAGAGAGAGAGCGAGGGAGGGACAGAGTGAGAGGGACAGAGAGACAGAGGGACAGAGAGAGAGAGAGGGACAGAGAGAGAGACTGAGGGATAGAGAGACTGAGGGACATAGAGAGAGCGAGGGAGGGATAGAGAGAGAGTGAGAGAGGGACACAGAGAGTGAGAGAGGGACAGAGAGACAGAGAGAGAGGAACAGAGAGAGAGGGACAGAGAGAGGGGGCGCAGAGAGAGCGAGAGAAGGACAGAGAGAGAGCGAGACAGAGATAGACACTGAGGGACAGAGAGAGAGAGAGCAAGGGAGGGACAGAGAGAGAGGGACAGAGAGAGATAGCGGGACCAAGAGAGAGGGCCACAGGGATAGAGGGACAGAGAGAGAGAGAGAGCAAGGGAGGGACATAGGAGAGGGACAGAGAGAGCGATTGGGACACAGTGAGTGAGCGCGACATAGAAAGAGAGAGAGGGACAGAGAGACACAGAGAGAGGGGGGAAGAGAGATACAGAGAGAGAGAGAGGTACAGGGAGACAGAGAGAGAGTGAGAGATGGACACAGATAGAGACCGAGCGACATAGAAAGAGAGAGAGGGACATAGAGAGGGACAGAGAGACAGAGGGACAGAGAGACAGTGAGAGAGGGACAGAGGGACAGAGTGAGAGAGAAAGGGACAGAGATATCGTGGGGCAGAGAGAGAGAGGAAAGAGAGAGAGGGGGACCGAGTGACAGAGAGAGAGAGGGACAGAGGGACAAAGAGAGAGAGGGCCAGAGGGACAGAGAGAGCGAGAGGGACAGAGGGACACTGATGGCTAGAGGGAAAGAGAGACAGATTGAAAGAGGGACAGAGAGCCCAAGGGACAGAGTGAGAGAGGGACAGAGACGGAGGGAGAGAGAGAGATAGAGAGACTGAGAGAGAGGGAGACTGAGAGAGAGGGAGACTGAGAGAGAGGGAGAAAGAGAGAGAAGTACTCAGAGACTGAGAGAGAGAGTGAGGGGCACAGAGAGAGAGAGAAGGAGTGGTACAGAGAGACAGAAAGAGAGGGACAGAGAGTCAGAGAGAGAGGGGCAGAGAGAGAGGGGGGCAGAGAGAGAGAGGGGCAGAGAGAGGGGGCAGAGAGACAGAGAGAGAGAGAGGGACAGAGAGAGAGGGACACACAGGATGAGGGAGAGAGAGAGAGGGACTGAGAGTCAGAGAGAGGAACAGAGAGAGATAGAGGGACAGAGAGACAGAGGGACATAGGGAGAGGTGGATAGAGAGACAGAGGGACAGTGAGAGAGGGACAGAGAGAGAGACACACACAGAGAGAGTGAGAGGGACAGAGAGAGACAGACAGACAGAGAAGGGGGCAGAGAGACAGAGAGAGAGAGGGACAGAGAGAGAGAGGGCAGAGAGAGAGGGGCAGAGAGGCAGAGGGACAGAGAGACAGAGAGTGAGGGACAGAGACAGAGACAGAGAGAAGGACAAAGAGAGCGAGAGAGAGACAGAGAGAGAGGGCGACAGAGAGATGGAGAGAGAGAAAGAGAAGGACAGAGAAAGAGACTGAGGGACAGAGAGACTGGGGGGCAGAGAGAGAGAGTGAGACAGGGACACACAGAGAGAGAGAGAGGGACAGAGAGACAGAGAGAGAGGAACAGAGAGAGAGGGACAAAGATAGAGAGAGGGACACAGATAGAGCGAGAGAAGGACAGAGAGAGAGACTGACGGACAGAGAGACTGAGGGACAGAGAGAGCAAGGGAGGGACAGAGAGAGAAGGGCAGAGAGACAGAGGGACACGCAGAGAGAGAGAGAGCGGGACAAACAGGCAGAGAGAGGGACACAAAGACAGAGAGAGGGGACACACAGAGAGAGTGAGACAGAGAGACTGGGGTCAGAGAGACTGAGTGACAGAGAGAGGGACAGAGAGAGAGAGGGGTAGAAAGAGACAGAGAGAGGGACAGAGAGTGAGAGAAGGTTAGAGAGACAGAGAGAGGAGGAGGGAGGGACAGAGAGAGCGACAGAGAGACAGAGAAAGAGGGACAAAGTCAGAGTGAATGACACAGAGAGAAATAGAGACAGAGAGAGAGGGGGACAGAGAGAGAGCGAGGGAGGGACAGAGAAAGAGGGACAGAGTCAGAGAGAAGGACACAGAGAGATAGAGACAGAGAGAGAGGGGGACAGAGAGAGATCGAGGGAGGGACAGAGAGAGGGGGACAGAGAGACAGAGAGTAAGTGAGAGAGAGACTGAGGGGCAGAGTGAGGGACAGAGAGGGAGCGAGGGAGAGGGTCAGAGAGACTGAGCGACAGAGATAGGGACACAGAGAGAGAGAGGGACAGAGAGAGAGGGACAGAGAGACAGAGAGGGGACAGAGAGACAGCGAGAGAGGGACAGAGACAGAGAGAAGGGCACATACAGAGAGAGAGAGAGACAGACAGACAGAGAGAGGGGGAAACAGAGAGAGAGAGCGCGCGAGGGAGGGAAAGAGAGAGTGGGCCAGAGAGACTGAGGGACACACAGAGAGAGGGACAGATAGACAGAGAGTGGGACGGAAAGACAGAGAGAGCGGAACATAAGGACAGAGAGAGAGAGACTGAAGGACAGAAAGAGAGAGGGGGACCGACAGACAGAGAGACGGAGAGGAAGGCAGAGATAGAGAGCGACAGAAACCAGAGAGAGGTGGACAAAGAGAGAGAGAGAGGGACAGGAGAGAGAGAGGGACAGAGAGAGAGGGGGACACAGTGAGAGAAAGAGGGACAGAGAGATAGATAGGTAGAGAGGGGGCAGAGAGTCACAGAGAGAGAGAGACACAAAGACAGAGAGAGGGACAGAGAGAGAGGGACACAGAGTGAGAGAAGGAGCGGGACAGAGACACAGAGAGAGAGGGAAAGACAGACAGAGAGAGAGCAACACAGAGAGAGAGAGAGAGGGCGACAGAGAGATGGAGAGAGAGCGAGAGCGAGGGAGGGACAGAGTGAGAAGGACAGAGAGACAGAGGGACAGAGGGAGAGAGGGACAGAGAGAGAGACTGAGGGATAGAGAGACTGACGGACATAGAGACAGCGAGGGAGGGAGAGAGAGAGAGAGTGAGAGAGGGACACAGAGAGTGAGAGAGGGACAGAGAGATAGAGGGAGTAACAGAGAGAGATGGACAGAGAGAGAGGGGCGCAGAGAGAGCCAGAGAAGGCCAGAGAGAGAGCGAGACAGAGAGAGATACTGAGGGACAGAGAGACTGAGGGACAGAGAGAGAGAGAGAGCAAGGGAGGGACAGAGTGAGAGGGACAGAGAGAGAGGGACAGAAAGAGAGAGCGGGACCAAGAGAGAGGGCCACAGGGAGAGAGGGACCGAGAGAGAGGGACAGAGGGAGAGAGACAGAGAGAGGGATTGGGACACAGTAAGAGAGAGCTGCATAGAAAGAGAGAGGAGGACAGAGAGACACAGAGAGAGAGGGGAAGAGAGACACAGAGAGAGAGAGGTACAGAGAGACAGAGAGAGACACAGAGATGGATACAGATAGCGCGAGAGCGACATAGAAAGAGAGAGAGGGACAGAGGGACAGAGAGAGGGATAGAGAGACAGAGAGACAGAGAGACAGAGAGACAGAGAGAGAGTTAGGGGCAGAGAGACAGAGTGAGAGAGGGAAGAGGGACAGAGTGAGAGAGGGACAGAGAGAATGAGGGACAGAGAGAGTGAGAGAGGGACAGAGATACCGAGGGGCAGAGAGAGAGAGGGACAGAGGGAAAAAGAGAGAGGGACAGAGAGACGGACAGAGGGACACAGAGGGCTAGAGGGAAAGCGAGACAGATTGAAAGACGGACAGCGAGCCCGAGAGACAGAGATAGAGAGGGACAGAGACAGAGAGAGTGAGGGATAGAGAGACTGAGAGGGAGACTGAGAGAGAGGGAGAAAGAGAGAGAAGTACACAGAGACTGAGAGGGAGAGAGGGGGCTCAGAGAGAGAGCGGCACAGAGAGAGAGGAACAGAGAGAGATAGGGACACAGAGTGAGAGAAGGAGAGGTGCAGAGAGACAGAGAGAGCGGGACCAAGAGAGAGGGCCACAGGGAGAGAGGGACCGAGAGAGAGGGACAGAGGGAGAGAGACAGAGAGAGGGATTGGGACACAGTAAGAGAGAGCTGCATAGAAAGAGAGAGGAGGACAGAGAGACACAGAGAGAGAGGGGAAGAGAGACACAGAGAGAGAGAGAGGTACAGAGAGACAGAGAGAGACACAGAGATGGATACAGATAGCGCGAGAGCGACATAGCAAGAGAGAGAGGGACAGAGGGACAGAGAGAGGGATAGAGAGACAGAGAGACAGAGAGACAGAGAGAGAGTTAGGGGCAGAGAGACAGAGTGAGAGAGGGAAGAGGGACAGAGTGAGAGAGGGACAGAGAGAATGAGGGACAGAGAGAGTGAGAGAGGGACAGAGGTACCGAGGGGCAGAGAGAGAGAGGGACAGAGGGACAAAGAGAGAGGGACAGAGAGACGGACAGAGGGACACAGAGGGCTAGAGGGAAAGCGAGACAGATTGAAAGACGGACAGCGAGCCCGAGAGACAGAGATAGAGAGGGACAGAGACAGAGAGAGTGAGGGATAGAGAGACTGAGAGGGAGACTGAGAGAGAGGGAGAAAGAGAGAGAAGTACACAGAGACTGAGAGGGAGAGAGGGGGCTCAGAGAGAGAGCGGCACAGAGAGAGAGGAACAGAGAGAGATAGGGACACAGAGTGAGAGAAGGAGAGGTGCAGAGAGACAGAGAGAGAGGGACAGAGAGAGAGGGACACAGAGAGAGAGGGAGACAGAGAGAGAGGCGACAGAGATAGAGAGTGGGACAGAGAGAGAGATAGAGGGGCAGAGAGAGAGAGGGGGCAGAGAGACAGAGAGAGAGGGATAGAGAGAGATAGAGGGACAGAGAGACAGAGGAACAGAGAGAGAAGGGAACAGAGAAACAGAGAGAGAGAGAGAGGGACAGAAAGAGAGACAGAGGAACAGAGAGTGAGGGACAGAGAGAAGGACAGAGAGAGCGAGAGAGAGACTGAGAGAGAGGGCGACAGAGAGATGGAGAGAGAGAGAAGGACAGAGAAAGAGACTGAGGGACAGAGAGACTGAGGGGCAGAGAGAGAGTGTGTGTGAGGGACACACAGAGAGAGGGGCAGAGAGACAGAGAGAGAGGAACAGAGAGAGAGAGGGAAAGAGAGAGAGAGGGACACAAATAGAGCGAGTGAAGGACAGAGAGAGAGACTGAGGGACAGAGAGCAAGGGTGGGACAGAGAGAGAGAGGGACAGAGAGACAGAGATACACGCAGAAAGAGAGAGGGACAGACAGGCAAAGAGAAGGACAGAAAGACAGAGAGAGGGGACACTGAGAGAGTGAGATAGAGAGACTGGAGTCAGAGAGACAGAGGGACAGAGAGAGGGACAGAGAGAGGGAGGGGCGTAGAAAGAGACAGAGAGAGGGACAGAGAGAAAGAGAAGGTTAGAGCGACAGAGAGAGAGGGTGGGAGGGACAGAGAGAGAGCGACAGAGAGACAGAGAAAGAGGGACAGATTAAGAGAGAAGGACACAGAGAGAGATAGAGACAGAGCGAGGGAGGGGGACAGAGAGACAGAGCGAGGGAGGTACAGAGAGAGGGGGACAGGGAGACAGAGAGAGAGAGACTGCGGGACAGAGTGAGGGTCAGAGACAGAACGAGGGAGAGGGACGGAAAGGCAGAGAGAGAGAGGGACAGAAAGACAGAGAGAGAGTGAGCCAGAGAGACTGAGGGACAGAGAGGGACAGAGAGAGAGAGGATCACAGAGAGAGAGGGGGGACAGAGAGAGAGGGACAGAGAGAGAGAGGGACACAGCGAGAGAGTCAAAGAGACAGAGAGGGGACAGAGAGAGAGAGGGACAGAGAGAGAGCGGTACACAGAGAAAGAGAGGGACAGAGAGACAGCAAGAGAAGGACAGAGATAGAGAGAAGGACACACAGAGAGAGAGAGCGAGACAGAGAGAGGGGAGACAGAGAGAGAGAGAGAGAGAGAGAGAGCGAGGGAGGGCCAGAGAGACTGAGGGACACACAGAGAGAGGGACAGAGACAGAGAGAGAGAGAGAGAGAGGGACAGAGAGACTGAGAGAGAGGGAGACTGAGAGAAAGGGAGAAAGAGAGAGAAGTACACAGAGACTGAGAGAGAGAGGGGCACAGAGAGAGAGAGAGGCACAGAGAGAGAGGAACAGAAAGAGAGAGGGACACAGAGTGAGAGAAGGATCGGTACAGAAAGACAGAGAGAGAGGGACAGAGAGAGAGGGGACAGAGAGACAGAGAGAGAGGGGCAGAGAGAAGAGAGAGGGGCAGAGAGACAGAGAGAGAGAGGGACGGAGAGAGTGAGAGAAAGAGAGAGAAGGGAACACAGAGAGAGGGGCAGAGAGAGAGAGGGTGGCAGAGAGGCATAGGGACAGAGAGACAGAGAGTGAGGGACAGAGACAGAGACAGAGAGAAGGACAGAGAGAGCGAGAGAGAGACAGAGAGAGGGGACGACAGAGATGGAGAGAGAGAAGCACAGAGAAAGAGACTGAGGGACAGAGAGACTGAGGTGCAGAGAGAGAGAGAGTGAGAGGGACACAGAGAAAGAGAGGGACAGAGAGACAGAGAGAGAGGAACAGAGAGAGAGGGAAAGAGAGAGAGAGGGACACAGATAGAGCGAAGTGAAGAACAGAGAGAGAGACTGAGGGACAGAGAGAGAGAGCAAGAAAGGGACAGAGAGAGAGGGACAGAGAGACAGAGGGACACGCAGAGAGAGAGGGACAGACAGACAGAGAGAGGGACCGAAAGACAGAGAGAGGGGGCACAGAGAGAGAGTGAGGCAGAGAGACTGGAGTCAGAGAGACAGAGGGACAGAGAGACGGACAGAGAGAGGGAGGGGGGTAGAAAGAGACAGAGAGAGGGACAGAGAGAGAGAGAAGGTTAGAGAGACAGAGAGAGAGACGGAGGGAGGGACAGAGAGAGAGCGATAGAGAGACAGAGAAAGAGGGACAGAGTCAGAGAGGACACAGAGAGAGTTAGAGACAGAGAGAGAGGGGGACAGAGAGACAGAGCGAGGGAGGGACAGAGAGAGGGGACAGGGAGACAGAGAGAGAGGGGGACAGAGAGACAGAGCGAGGGAGGGACAGAGTGAGGGGGACAGGGAGACAGAGGGAGAGAAAGAGACTGAGGGAAGAGAGAGGTACAGAGAGACAGACAGAGAGAGGGACAGAAAGGCAGAGAGAGAGAGAATGAGCCAGCGAGACTGAGGGACAGAGAGAGAGGGACACAGAGAGAGAGAGGGACACAGAGAGAGGGACAAAGAGACAGAGAGGGGGACCGAGAGAGACAGAGGGACAGAGAGAGAGCGGTACAGAGAGAGACAGAGGGACAGGGAGACAGCGAGAGAGGGACAGAGACAGAGAGAAGGACACAGAGAGAGAGCGAGAGCGAGACAGAAAGAGGGGAGACATAGAGAGAGAGAGCGTGTGAGGGAGGGCCAGAGAGACTGAGGGACACACAGAGAGAGGGACAGATACAGAGAGGGAGAGAGGGACAGAGAGACTGAGAGAGAGGGAGACTGAGAGAGAGGGAGAAAGAGAGAGAAGTACACAGAGACTGAGAGAGAGAGGGGCACAGAGAGAGAGGGCACAGAGAGAGAGGAACAGAAAGAGAGAGGGACACAGAGTGAGAGATGGAGCGGTACAGAGAGACAGAGAGTGAGGGACTGAGAGTCAGAGAGAGAGAGGGGCAGAGAGAGAGAGAGGGGGGCAGAGAGACAGAGAGAGAGGGACAGAGAGAGGGACACACAGGATGAGGGACAGAGAGAGAGTGAGAGGGACAGAGAGTCTGAGAGAGAGGAACAGAGAGAGATAGAGGGACAGAGAGACAGCGGAACAGAGAGAGAGAGAGGTGGATAAAGAGACAGAGGGACAGAGAGAGGGACACAGAGAGAGAGACGGACAGAGAGAGAGAGCGGGACAGAGAGACAGAGAGAGAGAGGGACAATGAGAGAGAAGGACAGAGAGACAGAGAGAGACAGAGAGAGGGGCAGACAGAGAGAGCGAGAGAGTGGGCCAGAGAGACTGAGGGACACGGAGAGAGAGGGACAGGTAGACAGAGAGTGGGACAGAAAGACAGATAGAGCGGAACAAAAGGACAGAGAGAGAGAGAGAGAGACTGAGGGACAGAGAAAGAGAGGGGGGCAGACAGACAGAGAGACGGACAGAAAGACAGAGGGAGAGAGCGACAGTAAGACAGAGAGTGGTGGACAGAGACAGAGAGAGAGGTAAAGGAGAGAGAGAGGGTCAGAGAGAGAGGGTCACAGTGAGAGAAAGAGGGACAGAGGGAGAGATAGAGAGAGAGGGGGACAGAGAGTCACAGAGAGAGAGGAACAGAGACAGAGAGACAGAGAGAGGGACAGAGAGAGAGAGACACACAGAGTGAGAGAAGGAGCGGGACAGAGTCACAGAGAGGGAGGGATAGACAGACAGAGAGAGAGAGCAACAGAGAGAAAGAGAAGGGGAGACGAGAGAGAGGGCGACAGAGAGATGGAGAGAGAGAGAGCGAGGGAGGGACAGAGTGAGAAGGACAGAGAGACAGAGGGACAGGGAGAGAGAGGGACAGAGAGAGAGACTGAGGGACATAGAGAGAGCGAGGTAGGGATAGAGAGAGAGTGAGAGAGGGACACAGAGAGTGAGAGAGGGACAGAAAGAGACAGAGAGAGGAACAGAGAGAGGGGGATAGGGAGAGAGGGGCGCAGAGAGAGAGCGAGAGAAGGACAGAGAGAGCGCGAGACAGAGAGAGACACTGAGGGACAGAGAAACTGAGGGAGAGAGAGAGAGAGCGGGACCAAGAGAGAGGGCCACAGGGAGAGAGTGACAGAGAGAGAGGGACAGAGGGAGAGGGACAGAGAGAGCGATTGGGACACAGTGAAAGAGAGCGACATAGAACAAGAGCGAAGAACAGAGAGACACAGAGAGAGGGTGAAGAGAGACACACGCAGAGAGACAGGTAATGAGAGACATAGAGAGAGAGAATGACACAGTGAGAGAGAGAGCGACATGGAAAGAGAGAGAGGGACAGAGGGACAGAGAGAGGGACAGAGAGACAGAGGGATAGAGAGACAGAGAGAGAGAGGGGCAGAGAGACAGAGTGAGAGAGGGACAGAGGGACACAGTGAGAGAGGGACAGAGAGACAGAGGGACAGAGAGAGAGAGAGGGACAGAGAGTGAGAGAAGGAGCGGGACAGAGTCACAGAGAGGGAGGGACAGACAGAGAGAGAGAGAGAGCAACAGAGAGAGAGAGAGGGAGGGAGACGAGAGAGAGGGCGACAGAGAGAGATGGAGAGAGAGAGAGCGAGGGAGGGACAGAGTGAGAGGGACAGAGAGACAGAGGGACAGAAAGAGAGAGAGGGACAGAGAGAGAGAGACTGAGGGATAGAGAGACTGTGGGACATAGAGAGAGCGAGGGAGGGATAGAGAGAGAGTGAGAGAGGGACACAGAGAGTGAGAGAGGGACAGAGACACAGAGAGAGAGGAACAGAGAGAGAGAGGGAGAGAGAGAGAGAGGGGCGCAGAGAGAGCGAGAGAAGGACAGAGAGAGAGCAAGACAGAGAGAGACACTGAGAGACAGAGAGACTGAGGGACAGTGAGAGAGAGAGAGCAAGGGAGGGACAGAGAGAGAGGGACAGAGAGAGAGGGACAGAGAGAAAGAGCGTGACCAAGAGAGAGGGCCACAGGGAGAGAGTGACAGAGTGAGAGAGGGACAGAGGGAGAGGGACAGAGAGAGCGATTGGGACACAGTGAGAGAGAGCGACATAGAAAGAGAGAGAGGGACAGAGAGACACAGAGAGGGGGGGAAGAGAGACACACGCAGACAGAGAGGTAATGAGAGACAGAGAGAGAGAAAGAGATGGGCACAGTTAGAGAGAGAGAGCGACATAGAAAGAGAGAGAGGGACAGAGAGAGGGACAGAGAGACAGAGGGACAGAGAGACAGAGAGAGAGGGGGCAGAGAGACAGTGAGAGAGAGAGAGACAGAGAGACAGAGGGACAGAGAGAGAGTGGGACAGAGAGAGGGGGGGGGGAACCGAGTGACACACAGAGAGAGCGGGACAGAGGGGCAAAGAGAGAAAGGGACAGAGAGAGGGACAGAGGGACACAGAGGCCTAGAGGGAAAGAGAGACAGATTGAAAGAGGGACAGCGAGCCCGAGGGACAGAGAGAGAGAGGGACAGAGATAGAGAGAGAGACTGAGAGACTGGGAGAAAGAGAGAGAAGTACACAGAGACTGGAAGGGAGAGAGGGGCACACAGAGAGAACAGCACAGAGAGAGAGGAACAGCGAGAGAGATGAGAGGGACACAGAGTGAGAGAAGGAGCGGTACAGAGAGACAGAGAGAGAGGGACAGAGAGTCAGAGAGAGAGAGGGGCAAAGAGAGAGAGAGAGGGGGCAGAGAGACAGAGAGAGGGGGCCAGAGAGAGTGGGACACATAGAATGAGGGACACAGAGAGACAGGGACAGAAAGTCAGAGGGAGAGGAACAGAGAGAGATAGAGGGACAGAGAGACAGAGGAACAGAGAGAGGGAGAGGTGGATATAGAGAAAGAGGGACAGAGAGAGAGGGACACTGAGAGAGAGAGGGACACAGAGAGAGAGGGACGGAGAGAGAGAGACAGAGAGAGAAGGGGACAGAGAGACAGAGAAAGAGAGGGCAGAGTGAGAGAGGGGCAGAGAGAGAGGGGGGCAGAGAGACAGAGGGACAGAGAGACAGAGAGTGAGGAACAGAGACAGAGACAAAGAGAAAGACAGAGAGAGCGAGAGAGACAGAGAGAGAGGGCGACAGAGAGATGGAGAGAGAGAGAGAGAAGGACAGAGAAAGAGACTGAGGGACAGAGAGACTGAGGAGCAGACAGACAGTGAGAGAGGGACAGAGAGAGAGAGAGAGAGGGACACATAGAGCGAGAGAAGGACAGAGAGAGAGACTGAGGGACAGAGAGACTGAGGGACAGAGAGAGAGCAAGACAGGGACAGAGAGAGAGGGGCAGAGAGACAGCGGGACAATAGAGAGAGGGACGGCAAGGCAGAGAGAGAGAGGGACAGAAAGACAGAGAGAGATTGAGCCAGAGAGACTGAGGGATCAGAGAGAGGGACAGAGAGAGAGAGGATCACAGAGAGAGAGAGGGCGACAGAGAGATGGAGAGAGAGAGCGAGGGAGGGACAGAGTGAGAGGGACAGAGAGAGAGCGAGACAGAGAGAGAGGGGGACAGAGAGAGAGACTGAGGGATAGAGAGACTGAGGGACATAGAGAGAGCGAGGGGGATAGAGAGAGAGTGAGAGAGGGACACAGAGAGTGAGAGAGGGACAGAAAGAGACAGAGAGAGGAACAGAGAGAGGGGGACAGAGAGAGAGGGGCGCAGAGAGAGAGAGCGAGAGAAGGACAGAGAGAGAGCGAGACAGAGAGAGACACTGAGGGACAGAGAAACTGAGAGAGAAAGAGAGAGAGCGGGACCAAGAGAGAGGGCCACAGGGAGAGAGTGACAGAGAGAGAGGGGGACAGAGGGAGAGGGACAGAGAGAGCGATTGGGACAGAGACACAGAGAGAGGGTGAAGAGAGACACACGCAGAGAGACAGATAATGAGAGACAGAGAGAGAGAGATAGACACGGTGAGAGAGAGAGAGCGACATAGAAAGAGAGAGAGGGACAGAGGGACAGAGAGACAGAGGGACAGAGAGACAGAGAGAGAGAGGGGCAGAGAGGCAGAGTGAGGGAGAGACAGAGGGACAGAGAGAGAGGGGACAGAGAGACAGAGAAAGCGATGGACACAGAGAGAGAGGGGGGCAGAGAGACAGAGAGAGAGGGGGCCAGAGAGAGTGGGACACATAGGACGAGGGACACAGAGAGAGAGGGACAGAAAGTCAGAAAGAGAGGAACAGAGAGAGATAGAGGGACAGAGAGAGACAGAGGAACACAGAGAGGGAGAGGTGGATATAGAGAAAGAGGGACAGAGAGAGAGGGACACAGAGAGAGAGAGAGAGGGACAGAGAGAGAGAGAGGGGGATAGAGAGAGAGAGGGGGCAGAGAGACAGAGGGACAGAGAGACAGAGAGTGAGGAACAGAGACAAAGAGAAAGACAGAGAGAGCGAGAGAGACAGAGAGAGGGGGCGACAGAGAGATGGAGAGAGAGAGAGAAGGACAGAGAAAGAGACTCAGGGACAGAGAGACTGAGGAGCAGAGAGAGAGTGAGAGAGAGGCAGAGAGAGAGGGGGGGACAGAGAGACAGAGAGAGAGGAACAGAGAGAGAGGGACAGAGAGAGAGTGAGAGGGACACAGATAGAGCGAGAGAAGGACAGAGAGAGAGACTGAGGGACAGTGAGACTGAGGGACAGAGAGAGAGCAAGGGAGGGACAGAGAGAGAGGGACAGAGAGACAGCGGGACACGCAGAGAGAGGGACGGCAAGGCAGAGAGAGAGAGGGACAGAAAGACAGACAGAGATTGAGCCAGAGAGACTGAGGGACAGAGAGAGAGAGAGAGAGAGAGAGAGAGAGAGAGAGAGAGAGAGAGAGAGAGAGAGAGAGAGGATCACAGAGAGAGAGAGGGCGACAGAGAGAGAGGGACAGAGAGAAAGAGAGGGACAGAGAGACAGCGAGAGAGTGTCAGAGACAGAGAGAAGGACACAGAGAGAGAGAGAGAGAGCGAGACCGAGAGGGGGGAGACAGAGAGAGAGAGACAGAGCGGGGGACCGAGGGACAGAGAGAGTGGGCCAGAGAGACTGAGGGACACAGACAGAGAGGGACAGATAGATATAGAGTGGGACAGAAGCACAAAGAGAGCGGAACAAAAGGACAGAGAGAGAGACTGAGGGACAGAGAGAGAGAGAGAGACAGACAGACAGACAGAGAGACGCACAGAAAGACAGAGAGAGAGATAGCGACAGAAAGACAGAGAGAGGTGGACAAAGAGAGAGAGAGAGGGACAGGAGAGAGAGAGAAGGATGGAGAGACAGACAGAGAGAGAGGAAGGGAGAGAGAGGGACAGAGAGAGAGGGTCACAGAGAGAGAGAGGGTCACAGAGAGAGGGAGGGTCAGAGAGAGAGAGGGACACAGAGAGAGGGACAGAGAGAGGAGACAGAGAGGGAAAGGGACACAGAGAGAGAAACAGAGACAGTGGGACAGAGAGATAGAGGGACAGAGAGAGGGACACAGAGAGAGAGGAACAGAGAGAGAGAGGGACACAATGAGAGAAAGAGGGACAGAGAGAGAGGGGGACAGAGAGTCCCAGAGAGATGAACAGAGACAGAGAGACAGAGAGAGGGACAGAGAGAGAGACACACAGAGTGAGAGACGGAGCGGGACAGAGACACAGAGAGAGAGGGACAGACAGAGAGAGAGAGAGAGAGAGAGACAACACAGCGAGAGAGAGGGCGACAGAGAGAGGGCGACAGAGAGACAGAGAGAAGGAGGGACAGAGAGAGAGAGGGACAGAGAGAGATAGGGACAGAGAGAAACCGAGAGAGAGGGGGGAAGAGAAACACAAAGAGAGAGGAACAGAGAGACTGAGAGAGAGCGAGAGGAACACAGTGAGAGAGAAAGCGACATAGAAAGAGAGAGGGACAGAGGGACAGAGAGACACAGAGAGAGAGTGACAGAGAGACAGAGTGAGAGAGGGACAGAGCGATCGAGGCACAGAGAGAGAGCGAGAGAGACCGAGGGACATAGAGAGAGGGACAGAGAGTCTGAGAGAGAGAGGGACAGAGAGAGTGACAGAGAGACTGAGAGAGAGACAGAGAGAGAGAGAAGGACAGAGAGACAGAGAGAGGGGTGGACAGAGAGACAGAGGTACAGGGAGGGGAACACAGAGAGAGAGGGACAAAGTGAGAGAAGGTGCGGGACGGAGAGACAGAGAGAGAGGGACAGAGAGGCAGAGAGGGAGAGAGAAACAGAGAGAGAGATTGGGGGAGATAGAGAGAGATGGGGACAGAGAGACAGAGAGAGAAAATGACAGAGAATGCGAGGGACACACACACACACACACACAGAGGGACTGAAAGAGAGAGAGAGAGTGAAGGACACAGAGAGAGAGAGAGACAGAGAGAGTGGGACAGAGAGTGAGAGGGACAGAGAGAGAGGGACACAGAGTGAGAGAAGGAGCGGGACAGACACACAGAGAGAGGGACAGACAGAGAGAGGGACAGAGACAGAGAGACAGAGAGAGGGACAGAGAGAGAGAGACACACAGAGTGAGAGAAGGAGCGGGACAGAGACACAGAGAGAGGGACAGACAGACAGAGAGAGAGAGAGACAACACAGCGAGAGAGAGAGCGACAGAGAGAGGGCGATAGAGAGACAGAGAGATGGAGGGACAGAGAGAGAGAGGGACACAGAGAGAGATAGGGACAGAGAGACAGAGTGAGAGAGGGACAGAGAGAGAGAGAGAGACAGAGATAGAGAGCAAGACAGGTACAGAGAGACAGAGAAAGAGGGGCAGTGAGAGAGGGTCACAGAGGGAGAGCGAGAGAGGGACATGGAGAGAGGTACAGAGACAGAGCGACACCGGGATTGAGCGACAGAGAGAGAGAGAAAGCGAGACAGAGAGCGACAGAGAGACACCGTGAGAGAGGGATAGAAAGAGAAGCGGGCACAGAGAGGGTGAGGGACAGAGAGAGAGGGACACAGAGAGAGAGGAACACAATGTGAGAGGGAAAGAGAGAGAGAGGGACAGAGAGAGAGTGACTGAGTGTGAGAGGGACAGAGAGAGAGAGACAAAGGGAGAGACAGGGACGCAGAGACAGAGAGAGGGACAGAGAGAGTGGGACAGAGAGAGGGACAGAGAGAAAGCGGAACAAAGAGAGAGGGAGACAGCGAGAGAGGGACAGAGAGAGAGGGGGGTACAGGGAGAGAGACAGAGAGAGAGGGACAGGGACAGAGGGACACAGAGCGAGGGATATAGAGAGCGAGAGGGGCATAGAAAGAGAGAGAGTGACAGAGAGACACCGAGAGTGAGGGGGGAAGAGAAACACAAAGAGAGAGGAACAGAGAGACTGAGAGAGAGCGAAAGGAACACAGTGAGGGAGAAAGCGACATAGAAAGAGAGAGGGACAGAGGGACAGAGAGACAGAGAGAGAGAGAGAGTGACAGAGAGACAGAGTGAGAGAGGGACAGAGCGATCGAGGCACAGAGAGAGAGAGCGAGAGAGACCGAGGGACATAGAGAGAGGGACAGAGAGTCTGAGAGAGAGGGACAGAGAGAGTGACAGAGAGACTGAGAGAGAGACAGAGAGAGAGAGAAGGACAGTGAGACAGAGAGAGGGGTGGACAGAGAGACAGAGGCACAGAGAGGGGAACACAGAGAGAGAGGGACAAAGTGAGAGAAGGAGCGGGACGGAGAGACAGAGAGAGAGGGACAGAGAGACAGAGAGGGAGAGAGCAACAGAGAGAGAGAGGGGGGGAGACAGAGAGAGATGGGGACAGAGAGACAGAGAGAGAGAATGACAGAGAATGAGAGGGACACACACACACAGAGGGACTGAGGGACAGAGTGAGAGAGGGACAGAGAGAGAGAGAGGGACAGAGAGAGAGACAGACAGACAGAGAGAGGGACAGAGAGACAAATAGAGACGGACATAGAGACAGAGAGAGGGACAAAGAGGGAGAGCGAGAGAGGGACAGAGAGAGGGAGGGACGGAAATATAGAGAGACAGAGAGACAGAGTGAGAGAGGGACAGAGAGAGAGAGACAGACAGAGAGAGAGAGAGCGAGACAGGGATACAGAGACAGAGAAAGAGGGGCAGTGAGAGAGGGTCACAGAGGGAGAGCGAGAGAGGGACAGGGAGAGAGAGAGAGAGGGAGGGACAGAAAGACAGAGAGAGAGGTACAGAGACAGAGAGACACCGGGACTGAGGGACAGAGAGAGAGAGAGAGAGAGAGAGCGAGACACAGAGCGACAGAGAGACACCGTGAGAGAGGGATAGAAAGAGAAGCGGGCACAGGGAGGGTGAGGGACAGAGAGAGAGGGACACAGAGAGAGAGGAACACAATGTGAGAGGGAAGGAGAGAGAGAGGGACAGAGAGAGACTGACTGAGTGTGAGAGGGGCAGAGAGAGAGGGACAAAGTGAGAGACAGGGACACAGAGACAGAGAGAGGGACAGAGAGAGTGGGACAGAGAGAGGGACAGAGAACAAGCGGAACAAAGAGAGAGTGAGACAGCGAGAGAGGGACAGAGAGAGAGGGGGATACAGGGAGAGAGACAGAGAGAGAGGGACAGAGAGACAGAGAGGGAGAGAGCAACAGAGAGAGAGAGGGGGAGACAGAGAGAGATGGGGACACAGAGACAGAGAGAGAGAATGACAGAGAATGAGAGGGACACACACACACACACACACAGAGGGACTGAGAGACAGAGAGAGAGGGACAGAGAGAGAGAGAGAGGGACAGAGAGAGAGACAGACAGACAGACAGAGAGAGGGACAGAGAGACAAATAGAGAGGGACATAGAGACAGAGAGAGGGACAAAGAGGGAGAGCGAGAGAGGGACAGAGAGAGGGAGGGATGGAAAGATAGAGAGAGAGGGACAGAGACAGAGTGAAGGACAGAGAGAGAGAGAGGGCGGTACAGGGAGTGAGACAGAGAGAGAGGGACAGGGAGAGAGGGACACAGAGAGAGGGATATAGAGAGCGAGAGGGACTTAGAACGAGAGAGAGTGACAGAGAGAGGGACAGAGAGAAAGCGGAACAAAGAGAGAGGGAGACAGCGAGAGAGGGACAGAGCGATCGAAAAACAGAGAGAGAGAGCGAGAGAGACCGAGGGACATAGAGAGAGGGACAGAGAGTCTGAGAGAGAGGGACAGAGAGAGTGACAGTGAGACTGACAGAGAGACAGAGAGCGAGAGAAGGACAGAGAGAGACAGAGAGAGGGGTGGACAGAGAGACAGAGGCACAGGGAGGGGAACACAGAGAGAGGGACAAAGTGAGAGAACGAGCGGGACGGAGAGACAGAGAGAGAGGGACAGAGAGACAGAGAGGGAGAGAGCAACAGAGAGAGAGAGGGGGAGACAGAGAGAGATGGGGACAGAGAGACAGAGAGAGAGAATGACAGAGAATGAGAGGGACACACACACACACACAGAGGGACTGAGAGACAGAGAGCTAGGGACAGAGAGAGAGAGAGGGACAGAGAGAGAGACAGACAGACAGAAAGAGAGAGGGACAGAGAGACAAATAGAGAGGGACATAGAGACAGAGAGAGGGACAAAGAGGGAGAGCGAGAGAGGGACAGTGAGAGGGAGGGACGGAAAGATAGAGAGAGAGGGACAGAGACAGAGTGAAGGACACACAGAGAGAGTGGGACAGAGAGTGAGAGGGACAGAGAGAGAGGGACACAGTGAGAGAAAGAGGGACAGAGAGAGAGATAGAGAGAGAGTGGGACAGAAAGTCCCAGAGAGAGAGGAACAGAGACAGAGAGACAGAAAGAGGGACAGAGAGAGAGACACACAGAGTGAGAGAAGGAGCGGGACAGAGACACAGAGAGAGGGGGACAGACAGACAGAGAGAGAGACAACACAGCGAGAGAGAGGGCGACAGAGAGAGGGCGACAGAGAGACAGAGAGATGGAGGGACAGAGAGAGAGGGACACACAGAGAGATAGGGACAGAGAGACAGAGTGAGAGAGGGACAGAGAGAGAGAGAGATACAGACAGAGATAGAGAGCGAGACAGGGACAGAGAGACAGAAAGAGGGGCAGTGA
Source organism: Chiloscyllium plagiosum (assembly GCF_037043375.1). NCBI lineage: Eukaryota > Metazoa > Chordata > Chondrichthyes > Orectolobiformes > Hemiscylliidae > Chiloscyllium > Chiloscyllium plagiosum. Next base: position 113,835,512 of record NW_028270156.1, read on the forward strand.
GAGAGGGTCACAGAGGGAGAGCGAGAGAGGGACAGGGAGAGAGAGAGAGAGGGAGGGACAGAGAGACAGAGAGAGAGGTACAGAGACAGAGAGGCACCGGGATTGAGGGACAGAGAGAGAGAGAGAGCGAGACACAGAGCGACTGAGAGACACCGTGAGAGACGGATAGAAAGAGAAGCGGGCACAGAGGGTGAGGGACAGAGAGAGAGGGACATAGAGAGAGAGGAACACAATGTGAGAGGGAAAGAGAGAGAGAGGGACAGAGAGAGAGTGACTGAGCGTGAGAGGGGCAGAGAGAGAGGGACAAAGTGAGAGACAGGGACACAGAGACAGAGAGAGGGACAGAGAGAGTGGGACAGGGAGAGGGACAGAGAGAAAGCGGAACATAGAGAGAGGAAGACAGCGAGAGAGGGACAGAGAGGGGGGTACAGGGAGAGAGACAGAGAGAGAGGGACAGGGACAGAGGGACACAGAGAGAGGGATATAGAGAGCGAGAGGGGCATAGAAAGAGAGCGAGTGACAGAGAGACACCGAGAGAGAGGGGGGAAGAGAAACACAAAGAGAGAGGAACAGAGAGACTGAGATAGAGCGAGAGGAACACAGTGAGAGAGAAAGCGACATAGAAAGAGAGAGGGTCAGAGGGACAGAGAGACACAGAGAGAGAGTGACAGAGAGACAGAGTGAGAGATGGACAGAGCGATCGAGGCACAGAGAGAGAGAGCGAGAGAGACCGAGGGACATGGAGTGAGGGACAAAGAGTCTGAGAGAGAGGGACAGAGAGAGTGACAGAGAGACTGAGAGAGAGACAGAGAGAGAGAGAAGGACAGAGAGACAGAGAGAGGGGTGGACAGAGAGACAGAGGCACAGAGAGGGGAACACAGAGAGAGAGGGACAAAGTGAGAGAAGGAGCGGGACGGAGAGACAGAGAGAGAGGGACAGAGAGACAGAGAGGGAGAGAGCAACAGAGAGAGAGAGAGAGAGGGGAGACAGAGAGAGATGGGGACAGAGAGACAGCGAGAGAGAGTGACAGAGAATGAGAGGGACACACACACACACACACACAGAGGGACTGAGAGACAGAGAGAGAGAGTGACAGAGAGACAGAGTGAGAGAGGGAAAGAGCGATCGACAAACAGAGAGAGAGCGAGAGAGACCGAGGGACATAGAGAGAGGGACAGAGAGTCTGTGAGAGAGGGACAGAGAGAGTGACAGAGAGACTGAGAGAGAGACAGAGAGAGAGAGAAGGACAGAGAGACAGAGAGAGGGGTGGACAGAGAGACAGAGGCACAGAGAGGGGAACACAGAGAGAGGGACAAAGTGAGAGAAGGAGCGGGACGGAGAGACAGAGAGAGAGGGACAGAGAGACAGAGAGGGCGAGAGCAACAGAGAGAGAGAGAGAGGGGGAGACAGAGAGAGATGGGGACAGAGAGACAGAGAGAGAGAATGACAGAGAATGAGAAGGACACACACACACAGGTACTGAGAGACAGAGAGAGGGACAGAGAGAGAGAGAGGGACAGAGAGAGAGACAGACAGACAGAGAGAGGGACAGAGAGACAAATAGAGATGGACATAGAGACAGAGAGAGGGACAAAGAGGGAGAGCGAGAGAGGGACAGAGAGAGGGAGTACAGAAAGATAGAGAGAGAGGGACAGAGACAGAGTGAAGGACACAGAGAGAGATAGAGACAGAGAGAGTGGGACAGAGAGTGAGAGGGACAGAGAGAGAGGGACACAGTGAGAGAAAGAGGGACAGAGAGCGAGACAGAGAGAGAGGGGGACAGAGAGTCCCAGAGAGAGAGGAACAGAGACAGAGAGACAGAGAGAGGGACAGAGAGAGAGAGACACACAGAGTGAGAGAAGGAGCGGGACAGAGACAAAGAGAGAGGGCCAGACAGACAGAGAGAGAGAGAGACAACACAGCGAGAGAAAGGGCGACAGAGAGAGGGCGACAGAGAGACAGAGATATGGAGGGACAGAGAGAGAGAGGGACACAGAGAGAGATAGGGACAGAGAGACAGAGTGAGAGAGGGACAGAGAGAGAGAGACAGACAGAGATAGAGAGCGAGACAGGTACAGAGAGACAGAGAAAGAGGGGCAGTGAGAGAGGGTCACAGAGGGAGAGCGAGAGAGGGACAGGGAGAGAGGTACAGAGACAGAGAGACACCGGGATTGAGGGACAGAGAGAGAGAGAGCGAGACACAGAGCGACAGAGAGACACCGTGAGAGAGGGATAGAAAGAGAAGCGGGCACAGAGAGGGTGAGGGACAGAGAGAGAGGGACACAGAGAGAGAGGAACACAATGTGAGAGGGAAAGAGAGAGAGAGTGTCAGAGAGAGAGTGACTGAGTGTGAGAGGGAAAGAGAGAGAGGGACAAAGGGAGAGACAGGGACACAGAGACAGAGAGAGGGACAGAGAGAGTGGGACAGAGAGAGGGACAGTGAGAAAGTGGAACAAAGAGAGAGGGAGACAGCGAGAGAGGGACAGAGAGAGAGGGATATAGAGAGCGAGAGGGGCATAGAAAGAGAGAGAGTGACAGAGAGACACCGAGTGAGAGGGGGGAAGAGAAACACAAAGAGAGAGGAACAGAGAGACTGAGAGAGAGCGAGAGGAACACAGTGAGAGAAAAAGCGACATAGAAAGAGAGAGGGACAGAGGGACAGAGAGACAGAGAGAGAGAGAGAGTGACAGAGAGACAGAGTGAGAGAGGGACAGAGCGATCGAGGCACAGAGAGAGAGAGCGAGAGAGACCGAGGGACAGAGAGAGAGGGACAGAGAGTCTGAGGGAGATGGACAGAGAGAGTGCCAGAGAGACTGAGAGAGAGACAGAGAGAGAGAGAAAGACAGAGAGACAGAGAGAGGGGTGGACAGAGAGACAGAGGCACAGAGAGGGGAACACACAGAGAGAGGGACAAAGTGAGAGAAGGAGCGGGACGGAGAGACAGAGAGAGAGAGTGACAGAGAACGAGAGGGACACACACACACACACACAGAGGGACAGAGAGACAGAGAGAGAGAGGGACAGAGAGAGAGACAGACAGAGAGACAGAGGGAGGGACAGAGAGACAAATAGAGTGGGACATAGAGACAGTGAGAGGGACAAAGAGGGTGAGCGAGAGAGGGACAGAGAGAGGGAGGGACGGAAAGATAGAGAGAGAGGGACAGAGACAGAGTGAAGGACACAGAGGGAGAGAGACAGAGAGAGTGGGACAGAGAGTGAGAGGGACAGAGAGAGAGGGACACAGAGAGAGGAACAGAGAGAGAGAGAGACACAGTGAGAGAAAGAGGGACAGAGAGAGAGAGAGAGAGAGGGGGACAGAGAGTCACAGAGAGAGGAACAGAGACAGAGAGACAGAGAGAGGGACAGAGAGAGAGACACACAGAGTGAGAGAAGGAGCGGGACAGAAAGAGGGAGGGACAGATAGACAGAGAGAGAGAGAGACAACACAGCGAGAGAGAGGGCGACAGAGAGAGGGCGACAGAGAGACAGAGAGATGGAGGGACAGAGAGAGAGAGGGACTCAGAGAGATAGGGACAGAGAGACAGAGGGAGAGAGGGACAGAGAGAGAGATACAGACAGAGAGAGAGAGAGCGAGACAGGGACAGATAGACAGAGAAAGAGGGGCAGTGAGAGAGGGTCACAGCGGAAGAGCGAGAGAGGGACAGGCAGTGAGAGAGAGAGGTACAGAGACAGAGAGACACCGGGATTGAGGGACAGAGAGAGAGAGAGAGCGAGACATAGAGCGACAGAAAGACACCGTGAGAGAGGGATAGAAAGAGAAGTGGGCACAGAGAGGGTGAGGAACAGAAAGAGAGGGACACAGAGAGAGAGGAACACAATGTGAGAGGGAAAGAGAGAGAGAGGGACAGAGAGAGAGTGACTGAGTGTGAGAGGGACAGAGAGAGAGGGACAAAGTGAGAGACAGGGACACAGAGACAGAGAGAGGGACAGAGAGAGTGGGACAGAGAGAGGGACAGAGAGAAAGCGGAACAAAGAGAGAGGGAGACAGCGAGAGAGGGACAGAGAGAGAGGGGGGTACAGGGAGAGAGACAGAGAGAGAGGGACAGGGTGAGAGCGACACAGAGAGAGGGATATAGAGAGCGAGAGGGACTTAGAAAGAGAGAGAGTGACAGAGAGACACCGAGAGAGAGGGGGGAAGAGAAACACAAAGAGAGAGGAACAGAGAGACTGAGAGAGAGCGAGAGGAACACAGTGAGAGAGAAAGCGACATAGAAAGACAGAGGGACAGAGGGACAGAGAGACACAGAGAGTGTGACAGAGAGACAGAGTGAGAGAGGGACAGAGCGATCGAGGCACAGTGAGAGAGAGCGAGAGAGACCGAAGGACATAGAGAGAGGGACAGAGAGTCTGAGAGAGAAGGGACAGAGAGACAGAGAGTGGGACAGAAAGACAGAGAGAGAGAGGGACAGAAAGACAGAGAGAGAGAGGTGGACAAAGAGGCAGGGAGAGAGCGGGATAGAAGAAAGAGAGAAGGATAGAGAGACAGAGAGACAGAGAGAGGGAGGGAGAGAGAGAGAGGGACAGAGAGAGAGGATCACAGAGAGAGACAGAGGGACAGAGAGAGAGAGGGCAGAGAGAGGGACAGAGAGAGAGAGTGGGACGGAGAGACAGAGAGAGGGATAGAGAGAGAGGGACACAGTGCGAGATAGAGGGACATAGAGAGTGTGGGACATAAAAAGAGAGAGAGGGACAGAGAGACAGAGAGGGGGGGGACAAGAGAGAGAGGGGCAGAGAGACACAGAAAGATAGAGGGACAGAGAGGGACATAGAGAGAGGGACAGGGAGAGAGAGACAGAGACAGAGAGAGAGGGACAGAGAGACTGCGGGACAGAGAGACACAGAGAGAGGAACACAGAGAGAGAGGGACACAGAGTGAGAGACAGAGAGAGGGATATAGAAAGAGAGAGAGGGACAGACAGACACAGCGAGAGAGAGGGACAGAGAGAGACACAAAGAGAGAGAGAAACTCAGAGAGAGAGGGACAGAGAGTGAGAGGGACACAGAGAGAGGGACAGAGAGAGAGGGACATAGAGACAGGGACACAGAGGGAGAGGGACACAGAGAGAGAGGGGGACATAGAAAGAGGGACAGGGAGAGAGGGACAGAGAGAGAGGGAAAGAGAGAGAGGGACAGAGAGAGAGGGAAAGAGAGAGAGGGGGGTACAGGGAGAGAGACAGAGAGAGAGGGACAGGGTGAGAGGGACACAGAGAGAGGGATATAGAGAGCGAGAGGGACTTAGAAAGACAGAGAGTGACAGAGACACACGGAGAGAGAGGGGGGAAGAGAAACACAAAGAGAGAGGAACAGAGAGACTGAGAGAGAGCGAGAGGAACACAGTGAGAGAGAAAGCGACATAGAAAGAGAGAGGGACAGAGGGACAGAGAGACACAGAGAGAGTGACAGAGAGACAGAGTGAGAGAGGGACAGAGCGATCGAGGCACAGTGAGAGAGAGCGAGAGAGACCGAGGAACATAGAGAGAGGGACAGAGAGTCTGAGAGAGAGTGACAGAGAGAGAGAGAGAAGGACAGAGAGACAGAGAGAGGGGTGGACAGAGAGACAGAGGCAAAGGGAGGGGTACACAGAGAGAGAGGGACAAAGTGAGAGAAGGAGCGGGACGGAGAGACAGAGAGAGAGGGACAGAGAGACAGAGAGGGAGAGAGCAACAGAGAGAGAGAGAGAGGGGGAGACAGAGAGAGATGGGGACAGAGAGACAGAGAGAGAGAGAGTGACAGAGAATGAGAGGGACACACACACACACAGAGGGACTGAGAGACAGAGAGAGAGAGGGACAGAGAGAGAGACAGACAGACAGACAGAGAGAGGGACAGAGAGACAAATAGAGAGGGACATAGAGACAGAGAGAGGGACAAAGAGGGAGAGCGAGAGAGGGACAGAGAGAGGGAGGGACGGAAAGATAGAGAGAGAGGGACAGAGACAGAGTGAAGGACACACAGAGAGAGGGACAGAGAGAGAGGGACACAGAGAGAGAGGGACAGAGAGAGATAGGGACACAGGGAGAGAAAGAGGGACAGAGAGAGAGATAGAGAGAGAGGGAGACAGAGAGTCCCAGAGAGAGGAACAGAGACAGAGAGACAGAGAGAGGGACAGAGAGAGAGACACACAGAGTGAGAGAAGGAGCGGGACAGTGACACAGAGAGAGAGGAACAGACAGACAGAGAGAGAGAGAGAGACAACACAGCGAGAGAGAGGGCGAAAGAGAGAACGGGAAACAGAGAGACAGACAGATGGAGGGACAGAGAGAGAGAAGGACACAGAGAGAGATAGGGACAGAGAGACAGAGTGAGAGAGGGACAGAGAGAGAGACAGACAGAGAGAGAGAGCGAGACAGTGACAAAGAGACAGAGAAAGAGGGGCAGTGAGAGAGGGTCACAGAGGGAGAGCGAGAGAGGGACAGGGAGAGAGAGAGAGGGAGGGACAGAGAGACAGAGAGAGAGGTACAGAGACAGAGAGACAACGGGATTGAGGGACAGAGAGAGAGAGAGAGAGAGCGAGACACAGAGCGACAGAGAGACACCGTGAGAGAGGGATAGAAAGAGAAGCGGGCACAGGGAGGGTGAGGGACAGAGAGAGAGGGACACAGAGAGAGAGGAACACAATGTGAGAGGGAGACAGCGAGAGACGGACAGAGAGAGAGGGGGGTACAGGGAGAGAGACAGTGAGAGAGAGGGACAGGGAGAGAGGGACACAGAGAGGGGGATATAGAGAGCGAGAGGGGCATAGAAAGAGAGAGAGTGACAGAGAGACACCGAGAGAGAGGGGGGAAGAGAAACACAAAGAGAGAGGAACAGAGAGACTGAGAGAGAGCGAGAGGAACACAGTGAGAGAGAAAGAGACATAGAAAGAGAGAGGGACAGAGGGACAGAGAAACACAGAGAGAGAGTGACAGAGAGACAGAGTGAGAGAGGGACAGAGCGATCGAGGCACAGAGAGAGAGAGCGAGAGAGACCGAGGGACATAGAGAGAGAGGGACAGAGAGTCTGAGAGAGAGGGACAGAGAGAGTGACAGAGAGACTGAGAGAGAGACAGAGAGAGAGAGAAGGACAGAGAAACAGAGAGAGGGATGGACAGAGAGACAGAGGCACAGAGAGGGGAACATAGAGAGAGGGACAAAGTGAGTGAAGGAGCGGGACGGAGAGACAGAGAGAGAGGGACAGAGAGACAGAGAGGGAGAGAGCAACAGAGAGAGAGAGAGGGGGGAGACAGAGAGAGATGGGGACAGAGAGACAGAGAGAGAGAATGACAGAGAATGAGAGGGACACACACACACACAGAGGGACTGAGAGACAGAGAGAGAGAGGGACAGAGAGAGAGATGGACAGAGAGAGAGACAGACAGACAGACAGAGAGAGGGACAGAGAGACAAATAGAGAGGGACATAGAGACAGAGAGAGGGACAAAGAGGGAGAGCGAGAGAGGGACAGAAGAGGGAGGGACAGAAAGATAGAGAGAGAGGGACAGAGACAGAGAGAAGGACACAGAGAGAGAGACAGTGAGAGAGGGCGATAGAGAGATGAAGAGAGAGCGAGAGAGGGACAGAGTGAGAGGGACAGAGAGACAGAGGGACAGAAAGAGAGAGAGGGATCGAGAGATTGAGACAGAGAGAGACTGACGGATAGAGAGACTGAGGAACAGAGAGAGAGCGAGGGAGGGACAGAGAGAGAAAGGGACAGAGAGACAGAGGAACACACAGAGAGAGAAGGGACGGACAGACAGAGAGTGGGACAGAAAGACAGATAGAGCGGAACGGAAAGACAGAGAGACAGAGGGACAGAGAGAGGGGGGGGACAGACAGACAGAGAGAGGGACAGAAAGACAGAGAGAGGGGTCACAGAGAGAGAGCGGGACAGAGAGAAAGGGACAGAGAGAGGGGGGGACAGAGAGAGGGGTTGGCAGAGAGAGAGAGCGAGGGAGGCACAGTGAGAGAGGGGCAGAGATACAGAGAGATGGACAGAAAGACAGAGAGAGAGGGACAGAATGACAGCGAGAAAGAGTGAGAGAGAGACTGAGGGACAGAGAGAGAGGATCACAGCGAGAGGAGGGACAGAGAGAGTGACAGAGGGGGAGAGGGGACAGAGAGAGAGGGGGACAGAGAGAGAGGGACAGCGACAGAGGGACAGAGAGAGAGGGGGGGACAGAGAGACAGTGAAAGAGGGACAGAGACAGAGAGAAGGACACAGAGAGAGAGACGGGGGGGACAGAGAGAGAGGAATCGGGCGAGGGAGGGACAGAGAGAGTGGGCCAGAGAGATAGAGGGACAGAGAGAGAGAGAGAAGGGACAGAGAGACAGAGAGTGGGACAGAAAGACAGAGAGAGAGAGGGACAGAAAGACAGAGAGAGAGAGGTGGACAAAGAGGCAGGGAGAGAGCGGGATAGAAGAAAGAGAGAAGGATAGAGAGACAGAGAGACAGAGAGAGGGATGGAGAGAGAGAGAGGGACAGAGAGAGAGGATTACAGAGAGAGACAGAGGGACAGAGAGAGAGAGGGGCAGAGAGAGGGACAGAGAGAGAGTGGGACAGAGAGACAGAGAGAGGGATAGAGAGAGAGGGACACAGTGCGAGATAGAGGGACATCGAGAGTGTGGGACATAAAAAGAGAGAGAGGGACAGAGAGACAGAGAGGGGGGGGGACAAGAGAGAGAGGGGCAGAGAGACACAGAAAGATAGAGGGACAGAGAGAGACATAGAGAGAGGGACAGGGAGAGAGAGACAGAGACAGAGAGAGAGGGACAGAGAGACTGCGGGACAGAGAGACACAGAGAGAGGAACACAGAGAGAGAGGGACACAGAGTGAGAGACAGAGAGAGGGATATAGAAAGAGAGAGAGAGGGACAGACAGACACAGCGAGAGAGAGGGACAGAGAGAGACACATAGATAGAGAAACTCAGAGAGAGAGGGACAGAGAGAGAGAGGGACACAGGGAGAGGGACAGAGACAGAGGGACACAGAGACAGGGACACAGAGGGAGAGGGACACAGAGAGAGAGGGGGACATAGAAAGAGGGACAGGGAGAGAGGGACAGAGAGAGAGGGAAAGAGAGAGAGGGACAGAGAGAGAGGGACACAGTGAGGGAAACAGGGACAGTGAGAGAGGGACACAGAGAGAGAGGGACACAATGTGAGAGGGAAAGAGAGAGAGAGGGACAGAGAGAGAGTGACTGAGTGTGAGAGGGACAGAGAGAGAGGGACAAAGTGAGAGACAGGGACACAGAGACAGAAAGAGGGACAGAGAGAGTGGGACAGAGAGAGGGACAAAGAGAGAGCGGAACAAAGAGAGAGGGAGACAGCGAGAGAGGGACACAGAGAGAGAGGGGGACAGAGAGAGAGGGACAGGGAGAGAGGGAAAGAGAGAGAGGGGGTACAGGGAGAGAGACAGAGAGAGAGGGACAGGGTGAGAGGGACACAGAGAGAGGGATATAGAGAGCGAGAGGGACTTAGAAAGAGAGAGAGTGACAGAGACACACCGAGAGAGAGGGGGGAAGAGAAACACAAAGAGAGAGGAACAGAGAGACTGAGAGAGAGCGAGAGGAACACAGTGAGAGAGAAAGCGACATAGAAAGAGAGAGGGACAGAGGGACAGAGAGACACAGAGAGAGTGACAGAGAGACAGAGTGAGAGAGGGACAGAGCGATCGAGGCACAGTGAGAGAGAGCGAGAGACCGAGGGACATAGAGAGAGGGACAGAGAGTCTGAGAGAGAGGGACAGAGAGAGTGACAGAGAGAGAGAGAGAAGGACAGAGAGACAGAGAGAGGGGTGGACAGAGAGACAGAGGCACAGGGAGCGGAACACAGAGAGAGAGGGAAAAAGTGAGAGAAGGAGCGGGCAGGAGAGACAGAGAGAGAGGGACAGAGAGACAGAGAGGGAGAGAGCAACAGAGAGAGAGAGAGGGGGGGAGACAGAGAGAGATGGGGACAGAGAGACAGAGAGAGAGAGGGACAGAGAATGAGAGGGACACACACACACACAGAGGGACTGAGAGACAGAGAGAGAGAGGGACAGAGAGAGAGACAGACAGACAGACAGAGAGAGGGACAGAGAGACAAATAGAGAGGGACATAGAGACAGAGAGAGGGACAAAGAGGGAGAGCGAGAGAGGGACAGAGAGAGGGAGGGACGGAAAGATAGAGAGAGAGGGACAGAGACAGAGTGAAGGACACACAGAGAGAGAGAGACAGAGAGAGTGGGACAGAGAGAGAGGGACAGAGAGAGAGGGACACAGAGAGAGAGGGACAGAGAGAGAGAGGGACACAGTGAGAGAAAGAGGGACAGAGAGAGAGATAGAGAGAGAGGGGGACAGAGAGTCCCAGAGAGAGGAACAGAGACAGAGAGACAGAGAGAGGGACAGAGAGAGAGACACACAGAGTGAGAGAAGGAGCGGGACAGTGACACAGAGAGAGAGGGACAGACAGACAGAGAGAGAGAGAGAGATAACACAGCGAGAGAGAGGGCGACAGAGATAGAGGGCGACAGAGAGACAGACAGATGGAGGGACAGAGAGAGAGAAGGACACAGAGAGAGATAGGGACAGAGAGACAGAGTGAGAGAGGGACAGAGAGAGAGACAGACAGAGAGAGAGAGCGAGACAGTGACAGAGAGACAGAGAAAGAGGGACAGTGAGAGAGGGTCACAGAGGGAGAGCGAGAGAGGGACAGGGAGAGAGAGAGAGGGAGGGACAGAGAGACAGAGAGAGAGGTACAGAGACAGAGAGACAACGGGATTGAGGGACAGAGAGAGAGAGAGAGCGAGACACAGAGCGACAGAGAGACACCGTGAGAGAGGGATAGAAAGAGAAGCGGGCACAGAGAGGGTGAGGGACAGAGAGAGAGGGACACAGAGAGAGAGGAACACAATGTGAGAGGGAGACAGCGAGAGACGGACAGAGAGAGAGGGGGGTACAGGGAGAGAGACAGTGAGAGAGAGGGACAGGGAGAGAGGGACACAGAGAGGGGGATATAGAGAGCGAGAGGGGCATAGAAAGAGAGAGAGTGACAGAGAGACACCGAGAGAGAGGGGGGAAGAGAAACACAAAGAGAGAGGAACAGAGAGACTGAGAGAGAGCGAGAGGAACACAGTGAGAGAGAAAGAGACATAGAAAGAGAGAGGGACAGAGGGACAGAGAAACACAGAGAGAGAGTGACAGAGAGACAGAGTGAGAGAGGGACAGAGCGATCGAGGCACAGAGAGAGAGAGAGAGCGAGAGAGACCGAGGGACATAGAGAGAGAGGGACAGAGAGTCTGAGAGAGAGGGACAGAGAGAGTGACAGAGAGACTGAGAGAGAGACAGAGAGAGAGAGAAGGACAGAGAAACAGAGAGAGGGATGGACAGAGAGACAGAGGCACAGAGAGGGGAACATAGAGAGAGAGGGACAAAGTGAGTGAAGGAGCGGGACGGAGAGACAGAGAGAGAGGGACAGAGAGACAGAGAGGGAGAGAGCAACAGAGAGAGAGAGGGGGGAGACAGAGAGAGATGGGGACAGAGAGACAGAGAGAGAGAATGACAGAGAATGAGAGGGACACACACACACACAGAGGGACTGAGAGACAGAGAGAGAGAGGGACAGAGAGAGAGAGATGGACAGAGAGAGAGACAGACAGACAGACAGAGAGAGGGACAGAGAGACAAATAGAGAGGGACATAGAGACAGAGAGAGGGACAAAGAGGGAGAGCGAGAGAGGGACAGAAGAGGGAGGGACAGAAAGATAGAGAGAGAGGGACAGAGACAGAGAGAAGGACAGAGAGAGAGAGACAGTGAGAGAGGGCGACAGAGAGATGGAGAGAGAGCGAGAGAGGGACAGAGTGAGAGGGACAGAGAGCCAGAGGGACAGAGAGAGAGAGAGGGGGATCGAGAGATAGAGACAGAGAGAGACTGACGAATAGAGAGACTGAGGAACAGAGAGAGAGAGCGAGGGAGGGACAGAGAGAGAAAGGGACAGAGAGACAGAGGAACACACAGAGAGAGAAGGGACGGACAGACAGAGAGTGGGACAGAGAGACAGATAGAACGGAACGGAAAGACAGAGAGACAGAGGGACAGAGAGAGGGGGGGGGGGACAGACAGACAGAGAGAGGGACAGAAAGACAGAGAGAGGGGTCACAGAGAGAGAGCGGGACAGAGAGAAAGGGACAGAGAGAGAGGGGGACAGAGAGAGGGGTTGGCAGAGAGAGAGAGCGAGGGAGGGACAGTGAGAGAGGGGCAGAGATACAGAGAGATGGACAGAAAGACAGAGAGAGAGGGACAGAATGACAGCGAGAAAGAGTGAGAGAGAGACTGAGGGACAGAGAGAGAGGATCACAGCGAGAGGCGGGACAGAGAGAGTGACAGAGGGGGAGAGGGGACAGAGAGAGAGGGGGACAGAGAGAGAGGGACAGCGACAGAGGGACAGAGAGAGAGGGGGGACAGAGAGACAGTGAAAGAGGGACAGAGACAGAGAGAATGACACAGAGAGAGAGAGACGGGGGGGACAGAGAGAGAGGAATCGGGCGAGGGAGGGACAGAGAGAGTGGGCCAGAGAGATAGAGGGACAGAGAGAGAGAGAAGGGACAGAGAGACAGAGAGTGGGACAGAAAGACAGAGAGAGAGAGGGACAGAAAGACAGAGAGAGAGAGGTGGACAAAGAGGCAGGGAGAGAGCGGGATAGAAGAAAGAGAGAGAGAGAGACAGAGAGAGGGAGGGAGAGAGAGAGAGGGACAGAGAGAGAGGATCACAGAGAGAGACAGAGGGACAGAGAGAGAGAGGGGCAGAGCGAGGGACAGAGAGAGAGTGGGACAGAGAGACAGAGAGAGGGATAGAGAGAGAGGGACACAGTGCGAGATAGATGGACATAGAGAGTGTGGACATAAAAAGAGAGAGAGGGACAGAGAGACAGAGAGGGGGGGGACAAGAGACAGAGGGGCAGAGAGACACAGAAAGATAGAGGGACAGAGAGAGACATAGAGAGGGGGACAGGGAGAGAGAGACAGAGACAGAGAGAGAGAGGGACAGAGAGACTGCGGGACAGAGAGACACAGAGAGAGGAACACACAGAGAGAGGGAAACAGAGTGAGAGACAGAGAGAGGGATATAGAAAGAGAGAGAGAGGGACAGACAGACATAGCGAGAGAGAGGGACAGAGAGAGAGGGAAAGAGAGAGAGGGACAGAGAGAGAGGGACACAGTGAGGGAAACAGGGACAGAGAGAGAGGAACACAGAGAGAGAGGGACACAGTGTGAGAGGGAAAGAGAGAGAGAGGGACAGAGAGAGAGTGACTGACTGTGAGAGGGACAGAGAGAGAGGGACAAAGTGAGAGACAGGGATACAGAGACAGAAAGAGGGACAGAGAGAGTGGGACAGAGAGAGGGACAGAGAGAGAGCGGAACAAAGAGAGAGGGAGACAGCGAGAGAGGGACACAGAGAGAGAGGGGGACGGAGAGAGAGGGACAGGGAGAGAGGGAAAGAGAGAGAGGGGCACAGAGAGAGAAATATAGAGCGAGCGGGACATAGAAAGAGAGAGAGTGACAGAGAGACACCGAGAGAGAGAGCGGGAGGGACACAGTGAGAGAGAAAGCGACATAGACAGAGAGAGGGACAGAGTGACAGAGACACAGAGAGAGAGAGAGTGACAGAGAGACAGAGTGAGCGAGGGACAGAGCGATCGATGCACAGAGAGAGAGTGCGAGATAGACCGAGGGACATAGAGAGAGGGACAGAGAGTCTGAGAGAGAGAGGGACAGAGAGAGTGACAGAGAGACTGAGAGAGAGACAGAGAGAGAGAGAGAGAAGGACAGAGAGACTGAGAGAGGGGTGGACAGAGAGACAGAGAGCGGAACATAGAGAGAGAGGGACAAAGTGAGTGAAGGAGCGAGACGGAGAGATAGAGAAAGAGGGACAGAGAGACAGAGAGGGAGAGAGCAGCACAGAGAGAGAGAGAGGGAGACAGAGAGAGATGGGGACAGAGAGACAGAGAGAGAGAATGACAGAGAATGAGAGGGACACACACACACACACACACACACAGAGGGACTGAGAGACAGAGAGAGAGAGAGGGACAGAGAGAGAGATGGACAGAGAGAGAGACAGACAGACAGACAGAGAGAGGGACAGAGAGACAAATAGAGAGGGACATAGAGACAGAGAGAGGGACAAAGAGGGAGAGCGAGAGAGGGACAGAGAGAGGGAGGGACAGAAAGATAGAGAGAGAGGGACAGAGACAGAGAGAAGGACACACAGAGAGAGAGACAGTGAGAGAGGGCGACAGAGAGATGAAGAGAGAGCGAGAGAGGGACAGAGTGAGAGGGACAGAGAGACAGAGGGACAGAGAGAGAGAGAGAGAGGGAGGGACAGAGAGAGAGTGTGAGAGAGGGACACAGAAAGAGAGAGAGGGACAGAGAGACAGAAAGAGAGGAACAGATAGAGAGGGACAGAGAGAGAGAGGGACACAGAGATAGCAAGAGAAGGACAGAGAGAGAGACTGAGGGACAGAGAGACTGAGGGACAGAAAGGGAGAGCAAGTGAGGGACAGAGAGAGTGGGACAGAGAGACAGAGAGAGAGAGAGACAGAGAGAGAGAGATGGACAGAGAGAGAGACAGACAGACAGAGAGAGGGACAGAGAGACGAATAGAGAGGGACATAGAGATAGAGAGAGGGACAAAGAGGGAGAGCGAGAGAGGGACAGAGAGAGGGAGGGACAGAAAGATAGAGAGAGATGGGCCAGAGACAGAGAGATGGACACAGAGAGAGAGAGACAGTGAGAGAGGGCGACAGAGAGATGAAGAGAGAGCGAGAGAGGGACAGAGTGAGAGGGACAGAGAGACAGAGGGACAGAGAGAGAGAGAGAGAGAGAGAGAGAGAGAGAGAGGGACCGAGAGATAGAGACAGAGAGAGAGACTGACGGATAGAGAGACTGATGAATAGAGAGAGAGAGCGAGGGAGGGACAGAGAGAGAGAGTGAGAGAGGGACACAGAAAGAGAGAGAAGGACAGAGAGACAGAAAGAGAGGAACAGATAGAGAGGGACAGAGAGAGAGAGGGACACAGAGAGAGCAAGAGAAGGACAGAGAGAGAGGCTGAGGGACAGAGAGACTGAGGGACAGAAAGGGAGAGCAAGTGAGGGACAGAGAGAGTGGGACAGAGAGACAGAGGGACACATAGAGAGAGGGGGGACAGAGAGAAAGGAAGCGGGAGATGGAGGGACCGAGAGAGTGGGCCAGAGAGACAGAGGAACACACAGAGAGAGAAGGGACGGACAGACAGAGAGTGGGACAGAAAGACAGAGAGAGCAAAACGGAAAGACAGAGAGACAGAGGGACAGAGAGAGAGAGGGGGACAGACAGACAGAGAGATGGACAGAAAGACAGAGAGAGGGGTCACAGTGAGAGCGGGACAGAGAGAGAGGGACAGAGAGAGAGAGGGACAGAGAGAGGGGTTGGCAGAGAGAGAGAGCGAGGGAGGGACAGTGAGAGAGGGGCAGAGATACAGAGAGATGGACAGAAAGACTGAGAGAGAGAGACAGAGAGACAGAGAGAGAGAGGGTAAAGAGATACCCAGAGAGAGGAAAAGAGAGAGATAGAGAGACTGAGGGACAGAAAGAAGGACGGGGGGAAAGAAAGAGAGAGAGGGACATAGAAAGAGAGATAGAGTGACAGAGAGACAGAGAGTGAGAGAGTGAGGGGCAGAGAGATACATAGAGAGAGAGAGATAGAGGGAGAGGGACAGAGACAGAGAGAGAGGAACAGAGAGACAGAGGGACAGAGACACACACACACACACAGAGAGAGAGAGAGACAGAGAGAGAGGGACACATAGCCCGGGGGACGGCTAGAAAGAGGGACAGAGAGACAGAGAGACCGAGAGAGTGAGGGGGGCAGAGAGACTGAGAGAGAGAGGGGGACAGAGAGACAGAGGGACAGAGAGAGAGCGGGACAGAGGCAGAGAGAGGGGGAGGGACAGAGAGACAGGGAGAGAGAGCGACAGCGTGAGAGAGGGACAGAGAGACAGAGATGGAGAGAGCGACACACAGAGAGAGTGGGAGACAGAGTGAGAGAGAGGAACGGAGAGACAGAGAGACGGACAGAGTGAGAGAGAGAGGGACAGAGAGAGAGAGGGACAGAGAGACACAGAGAGAGGAACAAAGAGAGAGAGGGCCAGAGAGACTGAGGGACACAAAGATGGGGTGTACAGAGAGAGAGTGAGAGGGACAGAAAGAGAGAAACAAAGAGAGAGGGACCGAGAGAGAGGGACAGAGAGAGAGGGACAGAGAGAGAGAGAAGGACAGAGAGAGAGAGAGGGACACAGTGAGAGTAGGAGGGACAGAGAGACAAATAGAGAGGGGGGGGGTACAGAGTGACAGAGAGAGAGAGGAACAAAGAGAGAGAGAGACAGAGAGAGAGGAACACAGTGAGTGAGAGGGAGACATAGACAGAGAGAGTGGGACAAGATAGAGAGAGGGACAGAGAGACACAGAGAGAGAGATGGACAGAGAGGCACATAGAGAGAGAGGGACAGAGAGACAGAGTGAGAGAGGAACAGAGAGACAGAGGGACAGAGACACAGAGAGAGGAACACAGAGAGAGAGGGACACAGAGTGAGGGACAGAGAGACAGAGAGAGGGACAGAGAGAGGGACATAGAATGTGAGAGGGACATAGAAAGAGAGAGAGGGACAGAGTGACAGAGAGAGAGAGAGGGACAGAGAGACACATAGAGAGAGAGGGACAGAGCGAGAGGGACACTGTGAGAGAGAGAGAGGTAGTGAGAGAAAGGGGGAAAGAGAGACACAGAGAGAGGGGAACAGAGAGAGAGAGGGGCAGAGAGAGGGGGGCAAAGAAAGAGAGAGGGACATAGAAAGAGAGAGTGGGACAGAGAAACGCAGAGAGAGAGAGAGTGGGACAGAGAGACGCATAGAGAGAGAGGGACAGAGACAGAGAGAGAGGGACAGAGAGACAGAGTGAGAGGATCAGAGGGACAGAGACACAGAGAGCGATAGAGACAGGGGGAGAGAGAGAGAGACAGACAGACAGAGAGAGAGAGAGAGAGAGAGAGAGAGAGAGACCGAGGGACAGCGAGAGAGAGGGACAGAGAGACAGGGAGACTGAGAGAGTGAGAGGGACAGAGAGACTGAGAGAGAGATGGGGAACAAAGTGACAGAGGGACATAGAGAGAGAGGGACAGCGACAGAGAGAGGGAGAGGGACAGAGAGAGACAGGGAGAGAGAGCGACAGCGAGTGAGAGGGACAGAGAGAAAGAGAGGGAGAGAGCGCCACACAGAGAGTGTGGGAGACAGAGTGAGAGAGAGGAACGGAGAGACAGAGAGGGACAGAGTGAGAGGGGGACAGAGAGAGAGGGACAGAGACACACAAAGAGAGGAACACAGAGAGAGGAACAGAGAGGGTGAGGGACACAGAGAGCGCGAGCGAGGGACAGAGAGACAGAGAGAGAGGGATAGAGACAGAGTGAATGACAGAGAGAGAGAGACAAAGAAAGAGAGACTGAGGGACAGAGAGAGAGAGAAAGCCAGAGAGACTGAGGCGCAGAGAGACTGAGGGACACAGAGAGAGGGGGCAAAGAGACAGAGAGTGAGGGACACAGAGAGAGAGAGAGAGAGAAGGATAGAGAGACAGAGAGAGGGCGGGAGGGAGGGTCAGAGAGAGAGAGGTACACAGAGAGGGAGAGAGTAACAGAGAGACAGAACGGGACAGCGACAGATAGAGGGTCACAGAGAGAGAGGGAGACACAGAGAGGGTCACAGACAGAGAGAGGGACAGAGAGAGGGGCAGAGAGAGAGGGACAGAGAGAAAGGATAACACGGAGAGAGAGGGGTAGAGAGAGTGCGGGACACAGAGAGATTGAGAGACAGTGAGAGAGAGCGACAGAGAGAGTGAGGGACAGAGAGAGAGGGGGCAGAGAGAGAGCGTCAGAGAGACCGAGAGACAGAGAGAGAGAGAGAGAGAGAGAGACGCAGAGAGAGGGACAGAGAGGGGACAGAGAGACAGAGGGACAGAGAGAGAGGTACACACAGACAGAGAAAGGGACAGAAAGATAGAGAGAGAGGGGGCACGCACAGAGAGAGACCGAGAGACAGATAGACTGGGGGACAGAGAGACTGAGGTACAGAGAGAGGGACAGAGAGAGAGAGAGAGGGGGGAGGACAAAGAGACAGAGAGAGAGGGACAGAGAGAGAGAGAAGCTTCGAGAGACAGAGAGAGAGGGATGGAGGGACAGAGAGAGAGGGATAGAGAGACAGAGAAAGAGGGACAGAGAGAAGGACACAGAGAGAGAGAAAGACAGAGAGAGAGGGGGCAGAGAGAGAGAGAGCGAGGGAGGGACAGAGAGAGAGGGACAGAGATATAGAGAGAGGGACACAAAGACAGAGAGAGAGGGACAGAAAGACAGAGAGAGAGTCAGAGAGAGACTGAGGGACAGAGAAAGTGCGAGAGAGAGAGAGAGGATCACAGAGATAAGGTGAACAGAGATAGAGTGACACAGGGAGAGAAGGGGACACAGAGAGAGGGGGACAGAGAGAAAGAGAGGGACAGAGAGACAGCGAGAGAGGGATAGAGACAGAGAGAAGGACACAGAGAGAGAGAGAGACAGAGTGGGACAGAGAGAGAGGGTCGGGTGAGGGAGGGACAGAGAGAGTGGGCCAGAGAGACAGAGAGGCAGAGGGAGGGAGAAGGGACAGAGAGAGAGAGAGGAGAACAGAAAGACAGAGTGAGCGGAACAGAAAGACTGAGAGAGAGAGATACTGACGGACGGAGGGGGGCAGACAGAAAGAGAGAGAGAGAGAGACAGAAAGACAGAGTGAGAGGGACAGTAAGACAGAGAGGGAGAAGGATAGAGAGACAGAGAGAGGGAGAGAGGGAGAGAGAGAGAGAGGGAGAGAGGGTCACAGAGAGAGTCAGTGGGGCAGAGAGAGAGGGACAGAGATATAGGGGCAGAGAGAGAGAGGGACAGAGAGAGGGAGGAACACAGAGACAGAGAGAGGGACAGAGAGAGACACACACAGTGAGAGAGAGGGGGACTTAGAAAGAAAGTGTGGGACAAAGAAAGAGAGAGAGGGACAGAGAGACAGAGAGAGAGAGAGTGGGACGGAGAAAGAGAGAGAGGGACAGAGAGACACAGAAAGAGAGAGGGACAGAGAGACACATAGAGAGAGAGGGACCGGAAGAGAGGGACAGAGACAGAGAAAGAGAGGGAGAGTGAGACAGAGGGACAGAGAGAGACACAGAGAGGGACAGAGAGACAGAGTGAGAGAGAACCAGAGAGACAGAGGGACAGAGACACAGAGAGAGGAACAGAGAGAGAGAGAGGGACACAGAGGGAGAGACAGAGAGACAGAGAGACGGACATAGAAAGAGAGAGTGTCATCGAAAGAGAGAGACAGGGACAGAGAGACACAGAGAGAGAGGGACAGAGAGAGAGGACACAGAGAGAGTGAGGGACACAGAGAGAGGGACAGAGAGAGGGGGGGACAGAGAGAGGGACCGAAAGAGAGAGAGGGGGACAGAAAGACAGTGAGAGAGTGACTGAGGGACAGAGAGAGGGACAGAAAGAGAGGATCACAGAGAGAAGTGGAATAGAGAGAGAGTGACAGAGGAAGAGAATGGGACAAATAGAGAGAGAGAGGGACAGAGAGAGGGACAGAGAGAGGGCGAGAGAGGGATAGAGACAGAGAGAAGGACACACAGAGAGAGACAGAGGGCGGCAGAGAGAGAGGGATCGGGTGAGGGAGGGACAGAGAGAGTTGGCCAGAGAGACAGGGGGACAGGGACAGAGAGAGACAGAGAGAGAGGATACAGAGAGAGAGGGACACAATGAGAGAGACACAGTGAGAGAGAGGGGGACATAGAAAGAGAGAGTGGGATATAGAAACAGAGAGAGGGACTGAGAGACACAGAGAGAGAGATGGACAGAGAGACACATAGAGAGGGGTACAGAGACTGAGGGACAGAGAGAGAGAGTCTGAGGGACAGAGAGAGAGCAAGGGAGGGGCAGAGAGAGTGGGACAGAGAGATAGAGGGACACAGAGAGAGAGAGGTACACACAGACAGAGAAAGGGACAGAAAGATAGCGAGAGAGGGGGCACGGACAGAGAGAGACAGAGAGACAGAGAGACTGGGGTACAGAGAGACTGAGGTACAGAGAGAGGGACAGAGAGAGAGAGGGGGAGGACAAAGAGACACAGAGAGAGAGAGAAGCTTCGAGAGACAGAGAGAGAGTGATGGAGGGACAGAGAGAGAGAGAGGGATAGAGAGACAGAGAAAGAGGGACAGAGAGAAGGACAGAGAGAGAGAGAAAGACAGAAAGAGAGGGGGCAGAGAGAGAGAGAGCGAGTGAGGGACAGAGAGACAGAGAGAGAGAGAGGGACAGAGAGACACATAGAGAGAGAGTGACAGAGCGAGAGGGACACAGTGAGAGAGAGAGATGGTGAGAGAAAGGGGAAAGAGAGACACAGAGAGAGGGGAACAGAGAGAGAGACAGAGAGACAGAGAGAGGGACAGAGAGAGGGGGGCAAAGAAAGAGAGAGAGGGACATAGAAAGAGAGAGAGGGACAGAGAGAGACACACACAGTGAGAGAGAGGGGGACTTAGAAAGAGAGTGTGGGACAAAGAAAGAGAGAGAGGGACAGAGAGACAGAGAGAGAGAGTGGGACAGAGTAAGAGAGAGAGAGACAGAGAGAGTGATAGAGATACATGGACAGAGAGAGAGGGGATAGAGAGAGAGAGAGAGAGACAGAGAGAGGATACAGAGAGAGAGGGACAGAGAGAGAGAGGGACACAATGAGAGAGACACAGTGAGGGGGGGGGGACATAGAAAGAGAGAGTGGGATCTCGAAAGAGAGAGAGGCACAGAGAGACACAGAGAGAGAGATGGACAGTGAGTCACATAGAGAGAGGAACAGAGACAGAGGGACAGAGAGAGAGTCTGAGGGACAGAGAGAGAGAGCAAGGAAGGGGCAGAGAGAGTGGGACAGAGAGACACATAGAGAGAGAGGGACCGGAAGAGAGGGACAGAGACAGAGAAAGAGAGGGAGAGTGAGACAGAGGGACAGAGAGAGACACAGAGAGGGACAGAGAGACAGAGTGAGAGAGAACCAGAGAGACAGAGGGACAGAGACACAGAGAGAGGAACAGAGAGAGAGAGAGGGACACAGAGGGAGAGACAGAGAGACAGAGAGACGGACATAGAAAGAGAGAGTGTCATCGAAAGAGAGAGACAGGGACAGAGAGACACAGAGAGAGAGGGACAGAGAGAGAGGACCCAGAGAGAGTGAGGGACACAGAGAGAGGGACAGAGAGAGGGGGGGACAGAGAGAGGGACCGAAAGAGAGAGAGGGGGACAGAAAGACAGTGAGAGAGTGACTGAGGGACAGAGAGACGGACAGAAAGAGAGGATCACAGAGAGAAGTGGAATAGAGAGAGAGTGACAGAGGAAGAGAATGGGACAAATAGAGAGAGAGAGGGACAGAGAGAGGGACAGAGAGAGGGCGAGAGAGGGATAGAGACAGAGAGAAGGACACACAGAGAGAGACAGAGGGCGGCAGAGAGAGAGGGATCGGGTGAGGGAGGGACAGAGAGAGTTGGCCAGAGAGACAGGGGGACAGGGACAGAGAGAGACAGAGAGAGAGGATACAGAGAGAGAGGGACAGAGAGAGAGGGACACAATGAGAGAGACACAGTGAGAGAGAGGGGGACATAGAAAGAGAGAGTGGGATATAGAAACAGAGAGAGGGACTGAGAGACACAGAGAGAGAGATGGACAGAGAGACACATAGAGAGGGGTACAGAGACTGAGGGACAGAGAGAGAGAGTCTGAGGGACAGAGAGAGAGCAAGGGAGGGGCAGAGAGAGTGGGACAGAGAGATAGAGGGACACAGAGAGAGAGAGGTACACACAGACAGAGAAAGGGACAGAAAGATAGCGAGAGAGGGGGCACGGACAGAGAGAGACAGAGAGACAGAGAGACTGGGGTACAGAGAGACTGAGGTACAGAGAGAGGGACAGAGAGAGAGAGGGGGAGGACAAAGAGACACAGAGAGAGAGAGAAGCTTCGAGAGACAGAGAGAGAGTGATGGAGGGACAGAGAGAGAGAGGGATAGAGAGACAGAGAAAGAGGGACAGAGAGAAGGACAGAGAGAGAGAGAAAGACAGAAAGAGAGGGGGCAGAGAGAGAGAGAGCGAGTGAGGGACAGAGAGACAGAGAGAGAGAGAGGGACAGAGAGACACATAGAGAGAGAGGGACAGAGCGAGAGGGACACAGTGAGAGAGAGAGATGGTGAGAGAAAGGGGAAAGAGAGACACAGAGAGAGGGGAACAGAGAGAGAGACAGAGAGACAGAGAGAGGGACAGAGAGAGGGGGGCAAAGAAAGAGAGAGAGGGACATAGAAAGAGAGAGAGGGACAGAGAGAGACACACACAGTGAGAGAGAGGGGGACTTAGAAAGAGAGTGTGGGACAAAGAAAGAGAGAGAGGGACAGAGAGACAGAGAGAGAGAGTGGGACAGAGTAAGAGAGAGAGGGACAGAGAGAGTGATAGAGATACATGGACAGAGAGAGAGGGGATAGAGAGAGAGAGAGAGAGACAGAGAGAGGATACAGAGAGAGAGGGACAGAGAGAGAGAGGGACACAATGAGAGAGACACAGTGAGGGGGGGGGACATAGAAAGAGAGAGTGGGATCTCGAAAGAGAGAGAGGAACAGAGAGACACACAGAGAGAGATGGACAGTGAGTCACATAGAGAGAGGAACAGAGACAGAGGGACAGAGAGAGAGTCTGAGGGACAGAGAGAGAGAGCAAGAAAGGGGCAGAGAGAGTGGGACAGAGAGATAGAGGGACAGAGAGAGAGAGGTACACACAGACAGAGAAAGGGACAGAAAGATAGAGAGAGGGGGCACGCACAGAGAGAGACAGAGAGACAGATAGACTGGGGGACAGAGAGACTGAGGTACAGAGAGAGGGACAGAGAGTGAGAGAGGGGAGGACAAAGAGACAGAGAGAGAGGGACAGAGAGAGAGAAATTTCGGGAGACAGATAGAGAGGGATGGAGGGACAGAGAGAGGGGGATAGAGAGAGAGAGAAAGAGGGACAGAGAGAAGGACACAGATTGAGAGAAAGACAGAGAGAGGGGGGCAGAGAGAGAGAGAGCGAGGGAGGGTCAGAGAGAGAGGGACAGAGATATAGAGAGAGGGACAGAAAGACAGAGAGAGAGGGACAGAAATACAGAGAGAGAAAGTCAGAGAGAGACTGAGGGACAGAGACAGAGCGACAGAGAGAGAGAGGATCACAGAGATAAGGTGAACAGAGATAGAGTGACAGAGGGAGAGAAGGGGACACAGAGAGAGGGTGACAGAGAGAAAGAGAGGGACAGAGACACAGCGAGAGAGGGATAGAGACAGAGAGGACAGAGAGAGAGAGAGACAGAGTGGGACAGAGAGAGAGGGTCGGGTGAGGGAGGGACAGAGAGAGTGGGCCAGAGAGACAGAGAGGCAGAGGGAGGGAGAAGGGACAGACAGAGAGAGAGTAGAACAGAAAGACAGAGTGAGCGGAACAGAAAGACTGAGAGAGAGAGAGACTGAGGGACGCAGGGGGACAGACAGAGAGAGAGAGAGAGAGAGAGAGAGACAGAAAGACAGAGTGAGGGAGACAGTAAGACAGAGAGGGAGAAGGATAGAGAGACAGAGAGAGGGAGAGAGGGAGAGAGAGAGAGAGGGAGAGAGGGTCACAGAGAGAGTCAGAGGGCCAGAGAGAGAGGGACAGAGATATAGGGGCAGAGAGAGAGAGGGACAGAGAGAGGGAGGAACACAGAGACAGAGAGAGGGACAGAGAGAGACACACACACAGTGAGAGAGAGGGGGACTTAGAAAGAGAGTGTGGGACAAAGAAAGAAGAGAGAGGGACAGAGAGACACAGAGAGAGAGAGAGTTGGACGGAGAAAGAGAGAGAGGGACAGAGAGACACAGAAAGAGAGAGGGACAGAGAGACACATAGAGAGAGAGGGACAGGAAGAGAGGGACAGAGACAGAGAAAGAGAGGGAGAGTGAGACAGAGGGACAGAGAGAGACACAGAGAGGGACAGAGAGACAGAGTGAGAGAGAACCAGAGAGACAGAGGGACAGAGACACAGAGAGAGGAACAGAGAGAGAGAGGGACACAGAGGGAGAGACAGAGAGACAGAGAGACGGACATAGAAAGAGAGAGTGTCATCGAAAGAGAGAGACAGGGACAGAGACACAGAGAGAGAGAGGGACAGAGAGAGAGGACACAGAGAGAGTGAGGGACACAGAGAGAGGGACAGAGAGAGAGGGGGACAGAGAGAGGGACCGAAAGAGAGAGAGGGGGACAGAAAGACAGTGAGAGAGTGACTGAGGGACAGAGAGAGGGACAGAAAGAGAGGATCACAGAGAGAAGTGGAATAGAGAGAGAGTGACAGAGGAAGAGAATGGGACAAATAGAGAGAGAGGGGGACAGAGAGAGGGACAGAGAGAGGGCGAGAGAGGGATAGAGACAGAGAGAAGGACACACAGAGAGAGACAGAGGGCGGCAGAGAGAGAGGGATCGGGTGAGGGAGGGACAGAGAGAGTTGGCCAGAGAGACAGGGGGACAGGGACAGAGAGAGAGGGGAGAGAGAGAGAGAGAGAGAGAAAGAGAGAGAGAGAGAGAGAGAGGGAGAGAGACAGAGAGAGAGAGAGACAGAGAGAGAGGATACAGAGAGAGAGGGACAGAGAGAGAGGGACACAATGAGAGAGACACAGTGAGAGAGAGGGGGACATAGAAAGAGAGAGTGGGATATAGAAAGAGAGAGAGGGACAGAGAGACACACAGAGAGAGAGATGGACAGAGAGACACATAGAGAGGGGTACAGAGACAGAGGGACAGAGACAGAGGGACAGAGAGAGAGGGACACAGTGAGAGAGAGAGATGGTGAGAGAAAGGGGAAAGGGAGACACAGAGAGAGGGGAACAGAGAGAGAGACAGAGAGAGGGACAGAGAGAGGGGGGCAAAGAAAGAGAGAGAGGGACAGAGAAAGAGAGAGAGGGACAGAGAGAGACACACAGTGAGAGAGAGGGGGACTTAGAAAGAGAGTGTGGGACAAAGAAAGAGAGAGAGGGACAGAGAGAGAGAGAGAGAGAGAGAGAGTGGGACGGAGAAAGAGAGAGAGGGACAGAGAGACACAGAAAGAGAGAGGGACAGAGAGACACATAGAGAGAGAGGGACCGGAAGAGAGGGACAGTGACAGAGAAAGAGAGGGAGAGTGAGACAGAGGGACAGAGAGAGGCACAGAGAGGGACAGAGAGACAGAGTGAGAGAGAACCAGAGAGACAGAGGGACAGAGACACAGAGAGAGGAACAGAGAGAGAGGGACACAGAGGGAGAGACAGAGAGACAGAGAGACGGACATAGAAAGAGAGAGTGTCATCGAAAGAGAGAGACAGGGACAGAGAGACACACAGAGAGAGAGATGGTCAGAGAGACACATAGAGAGGGGTACAGAGACAGAGGGACAGAGACAGAGGGACAGAGAGAGAGAGCAAGGGAGGGGCAGAGAGAGTGGGACAGAGAGATAGAGGGACAGAGAGAGAGAGAGAGGTACACACAGACAGAGAAAGGGACAGAAAGATAGCGAGGGAGGGGGCACGGACAGAGAGAGACAGAGAGACAGAGAGACTGGGGGACAGAGAGACTGAGGTACAGAGAGAGGGACAGAGAGAGAGAGGGGGAGGACAAAGAGACACAGAGAGAGAGAGAAGCTTCGAGAGACAGAGAGAGAGTGATGGAGGGACAGAGAGAGAGAGGGATAGAGAGACAGAGAAAGAGGGACAGAGAGAATGACAGAGAGAGAGAGAAAGACAGAGAGAGAGGTGGCAGAGAGAGAGAGCGAGGGAGGGTCAGAGAGACAGAGAGAGAGAGAGGGACAGAGAGACACATAGAGAGAGAGGGACAGAGCGAGAGGGACACAGTGAGAGAGAGAGATGGTGAGAGAAAGGGGAAAGAGAGACACAGAGAGAGGGGAACAGAGAGAGAGACAGAGAGAGGGACAGAGAGAGGGGGGCATAGAAAGAGAGAGAGGGACATAGAAAGAGAGAGAGGGACAGAGAGAGACACACACAGTGAGAGAGAGGGGGACTTAGAAAGAGAGTGTGGGACAAAGAAAGAGAGAGAGGGACAGAGAGACAGAGAGAGAGAGAGAGTGGGACGGAGAAAGAGAGAGAGGGACAGAGAGACACAGAAAGAGAGAGGGACAGAGAGACACATAGAGAGTGAGGGACCGGAAGAGAGGGACAGAGACAGAGAAAGAGAGGGAGAGTGAGACAGAGGGACAGAGAGAGACACAGAGAGGGACAGAGAGACAGAGTGAGAGAGAACCAGAGAAACAGAGGGACAGAGACACAGAGAGAGGAACAGAGAGAGAGAGGGACACAGAGGGAGAGACAGAGAGTCAGAGAGACGGACATAGAAAGAGAGAGTGTCATCGAAAGAGAGAGACAGGGACAGAGAGACACACAGAGAGAGAGAGGGACAGAGAGAGAGGACACAGAGAGAGTGAGGGACACAGAGAGAGGGACAGAGAGAGAGGGGGACAGAGGGAGGGACCGAAAGAGAGAGAGTGGGACAGAAAGACAGTGAGAGAGTGACTGAGGGACAGAGAGAGGGACAGAAAGAGAGGATCACAGAGAGAAGTGGAATAGAGAGAGAGTGACAGAGGAAGAGAATGGGACAAATAGAGAGAGAGAGGGACAGAGAGAGGGACAGAGAGAGGGCGAGAGAGGGATAGAGACAGAGAGAAGGACACACAGAGAGAGACAGAGGGCGGCAGAGAGAGAGGGATCGGGTGAGGGAGGGACAGAGAGAGTTGGCCAGAGAGACAGGGGGACAGGGACAGAGAGAGAGGGGAGAGAGAGAGAGAGAGAGAGAAAGAGAGAGAGAGAGAGAGACAGAGAGAGAGAGAGACAGAGAGAGAGGATACAGAGAGAGAGGGACAGAGAGAGAGGGACACAATGAGAGAGACACAGTGAGAGAGAGGGGGACATAGAAAGAGAGAGTGGGATATAGAAAGAGAGAGAGGGACAGAGAGACACAGAGAGAGAGAGAGATGGACAGAGAGACACATAGAGAGGGGTACAGAGACAGAGGGACAGAGACAGAGGGACAGAGGGAGAGAGAGCAAGGGAGGGGCAGAGAGAGTGGGACAGAGAGATAGAGGGACACAGAGAGAGAGAGGTACACACAGACAGAGAAAGGGACAGAAAGATAGCGAGAGAGGGGGCACGGACAGAGAGAGACAGAGAGACAGAGAGACTGGGGGACAGAGAGACTGAGGTACAGAAGAGGGACAGAGAGAGAGAGAGAGGGGGAGGACAAAGAGACACAGAGAGAGAGAGAAGCTTCGAGAGACAGAGAGAGAGTGATGGAGGGACAGAGAGAGAGAGAGGGATTGAGAGACAGAGAAAGAGGGACAGAGAGAAGGACAGAGAGAGAGAGAAAGACAGAGAGAGAGGGGGCAGAGAGAGAGAGAGCGAGGGAGGGACAGAGAGAGAGGGACAGAGATATAGAGAGAGGGACAGAAAGACAGAGAGAGAGGGGGGCAGAAAGACAGAGTGAGAGTCAGATAGAGACTAAGGGACAGAGAGAGGGACAGAGGGAGAGGATCACAGAGAGAAAGGGAACAGAGAGAGAGTGACAGAGGGAGAGAAGGGGACAGAGAGAGGGGGGCAGAGAGAGGGGGACAGAGAGAGCGGGACAGAGAGAAAGAGAAGGACAGAGAGATTGCGATGCAGGGATAGAGACAGAGAGAAGGACACAGAGAGAGAGAGACAGGGTGGGACAGAGAGAGACGGATCGGGTGAGGGAGGGACAGAGAGAGTGGACCAGAGAGACAGAGGGACAGAGGGAGGGAGAATGGACAGACAGAGAGAGAGTAGAACAGAAAGACAGAGTGAGCGGAACAGAAAGACTGAGAGAGAGAGAGAGAGACTGAGGGACGGAGGGGGACAGAGAGAGAGAGAGAGAGAGAGAGACAGAAAGACAGAGAGAGAGGGACAGTAAGACAGAGAGAGAAGGATAGAGAGACAGCGAGAGGGAGGGAGAGAGAGAGAGACAGAGAGAGAGGGTCACAGAGACAGTCAGAGGGACAGAGAGAGAGTGGGGGACAGAGATATAGGGACAGAGAGAGAGGGACATAGAGAGAGGGGGACAGAGGAACAGAGAGAGGGACAGAGAGAGGGACAGTGAGAGACACACAGTGAGAGAGAGGGGGACATAGAAAGAGAGTGTGGGACAGAGAAAGAGAGAGAGAGGGACAGAGAGACACAGAAAGAGAGAGGGACAGAGAGACACATAGAGAGAGAGGGACCGGAAGAGAGGGACAGAGACAGAGAGAGAGAGGGACAGTGAGACAGAGGGACAGAGAGACACAGAGAGGGACAGAGAGACAGAGTGAGAGAGAACCAGAGAGACAGAGGGACAGGGACACAGAGAGAGGAACAGAGAGAGAGAGGGACACAGAGGGAGAGACAGAGAGACAGAGAGAGGGACAGAGAAAGAGAGAGAGAGAGAGAGAGGGACAGAGAGAGAGGACAAAGAGAGAGAGAGTGACACAGAGAGAGGGACAGAGAGAGAGGGGGACAGAGAGAGGGACCGAGAGAGAGAGAGAGAGAGAGAGAGAGAGAGAGGGACAGAAAGACAGTGAGAGAGAGACTGAGGGACAGAGAGAGGGACAGAAAGAGAGGTTCACAGAGAGAAATGGGACAGAGAGAGAGTGACAGAGGGAGAGAAGAGGACAAATAGAGAGAGGGGGGACAGAGAGAGAGGGACAGAGAGACAGCGAGAGAGGGATAGAGACAGAGAGAAGGACACAGAGAGAGAGGGATCGGGTGAGGGAGGGACAGAGCGAGTGGGCCAGAGAGACAGAGATAGAAGGGACAGACAGACAGAGAGTGGAACAATAAGACTGAGAGAGAGAGACTGAGGGACGGAGGGGGACAGACAGAGAGAGAGAGACAGAAAGACAGAGAGAGAGGGACAGAAAGACAGGGAGAGAGGTGGACAAAGAGGCAGAGAGAGGGACAGAAGAAAGAGAGAAGGATAGAGAGACAGGGAGGGGGAGGGTGGGAGAGAGAAAGGGGGACAGAGAGAGGGTCACAGAGTGAGTCAGAGGGACAGAGAGAGAGGGACAAAGAGAGGGATATAGTGAGAGAGAGGGGGACACAGAAAGAGAGTGTGGGACAAAGAAATAGAGAGAGGGACAAGAGACAGAGAGAGAGTGGGGGACAGAGAAAGAGAGAGCGACAGAGGGGCACAGAAAGAGCGAGGGACAGAGAGACACATTGAGAGAGAGGGACAGAGTGAGAGGGACAGAGACAGAGAGAGAGGAACAGAGAGACAGAGGGACAGAGAGACACAGAGAGGGATAGAGAGACAGAGTGAGAGAGGAAGAGAGAAACAGAGGGACAGAGACAAGAGAGAGAGGAACGGAGAGAGAGAGACAGAGAGACAGAGAGAGGGACAGAGAGTGGGGGGCGTAGAAAGAGAGAGGGACAGAGACAGAGAGAAAGGGACAGAGAGACACAGAGAGGGACAGAGAGATAGAGTGAGAGGAACAGAGAGACAGAGGGACAGAGATACAGAGAGAGAGAGAGAGATGGACAGAGAGAGAGAGGGACACAGAGACCGAGGGACAGCGAGAGAGAGGGACAGAGAGATAGAGGGACTGAGAGAGTGAGGGGGACAGAGAGACTGAGAGTGAGACGGGGGACAGTGTACCAGAGGGACATAGAGAGAGGGACAGAGACAGAGAGAGGGAGAGGGACAGAGAGACAGGGTGAGAGAGCGACAGCGCGAGAGTGAGGGACACAGAGAGAGGAACAGAGAGAGAGGGACAGAGAGAGTGAAGGACACAGAGAGAGCGAACGAGGGACAGAGAGACAGAGAGACAGAGAGAGAATGACAGAGACAGAGAGAATGACAGAGAGAGAGAGAGAGACAGAGAACGACAGACTGAGGGACAGAGAGAGAGCCAGAGAGACTGAGGCGCAGAGAGACTGAGGGACAGAGAGATGGACAGAGAGAGAGAGGGGTGCAAAGAGACAGAGAGTGAGGGACAGAGAGAGAGAAGGATAGAGAGACAGAGAGTGGGAGGGAGGGAGTGTCAGAGAGAGAGAGATACACAGAGAGGAAGAGAGTAACAGAGAGAGAGAACGGGACAGCGACAGAGAGAGAGAGAGAGAGACAGAGAGGGTCACAGAGAGAGGGGGACACAGAGAGAGGGACAGAGAGAGAGGATCGCAGAGAGTGAGGGTCGAGAGAGAGTGAGGGACACAGAGAGAGTGAGGGACAGAGAGATAATGGGACAGGGAGAGTGAGGGACACAGAGAGAATGAAGGACACAGAGAGAGAGGGACAGAGAGAGTGAGGGACACACAGAGAGAGGGAGGGACAGACTGAGAGAGACACAGAGTGAGGGACACAGAGAGAGTGAGGGACAGAGAGAGAAAGGGACACAGATAGATAGGGACACAGAGAGGGAGATGGACACAGATAGACTGAGGGGCACAGAGAGAGAGAGGGACGCAGAGAGAGTGATGGACAGAGAGAGAGGGACACGGAGAGTGAGGGACAGAGAGAGAGAAGGACAGAGAGAGTGAGGTACACAGAGAGAGAGGGACAGACAGAGGGACAGAGAGACAGAGGGACAAAGAGAGAGGGGTTAGAGAGAGAAAGAGAGAGAGGGACTGAGAGAGAGAGAGGGACAGAGCGAGAGGGAAAGGGACACAGAGAGAGACAGAGGGACAGAGAGAGAGGGACAAAGAGCGTGAGGGACAGACAGTGAGAGAGTGGGACAGAGAGGGATCGAGGGAGGGACACTGAGAGAGGGACAGAGAGAGGGTCAGAGAGTGAGAGGGACAGAGAGAGAGGGGATAGCGAGAGAAAGAGAGAGGGACGCAGAGAGAGAAAGAGAGAGAGGGTCAGAGAGAGAGGGGCACAGAGAGAGTCAGAGACAGAGAGAGAGAGGGACAGAGCGAGTGAGGGACGCAAAGGGAGCGAGATACACAGAGAGAGGGACACAGGGAGAGTGAAGGACAGAGAGAGAGGGACACAGAGAGCGCGAGGGACACAGAGAGAGTGAGGGACATAGAGAGACAGAGGGACAGAGTGAGGGACAGAGAGAGTGAGGGACACAGAGAGAGTGAGGGACACACAGAGAGAGGGACAGAGAGAGTGAGGAACACAGAGAGAGAGGGGCAGACAAAGTGAGGGACAGAGAAAGAGGGGGCACAGAAAGATAGGGACACAGAGAGGGAGAGGGACGCAGAGAGAGAGTGACAGAGAGAGAGAAGGACAGAGAGAGAGGGGACAGAGAGAGAGCGACAGAGAGACCGAGGGACAGAGAGAGAGAGAGAGAGAGACAGAGAAACAGAGCGTCAGAGAGGGGTACAGAGAGACAGAGAGAGAGAGGGCCAGAGAGACAGAAGGATAGAGAGAGAGAGGGAGACAGAGATAGTGAGGGACACACAGAGAGAAGGACACAGACAGAGAGAGGGTCACAGAGAGAAAGGGACAGAGAGAGGGACAGAGAGACAGAGAGACAGAGAGAGAGGGGTTAGAGAGAGAAAGAGAGTGCGGGACAGAGAGAGAGAGGGACAGAGAGGGGGGGGAGAGGGACACAGAGAGACAGAGGGTCAGAGAGAGAGAATCGGAGAGAGGGGCAGAGAGATTGAGCGACAGACAGAGAGAGGGGGGAAGAGAGGGATCGAGAGAGGGGCACTGCGAGAGTGACAGAGAGGGACACGGAGAGTGAGGGACACAGAGAGCGAAGGACATAGAGAGTGAGGGACAGAGAGAGAGAGGGGTAGAGAGAGGGACAGAGAGACAGAGGGACCGAGAGAGAGGGGATATAGAGAGGAAGAGATAGGGACGCAGAGAGAGGGACGCAGAGAGAGAGAGGAACAGAGAGAGGGACAGAGAGAGTGAGGGACACAGAGAGAGCGAGGGACACAGAGAGAGAGGGACACAGAGAGAGTGACGGACCGAGAGAGAGGGACACAGAGAGTGTGAGGGACACAGATAGACAGAGGGACAGAGAGAGTGAAGGGCAGACACAGAGAGAGGTGATTAGTGGTGCCAGAAGAGCACAGCAGTTCAGGCAGCATCCAAGGAGCTTCGAAATCGAAATTTCGGGCAAAAGCCCTTCATCACTAATCCAGAATCTGCTTTCCATCATCTGCAGTCATTGTTTTTACCACAGAGAGAGAGGGACAGAGAGGGATCGAGAGAGGGACACAGAGAGAGGGACAGAGAGAGAGGATCGCAGAGAGTGAGGGCCGAGAGAGAGTGAGGGACCCAGAGAGAGAGAGGGACAGAGAGATAATGGGACAGGGAGAGTGAGGGACACAGAGAGAATGAAGGACACAGAGAGAGAGGGACAGAGAGAGTGAGGGACACACAGAGAGAGGGAGGGACAGACTGAGAGAGACACAGAGTGAGGGACACAGAGAGAGTGAGGGACAGAGAGAGAAAGGGACACAGATAGATAGGGACACAGAGAGGGAGATGGACACAGATAGACTGAGGGACACAGAGAGAGAGAGGGACGCAGAGAGAGTGATGGACAGAGAGAGAGGGACACGGAGAGTGAGGGACAGAGAGAGAGAAGGACAGAGAGAGTGAGGTACACAGAGAGAGAGGGACAGAGAGAGGGACAGAGAGACAGAGGGACAAAGAGAGGGGGGTTAGTGAGAGAAAGAGAGAGAGGGACTGAGAGAGAGAGAGGGACAGAGAGAGAGGGAAAGGGACACAGAGAGAGACAGAGGGACAGAGAGAGAGGGACAAAGAGCGTGAGGGACAGACAGTGAGAGAGTAGGACAGAGAGGGATCGAGGGAGGGACACTGAGAGAGGGACAGAGAGAGGGACAGAGAGTGAGAGGGACAGAGAGAGAGGGGATAGCGAGAGAAAGAGAGAGGGACGCAGAGAGAGAAAGAGAGAGAGGGTCAGAGAGAGAGGGGCACAGAGAGAGTGAGAGACAGAGAGAGAGAGGGACAGAGCGAGTGAGGGACGCAAAGGGAGCGAGATACACAGAGAGAGAGGGACACAGGGAGAGTGAAGGACAGAGAGAGAGGGACACAGAGAGCGCGAGGGACACAGAGAGAGTGAGGGACATAGAGAGACAGAGGGACAGAGTGAGGGACAGAGAGAGTGAGGGACACAGAGAGAGTGAGGGACACACAGAGAGAGGGACAGAGAGAGTGAGGAACACAGAGAGAGAGGGGCAGACAAAGTGAGGGACAGAGAAAGAGGGGGCACAGAAAGATAGGGACACAGAGAGGGAGAGGGACGCAGAGAGAGAGAGAGAGTGACAGAGAGAGAGAGAAGGACAGAGAGAGAGGGGACAGAGAGAGAGCGACAGAGAGACCGAGGGACAGAGAGAGAGAGAGAGAGGGCCAGAGAGACAGAAGGATAGAGAGAGAGAGGGAGACAGAGATAGTGAGGGACACACAGAGAGAAGGACACAGACAGAGAGAGGGTCACAGAGAGAAAAGGACAGAGAGAGGGACAGAGAGACAGAGAGAGAGGGGTTAGAGAGAGAAAGAGAGTACGGGACAGAGAGAGAGAGGGACAGAGAGGGGGGGGAGAGGGACACAGAGAGACAGAGGGTCAGAGAGAGAGAATCGGAGAGAGGGGCAGAGAGATTGAGCGACAGACAGAGAGAGGGGGGAAGAGAGGGATCGAGAGAGGGGCACTGCGAGAGTGACAGAGAGGGACACGGAGAGTGAGGGACACAGAGAGAGAAGGACATAGAGAGTGAGGGACAGAGAGAGAGAGGGGTAGAGAGAGGGACAGAGAGACAGAGGGACCGAGAGAGAGGGGATATAGAGAGGAAGAGATAGGAACGCAGAGAGAGGGACGCAGAGAGAGAGGAACAGAGAGAGGGACAGAGAGATTGAGGGACACAGAGAGAGCGAGGGACACAGAGAGAGAGGGACACAGAGAGAGTGAGGGACCGAGAGAGAGGGACACAGAGAGTGTGAGGGACACAGATAGACAGAGGGACAGAGAGAGTGAAGGACAGACAGAGAGAGAGGTGATTAGTGGTGCCGGAAGAGCACAGCAGTTCAGGCAGCATCCAAGGAGCTTCGAAATCGAAATTTCGGGCAAAAGCCCTTCATCACTAATCCAGAATCTGGTTTCCATCATCTGCAGTCATTGTTTTTACCACAGAGAGAGAGGGACAGAGAGGGATCGAGAGAGGGGCACAGAGAGAGGGACAGAGAGAGGGACAGAGAGACAGAGGGACAGAGACTGAGGGAATAGAGAGAGAAAGAGAGCGCGGGACACAGAGAGAGAGGGACAGAGAGAGCGGGACAGAGAGAGAGAGGGTCAGAGAGCGAGGGAGGGACACAGAGAGAGAGTGAGGGACAGAGAGAGAGGTGGACAGAGGGAGTGAGGGACACAGAGGGACAGGGAGAGAGAGGGACAGAGAGAGGGACAGAGGGACAGAGAGGCAGAGGGACAGAGAGAGAGAGGCGATAGAGAGAGAAAGAGAGAGGGACACCGAGAGAAAGGGACAGATAGAGAGAGGGATAGAGATAGAGGGAGAGGGACACAGAGAGACAGCGGGACAGAGAGAGAGAGGGGAGGAGAGAGAGAGAGAGAGAGAGACAGGGAGAGAGTGAGACACAGAGAGAGTGAGGGAGAGAGAGAGAGAGAGACATTCAGATAGGGACACAGAGAGGGAGAGGGACACAGAGAGACTGAGGGACACAGAGAGTGAGGGACGCAGAGAGACTGATGGACAGAGAGGGAGAGGGACACAGAGAGAGTGAGGGACACAGAGAGAGGGGCAGAGAGTGTGAGGGACAGAGAGGGGGGCACAGCAAGATGCGGACACAGAGAGGGAGAGGGACGCAGAGAGAGTGAGAGGGACAGAGAGAGGGAAAGAGAGAGACGGACAGAAAGAGTGAGGGACAAGAGTGAGAGAGGGACAGAGAGAGAGAGGACACAGAGAGAGGACAGAGGGAGAGCGATAGAGAGACCGAGGGACAAAGAGAGAGAGGGGGACAGAGAGAGTGAGGGACACACAGAGAGAGGGACACAGACAGAGAGAGGGACACAGAGAGAGGGACAGAGAGAGGGACAGAGAGAGGGGACAGAGAGAGAGGGAGAGGGACACAGAGGGACAGAGAGAGAGGGACAGAGAGAGGGACAGAGAGAGGCGATAGAGAGAGAAAGAGAGAGGGACACAGAGGGAGAGGGACAGAGAGAGAGGGACAGAGAGAGAGGGAGAGGGACACAGAGAAACAGAGCGTCAGAGAGAGGTACAGAGAGACCGAGAGAGATGGGGGCAGAGAGAGAGTGAGAGAGACAGAGAGAGGGAGAGAGAGGGACACAGAGAGTTTGGAACAAAGAGACAGAGAGGGACATAGAAAGAGAGGGACAGAGAGAGGGACGGAGAGAGTGAGGGACAGACAAAGAGAGAGAGGGATCGAGAGAGAACAGAATGAGAAGGACAGTGAGAGATGGGGACGGAGCGACAGAGAGAGAGTGTTAGAGAGAGAGACAGAGGGAGAGAGAAAAAGAGAGAAAAAGAGAGAAAGCGACACCAAGAGAGAAGGGCAGAAAGAGAGAGAGAGAGAGAGAGAGAGAGAGAGAGAGAGAGGGAAAGAGTGGGACACAGAAATACAGAGAAAGAGGGAGTGAGTGAGAGGGACACAGAGAGAGAGTGGGACAGAGAGAGAGAGGGACAGGGAGTGTGAGGGTCACAGAGAGAGAGAGAGAGACAGAGAGATAGGGACCCAGAGAGAGAGGGACAGTGAGAGAGAATGAGAGACAGAAAGAGAGAGGGAGACAGAAAGACAGAGAGAGAGAAAGGGACAGTGAGAGAGAGAGAGAGAGAGAGAGAGACAGTGAGACAGAGACAGACAGACAGAGAGAGAGAGTCAGCGAGAGAGTCAGACAGACAGAGGCAGAGAGAAAGAGACAGAGAGAGATCACAAGAGATAAAGGGACAGAGACAGAGAGAGAGAAAGTATGTGCGAACCGTGTGAGTGAGCGTGTGAGGGATGAGAGAGAGAGAGGACGGTTGTGCGATAGTGTGTAAGGGTGGAAGAAAGAGTGAGTGTGTGTAAGAGAAAGAGAATGCGTGTGTGCGAGAGTGTGTGTGTGTGTGCAAGAAAGCGTGAGTGTGTGTGTGTAAGAGAAAGTGAGTGTATGTGTGCGAAAGTGTGTGTGGGTGCAAGAAAGAGTGTGTGTCTGTGTGTAGAGAAAGAGAGTGCATGTGTGCAAGAGTTTGTACATAGAACATAGAACATAGAAGAATACAGCGCAGTACAGGCCCTTCGGCCCTCGATGTTGCGCCGATCCAAGCCCACCAAACCTACACTAGCCCACTATCCTCCATATGCCTATCGAACGCCCGCTTAAATGCCCATAAAGATGGAGAGTCCACCACTGCTACTGGCAGGACATTCCATGAACTCACGACTCGCTGAGTAAAGAACCTACCCCTAACATCTGTCCTATACCTACCCTCCCTTAATTTAAAGCTATGCCCCCTTGTAATAGCTGACTCCATACGTGGAAAAAGATTCTCACTGTCAACCCTATCTAAACCCCTAATCATCTTGCACACGTCTATCAAGTCACCCCTAAACCTTCTTTTCTCCAATGAAAACAACCCCAAGTGCCTCAGTCTTTCCTCATACGATCTTCCTACCATACCAGGCAACATCCTGGTAAACCTCCTCTGCACCCGTTCCAGTGCCTCCACATCCTTCCTATAGTATGGCCACCAAAACTGCACACAATACTCCAGATGTGACCGCACCAGAGTCTTATACAACAGCAACATGACCTCAGTACTCCGGAACTCAATTCCTCTACCAATAACAGCCAGTACGCCATATGCCTTCTTCACCGCACTATTTAACTGGGTGGCAACTTTCAAAGATCTGTGTACATGGACACCAAGATCCCTCTGCTCATCCACACTACCAAGTATCCGACCATTAGCTCAGTACCCCATCTTTTTGTTACTCTTACCAAAGTGAATCACCTCACACTTAGCTACATTGAACTCCATTTGCCACCTTTCTGCCCAGTTCTGCAGCTTATCTATATCCCGCTGTAACCTGCCACATCCTTCCTCACTGTCTACAACTCCTCCGACTTTCGTATCATCCGCAAACTTGCTCACCCAACCTTCTAACCCCTCCTCCAGGTCATTTATAAAAATGACAAACAGCAATGGTCCCAAAACAAATCCTTGCGGAACACCGCTAGTGACGGCACTCCAAGATGAACCTTTGCCATCAATTACTACCCTCTGTCTTCTTCCAGCCAGCCAACTCCTAATCCAAACCTCCAACTCACCCTCAATGCCATATCTCCGTATTTTTTGCAGTCGTCTACCATGGGGAACCTTATCAAACGCCTTACTAAAATCCATATACACCACATCTACCGCTTTCCCCTCGTCCACCTCCTTAGTCACCTTCTCAAAGAATTCAGTAAGGTCTGTGAGGCACGACCTGCCCTTCACAAAACCATGCTGATTATCCTTGATCACATTATTCCTATCCAGATGTTCATAAATCCTATCCCTTACAATTCTCTCTAAGACTTTGCCCACAACAGAAGTGAGCCTCACCAGCCTATCGTTTCTAGGGTTATCCCTACTCCCCTTCTTGAACTAGGGAACCACATTTGCGAGCCTCCAATCTACTGGCACTACTCCTGTAGACAACGAGGTCATAAAAATCAAGGCCAATGGCTCTGCAATCTCCTCCCTTGCTTCCCAGAGAATCCTAGGATAACTGCCATCAGGCCCAGGGGACTTATCTATTTTCACCCTTTCCAGAATTTCTAACACCTCTTCTCTACATACCACAAAGCCATCGATTCTACTTAATTGTGACTCAGTATTCACATCGACAACAATGTCCTGTTCCTGATTGAATACTGACGAAAAATATTCATTCAGTGTCTCCCCAATCTCTTCAGCCTCCACACGCAACTTCCCACTACTGTCCTTGACTGGACCTATTCCTACCCTAGTCATTCTTTTATTCCTGACATACCTATCGAAAGCCTTAGGGTTTTCCTTAATCCTACCAACTAAGGGCGTTTCGTGTCCCCTCCTTGCTGCTCTTAGCTCTCTCTTCAGGTCCTTCCTGGCTACCTTATGTAAGGGTACAAGAAAGCGTGAGTGTGTGTGTGTAAGAAAAAGAGAGTGCATGTGTGCGAGAGTGTGTGGGTGCAAGAAAGCGTGAGTGTGTGTGTGTAAGAGTAAGAGAGTGCATGTGTGCGAGAGTGTGTGTGGGTGCACGAAAGATTGTATGTCTGTGTGTAAGAGAAAGAGAGTGCATGTGTGCGGGAGTGTGTGGGGGTGCAAGAAAGAGTGACTGCGTGTGTAAGAGAAAAAGAGTGTGAGAGTGAGAGAGAGGAAGTGTCTGTGTGTATGTGAAAGAGTGATTGCAAGCGAGTGTGTATGTGCATGTGAGAGAGTGTGTGTGGACAAGGGAAAGAGAGTGAGTGCGCATGTGAGAGAGTGTGTGTGCGTGCGAGAGAGTGTCTGCATGTGAGAGGAAGGGTTTGTGTTCACACTTTCTGTGTGAGTGTGAGTGTGTGCCTGAGAGATGGGGGATGGAAAGAGAGACATAGATAGTGTGTGTGAGAGAGACAGTGTGAGAAAAAGAGGGGGAAAGACAGTATGAGGCTGCACGAGAGAAATACCAATTGTGCGTGTGAGAAACAGTGTGTGTGTGTGTGACATGAGTGTTTGTTAGAGTGTGTGTGAGAGACTTTGCGAGTGTGTGTGAGTGAGACAGAGTTTTAGAGAGAGAGAGTGAGCGTGTGAAAGTGAGAATATATAAGATGGTGAATGTGAGAGTGTGGGGGTGCGTGTGTCAGAAAGTGTGCATGAGAGTGTGTGAGTAAGAGTGTGTGTAACTGAGAGAGTATGTTGAAGCCAGTGCATGAGAAAGAGAGAGTAGAGAGAGAGAATGAGTGACTGAAAGTGTGTATGTGTTTTGTCGGTGACTCTCTGTGTCTGTGTGTGTGTGTCTGTCTATCTGTGTGTGTCTGTGTCTGTGTGTCTGTGTCTGCCTGTCTGTGTCTTGTCTGTCCGTGTCTTCTGTGTGTGTGTGTGTGCGCGTGTAAGCGTGTGTGTCTTTGTCTCTGCTTGTGTGTCTGTTTGTGCGTCTGCGTCTGTGTGTGCGTGGGTGTCTGTGTCTGTGTCTTTGTGTGTGTCTGTGTGCGTGTGTGTGTGTTTTTGTATGTGTGTGTCTGTGTCTGTGTCTGTGTTTGTGTGAGTGTGTGTGTTTGTAAGTGTGTCTGTGTGTGTGTCTGTCAATGTGTGTGTGTGTGTGCGTGTCTGTGAGCGTGTGTGTGTGTCTGTGTGTGTCTATCTGTCCGTGTCTTGTCTGTGTGTCTGTGTGTCTGTCTGTGTCTGTGTCTATGTCTGTATGTTTGTGTTTGTGTGTGTGTGTCTTTGTTTATGTCTGTGTGCATGTGTGTCTCTAGGTGTGTGTGTGTGTCTGTGTGTGTGTATTTGTGTGTGTCAGTGTGTGTGTCTGTGTGTGTCTGTGTGCGTGTGTGCCTGTCTCTGTGTATTTGTGTCTTTGTGTGTGTCTGCGTGCGTGTGTGTGCCTGTGTGTATGTCTTTGTGTGTGCATCTCTGTGTGTGTGTCTGTGTGCGCGTGTGTGTGTCTGTGTGTGTGTCTGTGTGTGTGTGTGTCTGTGTCGGTGTCTGTG
This sequence comes from Chiloscyllium plagiosum, assembly GCF_037043375.1. NCBI lineage: Eukaryota > Metazoa > Chordata > Chondrichthyes > Orectolobiformes > Hemiscylliidae > Chiloscyllium > Chiloscyllium plagiosum. The sequence goes on from NW_028270156.1 coordinate 113,875,270, forward strand.
TGTTGGGGGCTGGCGAAGGCAGGGGAGCAGAGAGGGTGAAATGCGGGTGTTGAGGGGCAGGCACGTGATCCAAGATTTAAAGTCCCAAACTCTGTCAATATTTTTGAGAATTGGAAAGGAAATAAAAGATTGAAAATCAAGTTAGAAATAGCTGGATGTAGGGCATGGCAGGGAAAGACAGAGAGAGAGACAGAGACACAGAAAAGAGAGACACAGGCACAGAGGCAGAAAGATACACACACACAGAGAGAGAGAGAGAGAGAGAGAGAGAGAGTGGGAGACACAGGGACAGAGAGAATGCGAGAGAGACAGAGAGAGAGAGGAACAGAGAGAAAGAGACAGAGAGAAAGAGAGTGACAGAGACACACACACACAGACAGTCAGACAGGGACGGAGACAGAGATTAATTCTGGGAATCACACATACAGCAGGAAAATCCCGATAAATCCTCAGCAAATATCCCCCTCTCCATTCCCAGCCCTGTGTGTGTGTCTCAGGAAGCCGACCTACAGTCAGGCTCTGAGACGCGAGTGTGGGAGTAATCTTTACTATTTACAAACTGCACTGATACAAGTAATAACGTTTCAAAAAAAAAAGATTTATAGCAACTGGGAAAGATGAGACTTTGTTCCCCAGAATTAACATCTCAGTGGGCAGCAAGATCCCACAAGGCTCTTGCCCTTGGAATTAACATGTCAATCAGAAAGAGCCCTCCCCAGGGAGCAGACTGACAGACGATGCAACGTGTCTGAGAGGGCAGGGGTGGGCTGCACTAACCCTTCACCTAGAATAAATGTGCACAAGGAACTGGTCAGATTCATTCTCAAACCCTTTTCTGTCTCTGTATGGAGAGTGAGCAGCCCTCCCTGTCTGGGTGTGACAGAGAGAGAGTGTGTGTGTGTGTGTGTTTAATAATGTTTCCAGCCTCTGGTTAATTGCTTTCTTATGATTTGTTTGTATTTTGATTTTGATGTGAGATTATGAACTGAATTGGGAATGGGGGAAGGGGGTGGTGGGATTGTGTTTAAACTGGGATCTTGCTGTGTAATTTTGCATCACACTGCTCTCACTCCCCCGGATCCCCACCAACTCATCTATTCTCTCTTTTTGAAGCCTGAGGTTAAAGTAACTGGGGCATTGGTGACACAAACAATTGAAACCCCCAGGATCTGGGAGACGGAACTCCCTCAGGAGGGAATTGTAACCCAAAATATCTGACCCTCCGGAAAGAATTGTCACACTATCAGAGGAAAGTAGGTAATAGAGAGGGCAGGATGATCGAATTTGACACGGAGAGACAGAGAGTGAGAGAAAGAAATGGAAAATGGTGAGAGCAAGAGAAACAGGAGAGAGGCAGTGTGAGATTGTGAAATAGCTGCAATATTTGATTCTGGGGTGACAGGAAATAATTAAACTGGAAATAAAAATGATGATCAGATTATCAAGCTTCTGCAGCACTGTCTCTTGTGGGATCTTGCTGTGCGTCAATTGCCCTAATGCCATCGTTGCAGGCAGTGAGTGGTTCTAATCAGCTAACCCGTCATTTCAAAAACTTTTCAACATGAAAGCTCAACTCATCACCCGACGTGTTTGTGTTTCGATGTTGCTGAGAAATTGTCTGCCTCACTGAGAGGGGAAAACCTGAAATCTTGCTGTGTTATCTCCCTGTGAAAGATTTTCCTGCTCAGCCTTCCCACTAATGCTGCTTCTTTCCTCCCAAAGGGATCTTCCTGGCCGTTTGAGGATTTGAAAAGAGTGTGTTTGGGAGCAGATAACCTTCAAACAAGAGCTTTCTCCAGAGGAGGAACACAGTCCTGAGGCCTGTTTGACAGGCTGCAGCCTGCTGGGCCCAGGTGAGTTTTGTCTGTGTATTACCCCGAGGTTTAATCTCCTCTCTCTGGGGAGGGGGGCTGGCTTTTACCTCTGGTTAACCAAGTCCTGTCGGATTGCGGCCTTGTCATTTTGAACAGGTTTGAATCCTGGGTCTAAGGTAACTGGGGCCTTTGGATTTGACACAAATACGTCAACCCTTAACCAGCATCACCCACGATGTGTGCGTGGTTAGATTGCTGCTTGTGGGATCTTGCTGTGCGTGCTTAATAATGTTACTAGCCTCTGGTAAAGTGCTCTGCGGTGATGTCTGTGTATTACAATGTCGCTGTGATGGTCAGCAATTCATTCATTCTGCAATAATTAAACTGAACCATTGTCACAGGGTCACGTGGGAGATGAGGGAAGGCAGAGAGCTGTGGGATCTTGCTTTGCTTTTGGTGCCACTGTTGTATTTTATTTCAAATTGATTTTGTCTTTATTTCTCAGTGTATTTCCCACCTCCCGCTCCCCCAAACCTGGGGGTGAGGAGGAGGTTGGATCCAGGAGCTGAAGCTCGGGACGAGGCAGAGACAGAGAATTAAATCACTTCTGCCGCGAGGAATCATCAGACACAGACAGAGAGAGAATAATCAGAAACTGTCCTGTCTCCTTGTCGTTCATTTACACACACACACGCACGCGCGTGGGGAAACGAATGGTGGGGTTCAAACTGTCTCTGGGATTTTTACCACAAGTGGGTGTGTTCTGGTCTGGACTGGGGGAGACTAAGGGGGGAAAAGATGGAGGGGGAGCTGCTGCACAGTCTGATGCCACAGATGTCACTGCCTCCATCTCTCACTCCAGCTCCAGGGACAGAGAGAGGGGTGGAGGGAGAATAGGGGTGTGAACGGCGTAGGAGACAGAGAGAGACAGAGAGAGACAGAGAGTAGCGAACGAGAGCGCTGACTGTCCCAGTGGAAGGTTCGTTGGTTTAAAATGGATTTGCAGTCTGGGCTTAAAGGAACCGGGGCCTTGGGATTGTGACACAAACTGGTTACACCCGCAGGGTCTGGGAGGAAGGACTCCCGGAGGAGGGAATTAATACCTTACCATGAGAAGCTCTCTCCAAAGCCCCATTCTAATGTCAGAGTCATGTGCATAGGCCAGGGGGATGAAATGTGAGAGATCTGCGAGATGGAGACAGCAAGAGGGGGGAACACAGAGGAAGAGATTTCAGAGATAGAGGTGAGGAACAGAGACATCTCGGAGATGGAGAGAGTAAGAGTGGGAACAGAGAGAGGGAGGGAAGAGAGATCAGAGATGGAGAGGGTCAGATTAGATTACTTACAGTGTGGAATCAGGCCTTTCGGACCAACAAGTCCACACCGCCCCGCCGAAGCGCAACCCAACCATACCCGTACATCTACCCCTTACCTAACACTACGGACAATTTAGCATGGCCAATTCACCTGACCTGCACATCTTTGGACTGTGGGAGGAAACCGGAGCACCCGGAGGAAACCCACGCAGTTACGGGGAGAATGTGCAAACTCCACACAGTCAGTCGCCTGAGGCGGGAAATGAACCCGTGTCTCTGGCGCTGTGAGGCACTGTGCCACCGTGCTGCCCAGAGAGGTGGAACAGAGAGAGAGAGAAAACAGAGAGATATCTCAGATGGAGAAGGCACAAGACGGGGATCAGAGAGTGCAGGGCACAGAGAAGGAAGGGGGAAATGTTTGGAATTTGTTCAACAGGAGGATTGCTCCCTCTTGTCTAGGAGAGAGAATCAAACCCTTAACCAGCATCAGGGAAACACACGATCGGTCTGTGGTTAAACTGCTGCTCGTGGGATCTTGCTGTGTGTGTTTCAAGCAAGCATCTGGTTAAAAAGCTCAATGGTGAGTTTTATATTGATGATGGAGATGACGGTGTTGGACTGGAACAACACCAGGTTATAGTGTAACAGGATTCTCCGAAAGCTAGTGTTGTGTGATGTTTAACGTTATATATCGATATATATAGACACTGAGGGGAGGAGGGGCTTATGTGTTTTTGGGAGCGTTAATTTGAGGGTCCTGTTGTAGTTGGATTGATAAAGAAAGCTGCATTAAAATATATTTTTTTTAATCCGTCATTCAATCCTGGGGAAAATCGAGGGGGAATGTCCGGGGGGGGGGGGGGGATGTCGAGGGGGGGGGGGGAGATCGAGGGGGAGCGACTGTCGAGGGGGACTGTCAAGGAGGGGGACAGTCGAGGGCGGAATGTCGAGTGGGAGGGACTGTCGAGGGGGACTGTCAAGGAGGGGGACTGTCGAGGGGGGTGACTGTCGGAGGGGGACTGTCGAGCGGGCGAATGTCGAGGGGAAAATGTGGAGGGGGGAATGTCGAGGGGAGAATGACGGGGGAATGTCGAGGGGGGAATGTGGAGGGGGAATGTCGTGGGGGAGAGAGAGAGAAAAGGGACAGAGAGAGAGAAAAGGGACAGAGAGAGAGAGAAAAGGGACATTGAGAGAGAGAAAAGGGACTGAGAGAGAGAGAAAGAGAAAAGGGACAGAGAGAGAGAGAAAAAAAAGGGACAGCGAGAGAGAGAAAAAAAGGGACAGACAGAGAGTTGATCCCCTATAAATGGCTTTTCACCCCATCCCCATTCTATTCCCTGAGTAACAGACAGTGGATCCCAGGCAATGTGTTCTGTTTGTTATATCCTGTTGTACCAGTCTCAGCCACAGCCTACGGTGCCACACCACCTGTTACCCCCAAGTAACGGCTCGTGTTCTCACACCCACTATGTCCTCGAGCAATGGCGTTTGGCCCAAGCTCCATACGGTTGCCCAAGCAATGGCCTGACATGCCGTCCCAGTCTCTGTTCCCTTACATCGGCCTGAAGATCTACAACCCTCTTCTGTTCCCGCAGCACTGAAGGATTCGAGGACGACAGCAACACTGGGAGGTTATGATCACAAGATGGGGAGAGAGTGAATGACATTGGGGAAGGCAAGAACAATGGAATTGAGTGTGTAAATGGGATAAGGAGAGAGAAATAGCAGTGCAGTGTGAGAGTGGGAGGGATGTCCGGTGGGAGCAAGGTGAATTCTGCTGAGAGCCAAGTTGGAGTGGGAGACCCAGAAGGGAAAATAAGGGCAGAGAGAGTAAAACCCAGCTCCAGAGCTCAGGGCGCGGCGCCTTCCCCAGCCCTGAGGACCAGGACTTGGGGCTGAGTCTGTCTCTCTTCAGCTCAGCTTCTCCAAAACAAAGATACACAAAAACATCGGTCACTCTGCTGCTCGGCACGCTTGAATGAACATTTTTATTGTTTATAAATGGAAGCGATGGATACAGTCAGTGGGATGGTGCCTTTTCTCACTGGCAGCTGAGTTGTGAGAAACATTGAAATGCTTCCATGCAACCCACCCCCCACCCCCCCCCCCCCCGCACCCCCTGTGGGATAAGGATGGACAAACCAGCGCTGTCCTCAGTCTGTTACCATAGAGACAGGCTGCTCCTCGCTGAATCACTGAACTGAAATGAGAAAATCCCGGATGGTGTGATTAATGAGGGAATTTTATGGATGGATGAATTTGGGTGAAGGGATATTTCAGCACATTCTTCAGCTGCTGCCTGAACTTAGTCTGGGTCACGGCATAAATCACGGTGTTTGTGCAGCAACTGAGGAGCTGCAGCATGAAGCCCAATTCCTGCACAAAGGGATTGAGAGACACAGACCGATATCCAATATCCCACATCCGTCTCCATATAGAAAACAGCATTAATGTTGACCATAACAGGATGAAATTGGCCGAGATCACAAACAGTAAAATGATGGATTTTTTTCGGTTTCTCATTTCAGTGTCAGACTGAGCGTCCCCATTGATGTGAGCGCGGAGTCTCCTGCGGGCTCTGCTGGTCACTACAATGTGTCTGACGGTGAGAACATTGAGCAGCAGAATCAGGAGAAATGGGACACACGGGGTTAGAATGTGGTGGAGAAACTCGATTGCACCCCAGATACTGGAGAATACAACAGCATCTGTTAGAACACAAAACCAGGGATTGTTCACCATCCCATACCGAGGCGTGAGCATAAAATACCAGGAAATGTTCTTTAAACAGCTCAGCACAGTCACTGCTCCCAGAACAACAGCCGCTGTTTTCTCACTGCAATACTTACTTTTCAGCTTCTGGCAACAAATTGCCACAAACCGATCAAAGGTGAAAGTGACGGTGAACCAGACAGAGCAGTCAGTGGCTGCATAAAGCAGGACGGCGTGGATATTACACACGGGGACGGAGTACATCAGGACATAAAACTGTTCCTCATAAACAATGGGAATGTGTCTCAGGATCAGGTCGAGGATAATGACCAGGAGATCAGCCGCTGCCATGGCCCCCAGGTAACGTCTGACACATGGAGACAATCCACAATCTTTATAAAGCAGGACGTAGATGGTCACTACGTTAACTGTGAGGAAGGAAAACAAACCCATTATTCATCAGCCTGGAGGCAAAGGGACCCGTTTGATCGGGGACGCAGTGGAATTTTCAAATGTGTCCCTGTATTCAGGGATTTATTAAAATAATTGGAGCTAGAATAACAAATGGGAAGGTCAGCATTACTGACAAAAATGTCAGTTTTGGGATGTTGGGGCCAGAACGTTCCGGGGAATGTCAGTTATAGAATGTTGGAGACAGCACGTTCCGGGGATCTCCTTCAACTGTCCATCAATTTGCCCCTCTATCTAGCCCACCAGCATGATGTACTGTGCACAGGCTACATATCTGTTCTGCACGGGGAGCTGTGCAGGCCACAGCAGGGCACTAATGTGGAAACCTGAAACAAATATCCATCTAGCATAAGGCGCTACACAAACCACATCATTGCATTATCCATAAACCTCAACCGTACAGTGTGACCAGCACAGCGAACTGTGCAGTGATCACCCGTGAATTAATCTGAAAACCAGGAGCAGTTATCCTGCAAACATGTACAGCTGTGTACACCACCCCACTGCATTGATCAGTAAACCAGGAACAGTTACCCTCCCGGCATGTCGGCCTATGTACCCCACCCCAGTGCATTGATCAGTAAACCAGGAGCAGTTACCCTCCCAGCATGTAGAGCCCTGTACAACTCCCCAGTGCATTTAACTGTAAACCAGGAGCAGTTACCCTCTCAGCATGTGGAGGTCTGTACACCAACCCACTGCATTATTCAGTAACACTGTGTTAGATCCCTGCACAGTATGGGGAATCTTGCAGCCCGTGCTGGAAGTGACAGGATGTGCAACTCCCACCCATTTACAGCTGCATATCTTCATTGTACCATGACAAGAGGGTACTCTGGATGTGAACATCACTGCCAGAGCGAGATGGCAGGGGAATCAGTTTAAATATCACCACATGGGAGTGATTTGGTGTATAGACAGAGAGCGGGGGGACTGAGACATTGTCATGGAAGGATATGTTGCCAGGTTTCAGAATGTTGAAATGTAGACACTTCGATAGCATCCTGTAACATGAACCTGTCTTCACAGAAAAGGTGGGGAAAAAGGATATTTGTGTGAGGCCAGATGAGCATTTGTTCTGCATCTTTGTTACTGGAATTGCGTTCAACCAAATCTATGACTCATTGGGCACATTCCAACAATAATTTATCTTTGTTTAATTTTCCTTGAGTGTGACAGAGGGATCTTCCACACGAGGCTGAGTTAGTTTCCTGGTGTTATCGTATCGGACTCACCTCATTAACGACGCAGCCCACCCCATGATGTCTCTCTCATTCAATACCAGCCCGATTTTCCCACCCATCATGGCTGGAGGTACTCACCATCGCCCAGATGCCCCTGGATATTCTGTGATCCCTGGCACTGGTGCCATCTTTAAAAGGCCAATGGGCACACGGTTGATCTTTCTCAGTTCGGAGCTGCCCTGCACAATTTACCTCGAACATGGCAGATCATGGGCAATAACACCAGGGTTTGTCGACAGGGGCACGGAAGTCATAGTGGATGGGCTAGTACAGACGGGTCCATTCTCTTTCCAGAGGAGGCCACAGCACCAGACCCACCGAGCATGGTCTGAGCTCCCCACCCAGCTCAGTCTGAAGAAATATCCAGCAATACAGGACAAGCATCAATAACCTTCCCGCTCTGTCAGGATAAGGGTCACCATATTCTCTCTGCTCCCTCTCACACATTGTATATCTGTTATAGCACCGACCACCGAACAAGCGTCATGCTCTACCACTCTCACTACTGCATGCAGCACCTTCGCCCCCCTTCCCTGCACTTTACCCCACTCCCCTACACTAATAATGCTGCATGGATACAACACTGTGGACCGACTCCCTCCGGACACCTCACTATGACTCCCTCCCCACCTACACGAGCACTAACAGCAGGGCCACACCCCCCCCCCTCACTCCAGCCCTCCCTTTCTCCCATTCCAGGAGAAACAGCCTGGAATAGGACAGAAAGGGCCAAGCCGGGTGGTGGAGTGCCCAATATCCATTCCCTCACCCCCTCCCCCTGCCATGTGGGGAGAACCCTGTTACGAGCCGGAGAGGAATGGGACGCCTCGTGTGGAGATTCTGAAGCATCCACGTCCCACCGACCGAGTAAGGAGCAATGTTCAGTGTAGGCCAATTCTCACTTTAATCCCACAGGCAGTTCCGTTTCACCCAGCACAACTTATAAGCCGTGGCCCTGATGCCGTTTCCCTTTTGTGTTGAGCTGGTACAAATGGAATCCCCACGTCTTGGTGGGCAGGAGGGTGGGCTCACAACACATCGTCACCACCACCTTCCAGGAAGGGAGCACCGAGACTCTGTCCTACACCTCGTCCTGTAAACAGCTCAGATACTGAAACTAATCTGTGATATTTGCAGCTCTCCCCACGTCTTGGTGGGCAGGAGGGTGGGCTCACAACGCATCGTCACCACCACCTTCCAGAAAGGGAGTACCGAGACTCTGTCCTACACCTCGTCCTGTAAGCAGCTCAGATACTGAAACTAATCTGTGATATTTGCAGCTCTCCCCACTGTCCTGACATCTTCAACAATTTATGCTCATTTACGCCCAGGACCCTCTGCTCCTGCACCCCTTATTTAACGGTACGGCCTGTTTTAGGTTGTCTTTCATTGTCTTCCCTACCAAAGTGCATCACCTCACACTGCTCTGCACTGATTCCCAGCTGCCATACACCTGAACACTACACCAACGTGTGATTGTACTGTTAGAGTTCCACACTGTCCTCCATAGACTTGACAATTCTTCCAGGTTTGGTGCCATCTTCAAACATTGAGATTGTTTTCGCGTCACAGTTCCCATGCAACAACTGAAATCCTGCGACACTCACTCGTGTGAGCAAGTGAAATACCGCTATATTCCCACGGATAGAGTCGAATAATGATATGTTGTCAATGGAGCAACAAAAATCTTGATACAAACCAGACGGAGTGAATGAAATATTGACAAACCATAAAGAAGAGAATTCCAGATTGGCACCAAGTTTCTGTATTGACATCAGGGTATTAATGGCATGAAGTCGAAAGTGTGTATGTATCTTTAAGAGAGAGGGAAAGCTGTTCTGAACTGAGAGCTTCCAAGCACCTGTGATATGAGAGGATGGCAGGCCCAGAGTGTGAAGGACAACTGAAAATATGTCACATTTGGCTGGGAAATAGATCCCTGAGATGGTTGCTCCTTGGACAACAATTCGAATGTTACCAATCAGTTTAAATTATGCCACAGGATACTAAAACCAAATCAAGTGTGAATGTATCGGTTTTCGAAAGTTGAACCAATGAGATGATCCGACGTTGTGCATATTAAAAATGCAGGCATTTAGAAAATTGCAGACAGAGTAAATGCCATCAACACAGATCCAAGAGTTTAGTGAACACTCTCTATCAAAGGTACCTTTTCATATGGAACATATTCGCAGTAAAATGACAGAAGATGACCAGGGAGATCCACGGCCAGAAGAAGACACACAATCAACAGCTGTTGTGTGATTTTGAAATTAAATGAGTGTAATTTTAATAAGTGTCTTATTGAAACAGTGTATCGTTATTGAGTTGGAGTGGGGTAATAAGCAGTAAAGAGAAAGGGGGCCTCAGAGTTCAGAATGCTTGATGTAAAATGTTCACTTTCAGAGTTAAAAAATAAATTGATGTTATTATGTAAACAGTAGAATTTGGGAGTTCTTTGTCACTCATAATTTAACAGTTTATGAGGCGAATTGAGCATTTCTTTATGTTTAGTTTAAGTTACCAGATTGAGCTCCACGCCGCGCTCTGACAATTCCCGTGTGTGTGTATCTGTGTGTCTCCATGTGGGGCAGGTCTGGCAGTCTTTGTGGTGCTTAAAGTAATGCAATGCCACCCTCTGCTGGCCTGGCCACGTCACTGTACCGGCATTGGCAGAGGGTGAAAACCAACAGGGATTCATTCAGAGAGGGGGAGGGAGAGGGCAGCTGCTCACAGCAAGATCCAAACTGATGTCTTATCCATGTACTGATCTAAATGTTCTTTAAACGTTGTAACTGTCCCTGCTTTCACCACTTCTTCCGGAAGTTCATTCCTCACATAAGCCAGATTCTGACTAAAATATTTACCTCTCATGACTTTTGCAAATCTTTTTCCTCACACCTTAATATATCCCTCAGTTTTGAATCCCCAACTATAGGGAAAAGACATCAGTCCTTCAGCTTATCTGTACCCCTCATTATTGTATAAACCTCTGTAAAGTTACCCCTTAATCTCATACTCTCCATTGAAAAGAGTCCCAGTCTATCCAGCCTCTCCTTATAGCTCCCTCCCTCCATTCCCAACAACATCCAGGTTAATGTCTGCTCAATCCTCTCTAGCTTCATAATATCAAGGTCAGTAATATCAAAGTGAATAATCAAGGGGAGACCAAAACTAGACGGTACAGGTTTAAAGTGAGAGGGCAACATTGAAAAGTGACCTAAGGGGCAGCTTTTTCACCCAGAGGGTGGTGTGCCTATGGAATGAGAGGGCAGGATAACCAGACTGGACACAATATTCCAGAAGAGGCCTCACCAATTTCCTGTACTACCTCGACATAACGTCCCAATTCCAATACTCAAAGGTCTGACCAATGAAGACAAGTGTGTTAAACACCCCCTTAACCATACTATCTATCGGAGATGCAAATTTTAAAGAATTATACCTGACGGCCTAGGTCTCTGTTCTCCAACACTGCCAAAGGCCCTGCTTTTAATTGTATAGGTCATGTTCTTGTTTGATTTATCGAATCCAATACCTCGCATTAATCCAAACTAAACTCCATCAGCCATCCCTCAGCCCAGTGTGTGATATTACCACCTCCTCACTCTCCCCCTTTAAAATATCCTCCCCATCTCCAGGATGCCTGCACACTCCGGCCTTGATTTTCACAAAGACCCTGAGCTTGGGTTGCCTTGTGTAGTTTGGGGGAGGAGGGACAGATTGCAGACACTGTCAATGGGGAGGAGAGGCTGGACAGTAATCAGCGGCCTGGTATCATTTCATTGTTTTAGGAAGAGGGCAGTCACACGTTAGAGGTGGGTAAAAGTGATCGGTATTTTGGGACCAGAAATTATTATTTTTTTGTCTGTGGTGTTCAGTGATAAAAATCTATTCGAGACCCTTCTTTGGGCAGAATGTGTCTGCAGGATCTCTTTCCCTAATATTAAAGACTACAAATAATAGCGATTAAAGACGTTCATAGTTAATTTCGATAGCACAGCGCGTGCACTCATTTTCCTATGATTGAGGCAAATATCTTGCATTTGTTTAACAATACAAAGTGCTTTGTGTAGTTCAGTAATGGTAACCTGATTATAATAAATCCACACTGGTTTGAAAGCTGGCACTTAAAATATGACCCAAGTCTGGGTATGGTAGTCTAGTGGGTAGTGTCCCTGGCTCTGAACCAGAACTCTGGATTTGATTTTAATTCCTGAACTTGCGTGGTAGTGATCCTAGCTCTGGACTAGTAGGACTGGATTCAAGTCCTGTCTGTTGCAGAGGTATGTCACAGCATGTCAGAACAGGCTGATGAACAAACACACAGGAGAATAATGTTACAGCTTTATGGGTATTGTCCAGTGATGCTATTGTCCCTACCTCCGGGCACAAAGGTCTCGGTGTAAATCCCACAGAAGTGTCTGATCAAACTGATTAAACTGGTTGTAGAATTGTGACCAGATGGAGAAAGAAGTGTCAGAATTGAATTTCAGAACTTAGGCCCGGAATGACTGAAAGCAAAGCTATTCGTGTTGACTGGACTCACAGTTTGCAGCAGTAGAGTTTTATAAAATCAGAATGGTCATGGATAAGGTGAGTAGTTAGGGTTTTCCCCAGGTTAGGGGCGTTAAAAACTAGAGAGCATTGGATGAAAGTGAGAGGGGAAAGGTTTTGAATAGGCCTAAGAGGCACCTTTTCATGCAGAGGGTGGTGTGCATATGGAATGAGCTGCCAGAGGAAGTGGTGGGGGCTGGTACAACTACAGCATATAAAAGGCATCTGGGTACTGACAGACCTGACGAGCTTTTCCAGCAATTTCTGTATTTGTTAAAAAATGCATTCATTTTAACACAGGTATTCTAAATACATTAAATATTTTATTTTTTAATGACGCAGGGACATATAAACATATTTTCAAATAGACCAACACCATTTTCTGCTAAGGGTATGGCTCTGTGCGAGACGGCAACAATGATGCATCTACGTGGAACAGGGAATGTGATGGAGGCATAGTTTGGACAATAGACAAGGAGACCTCACATGATCCAGTTTGGGAGATCAGGACATTATTGTGTGAGTCAACTCAGAGAGGGAGGAAATGTAATCTGCCTGTGAAGGAAAGGCCTATTATACACTCTCTCTCCCTCATTATTACTCATCACAGCAATGTGTGTGAGCTAACAATTAAACACCTCTTTGGTCATCATTACCATTCTCAGTTTTAAAGAGTTCATGCAGTGTGGAAACAGGCCCTTCGGCCCAACAAGTCCATACCAAACAGTAACCTTGCAAAGGCCCGTTCCCTGAGATTTACCTCTGACTAATGCACCTAACCTAGAAATCCCTGAACACTACAGACAACTTAGCATGACCAATCCACCTAATGTACACAGTTTGAGCTGTGGGAGGGAACTGGAGCATCTATTAGAAGCTCACGCAGACAAAGGGAGAATGTACAAACCCCACACAGATAGTCGCCCGAGTCTGGAATAGAATCCACGTTCCTAGTGCTGTGAGGCAGTAGTACTAACCACTGAGCCACTGTGCTACCCTTTGGGTGATTGCTGACCAGAATTCATTGGAATTTTCTCACTGCCTAATGCAAAGGGAATTCAGCCAAATCCAACTGCCCTAGGATGAAATCCTATTGCTAGCAGCTTGTGTGAGTAGAACATCTTCAGAAGCCGAATCACATTTTGGACAATCTCTCAATTTTTCCTTTTGTCATAAGTTACACTAATATTTGGACAAAGTTCTTTCAACTTCAAATTGCAGAGTGTGTGTGTGTGTGTGTGTGTGTGTGTGTGTGTGTGTGTGTGTGTGTGTGTGTGTGTGTGTGTGTGTGTGTGTGTGTGTGTGTGTGTGTGTGTGTGTGTGTGTGTGTGTGTGTGTGTGTGTGTGTGTGTGTGTGTGTGTGTGTGTGTGTGTGTGTGTGTCAGCATTCTAAATAGGGAAATATCGATTATAAATTTGCAATACACAAACAGTTTGCCATTCATCTTTCCATCATAGTTTGAGTAACATTGCCCGGAATCATAAACGTGCAATTTTAGCAGATTAAAGAAACTAGCCTGACTTGTTCCTAAAACTGACCCTGACCCAGTCTGAGACCGATATCATCGGCCATATCACCAACGTGGTGACATTTAACATTTGTTGTGAGCAGTGGAGGAGTGGGACGAGAAAAGGAAACAGTGAACCAAAAAGTCGGGGAACTATAGACGGGTGAGCCTGATGTCAGTGGTGGGTGTTGTTGGAGGAGATTCTGAGGGATAGAATTTACACACATTTGGAAAGTCAAGGGCTGATCGGGGTAGACAACGTGTATTTCTGCATGGGAAATCATGTGGTGTAGTAGATTATCTCAGAGTACAGCAAGACCACAATTAGATGGGACAAAGGGGCAAGGAGTGGCAGATGAAGTTTGATTTAGATAAATATAAGGTTTTGCATTTTAGGAAGAAATGACACACTTAATGGCAAAGTCCTAGGGAGTGTTATGGAAAAAGGGACCTAGGGCTGCAGGTGCATTGTTCCTTGAATGTGGAGTCGTAGGGAGACAGTGTGGTGCAGAACACATTTGGCAGATTTGCCTTAATCAGTCAGAGCATTGAGTATAGTGTTTGTGGTGGTATGTTGTATCTGTACACCATGTTAGGAAGGCCACTTTACGAAAACTGCATTCAACGCGGTTGTCTGCAGAAAAGATTTACACAGATGTCCCAGGACGGGAGGATTGAGCTTTAGGGATAGGTTGATTAGGTTGAGGTATTTCTCCCTGGGGTGTCGGAGGCTGAAGGGTGACATTATAGATGTTTATAAAAACATCGGGGGCATGGATATTCTGAACAGCCACGTTCTGCTCTTCAGGATAGAGGAGACCAGATTCAGAGGCATAGGTTGAAGGGGAGAGTGCGAATGATTTAAAAAGGACCTGAAGATAAATGTTTCACACAGAGAGTGGTGTGTGTACAGAAAGTGCTGTCAGAGGAAGTGCTGCAGGCGGTTACAATCGCACATTTCAAAAGTATCTGAAAGAGGAGGGATATTGGCCAAATGATGGCAAATGGGACGAGATCAGATTTGATATCTGATCAGAGTGAATAGATTGGACTAACAGGTCTGTTTCCGTTCTGCATGACTCTCTGATTCTATAAGAAGGATGACGAAAAATGATGAAAGGAACTTTCAAGTGGGAATGCTCTTCACTGGAAGTTTATCGTGCCTCTATGTTCACATTGATTGAAAGCTGCATGATAAATATTTGATAGGGACGTGAGTCACGGATATTGGGATACAGACAGGAAAGTGGGGCTGAGTCCACAACCTGATCAGCCACAATCTTAGTGCCAGATGGAGAAGGCTCAAAGTATCTAATGACCCACTCCTGCTCCTCAGTCCCATGTTTCTGTGTTCCATTCAGCACCTCATACCTGCTAGACAGGAACAGTCGGAGGCCACTTACTCCTATAAACTGGTGCACAGAAACAGAGGAGACCATTCAGCCTCTCAAGACTGTCACACAGCTTTGAAGTGATTTGGGAAATGTAATTGGAAAATCCAGGCACAGGTATGAAAGAGGCTCCTCATCTCTCTTCACAGAGCTTCCCCTCGCTGCAACCTGTGCTTCATTTGTTGGTCATGCTGTAGACGCAGATTGACTCTGAATACAGCCCATATACTCACCAGAGATGGCTCACAAAATCATCTGGTCTTCCTGACTGCAATATACAATAACATAACATTCATGAAAATAACACCCACTAACTTTCCAATAACAGAATGGGAGAACATCAGAAACAGGGGCAGGTCATTCACTTCCCAAGCCTGTCTAGTCCTTCACTAAGATCATGACTGATCTGCTCTTGGTCTGAAATCCTCTTTCAAACCCAATTCTTCATCGCCCTCAACTCTCTGTCAGGTCAATATCCATCTACCTCTTCTTCAAATACTTTCAGTCATCTTGCTCCCTAACAATCTTGAGAAGAGAAACCCTGACATTCAATACCATTTGTTTGAAGAAAACGCGTGTTGTTCCTATACCATTGCCTATTGATATGGACAAAAGAGGTTGGCTCAAGGGTTCAGGTAAAAATGACTGGCCCTTATATCATGGCAGTGGTTGGCTTTTGCTGACATCAAGGAGCTTAACAAAACTGGACTGAATGGGAATCAGAGTAAACTCTCCAGTGTTTGGAGTCAAACATGGCACAAAGGAAGATGTTCATCATCTCAGTCCTGGGTCAGCTCTGTGGGAGATCCTCAGGGTATCCTCCTCTTCACGAACATCTTCAGCTGCTTCATCAATGACTCCCCACCCCCACCCTCTATAACATAAGATCAGAAGTGGGGATGGTCACCGAAGATTCCACAATGTTCAGAACATTTATCGCCCGCCAGCTCCTGAACCGGTCTCTGTCCATATGCAGCAAGGCCTAGACACCATTCAGGCTTGTGCTGTTAAATGGTCTGTAACATTCATGTAACAGCACTGCCTGGCACTGCACATTGCCACAGTAAAATAAGAGTTCATTCAGCACGCTGGTTTCTTAGGAATATGAGGAAGTCATTCAGCCCATTGACAGTATTGGAGAAGAACAGGGACAGTGCCTCCAGCCTATTACTCAAGAGGAGAAGTAGTCTAGTGTGATGGACCACACTAGAGCGCCTCGAAAATATTTGAAGGCGGTAGCCTTTACTCTAATGTTATCGTATTTTAAACGAAATGTAAACTGTCCGTTCCAGATGCAATGTCAATGGTCAAACTACTCGGTGTGAAGCAAACACCATTTCTTTAAACACGGAAGATAAAATGAAACCAAAGAAAGAGGAATTTAGAATAACGTAATTCTATTGGACACGTTAACAGAATAATAGATCTAGGAACTATTACTAATGAACTGTTCCAATATGGGAAACTCCCATAAAAACAGCCCTTGGTAAAACGGAATATTCAGACACAGAATGTCACAAACATTTCTCCAATCCAGGAATTAAAAACAGCAGCAAGAGAAAATTTAGAGAGAGTAGCAGCCCGGAGACATTCACTGAAGCTTCCAACTCTGTTGAGACCCCAATATTTTCTGATGTTGCTGAGAAACGAAAACCCAGAGATCCTAATCTGCGAGAGTTGGCCACACCCATTCAAGCTGCATTAAAATAAACCCAAGGCCTCCCTCGCTGTTTACCCAGTGGTCTTAACTAGCCAGCTTGGTAACAATCGTTCAATCTCTCTCTTAAAAGAAACCAGGACAAAATAACCTCTTAAATCTGCAGCATCATCACACTTGTCAGCACATCGAGCTGTCAGACAGGATCCAGGGGCAATCCAATCCGGCCCTTGGCCATGTCCAACCGGACAAGGAAGAAGTCATGCAGTCCTTTGAGTCAATTACACAGAAACAGAATGAGGCCATTCAGCCCCTTGAGTCACTTACACAGGGTCAAGAATAAGCCATTCAGCCCGTTGAGCCACTTATACAGGAACAGTAGGAGGCTATTCAGTCAGTTGAGGCACTTATATAGGGACAGTAGGAGGCCATTCCCACCTCAATGCACTTACACAGGGGCAGAATGGGATAATTGATGCTGATCCTGATGAATGGCTTATGCCCGAAACGTCGACTCTCCTGCTGTGCTTTTCCAGCAAACCACTGTCTACTCTGATCTCCAGCATGGGCAGTCCTCACTGTCTCCTAATTGATGCTCTAACATGATGAACAATGGGAGCAGAGGCTGAACAGACAGATTGCTCCACGTTGTACCTCGTGGCGCCATCGCTCATGATACACACGTGGAACTTCAACGTGCTTTATTCGCGGTGAGGAGGGAAGCCATATGTCTTGCGTGAAGTCTCAAGAAGGCATCTTCCATCTCCGAGGTGACAGCCTGGTGTTCTCTATGTCGGGCGGAAGCTGGTGCGAATGGTTACCTATTTCAGATGTAAGGTATTGTGGCTGCTGTTGGGGATTGTGAACAACATAACGTTCAGTACGGGTTCACATGCCGATTAGATTAGATTACTTACAGTGTGGAAACAGGCCCTTCAGCCCAACAAGTCCACACCGACCCGCCGAAGCGCAACCTACACAGACCGATTCCCCTACATTTGCCCCTTCACCTTTCACTCCGGGCAATTTAACTTGGCTAATTCACCTGACCTGCACATTTTTGGACTGTGGGAGGAGAGCGGAGCACCCGGAGGAAACCCACGCAGACACGGGGAGAATGTGCCAACTCCACACAGAGAGTCGCCTGAGGCGGAAATTGAACGCGGGTCTCTAGCGCTGTGAGGCATCAGTGCTAACCACTGTGACACCGTGCCGACTTCACATTAATGTGGGCAGAGTTAATTAAGGCATATAAACTATTAGGAAAGTCACATTAGACTGATGAATGGAATATCTAAGTTCAAATAGTGCTTATCTTATTCATGTTGGTCTTGTCTAGTGCTTGTCCTGTGCAGTGTGAAGTGTATGCCTTACTCTGTCGAAGTCTATTTCCACCCTATGATCTGTAGGGCCATGCTTACTATTATCTGCCTCCACTGCTCATAAGTAAAGTGTTTCCCTGTACTGAGGTACATGTGGCAATAAATCAAACCAATCAATCCTGGGTTAAGTATGGAATTTCTCATCGTATCAATGTCTCTTTTGGAAATAAATGATCGCTGCCACTCCTCGTGTTTCAGCATCGCCATTTCTTCGTCTCTCACAGCTCTATCGATTAAACACTCAGCTTCTTCACTCCATCCTCATGTTACTATCATCAGTGTCTGTGGTAAGGAGATCACTCCTTGCAATGCAGATCAAACCTATAGAGAGTGCCCCAAATGCTCTCTCAGCAAGGCTCGACAACAGCCGGAAGATGGCTTTACTTATGTACTCGAATTATCTTAAATGAAGGACAATATACCATTGACTGCACCTATTACTTACAAAGGGTTTGATTCGGAGCAGTCAGCATAGACTTGTGAGTGGGAGATCATGTTTCCTAAATTTGCTAGACCAGGAAAGTTGATGAGGACAGAGCGGTAGACGTAGTCTCCATGGATTTCAGTAAGGCCTTTGATAAGTTTCCACATGGCAGGCTGCTCAGGAAGGTTACATCAAGTGGAATGCTGGGGGAACTGGCCAATTGGATACACATTTGACTTGATGGTAGGAAGCAGGGGATTTAGTGGGCGGATGCTTGTCAGACAGGAGGCTGGGGGAGCATGATCAGTGAGGAAGTTTATCAGAAATTACAACAGGACCTTAATCAGGTGGGGAAGTGGGCCGAGAAATGGCAAATGAAATTTAAAATAGAAGTGTGATGCCTTGCATTTTGGAAACTCAAATCAATGCAGGAGTTTCATGGTGAATGGGAGGGTCTTAAGGGGTGCAGTGGGCAGAGAGACCTTGGTTTTCAGGTGCACGGTTCTCTAAGAGTGGAGTCACAGGTAGAAAGGGCAGTAAAAACGCTTTTGGCACATTGGCCTTCATCAGGCAGGATATTGAGTATAGAAGTTGGGAATTTTTGTTGCAGTTGCATAGGACTTTGGTAAGGCCGCACCTGGAGTATTGTGTTCAGTGTTTGTCACCTTGTTTTTGGGAGGATGTTATGAAATTAGAAAGAGTGCAGAAGGAATTCACAATGACATTGCCAGGACCCAATGGTCTGAGTTATAGGGAGAGGTTAGACAAGCTAGGACCTTTTCTTTAGAGTGTAGGAGATTGAGGGAGTCCTTATAGAGCTGTATAAGATCACGAGGGGTATGGATAGGGTTAATGCTCTGCGTCTTTTTCCAAGTTTAGAGAATCGACGACGAGAGGGGATCAGTTTTTGGTTAGAGGGGAAGGAATAAAAGGGAACCTGAGGGGACACTGCTTTACACAAATGCTGGTACATGGATGAGCTGCCAGCGGATGTGGTTGAGGGGGTACATTAGCAACATGTCAAAAGCATTTGGATAAATATGTGGATAGGAAACAACTGGAAAGATATGGGCCAACTGCAGGGAAATGGGGTTAGCGTTGATGGACATTTACAAGGTATAGTCGAACTCCTCTGTTAATTAAAACAAAACACCCGGAAAAGCTCCCCTCACCTCGTAATCTGTTAAAATATGAGTCACACAGATCTCCTACATTCCACTACTTAAACGAAAATTAACAAGTTTATTTCTTAACTTTAATAGTGAACACTAAACAACAACTATTCACAAATATAAGCCCCTCTTTTCTTAGCTACTTGCTCTCTGGCTCCAACTCTGTAAACATATGCTGTTCCAACAACCCATATATTAAACATTACAATCTCAATACCACACAGCATCCATCTTTCCCGCTGTGTTCACCCTTCTAGCCGCTGATCTACCTGGGTCGTGTTTCTTTTACTGCAAGTAGCTTTTACATGGACATGTATCTTTGATAGAAAGTGTTTGAGATGACCAGTTAGCACTCCTGCTCGACAGGAGTTACTCTGCTGTTGGATGGCAGTGGCTCTCCCTCTAGTTCCAAAATGCTGGGTTTATCTACTTACTTTGATACAATAATTCTCATAATTTGATTGCTTTCCAGGTGTCCAAACAATAATATTCAAATTCCGTTGGCTTCTGGTATCCTGAGCGTTATTTCACCTCTTTGGTTGTATTCGAATTGTTGTCCAAACAACAACCAAAACTCAGGTATCCATTTCCCAGCTAATGGTGACACTTGGAACAGGCTGACCTTCACCTGGCATCTGTGGGTGTACTTTCTATTCAGCAAAACCTGTTCTGTCTTAAAGGGACCTGACATACTTTTGGCTCATACACCTCCCCACTTCAGAAAAAAAACATGAACCAGCAGAATGAAAAGATGGCTTCATTTGTTTTCCTCTAATTCTTAATCCCATTATTATGAATTGCAAACGTATTAATCTCAGCTATACCATACATGTTAATTCTGCACACATATAAAACATTGCAATAAGTCAAATCTTATCTAAACATTTTCCTTTATATCTGCGATAACACATCTGCTATCACATTTTAGGACCCACAGCATGTACATTTTGTATGTTTAAAGTCGGTAAGATAAGACTCCAATGAAATAGTCTCATATTCTGGTCTTTAAATATTCAAAACAATGCGAGAGGTTTGTCGTTGTCCACAATTCTCTCTGACAATTTGTTTGTCATATAAACATTAAAATGTTGTCAGTCCAGTGCGAACCTTAATCATTCTTTTTCAATAATGGAGATGTGTTTTCTTTCTGGTGGATATTGAGTTTTTTCGACAAGTAGCCAATTGGCTGTTCAATTCCATCATCATCTTTCTATATCAATACATCTCTGAGCCATATATCCCTAGTATCAAATACAATTTTCAAAGGGTTTCAAAATATTTAGTGCAGCTAAAATATTTGGTGCAGTGCGGTGATTAAACCTGCTTTAAAATTCTCAAATGCCTCCTGGCATTACTGTGTTCTTCTTTAACAAATCCATCAGTGGTGCCAATACGCTACTGAAGTTTGCAACAAACTTGCGACAGAATCCACTCAGTTCCAAAAAAATCGAAAAACCTCTTTCTTCGAAGAATGCTTAATTTCTGTCCCCATTCAACAAATTATCACGCTGTTGAGTAACATGTCAGAAAGAGTGAAAATGCTTCCATCTCTTACTTTTAGAGGTGGAGGGAAAGTGAGGATTGCAGATACTGGAGATCAGAGTTGAAACGTGTGGGGCTGGAAAATCACAGCAGGTCGGCAACATCCGAGGGGCAGGAGAGTTGCCGTTTCAGGCATACGTCCTTCATCAGAACAGTTGGGGTAAGGGACGGGGAAAGCGATTGAGAATTAAATAGGAGGGTGGGGGTGGAGCTGGGTGGAAAGTAACTTGGAAGGCGATCAGTAGATGCAGGTGATGTCTGATGGTGAATGGTCGGAGAGAAGGGTGAAGTGGATAGGCGGTAGGAGAGCTGGAACCCTCAAACTACACAGCATCAATGTTGACTTAATCAATTTCCAAATCTCCCCTCCTCCAGCCTCAACCCAGATCCAACCATTCAACTGAGCACTTCCCTCTTGAACTGTCCTAACTGTCAATTTTCATTCCCATCGATCCACTCGACCTTCCCCTCCGACATATCACAATCACTCCCACCTATATCTTCCTATTGCCCTCTCAGTGACTCTTCCGCCAGCCCAGCTTCTACCCTCCTATATCTCTTTCAGCCTCCTTGTCCCTCCACCACATTCCTGACGATGGGTTTATGCCTGATGTGTCGATTGTCCTGCTCTTCGAATGCTGCCTGATCTGTTGTGTCTTTCCGGCCCCTTACTTCTCAACTATTAGAGACTGAGCAGATCCCGTATCTTGGAAAATTATAACTACTTGTCCTCCCCCCACACCCGGTTTTTCCTTAGTAAGGTTTATCTACGGAGGGGAATTCTTTATAGAGATCAGGCACTGACTCCATACACAGCCCCTACCTAGGCTGTGCACTCTCCTGCAGCTCCTCGGCTCCATTTGGGTTCTCCTTTACCAGGTACACTAATGCCACTGGCTTAGCCTCTTTTACCACATCTTTTCCCAAAGTGTCTTCCTTCAATGCCCAGCAATGTGTGTCCCAACTTACTGCAGTGAATACTCCTTTTCACAGTGTCCTTCTTAGACCATCGGCACTGTAATTTTTATATATTCCACTCCGTTATTGTAAGAACACTTGAGGCCTTTCACTTCCTTTCAAACCCTTGGGCTTGTTTTTTCACCTATGGTAAACTATTCCCAATGTGCGTTACTCTATGTTTTGCAGTGCAGGATCTCCCCTTCTCCCAATTTGTATCCCTCACAGGATGGAAATCCTCCCAGAAGCTAAATTTCCTCTCATGCAACAATGCATATTTACCTGTCATTTCTGCCGTGCTTCTCACTTCTTGAACTTTATGTTCATTCACATGAATTCTTACCATATCTGGAAGCGAGTCTTTAAACTCCTCCTTTCGAGCCTCACAGGTCTTATCCATTTTTAAGGTCAGCAACCATCTATCAAAATGACTGTGTTGAATTCTTTCAAACTCAATATATGTCTGACCTGGTTCCGTCTCTATATTTCTGAACCGTTGTCTATATTCATCTAGTACCAATTCATAAGCACTCAAGATAGCCTGTTTGACATCTGCATAAACTCTTGATCTCTCATGTGACAGCACTGCACATACCACTCAAGCTGCACCCACCAGCCGAGTCTGAACTGCCATTACCCAGAGGTTCACTGGACATGCCATCTACCGAGCCAAATTTGCAAATGAAATAAAAACGGTGTTGGCATTTTTTCGCGCCGAAATATGGCAATGTATTAACATAGTTGTATACATCCCTACCTTGTCGTTTCATCTTCATCCTGCTAATTTAACTTTCTTATTTAATTCCAAACCTCTGAATTTCAAATTTTCCCTCTCTTCCTTTTTCCTCTCTTTCTCTATCTTCTCTCTCTCTTTCTGTCTCTCTTTATCTTCTAACTCCAGTTGTCATGTTTGCAATTTAAGTTTTTTCTAACTCGACTGCAATTTCCTCCTTCTCTGATACAGCAAAGTGCTTGACCAACTCTATTATGATGACAGCTTTCCTTTTGTCTCTGGTGAAACCCAAATCTAATCTACATGTTAATTCTAAAAGTGTGCTCTTCCCTTGTCTTTCTACACTTTCTTGGCAAATTTGGGGACCATCTTCAAACCTCAGAACCTCTTTAGTAATATTAAAAGCCATTTCTTTTAATTTAACCAACCACAAGGAAACACAATTAAATGAACTTTCTCACCTGCTTTTTTTGAAGATCTAGGTCATTAACTGCCAAGTGTTAGAATCTGCTGGGACCTTTTGTACCCCATCTGTTCAAATCTGTCTAAATCCCATACGAGAAGCCCTCAAACTGTTACGATGTCGATGTTGAACTCCCCAGTTAATTAAAACTGCACACCCAGAAAACCTCACCTCACCTCGTAATCTGTTAAAACATGAGTGACAAAGTAGTCGCAAATTCCACTATTAAGAGAAAATTAACAATTTATAAGTACGTATGTTAACTCGCTGAGCTTGAAGGTTTGTTTTCAGATGTTTCGTCACCATGACTGGGTAACATCATTAGTGAGAGTTTCTGGTGATGCACTGGTGCTATGTCTCGCCTTTCTATTTCTAGGTCTTGGTTTCTTCAGGTGCGTGATGTCATTTCCAGTTTTTTTGTTCAAGGGAAGGTAGATAAGATCTAAATTGATGCGTTTGTTGATGTACTTCTGACTAGAATGTCATGCTTCTAAGAACGTTCGTGCGTGGCTTTGTCCTAGGGAGCGTGTGTTGTCACAGTCAACGTGGTGTCCTTCTTTTTCTGTATGAATGGAAACTAGTGATAGTGGGTCATGTCTTTTGGTAGCCAGTTGGTGTTCATATATCCTGCTTGCACGACAACAGGACAGTGTGAAATGGAGGAAAAATGATTTTATATACATTGTTTAATCAGTGTGTGTTCAGATAAGTAACATTCTTCATATGTGTACAACACATTCTGAATGAACAACTGAGACAGTTAACGAAAAATGATGCACGTGATGGGTAAAAGTTTTAAAGCATTAAAAAAATTATTTGATCCTCATCTGAAGTGATACCTTCCCTTTCTCTCAACGTTCCCCTTTTGCTGGGATACCCACCTCTAGTCTCTCATTCTTATCAGGATGTGTGTTATAAATTCTTGTTTCTGGTTTCTCAACTTATTTCAGTTAATCCCCTTTCTACCAGGAATTAAATATGTTGGCCTGCTGTGTCCTTTCCAAAGCTAGTGTCTGTCATATTATTGGAGAGAAAAGTTATGACATCAGACCCAGCGTTTGAACATATTGCTCTGTTGTACGTGCACGTACAAAGGACCACAGCACACAGGAATTGCCAAAGCATTGAGGGAACTATATCTATTTTTTCGATAATATAGTTTTCTCATTTTCCACGTCGCCATATCTATATCCTCTCTCTCTCGTTCTCGTTTTGTATCTCGTTAAGACATCCACCAATTATTCTTCGTGGCCCATCTCTCAAAACTCATTCTTTCAGTTTATAAGTAATGCTTTCTTCAAGATGTAATGTAGTTATAATTAAGCAATGTAACTAAAAAGACACGTGGGAGGAGCTGGCCAGAGTTAATTGGAAGGGGAGCTGGGCAGGAAAGACCATGGAGCAGCAGTAGCAGGAGTTTGTGGGGATAATTCGAAAGATAATACTAGAAATGCCCCCCAAGAAGATAAAACATACTCATGGGAGGACAAGGCAGCAATGAATGACAAGGTATCAAACCAAAAGAGACATGTGGTGAAGATGATTGGGAATCCAGAGAATTAACTGGATCTTCAACTACATAAGGCTGGCATCACTGGCACTACAGAGCTCTTAATTATGGTCAGGGAGAGAAACAGAGGAAACACATTCACTTGAAACACAGAAGATGGCGTTTCTCAAGGAAAAAGTTTCAGGTGAATTAAATATTTGAATTAAGATCAGTTTAATGCTTTTGCGGAACGGGTCAGATTGGAAGCAAGACCCGGGGAGACAGACCTGCAGCAGAATGAGAGTTTGAAAATTGAAGCATTTCCACATCAGAAACCAGGTTAGTTCACTGTGTGCAGGGCTGATGGGTGAATGGGTCTCAGTGAGAATTGGGGAACAGAACAGACAGCATTGCAGATATTGCAGCTCGAAACTGCGTATTCTTGTAGTGCTGTAGACCACAGCAGCGGGAGAAGCAGACATGTATTCAACCATAATCTGTAACTTTTCGCCAGGATAACACCTCAGTCTGCCATTACCATCAACAACATCTATGGCTCAGTGACGAGTTTGGGTGAACATGTCAGAGTCAGAATCACATGAACCTTAACCTGATGCTAACCCAATAAAGCTACCAGACTTGACCAACAGATCTGAACGAAACCTTGCAGTCCTGCCGCATTCAGTCATAAATAATGATGGACGATTAAATAAATGACTGGAGTAGTGGGCTCCACAAACATTCCTATCCTAAATAATAGAACAGACCTGCACATCAGTGTAAAAGGGAAGGGTGTTTTATCTGCACCATCCTCTGTCAGAAGTGTTGAGTCGATGATACATCTCACCCTCATCATGATGCCCACAAAATCACAGATGCCAGTCTTCAACCAATTCGGTTTGCTGCATGTGAGATGAAGAAACAGCTGAACACAGTAGATACGACAAAGGCAATGTGTCCTGACACCGTTCCTGCAATTGGATTGAAACTTTGTGCTACACAACCACCCGTGTCCCTGGGGAACCTATTTCATTCTAGCTCCAACTCTGACATCTCCCTGGCAATGTGGAAAATTACTCAGCTATGTCCAGTCCCCTAAGAGGGGATTAATTACAACCTGACCAATTATCACCCCCTCAGTCCCATCACGGCAGTCAAATTGGTGGGAGTTTTTTTTTACAGAGCTGTCAAGCAGCACAGAAATAACCTGTGCAGTGTTGTTTCCGATAGGTCCCCATGTGGAGATAGCGTTGTGGAAATGTCACTGGATTACTAATCTAGACCATGCTTATGCTCTGGCAGCAGGTGAAAGTTAAAAACAATTAATAAAATAATGAGATCTAAAATCTAGTGTCAGTAACAGTGACCTTGAAGCCAATATCGATTGTAGACAGAATTTCCTTCTCCAATGTACTTTTAGGAAGTGAATCTCCCGTGTTAACCTGGGCTGGCCTAAAACTGACTCCAAAGACTCTGACATGTGATAAACATTCCAATGGTCTCTGAAACAGCCAATCAAGGCACTCATTTGTATCAAACTACTCAGAGGTCTGAAAGGATGAAACGGGATAGAACATCCGTCCTCAGTATCAGTGTCGGAAAGGGAATGGGAACACAGTCCTGTCGACACTGCAGAGACCTCCTTCCTGACATCTCAGAGCTTGTGACAACATTTATCGAGCTTTCTCACAGACTGCACAGAAACAGCAGGAAAGGAATAGGTCATACAACACATTGAGCCTCCCCCATTCTATTTCATGCACTTACTCCACATGATTTACATATCTGTTAATGTGAGTAATCTTGGGAAGCTATTAAATAGGAAATGCAGTAGTACGTTTGGTCCACCTAAGTTGCTACCCAATTCAATGTAATGATGCTTGGTCCTTCATTTCCACACCGTACCCCTGCTCTCCCTTATACTCAGTGTCTCGTTTTCCAGGTGCGAGCGAATTCCCCAGGTTCACCAGTCTGTGAGTGCAGCCAGTTATTCTCATCTCAATGCAGTGTGAGCTGCCTGTATCTAATACTGTGGCCCCTTGTGTTAGACGTCCCAGACAGGGGAACAATCATCTCTACTTCCAATCTGTCTCACCCTATCAGAGTTTTGTATATTTCACTGAGATCTCCACCCATTTACCCAAACCCCATTGAATACTGGCCCAGTCACCTCAAACTCTGTTCACACAAGCCTGTCATCCCAGAGATCAGGCTGGTCAATCTTCACTGTTCTCCATCAATGTCGGTTTTGTCCTTTATTAGGTGAGGAGAACAGAACTGCACATAATGCTGCACAATGTTCGGGATGTTGTCTCACCAAGGCCCTGTACAGCTTCAGTAAGACACCCTTAGTCCTGGACTCAAATCCCCCTGAAATGCAAGACAACACATTACTTATCTTCTTCACTGCGTTCTGTTTCTGCAATATTGCTATCAGCGATTGGTGCACAAGATGCATATCCTTTTCAATGTTACAGCTTCCCACTTGGTGTGTCTGTGTACACTGGTCAGCGTGCCAATGCAGTATTGACTTCTGGTAGCAGGACTCACTGCGCTGCATGGGCCTCAGAAGTTTATGTAGAAGGAAACAACAAAAAGGATCATACGTCCTTTTGTAGATCAACATGTTTCAACCAATCCTTTTCAAATGGTAGGCTGCCAATTTATCGTTTCCACCAAAGGGCACACTGTCACCTCTATCCACATTGTTCTCCATCTGTCACGTATTTACCCTTTCACTCCACTTGTCTTAGTCTTCTTGGTGCATTTTTACATCCTCTTCACCCACTCACAATCCCACATCCGTTAGTGCTGTCAGCAGGCTGGGATATATTGTATCTGATTCCCGCAACCAAATGTTTAAAGGGCATTGTGATCATCTGGGCCCCAAGCACCGATCCCTGTGACACCTCAGCAACCGTCCTCTGTTAATTTATATTTATGTATTTCGTCAATCTGGATGTCACTGGCTGGGCCAGCATTTATTGTTTGTCCCTAGTTGCCCTTGAGAAGGTGGTGGTGAGCTGCATTGTTGAAAGCTGCAGTCCACCTGCTTGGGTGACCTCCAATGCCGTTAGGGAGGGAATTCCAGGATTTTGACCCAGCGACTGTGAAGGGGCAGAGATATATTTCCAAGTCAGGATGCTGAATGGCTTGGACGGGAACCTAAAGATGATGGTATTTCCATACATCTGCAGCCTTGTGCTTCTAGATAGACGTGGTCGTAAGTTGGGAAGATGGTCTCTGAGGATATTTGGTGAATCATGTAGATAGTAAAACACTGCAGCTGCTGCTGCGTCTTGATGGTGGAGCATTGTGGATGAAGGGACAGTCAATCTGGCTGTTTTGTCCTGGATGGTATAAAGCTTCTTGAATGTTGTTGGGGCTGCACTCATCCAGGCAAATTGGGAGTCTTCTATCGCACTTCTGACTTATGCATTGTCGATGATGGACAGACCTTTGGAAGTCAGGATGTGAGTGACTCGCCGCAGCATTCCTAGATTCTGACCTGCTTTTGTAGTTACTGTGTTAATGTGGTGAGTCCAGTGAGTTTCGGAGCAATGGTTACCCACCAGGACTTTGATACTGTGGGATTCATTGATAGTAACACCATTGAATTCGAAGGGGCAGGTTAGATTGTATTTTATTGGTGATGGTCATGGTCTAGCATTTGTGTGACCTGAATATTACTTGCCACTTGTTTGCCTGAATACTGTCCAGATCTTGTCTCATTTGGACATGGTCTGCTTCAGTATCTGAGGAGGCACAAATGTTGCAGAACGTTGTACAATCATTGAAGACAATCCCCATTTCTGACCTTAAAATGGAGGGAAGGTAATTGATGAAGTAGCCCTGAAGTAGTTTTCAGCCAAGGCCACTGCTTTTCCTGGAGCTCAGTTGACTGACCTTTTTCAACAATGACCATCGTCCTACGTGTCAGGTATGATTCTAACCAGCGGGGTGTTTGCCCAGATACACATTGATTCCAGTGTTGCTAAAGCCCCTTGATACCACACTTGGTCAAAGGCAGCCTTGATTCAAAGGGCTATCACTCTCACCCCACCTCTGGAATTCAACTCTTTTGTCCATGTTTGAACCAAGGTAATGAGATCAGGAGCTGAGTGACCCTGGAGAAGTCCAACCTGGGCATCATTGATCAGGGTATTGCTGAGCAAGTGCTGCTTAAAAGCACCGAGACCTTCCATCACTTTCCTGATGATCGAGAGTAGACGGATGGTGTGGTAATTGGCCCGATTGGATTTGTTCTGCTTTTTATATACAGGAGATACTTAGGGTAATTTTCCACATATTCGGGAAAAGCCATTGTTGTAACTGTATTGAAACAGTTTGGCTGGGGGAGTGGCAAGTTATGGAGCACAAGTTTTCAGTACTATTGCAAGAATGTTGTCAGAGTATGGACCCTTTGGAATATCCAGTATCTCCAAACGTTTCTGGATATCGCGTGGACTGAATCGAATTGGATGATGACTGGTAACTGAATCGCTGCAGACCACTGGAGGAGGCTGAAATGGATCATCCACTAAGCACTTCTGACTGAAGATTGTTGCGAATGCCATCCTGTAAGCATTCCGTGAATTCCCTTTCTTTTGGTTCACTGGCAACATTATTTCCCCAGTCCACCTGCATATTGAAGTCCCCAATGATCACCATGACCTTTCCTTTCTGACATGCCTTCTCTATTTCCCGGTACATGCTGCGCCCCGGTCCTGACCACTGTTTGGAGGTCTGTACATAACTCCCATTGTGGTTTTTCTGCCTTTGTGGTTCCTCACTTCCACCCACACAGACTCCACATCATCCGACCCTATGTCATTCAGTGCCATAGATTTAATTTTGTTCTGAACAAATAAGGCAACCCCGACCCTCTGCCCATCTCCCTGTCTTTTCAATAAGTTGTAAATCCTTGGATGTTTAACTGCCAGTCCTGAACCCCCTGCAACCGCGTCTCTGTGATGCCGACCACATCATAATCATTCACGATGATCTGTGCTGTCAGTTCATCTACTTTGTTACGAATGCTACGAGCATTCAGGTAAAGTGCCTTAATGCTAACTTTCTTATCATTAGAGATATTGGAAGTCATAAGATGTCCTAAGTTATCGTTCCTTTTTGCAGCATTTCTAGTCTGCCTCAAATGAAATTCACCTGCACACATGCTATCCTGCTGCTTATCTTTCCATTTAACTCCATACTCTCTGTCGCTTTCACTTTCGCTTCCCCCCAATTCAGAAGTTTAAAGTCCTACTGACCACCCTATTTATCCTCGTCGCTAGAATATTGGTACCAGATCGGTTCAGGTGGAGACCGTTCCAATGGTACAGATCCCGCCGGGTCCAAAACTGATGCCAATGCACCATGAAATGGAATCCCTCTTTCGCACACCAATCCATTAGCCATGTGTTAACTTCCCTAATTTTCTTCTCCCTGTGCCAATTGGCACGTGCCTCGGACAGCAATCCGAAGATTATGAACCTTGAGGACCTGTACTTCAATTTCCTTCCTAGTACACGATCATCCCCAAGTAGGTCCTCCACCCCAGCTTTGACTATGTTGTTAGTCCCACCGTGGACCACAACAACTGGATCCTCTCCCTCACGCTCCAACCTCCTTTCAAGCCGGTCGGAGATGTCCCATATCCGCAGATGTCCCGTAGTTTGATATTTAAAACTGGGCTTGGAGCTGTACCAAAGTTTTTCTAAACATCTACGTGTTTTACATCCATTGCTTCTCTTTCATTTGTCTTTCAGTCTGTGTCTCAAACATAATTCCCATTTCATAAATCTATGTTAGTGTTGTCTATGACCATTACTTTCAGCCCGAATAATTTCTCCTAAACCATTTACTTACTATGTTCTATGCTCCATGTATTCTATCATTTTCCCACAATAGACTTAGTTTTCCTTGTATAGTTATAAAGTTCTGTGAAGACAGAACTGAAGTAGTGGCTTCATAGTTCTGCCATTTCCCTGTTACCCATTCAGCATTCTCTGGTTTCAAACTGTAAGGAAACTGCACTTGTTTTCTCATGTTTCTCACATTGACATGATTTAACAAGTTATTACAGTTCATTCTTATAACCCTTGTGAATATAGTCTTCAGAAATTCCTCAAATCCTGCCTAAAATTGCTCAATATTTGACCTTCCACACCACACACTCACAGGAGCACAGACTCTGTGCCAACAGAAGCACAGCACGATCTATATTAATCCCACTTTCCTACAGCAGGCCCATAGCCTGGAATGATATGACACTTCCAACTGCTTATCCAAGTACTTTATAACGATTGTGAGGTTACCGATGATAATTCCCCACTCAGGAAGTAATCCCAGAACCCAACACCCTCTCGGTGAAACAAATGTTTAAATTCTCTCTGAACCTCAAACTTTTGAAAAGTGCGCTCCTTTGTTCTTGACCTCTGACTGAAAGGAACAGTTGCTGTCAATCTGCCATGTCAGTGTCGCTCATAATCTTATCCTTCTGAATCACGGACCCCTCAGCTTTCTCTGCTCCAAAGTGAACAACCCGAGCTGACCCAGCCTCTCTCCATAGCTGATATGCTTCATTCCAGGGAACATCCTGGTGAATCACCTCTGTACCCTCTCCAGTACAATCACATACTTCCTGGAATGTGGCTCCCAGAACTACACATAGTACTCCATTTTGGCTGAGCCAATGCCCTGTATTGCTCTTATAATCCACGCCCTGATTCGGAAACAAAACACCCAACGTCCAATTCTTAACTAGCGCAACAGGTCAGGCAGCATCCACGGAGCAGGAGAATCGACTTTTCGGGCATGACCCCTCTTCATGCCCGAAACGTCAATTCTCCTGCTCATTGGATGCTGCCTGACCCGCTGCGCTTTTCCAGCAACACATTTTTAGCTCTGATCTCCAGCATCTGCAGTCCTCACTTTCTCCCCAATTCTTAAATAGTCCATTAACCTATCCAGTCACATTCAGGAATCTGTGGAGAAGCACATACTGAGGTTCCCAGTGTGCTGCCATTCATTGAGTCCTCCCCTGCCTGGTTCCTTCTCCCAAAGTGCATCATCTCATATTTATCAGGGTTATATTCCATCTGTCGTTCATCTGCCCATCCGACCATTCCATCTGCATCTTCCTGTAAATTAAGACCTTCCTCTTCACTGCGAACCACCCAGCCAATTTTTATGTCAAACATACACTTTCTCATCACACCTCCCCCACTCTCCACATAGCCCCCACCACATTCGCATGTTCATTTTTTAATGAATAGCACAAAAAATAAGGGACACACCGCTGATCCCTGTGGTACACCAGGGGATACTGGTCATCAGTCACACAAACAGCCTTCTACCACCACCCTCTGCCTCCTGCCACTAAGACAATTTTCGTTGTAACTTGTTAAGTTTTGCGTCATATTGTGAGATTTTACTATATTTTTCAGTTTCCCAGATGGAAATTTGTCAAAGGCCTTCCTAAAAAACAAAACAATCGATATCCTCAAACTAATTGAATCAAACGCATTGGATGTGACTTCCTTCTGATAAAGTCATGATGATTATCTCCAGTAGTTTCCTAAACGGTGATCTAATACTCGCTCGTCTATAGTTACCTGGTTTATCTCTCCCACCCTTACTATGTAGTGGAATCGTATAAGCAGTGCTCCTGTTCTCCGGCACCTCCCCTATGGTCAGATTCTAATTAAAATATTCATTCGGGGTCTTTCCTCCCTTGACCCCAACAGCCGCCTGTGATACAACTCATTCAGACATGGAGATTGGTCCAAATTTATACAGAACAAAACCTTAAATGCCTGCTCATATTTTACATCCATCTGTTCAAGAGCTTCCCCGTCCATCTTCTTGAATTCTGTACCTGCCTCCTCCTTCTCCCAAGTAAAATAAATGTGAAGTTCTCATGCAACAATCCATCAATGTTCTCCATCTTGACACACAGATTGCCTCTTTGATTTCTAAAGGACACTGTTTGCTGATTATACTGTTCTATTTGTCAGTGTGGAATATCGTGGGATTCTTCCTGATCTCGCCTACTTGTACTTCTCCATATCCCTCTGTTCTTCAGTCCCCTCTATGTTTCTAAGTTTCACTGCAATTGCCTCTCATTTTTTGAAACGTGAGATCACAAGCTGTGTTTCCACATCAGACAATCTTGCCATTTAGGGATTAATCTTGATAATACCTTTTGCAGTTCCTCTGTACTCAGTATATTCTTTCTTAGATTGAGACTCCGAACGATACACAATGCTCTACGTTTAGTCTCATGAACACTCGTTGCAAATGGTGCACGACATCCTCTATATTCCAATTACATTCACGTTAATGTAAACCTAACTTTTACTTTCACATTTGCATATTTTCTTCCCAATTCCTCTCGCTTTAACTTTTCTTATGAGCTTACTGTGTGAGTTATTTGAAAACAAAAGCTCATAAATATCCAATTATACGTTATACATTTGTTCTTCATTGCCTAAGTCTCCAAGAATCATCTTCAAACCATTCCAAAAATATGTTTGCCACTTCTGGTTTTCCTTTCATTCTCACATTCCCCAGTTATGTC
This sequence comes from Chiloscyllium plagiosum, assembly GCF_037043375.1. Classification (NCBI taxonomy): domain Eukaryota; kingdom Metazoa; phylum Chordata; class Chondrichthyes; order Orectolobiformes; family Hemiscylliidae; genus Chiloscyllium; species Chiloscyllium plagiosum. The sequence continues at coordinate 113,908,683 of NW_028270156.1, forward strand.
ATTACCTTCTATACATCTAGTAGCATGTTCTTTGTAATCGAGTCCAACAGATACCTGACTGCGGATGACAAGATAACTGGTGTGTAGTTCACCACTCTCCAAATTCATCCTTTCCTAAAATGTTGGATAATATTTATAACCTTTGCCTGAACTAGATTAGCTAAATACCTTTCAGGAATGTGTCGGAAAATAAAGTGAAATCCGCGTTGCAATCAACATGTCTATTGCTGCTTCCTCTGAAATTCTTGTATGAAGTACATCTAGATGTCAGATTTATAAATACTCAATCCGGATTTTCTTTTTCAAAGATAACCTCAACACTGATAAGAATGATCTTAGACTTTACTTACACAAGTCCCATGGTCACTTGGTATTTCTGTAAGAATGTCTGGACATGCTTCCATGAAGATAGACAGAAAAAAAACTGTTTCTTTTCCCTGCGATTTTTCTGTTCTCTGCAATAAATTACCCTGAACGCACACCAACTGTTCTACATTTGACCTTGTTTTTATTTTTTTTTCATACATTGATAGTCGATTTTTAGCAGTCGTCATGTTTTTCTTTCGTTTGCACGCTTTTTCTCTTTTTGATTTTCTTGTCAGTTTCTTGGTCATCCTTTGCTGGGTCCTACATTTCTCTGAATCCACTGGCTTACTGCAACACTTGGCATTTTTCTCAGCTGCCTCCTTTCATCTAATAGGTAGATGAAGGTGGGTTTGAAAGTGATAGTCGGAGAGGAGGGTGGACCAGATTGAGAGGAAGGAAGGTGGACACATGGGAACATTCAAAAGGGCGGTGCTGAATTGGAAAGTTGGAGTGGGATAAAGTGGGATTAGGGGAAATGGGGAAATCGGGAAATCCACTATGATCCCCTGTGGTTGGAGGGTCCCAAGACAGAAGAGGAGGCTTTCTTCCTCAAGGCTTCTGGATCAGGCCTCGGGCCCTCATGTCCTTGGAAGAGTGGGAAGGGGAGTCAAAGTGCTCAGCCACAGGAGATGGAGTTGTTCAATGTGGCTGTCCCAGAGATGTTCTTTGAAATGATCTACAAGTTGACCTCCTGCCTCGCAAATGTAGTGAAGATGGCATTGGATTTAATGGATGCAGTAGATGACTCGTTCTATCCCCCTTCATCACCTATTACTTTCAACACCACCTTCATCTACCTATCGCAATCCCTGCTAAACTCCCCCCTGCCACACCCCCTTCTCATTTATCTCTCAGCCCCCTTGGCCAATAAGCTTCATTTCTGATGAAGGGCTTATGCTCGAAACATCGATTTATCTGCTCTTAGTATGCTGCCTGATTGTGCTTTTCCAGCACCACATTCTTCGACTCTGATCTCCAGCATCTGTAGTCCCCACTTTTTCCACACACCTTCATGGCTGCATGACTCAGATTTATAACGGCTGGAAATGTGTTGCTGGAAAAGCGCAGCAGGTCAGGCAGCATCCAGGGAACAGGAGAATCGACGTTTCGGGCATAAGCCCTTCTTCAAGAATGAGGAAAGTTTGTCCAGCAGGCTAAGATAAAAGGTAGGGAGGAGGGACTTTGGGGAGGGGCGTCGGAAATGTGATAGGTGGAAAGAGGTCAAGGTGAGGGTGATAGGTCAGACTGGGGTGGGGGCGGAGAGGTCGGGAAGAAGATTGTAGGTTAGGAAGGCGGTGCTGAATTCGATGGATTTGACTGAGACAGGGTGGGGGGAGGGGAAATGAGGAAACTGGTGAAATCCGAGTTCATCCCTTGTGGTTGGAGGGTTCCTAGGCGGAAGATGAGGCGTTCTTCCTCCAACCGTCGTTTTGTTGTGGTCTGACGATGGAGGAGTCCAAAGACCTGCATATCCTTGGTGGAGTGGGAGGGGGAATTGAAATGTTGAGCCACAGGGTGGTTGGGTTGGTTGGTCCGCGTTTCCCAGAGGTGTTCTCTGAATCGCTCCGCAAGTAGCCGGCCTGTCTTCCCAATATAGAGGAGGCCACATCGGGTGCAGAGGATGCAATAGATGATGTGTGTGGAGGTGCAGGTGAATCTGTGGCGGATATGGAAGTTTCCTTTGGGGCCTTGGAGGGAGGTGAGGGGGGAGGTGTGGTCGCAAGTCTTGCACCTCCTGCGGTTGCAAACTGCCTCAAACTATTTTCAGAGGGTAGCTTGGATGCCAAACCTTTCTTATTTTAAAGGTAGATGCGAAGTGGGTGTTCCAGATGTGATGCTACTAGTCAAACTACTCACCATTAAGCAAAACACAATATATTTAAACACTCTAATGAAAATCCATTCAAAATGTCGAGGAATTTAGAATAGTTTAACGATTGGAAACCTTAACTGAATAATGGATACAGTACCTTCGACAGATGAACTGTTCCAATATACTAACATCCCATAAACACACCCCTTGTCAAAAAGGAACATTCAGACATACATTCTCTAATACAGTTCTCCAATCCAGGAGGAATCAGCATCAAGTCAGGTTTCAGAGAGAGTAGAAGCTGGGGATATGTTACTATGCCGTTGTTACTGCTATTTATTAAAAAAAAAAACCCTAAAAGCGTCGTACGTTATTTACTTGAGCCGTTTTCAGCAGGCAGTTTGGCCTTTAAGATGTTTTATTTTTAAAAAAGGAGTAAATAACATTTTTTTTTAAGTGACAGCATTGTCACACAATTTAGATGCCTGGTCCTTTACTCTAGGGGCTTGCTCGTGCTACCGATCGCAAGGTCACCTGAGAGGGACAAATTCAGGTACAGACCAAGTTACAAGGATGTGTCTCATAACTTCTGAAACACCCCTGTCCGTGGACCATCACATGGGACATACCGGGAAATGAACAACAGCCTGACACACACCATTTCACTGTCTCCCATGTGTCTCTATGTTGACCTCCTCAGTTTCAGCGGCGAACTACAATGTATTGTGTCATTGCCTTTGTTATTTAAATATTAAGAGCATGGAAGTCACTGTCTACTGTTCTGGTTACAAACTCCACTTCCTTCCACTGTTTCCATCCCATCTCTGGCCAATATCTGCGGCTGAAGCAGACAAGTCACAACTGTGGGATGAATTTGTACTTGCAGAGTTACATTGTAATTTGCTCAAAAACTTCATGAATTAATGTAAAACTCTGAGCTCAAAAACTGCATGGATTCATGTAAAACTCTGTTATCTCACTTTTCAGATGAGAATCAATGTAAACATCATGGCATAGACAAAGAACACAGGGGGCTAACACCCTCAACATATTGTCTAGATAACACTCACTGTTGCAGCTAACCCGAGAATACAACATTTTTTAAAAAAAAAGGTTTTGTGATTTACACACGAAAGAAGTGAAACTATCATGGTATTCGAACAGATGAAAGACTCAACAGACAATCAAGGTATTTTTCAATGTTTAATTTCAGTTACATCACACTGGAACTTTTTGCTATAAATTCTGTTCCTTAGAAGTGTGTCCTCCACTATCATCTGATGAAGGATCGGCGCTCCAAAAACTAGTGTGCTTCCAATTAAACCCGTTGGACTATAACCTGGTGTTTTGTAATTTTTAACTTTGTACATCCCAGTCCAACACCGGCATCTCCAAATCATGACTGAGCTAACAGGCTCAATGATCCGGTTCCACACATCACTTTTCATATAACTACAAAAGAGAACATTTACTGAGTTTGGATGGAATGGATGAGCGTTGCTGAGGGATGGCTCATAAATCTTTAAATCTTTTTAAAACTTGGATATGAGAGTATTAACAGAACACTACAGGGGTCTATATATGTTCCACTCTGTTTATGAAAGAGGCTGTTATAAAATAACAGATGGGCTGCGATAAAGAAAATTCGGGTGGGCAAGTGTCTAGATTCCTTATTTATTAGTGTGAGGCTACTCCTGGTTTTAAGTGCCCTGCTACCAAATCCTTTAATAACGTTGAGACAGAGCATTGAGACTGCTGCTCAGCAACAGGCTGAAGCAATTCTGTCCCTATGGGCCTCTTGCAGAGGGATAGGAGAAGGCCATTCAGCCCATATTAGTCTGTTCCTACTTGAAAATGTGGAAATCTAGAATATTGGCACATTTTGCCAACAAGGAGAAAGTGAGGACTGCAGATGCTGGAGATCAGAGCCGAAAAATGTGATGCCAGAAAAGTGCAGCAGGTCAGGCAGCGTCCAAGGAGTAGGAAAATCGATGTTTTATTTTTTCCAGCAACGCATTTTTCAGCACATTTTGCCATCAGAATCATTCAAAACAAAGAGATGTGGGTGAACAAAGGTGGGTGAACATAAGGCGTGGATCTGTACCTGGGACTACGATGTTGTGGCCATCACAGAAACGTGGATAGAAGAGGGACAGGAATGGTTGTTGGAGGTTTCTGGTTACAGATGTTTCAGTAAGATTAGGGATGGTGGTAAACAAGGGGGGGGCGGGGGGCGGGTGGCGTTGCTAATTAGAAATTGTATAACGGCTGCAGAAAGGCAGTTCGAGGGGGATCTGCCTTTGGAAGTAGTATGGGCTGAAGTCAGAAATCGGAAAGGAGCAGTCACCTTATTGGGTTTTTACTATAGGCCCCCCAATAGCAGCAGAGATGTGGAGGAACAGATTGGGAAACAGATTTTGGAAAGGTGCAGAAGCCACAGGGTAGTAGTTATTGGCGATTTCAACTTCCCAAATATTGATTGGAAGCTCTTTAGATCAAGTAGATTGGATGGGGCGGTGTTTGTGCAGTGTGTCCAGGAAGCTTTTCTAACTTAGTATGTAGATTGTCCGACCAGAGGGGAGGCCATATTGGATTTGGTACTTGGTAACGAACCGGGACAAGTGTTGGGCTTGTTAGTGGGTGAACATTTTGCTGATGGTGACCACAATTCTGTGACTTTCACCTTGGTTATGGAGAGAGGTGCGTGCAACAGGGTAGGTTTTACAATTGGAGAAAGGGTAAATACGATGCTGTAAGACAGGATCTGAGGCGCATAAGTTGGGAGCATAGGCTGTAAGGGAAGGATGTCGTGGAAATGTGGAACATTTTCAAGGAACAGATACGACGTGTCCTTGATATGTATGTACCAGTCAGGCAGGAAAGAGATGGTCGTGTGAGGGAACCTTGGTTGACGAGGAAGGTTTAATGTCTTGTAAAGAGGAAGAAGGAGGCTTACATAAGGTTGAGGAAACAAGGTTCAGACAGAGCATTGGACGGAGACAGGACAGCCAGAATGGAGCTGAAGAAAGGGATTAGGAGAGCTAAGAGAGAGCATGAAAAATCTTTGGCTGATAGGCTCAAGGATAACCCTAAGGCATTTTATGCGTATGTGAGAAACATGAGAATGACGAGAACGAGGGTAGGTCCGATCAAGGACAGTAGTGGAAGCCTGTGTATTGAGTCGGAAGAGATAGGAGAGGTCTTGAGTGAGTACTTTTCTTCAGTATTTACAAACGAGAGGGACCGTATTTTTGAAGAGGAGAGTGCGAAACGGACTGGTAAGCTCGAAGAGATACTTGTTAGGAAGGAAGATGTGTTGGACATTTTGAACAACTTGAGGATAGACAAGTCCCCCGAGCCTGACGGGATATTTCCTAGGATTATGTGGGAAGCATGAGAGGAAATGGCAGGACCGTTGGCAATGATCTTTTTGTCTTCACTGTCAACGGGGGTGGTACCAGGGGACTGGAGAGTGGCGAATGTTGTGCCCCTGTTCAAAAAAGTGAATAGGGATAACCTCGGGAATTACAGGCCAGTTAGTCTTACTTCGGTGGTAGGCAAAGTAATGGAAAGGGTACTGAGGGATAGGATTTATGAGTATCTCGAAAGACACTGCTTGATTAGGGACAGCCAGCACGGATTTGTGAAGGGTAGGTTATGCCTTACAAGTCTTATTGAATTCTTTTAGGAGGTGACCAAGCATGTGGATGAGGGTAGAGCAGTGGATGGAGTGCACATGGATTTTAGTAAGGCATTTGATAAGGTTCCCCATGGTAGGCTTATGCGGAAAGTCAGGAGGCATGGGATAGAGGGAAATTTGGCCTGTTGGATAGAACACTGGCTGACCGGTCGAAGTCAGAGAGTGGTGGTAGATGGTAAATATTCAGCCTGGAGCCCAGTTACAAGTGGAGTTCCGCAGGGATCAGTTCTGGGTCCTCTGCTGTTTGTAATTTTTATTAATGACTTGGAAGAGGGAGTCGCAGGGTGGGTCAGTGAATTTGCAGACGATTCGAAGATTGGTGGAGTTGTGGATAGTGAGGAGGGCTGTTGTCGGCTGCAAAGGGACTTACATATGATACAGAACTGTGCTGAGGAGTGGCAGATGGAGTTCAACCCTGTCAAATGTGAGGTTGTCCATTTTCGAAGGAGCTGAAAATGTGTTGCTGGAAAAGCGCAACAGGTCAGACAGCATCCAAGGAACAGGAGAATCGACGTTTCGGGCATAAGCCCTTCTTCAGGAATGAGGAAAGTGTGTCCAGCAGGCTAAGATAAAAGGTAGGGAGGAGGGACTTGGGGGAGGGGTTTTGGAAATGCGATAGGTGGAGGGAGGTCAAGGTGAGAGTGATAGGCCGGAGTGGGGTGGGGGTGGAGAGGTCAGGAAGAAGATTGCAGGTTAGGAAGGCGGTGCTGAGTTCGAGGGATTTGACTGAGACAAGGTGGGGGGAGTGGAAATGAGGAAACTTGAGAAATCTGAGTTCATCCCTTGTGGTTGGAGGGTTCACAGGCAGAAGGTGAGGTGCTCTTCCTCCAACCGTCGTAGTGCCATGGTCTGGCGATGGAGGAGTCCAATGACCAGCGTGTCCTTGGTGGAGGGGGAGGGGGAGTTAAAGTGTTGGGCTACAGGGTGGTTGGGTTGGTTGGTCCGGGTGTCCCAGAGGTGTTCTCTGAAACATTCCGCAAGTGGGCTGCCTGTCTCCCCAATATAGAGGAGACCATATCGGGTGCAGCGGACAATAGATGATGTGTGTGGAGGTGCAGGTGAATTTGTGGCGGATATGGACGTGTCCCTTGGGGCCTTGGAGGGAAGTAATGGGGGAGGCATGGGCGCAAGTTTTGTATTTCTTGTTGATGCAGGTGAAGGTGCTGGGAGTGGAGGTTGGGTTGGTGGGGGTGTGGACCTGACGAGGGTGTCACGGAGGGAGTGGTCTTTTCGGAACGCTGATAGGGGAGGGGAGGCAAATATATCTCTGGTTGTGGGGTCCGTTTGGAGGTGGCGGAAATGACGGCGGATGATACGTTGCACATGGAGGTTGGTGGGTGGTAGGTGAGGACCAGTGGGGTTCCGTCCTGGTGGCGGTTGGAGGGGCGGGGCTCAAGGGCGGAGGAGTGGGAAGTGGAAGAGATGCGGTGGAGGGCATCGTCGACCTCGTCTGGCAGGAAATTGCAGTCCTTGAAGAAGGAGGCCATCTGGGTTGTACGGTCTTAGCCTGCTGGACACACTTTCCTCATTCCTGAAGAAGGTCTTATGCCCGAAACGTCGATTCTCCTGTTCCTTGGTTGCTGCCTGACCTTTTGCGCTTTTCCAGCAACACATTTTCAGCTCCGATCTCCAGCATCTGCAGCCCTCACTTTCTCCATTTTGGAAGGTCAAATAAGAATGCGGAATACAGGGTTAACGGTAGGGTTCTTAGTAAGGTGGAGGAGCAGAGGGATCTTGGGGTCTATGTTCATAGATCTTTGAAAGTTGCCACTCAGGTGGATAGAGCTTGTATTATGGTGTATTAGCCTTCATTAGCAGAGGGATTGAATTCAAGAGTCGTGAAGTGATGTTGCAGCTGCACAGGACCTTGGTTAGGCCACATTTGGAGTACTGTGTGCAGTTCTCGTCGCCTCACTTTAAGAAAGATGTGGAAGCTTTGGAGAAGGTGCAGAGAAGATTGACCAGGATGTTGCCTGGAATGGAGAATAGGTCGTACGAGGATAGGTTGAGAGTGTGAGGCCTTTTCTCATTGGAACGGCGAAGGATGAGGGGTGACTTGATAGAGGTTTATAAGATGATCAGAGGAATAGATAGAGTAGACAGTCAGAAAATATTTCCCCGGCTACAGCAGAGTGTTACAAGGGGACATAAATTTAAGGTGAAGGGTGGAAGGTATATGGGAGATGTCAGGGGTAGGTTCTTTACCCAGAGAGTGATGGGGGCATGGAATGCACCGCCTGTGGCAGAGTCAGAATCATTAGCGACCTTTAAGCGGAATTGGATATGTACATGGATGGGTGCTTAAGCTAGGACAAATGTTTGGCGCAACATCGTGGGCCGAAGGGCCTGTTCTGTGCTGTATTGTTCTATGTTCTATGTCGCTGCAGTTGTATGAGGTGTTACTGAGAGGGCACCTGGAGTACATTCTGTTGTTTGTGTTTCTGTCCTGAGAAGGGATGGAACCTCCATCAGATACAGTTTAACGGCTGCTCGTAATCCATGGGTTGCTGTCTCATTTAATGTCTCGGATCTGTTACACAAGGTTAGGAGGAGGCCATTCAGCCTCTCCAGTCTATTACAGAGGGCCACGAGGAGCCCATTCAGCCTCTAGAGCCTGTTACAGAGGGGCAGGAAGTGTTTCTTTAACTTTCCGTTACGCATATATATTAGTTTTAAATTAGCTGTGGAATAGGTAACACCTGATGTAAACATTAAAGTTCTAACATTGAACAAGGCCAATTTTGAAAGTGTTAGGCGAGCCCTGTGAAAGGCTAATTGGAATACTCTATTCACAGGTAAAAGGATGGTTGGAAATTCCAAGCCATCAAAACCTGGTTTCAGAGAGTCCAGAGCCAACGTGTTCCTATTAGTGAGAGGGGCAAGGTTGGTGGATGCAGGGAGTGCTGGATGGCTAGATATATTGATGCTCTGGTCAAGGTAAGGAAGGAGGCAAATGTCAGGTAAACAGAGCTGAGATCAAGTAAATCCCGAGAGGTGTATAAGGGCAGCAAGTGCATAGTCAATGCGGAAATCGGGTCAGAAAAATGTGGACATGAGATGGCTTTAGAAATTGGGTTAACAAGGCATTGAAGAAATTCTACATATCCTGTAATGGCAAAAGATTAACTAGGGAGAGAATAGGGCCCCTTAAAGTTGAGTAAGTCTACCTATGTGTGGAACCACAGGAGATTTGTGGGATATGAAACAAAACCTTCTCCTCAGTATTTAATGAGGAGGAGGTTACAAGAGCGAGAGAATGAATAAATATATAGTGATACATTGAAAAGTGTCTATATTACAAGGGTGTCTATGACATTTTAAAATAATACATTTGAACAAATCCCTGGGACCTGATCAGTTGTATCCCAAATGTTTGTGGGAAGCTAGGAAAGAAATTGGTCAGCATTTTGCTGATGTATTTGTATCATTAATTTCCACAGGTGAGGTGTCAAAAAACTGGAGGGCTGCTATCATAGTGTTTATTTAAGAAAGTAAGGGAAAAAAAACAGGTAACTATAGATCGGTGAGCCTGACGTCAATGGTGACTAAATTTTTGGAGGGGATTTTGTGGGAGAGGATGTACATGCATTTGAAAAGACATGGACTGAAGAGGGCTTTGTACATTGGAGATCACGTCTCACCGACTCGGTGTAATCTTTTGAGGAAGTGATGAAGATGATTGATGAAGGCAAGCCATTGGTTGTTGTCTTTATGGAATTCAGTAAGAAAACCAAAATGTTCTACATGGTAGACTGGTTAGCAAGGTTAGACTGCCTGGATTCCAGGGAGAACTCGCCATTTAGATCTAAACTTTTCTTGAATATTGGAGACAGGGCGTGACAGTGGACATTTGTTCATTAAATTTTGAGACCTGTGACCAGTGGAGTGTCGCAAAGATCAATAATGGGTCCACTGCATTTTGCCACTGATACAAATCATTTGCATTTGAGTATACGGAGTATGGTCAGTAAGTTTGTAGATAATAACAAATTTGGTGGTATTGACGACAGTGAAGAATGATCTCTCAGACTGTAATGGGACCTTGTTTTGGTGAACCGAGTGGCAGATAGAGTTTATTTTATTTAAATGTGAGGTGTTGCATTTTGGCAAGACAAATTAAGGAAACACATATAGGTAGGGTCCTGTAGAAAGCTGCCAATCAAGGAGAACTCCATAGAAATTATCGAATCCCTACAGTTTGGAAACAGGCTTTTCGACCCAACGAGGCCACACCGACCCTCTAAATAGTATCCCACTGGACAAACACCTGCCCTATCACACTTAGCCTGCATTTCCCATGGCTAATCCAACTCCCCTACACACCTCCGGGTACGGTACCACATTTTAGCATGGCCAATCTACCCTTACCTGCATATCCTTATACTGTTGGAGTAAAATATAGCACCCGGAGGAAACTCACGCAGACACGAAGAGAATGTAGAAACTCCACACAGCCAGTCATTCAAGGATGGAATTAAACCCAGGTCGGTGCCCTGTGAGCCTTGTGGTGCATTTTCTCCGTTCCTTGAAAGTGCCGTCACAAGTAGACAGCGCAGTGAAGAAGGAACTTGGTGATCTTCCCTTTTTTGGAGCGTGCTTTGAGTCGAAGCATTTGCATGACAAAATCAGTACAGGACATTGGTTTGGCCACTTTTGTAATATTGCCTTTAATTCTGGTCTCCCTGATGTCGGAATGGCGTTGTCAAACTTGACAGAGTGCAGAAGAGATTTAAAAGAATGTTGCAGGTTTTGGAGGGTCAGAGTTGCAAGGAGAGTTTGAATAGGCTGGGGCTATTTTCAAGAGTTGAGGCTGAGGGTGGTTTATAAAATCATGAGGGGCATAGATATGGTAAACAGTCAATGTCTTTTCCCAGGATAGACGAGTCCAAAATTAGAAGACAAAGGTTTAAGGTGAGAGGAGAAAGATTTTAAAAAGGGACATGAGGGACAACATTTTCACACAGAGACTGCTGTGTGTATGGATTGAACAGTCAAAAGAGGTGGTGGAGGCAGGTACAGTTACAGCATTTTAAAAAGCATTTGATGGATACATGCATGGGAAGTGTGTAGAGGGAGATGGGCCAATTGCTGGCAAGGGAGACGATATTAATTTAGGATATTTAGCGGTATGGATGACCAGGCCGAACGATCTTTTTCCGTGCTGTACATCTCTGAGAGTCTATTGACTCTTCAGTGTATAACACAGGAACAGGAGGAGGCTATTCAGCATCTGCTTGTTTGCTCCATTACTGAGAGTCAAATACAAAAATACATCATTCAGATTTTGATGGTGTTTTACAGAAACAGAAGAATGGTCTTTCGTCAAGAAAAGCTGTAAAGAATGTGAAGAGGCCATTCAGTCCCTCACCTCCATTCCACAGGAGCAGCAGGTGAGCACAGAGCTATTGGAGCCTGTTACTCAGGAGCAGGAGGAGGACATGTATTTTTTACAAATTTGGGATCAGGAGGCAGTCATTCAACTGCTTGAAACTGGGGCACAGGGACAGGAGACAATCACTCAACTGTTCGAGGCTGGGACACGGGAACAGGAGCCAGTCATTCAACTGTTCAAAACTGGGGCACAGGGAAATCTGGAGGCTAGTGAGGCCAGAGGATCCTGTTACACAGGAACAGGAGGAGGTGACTCAGTCCCCACCAGTGTGGGACACTGGAAGAGAAGGGGAGTTTGCTTGGAACAAGCAGAAATATATGAATAAATTCCATTAGTGGTCCATTCAATCCTGCCCCACCATTCACTAAGACCACGGCTGCTCTGATGGTGATTCACTCATTCCATTTTACGGAGACTGTCCTGTCTGCAGTCTCTGCTCCATTTGTTGGTCATGTTTCCGACAGAAATGCTGTAACAACAGTCGCTATGACTCATCCATCTAACCGGATGAGTCACAAGAATTAGAACACAAAATAAAGGCATTGCCAGATGTTTATTTCTCTCACATTCGCAATCCAACTCACATAACCAGCCCATCCATTACATATTCAGGATGGAGCACTGTGTAGATCCGGCGAGTGTGCTGCTGAATGCCACCCAGCTATGTCCAGAGTGAAACTATGTGCAGCCCCACCAATGCTGGATCTATAATCCTGGCCTAAATGTCCAGCGTGGGGGGATGTGTAGTCACACTGTTTCATTCATATATCAACCCAGGCTGTTGCATTGCTCGGTAACACTGTGTTACATCGCAGCTCTGTGTGGGGAAACTTGCAGCTAATTTTGGAAGTGACAGGACGTGCAGCTTCCATCCATTTACAGCTCTATATCTTCATGTGCTTTGTCAAGGGGTGCTGCAAATTTGAAAGTCACTGCGAGGAAGAGATGTAAATGGAAACAATTTAAATACCAATAGTTCTGATTAAGGCGCATATCACTCTAGTAGTTAAAGATGAAATAACTGAGATAATAACAAAAGAGATTTTGTAAATGATGCAAACAAGTAAGAGGGGGAAGGTGATGTTATAGTGGTTGTACTATAAGCCTTAAAATAATCAATGGGAATTAGAAGAACAAATATGCAGCTAGACTGGCGAGACTTGCAGGAGCAATAGGGTTGTCATAATGGATGATTTTAATTATCCTAACATAGACAGGGACTTCCAGAGGGTTAAAGACTTAGGTGGAACGTAATTTGTTAAGTGTGTTCAGGAAAGCTTCCACAAGCAGCATGTAGAGGGTCCTACCCGGGAAGGGACAAACTCGACCCTACTGTTGGGATATTGGGTTGGATAGGTGACGGAGGTACAGTGGCGGAGCATTTTGGGAAAAGTGGCCAGAGCGGTATTAATGTTAAAATGGGTATGGTAGGGACAAAATTGGTCCACAGATTAAAGTTCTATTTTGGGGCAAGGCGAATTTTGTTAGAATTAGACAGGGGATTGCAGGGCTTGACTGGAGTCGTGTGTTTCCAGGTAAAAGGATCCTGGGCAAGTGGGAGGGCTTCAAAAGTGAGATATCTCGAGTTCAAGGACTATATATTCCTGTGAGTGTAAAGGGAAAGTGAGGCTGGAACTGTACCCTGGATGACAAGAGATATTGAGGCTCTGACCAGAAAAAAAGGAGGCGCTCACCACCCAGCTCAGTGCAGTTTCTGGGGTCTGAAGAAATGTCCAGCAAAACAGGACAAGCATCAATAAGCATCCCCATTCTGTCAGGATAAGGGTCACCGTATTTTCTCTGCTCCCTCCCACTCACTGTATATCTGTTATAGCACCGACCCCCGAACAAGGCTCATGCTCCACCACTCACATTACTGCATGCAGCACCTTCCCTCTCTTTCTCTCTTGCCTTTCTAATGCCCCCTCACCCCACATAGTTATAGAATATCTGGAGAATGTCAATTATGGAATGTTCCAGGTATTGTTCCAACTTATTCCCAGTTTCAGAAAAACGGATGTGCCCCAGTGCGTAAGACGTGATGGAGTAGAGACGTACATTTTTCAAATCACACACAATTAAAATCCATCATGAGGCCAGTCAATACTTCAAATATGCTCCAACATTCAATACGTTTGGGGGTGATCTGATGGTTTTCTCAGCTCCATTACAGGAACTTTCAGTCATTCGACCCCCAGGCTCCTCTTACCGAACAGACGATTCTCAGACACTTCATTCCCCTGGTTTCTTCTAGCATGTGTTCAGATGGCATTTCACATGGGGACGGACTCTCCTTACAATATATTTCATCTGATTTATAAATTCATGCAACAGTCAGCATGCTTTCCACGAACCAATCAAAAACATCCACTTATGGTTATCGATATCCAATCACAATTAGTCATTCTGGTTATTTCACTTGTCTCACCTTATTGTATTCAGCCAAAGACTGCTTCCAAACACTTGACTCATTATAAAATATAATTTCTAGGAGAAAACATTTTTATCTCAAATACACATTTTTCCTTGTCATGAAAGTTTCTCCTGCCCTTTTTCTGTGAATGATTCTGTGTGTAACATCACCCGTGTGGTGACCTTCAAAGTAAACCACCATGAGTGGTCTCTCTAATGAGAGTTATTTGGGACTCTAATCTATCAATGTTAGCATTTTAATTTTTTAGCAAAATTTTTTTATTGAAAAATATATTTTTATTATTATATTAAACAAATAACAAAACAACTCAAATAACTGAACAAGATTACACCCATGTGCATGGACATGCAAAATAAGTTAAAGTCTCCAAATTGAGAGAAGAAAAACAAAAAAAAAACAATAAATAATAAATAAGTAATACGGCTCAGCATAACAAAATGATTGCTCTCGTTCTTCGAGAGCATTAACTGATACACATTCATACGTTCTTAATTCTTAATATGTGAATCATTAGACAATATCGTCATGGCTATATAAAAGCCCTTTTTAGAGTGACAGATAAGCCTGTATCGTGGTTATCCAAAAACGGTTGCCATATCTTTTTTAAATCTCTGCTTTTCGGTGTAACATACTGGTGAGAACGTCCTAAGTGATATTCTTCATGACGAGCTTACAACCACACAACAGACCCGGGGGGTTTATCAAACATCCAACACACCCGAATATTTTTTCCTCGCACAGGAAGTATGGTGGAGATACTAAAGGAGCATTGTGCATCAGTATTTACTGTGGAAAAGTATATGGAACATATAAAATGGAGGGAAATAGATAGTGACACCTCACAAAATGTCGAGATTACAGAGAGGGAAGTGCTGGATGCCTTAAAACGGGTAAAGGTGGATAAATCCAAAGGAGCTGATCAGGTTTACCGAGAACTCTGTGGGAAGCGAGAGAAGTGATTGCTGGGCCACTTGCTGAGATGTTTGTAATATGGACAGTCACAGGTGAGGTGCCGGAAGACTGGAGGTTGGCTAATGTTGTACCATTGTATAAGAAGGGTGTTAAGGACAAGCCAGCGAACTATAGACCAGTGAGCCTGACGTTGGTGGTGGGCATGTTGTTGGAGGGAATCGTGATGGACAGGATGTGCATGTATTTGGAAGGGCAAGGACTGATTAGGGATAGTCAACATGGCTTAATGGGTGAGAAATCATGCCTCACAAACTTGATTTAGTTTTTTGAGGAGGTAGCAAAGAGAATTGATGAGGGCAGAGGGGTAAATGTGATCTGTATGGACTTCAGTAAGGGTTTTGATGAGGTTCCCCATGGGAGATTGAATGGCATGGTTAGATCTCATGGAATACAGGAGAACTAGCCATTTGGATACAGAACTGGCTCAAAGGTAGAAGACAGATGGTGGTGATGGAGGGTTGTTTTTCAGACTGGAGGCCTGTGACAAGTGCAGTGCCACAAGGATCGGTGCTGGATCCACTACTTTTTGTCATTGACATAAATGATTTGTATGCGAGCATAAGAGGTACAGTTAGTAAGTTTGCAGATGACACCAAAATTGGAGGTGTAGTGGAGAGCGAAGAGTGTCACCTCAGATTGACCAAATAGCCAATGGGCTGAGAAGTGGCAGATGGAGTTTAATTCAGATGAAGGCGAGTTGATGCATTTTAGGAAAGAAAATCTTAGCAGGACTTATACACTTAATGGTAAGGTCGCAGGGAGTGTTGCTGAACAAAGAGATCTTGCAGTGCATGTTCATAGCTCCTTGAAAGGGGAGTCGCAGGTAGAAGGTGTTTCCTTTATTGGTCAGAGTATTGAGTACAGGAGTTGTAAGATCATGTTGTGTATGTCAAGGACACTAGTTAGTCCAGTGTTGGAATATTGCAGAAAGGTGTTGTGAAACTTGAAAGAGTTCAGAAAAGATTTCATGGATGTTGCCAGCGTTGGAGGATTTGAGCTATAGAGAGAGGCTGAACAGACTGGGGCTGTTTTCCCTGGAGCGTCGGAGGTTGAGGGCTGACATTATAGAGGTTTACAAAATTATGAGGGGCATGGATAGGGTAAGTAGGTAAAGTCTTTTCCCTGGGGTCGGGGAGTCAGAACGAGAGGGTATAGGTTTAGGGTGAGAGGGGAAAGATATAATAGAGAACTACGGGGCAACTATTTCACACTGAGAGTGGTACGTGTATGGAATGATCTGCCAGGTGATATCGGGGAGGCTGATACAAGTGCAACATTTAAGAGGCATTTGGATGGGTAAATGAATAAGAAGGGTTTGGAAGGTTAAGGACCAGGTGCTGGCAGATGGGACTAGATTGGTTTGGGATATCTGGTCGGCTTGGAAGGTTTGGACCAAAGGGTCTGTTTCCATGCTGTACATCTCTATGACTCTATGTCTTATATTAATCTCTGTTTTATGGAGCACCATACTGGTGAGAAAGTCCAAAGGGATATTCCCCATGATGAGCTTACAAAGACCCAACAGACCGGGGGAGCTTTCAGACATCCAACACAACAGAATATTTTTCTTAGCCCAGCAAGTAAGGATTTTTTTTCGCATATGCATCTGCGTAAGATATTCTGGGCATGCCCATGAAAGAGAAATCGGGTCCATCTCCAATTCGGTTCCCAAAACACACTCTACCACACCTAACACTGTGCTCCAATATATACAAAGCCTGCAGCAGGGCCACAGTAAGAGTGCCTGTAGTCATTCTGCATTTAGGACAAGCTGAAGAAAATCTCACTTTGAATTTTGAGAGAAAATCTGGTGTCAGATAGACGCTATGAAGAATTTTCAACTGAATGGAATGGGTCCTATTACTGATCAAAATCCTACGAGCATTTTCACAAATATCCTCCCATGTCTCCAAAGAGATCTAAACCCCCAACTCTCTCGCACAGACGTCATGAAGCTGCACAGTCTTGTCTGAGGGGCCACTATCCAACTAATGATAAAGGGTTCTGACAGACAGTGTATTCTTAACAATAAGCAACCGCTTCTCTCAATCGGATCTGTAAGAGTATGTTAAAAGTTTTTTTTAATAAAATCTCTAATCTGGAAAAAAATGAAGAGGTCTCTACTAGGTATTCCATACTTATGAGTTATTTGATCAAATGATATCATTGTTTCTCCCTCAAGTAACACGTGGTGGCTCAGTGGTTTGCACTGCTGACTCACAGCACCAGGGTCACGGGTTTGGTTCCTGTCTTGGCTGTGTGCAGTTAGTATATTCTCAATTGTGTCTGCGTATGTTTCCTCCCACATTCACAAAGATGTGCAGGTTAGATGACTTGGCCATTGCTACATCGCTCATAGTGTTCCAAGATCTGTAAATTGGGGCATTAGTCATGGCAAATATAGGATGGTTGGGGAATGGGTCTGGGTGGGTTACTCTTCAGAGGATCGAAGTGGACTTGCTGGGCCCAAGGACCTGTTTCCACACTGTAGGGATACTACTAATTCTAAATCACCAAAGCAAGGTACCCCCCTCGCTGCCCACAGTTGAAACCTGGAATCCATTTTCCCAGGTTGACAACCCGATATACCAATTATAGGGGTAAGCAACATGCTTTTTGTTGTATTGCCCTCGATCTGACGCATAGTTCTTCAAGTTTTAACAGTATTGATAATCATTAGTTTTTGACAATGCTTCACAAATGTTGTCATTTTATCTAAGAGCAACAGACTAAAAAGGGTTCACTTTGTCTGAGAGGGTTCAATGTCGAGCCGTATTGATGCCGAGTCCTCAACGGTCCAGGCACTAACATAGGATGATAAAAGAGCTTAATTGATTTTAATCGGGGAGATTTACCACCCACAATCTGCGGGGCAGCTGCAATTTTCTTAGCTTTATAAATAATCGCTTCTGGTACCAAAAAAAAAGAGCTAAACCCGCCATTATGTTTCCTAAATATCTGTCTGGGAAACATCAAAGAAAGCATTCGCACGGGGTGTAGGAAATGAGGAAGGACATTCATTTTAATAACAGCTATTCGACCTAGCCAGGATTTTGGAAATGCCTCCCATCTTTGAAGGATTTGTTTAATTTTTTCAAACAAATGGACACAGTTCACGTTAAATAAATGATCAAAGACAGATGTAATGAATATACTGAAATAGGGAAACCCCACCAGGGACCATTTAAAAGGAAACCAGGATTTGCCCTCAGTATCAGGTATTTCCCTAAGACCTCCCATAGGCATGGCCTCCAAATTTGTAAAATTAATCTTCTCACCCAGAAAGGCAACAAGCGAATTAATGCATTGCATCACATGAACTACCGAAATTGCGGGATTTGACAAAAAAAAAGACCCTCATCTGCACACAATGTAATCTTACCCAGAGAGAAGTGGGGGCATGGAATTCGTCGCCTGTGGGTGTGGCAGAGTCAGAATCATTGGTGACCTTTAAGCAGCAGTTGGATAGGTACATGGATGGGTGCTTAAGCTAGGACAAATGTTCGGCACAACATCGTGGGCCGAAGGGCCTGTTCTGTGCTGTAATGTTCTATGTTCTATGATTTCTCTCCCACTTCTGGGGCAGATGTGTTGACATCCATGCGGATGGCCTCCGCCAGTGGCTCAATCACCAACGGAAACAATAATGGTGAAAGGTGTCAATCTTGTCGGCTGCCTGGAGAAATATTAATATTACTGATTGGCACACCATTAGTGAGAACTGCAGCCAGAGTATCACAGTAAAGAGCCCTCACCCACTTGATAAAAACTTTGCGTAGACCAAACCGTTCTCATGTACAGAAGAGATCCGGCCACTCAACGCAATCAAATGCCTTCTCTCTTCTAAAGTGATCAATAATCCCTGGACAGATTGTTGTTGACACTCTTGGATCATATTGAGTAACCTCTTAACAGTGTAGGAAGATCTGTGGCCCTTTATAAAGCCTGTTTGGTCCTCTTTGGCAACGGAATGCAGCAAAGTTTCCAGCCTAAATGCACGAGTCTCAGACAGGATTTTGAAATCAACATTTAAAAGTGAGATCGGCGTGTAAGAAGCACAATCCTCCAGGGTCTTCCTTTCTTCAGCGTCAGAGAGATATGAGCCTCTCTTAAGGATGGAGGGAGGGGTTAATGACTGTATGAGTGACGGAACGTGCTAAAAATTAGCCCTGAAAATAGGGTTATACATTTTATATAAAATTCACTAGGAAATCCGTTAGGATCGTGCAACTTTACATTCTGAAGCTGCTTCACACATTACTGTACTGACAATGGTGCATTAAGACACAACACCTATTCAGGGGTTACTCCTGGAAGACCCAGGTTCTTGAAAAATGACTTCATCTTAATCCAGCTATCCTCAAAATGTTCAGTCTGAAATAATTCGGAGAAAAATCTCGGACAGGCTGCATTAATCTTTTTGGAATCGAAGGTAAGGATCCCAATACCTTCCCTAATTAAGGCAATGGCTTGAGAGGGGCGCTCGTGTTCCTGGCAAGATAGGCTAAATACTTGCCTGGCTTATCGCCCTGTTCAAACACCCTTTGATTTGCAAAAGTAAGTACCTTCTTGGCTGTCTGTGTGAGCGTGGAATTCACAGTAGACCGAAGCACTGTGATCCTCTGCAGCTTAGCCACTGAGGGTATATCACAGTACGCCCTCTCGGCTGCCCTCAGCTGTGCCTCAAACCAACGATCCTGCTCCCCCTTCTGCTGCATCCTAAGGAATAATTATTCCCTTGGCATAAGCCTTAACAATTTCCCATAGGATGGATGGGTTACTGGTTAAATCTTAATTAATGGCTAAGAAAGATCTGAATTCATTAGATAAATACTCAATGATCTAACTAGCCTTATGAATAAAGGGATATATTCGCCGGTGTCTCGAATCTGTCATATTGCCCTTAATGTTAATCAATAAGTATGGTCAGAAATGGTAATATTCCCAATTATGCAGGATGCCACCGAAAGGAAGATTGTTGCAGGGATGGGGAAGAGATCAATCCTCGTGTGGCATTTCTGCGGGTTAAAGGAGAAAATAAAATCCCTACATGTGAGGTAGACCTGCCTCCAGACATCCACCAGCTCTACAGAAACTAAAACTACTACAACGGGCAAGCTCTCAAAACTTTCCAAAACTAAACATATAAAAAACCAAAAAACAAACAAAATCGATTGGGGAATTTAAAATGTCCACAAAATTTTCGCTTTCTCTGCAGAGTCGGACGAGTTCATGGATCCATTAAATGCAATACAGAGAACCGTTGGGTACCAGAGGGAATACTGTTTCCCGAATCCCCTTACTCTTCTCTTGATAGGTGTTAGACTTGGAAGTAGGTGAGCACTTTGGTGATAGCGATCACAATGCTGTTATGTTTAAATTACTGATAGAAAGGAATAGGTGTATACCACTGGGCAAGAGATACAGCTGGGGTGAAAGGCAATTACGGTGCGATTGGGCAAGATTTAGGAAGTATAGGATGGAGAAGGAAACTGCAGGGGATAGGCGCATTGGAAATGTGGAGCTTATTGAAGGAAAAACTCCTGAGCGTCCTAGATGAGTATGTACCTGTCAGACAGGGAGGAAGCTGTCGAGCGCAGGAGCCGTGGTTTATGAAGCAAGTTGAATCTCTGGTCAAGAGGAAGAAGAAGGCTTATGTTCGGATAAGATGTCAAGGCTCAGTTAGGGCGCTTGAGGGTTCCAAGGTAGCCAGGCAAGACATAACGAGAGAGCAAAGAAGAGCCAGGAGGAGACATGAGAAGTTGTTGGCGGTTAGGATCAGAGTAAACCCTAAGGCTTTCTGTAGGTATTTAAGGAATAAAAGAATAACGAGAGTAAGATTAGGGCCAACCAAGGATAGTCGTGGGAAGTTGTGTGTTCAATCAGAGGAGATAGGGGAAACACTAAATGAATATTTTTCAACAATATTCACTTTAGAAAACGACAATGTTGTCGAGGAGATTACTGAGACAAAAGACTACAAGACAAGGTGTGATTGAGTTTCACAAGGAGGAGGTATTAGAAATCCTGCAGAGTGTTGAAATAGATAATTCCCCTGGGCCAGATGGGATTTATCCTAGGATCATCTGGGAAGCCAGGGAGGAGACCGCCGAGACTTTGGCATTGATCGTTGAATTGTCATTGTCTCCACGAATAGTGCCAGAAGACCTAAGGATAGCAAATGTGGTTCTTCTGTTCAAGAAGGGGAGTAGAGACAATCCTGGTAATTATAGACCAGTGAGCCTTACTTCAAATGTTGGTAAAGTGTTGGAAAAGGTTAGAAGAGATCGGATTTATTATCATTATTTCTAATCATCTAGAGAAGAATAATTTAATTAGGGATAGTCAGCACGGTTTTGTGAAGGGTAGGTCATGCCTCACAAATCTTATTGAGTTCTTTGAGAAGGTGACCATACGGGTAGAAGTGATTAAATCGGTTGATGTGGTGTATATGGATTTCAGCAAGGCGTTGGATAAGATTCCCCACAGTAGGCTATTGTACAAAATGCGGAGGAAGGGATTGTGGGAGATATAGCAGTTTGGATCAGAAATTGGCTTGCTGGAAGAAGACAGAGGGTGGTGGTTGATGGGAAATGTTCATCCTGCAGTCCAGTTACCAGTGGTGTACCGCAAGGGTCGATATTGGGTCCACTGCTGTTCGTCATTTTTATAAACGACCTGGATGAGGGCATAGAAGGGTGGATTGGTAAATTTGCAGACAACACTATGTTGGTGCAGCTGTGGATAGTGACGAAGGGTGTTGTCGGTTACAGAGAGACATAGATAAGCTGCAGAGCTGGGCTGAGAGGTGGCAAATGGAGTTTAATGTGGACAAGTGTGAGGTGATTCACTTTGGTCGGAGTAACAGGAACGCAACGTACTGGGCTAATGGTAAGATTCTTGGGAGTGTAGATGAACAGAGAATTCTCGATGTCCAGGTACTCAGATCCTTGAAAGTTGCCACCCAAGTTGACAGGGTTGTTAAGAATGTATACAGTGTTTTAGTTTTTCTTAATAGAGGGATCGGTTCTGGAACCATGAGGTTATGCTACAGCTGTACAAAACTCTAGTGCGGCCGCACTTGGAGTATTGCGTACAGTTCTGGCCACCGCATTATAAGAAGGATTTAGAAGCTTTGGAAAGGGTGCAGAGAAAATTTGCTAGGATGTTGCCTGGTATGGAGGAAAGGTCTTACGAGGAAAGGCTGAGGGACCTGAGGCTGTGTTCGTTAGGGAGAAGAACATTGAGAGGTGATTTAGTAGAGACATATAAGACAATCAGAGGGTTAGATCGGGTGGACAGGGAGACCTTTTTTCCAAGAATGTCTCGGCGAAGGGGCATAGCTTTAAATTGACGGGTGATAGATATAGGACAGATATCAGAGGTAGTTTCTTTACTCAGAGAGTAGTAAGGGTACGGAATGCTTTCCCTGTAACGGTAGTAGATTCGACAAGTGTAAGTGCATTTAAGTCGTCATTGGACAGGCAAATGGGGGTACATGGAATAGTGTACGTGGGATGGGCCTCAGATTGGTATGACAGGTCGGCGCAACATCGAGGGCCAAAGGGCCTGCACTGCGCTGCAATGTTCTGTGTTAAATATCATTAAACGATATTTTTTTATGAATCACCGCTGCTGAAAAGTCCCGAAAGGACATAATCCTGGAACCTTTGAATTAAAGCCATCGGAGTTCTGGAAGCTTCCATTAGTCTTTGTTTATCCCATAACTATGTAACCACACAAGGACAGGGCGAGAGCGCTGGTCTGAGCCTGACCTGTACACCGTAACCCGATGAACTGTCTCAGTCTTCACCCGTCCCTCTTCAGTTTCGAAGTGAAGGAATCGCTGCAGCCAGTTCTCAAAAAATACTCACTGGCTGACCACCCGCTGTCTGGGCCAGCAGACTGACCATGTCAACATTCTTCATCCTGCCCCTGTTATCGAGGTCGTCATCATGTTCAGTTAAGGTACGGACTTGTTTTTCAAAGGCTTGAATCCTCTCCTGAGAGGAATAGATCGCGGTCTCTGCCACTGCTGTTCGGAGCTTGACATCGTCTGTTCTGTTTCCAAGGCTGTCAAGTTGCTCCTCATGTTTATGGAGCGCGTCTGAGAGTGGCAGTGGTTCTAGCCTCGGTTGAACTTTTCTTTAATCATGCCTTCAATCATTTCAGGTAACTTGGTGAACTCAGTGACCAAGGCCTGGTGAGTAACTGGGTCTGTTGAACGAGCAGAGTGGGTTGCAGTGGCGGCCTCAGGCATGCTCGATGCTTCTGACGGGTACACCGTGTGTGAGACTTACTCGATCCTATCCAGTGTTTTGTCATTTCCACTTGATAAACCGGGATCAATAAAGAATCTGTCACTCTTTTAGGGTTGAATTTTAAGTAAATTGCTGGGATGGAGTTGGTTAGGGAATCACTTTGCCCATGCTTTGATGCAGAGCCCAACAATGCAGACTTTCCGAATCGCTGCTATCTTGGATTTCCTCTTAACATTTTATTGATATTAACATTTTATTTTGCATTATATTCCTGGATGTTCTGGAGCAATGTGATTTTGTACCACTGTCAGCCTTTCCCCAACACTGCACATTCCTGCCATTCTCCGATAATCCTTGACTCCGTTATTATTTATGAACCTTCTGACTGTGCCTCAAAAATATTCAATATCTCTGCCTCTAATGCTCTGCGGGGAGGAGAGTTCCAAATAGTCTCACCATTGTGAAAACAAAAAATAACCTCATCTGTGTGTGAGATTATTTTTGTCTCCTTGCCTGAGAAAGGATATCATTAAATTGGAAGCAGTTCGGAGATGTTTCACTTCATGTATTCCAGGAATGAGGGTCTTATATTATGAAGGTTTTAATAGGTTACTCTTGGAATGAGAGGTGATCTTATTGAAACATACAAAACCTAGAGAGAGTAGATCAGATAGATACCCACAGGGTGTTTGTATCGTCCAAACTGCTTGTCACTTTTATCTCTAGAGTGTGGAAGTAGAACATTCCGTCCATCATGTCCACAATGACCCTCGGAACAGTACCGCCGCCCCAGATCTGCCCCCCCACCCCTTCTCTATCCATGTAACCCTGCAGTTCCCATGACTAACCTATCGAACCTACTCATCCCTGGGCACTACGGGCAATTTAGCATGGCCAATCCGCTCTGAGCTGCATACCTTTGGACTATGGGCGGAATCTGGAAGGAAACCCACAAAGACATGGGGCGAATGTTCAAAATCCACATCGAGGGTGGCCCGAGGTTGGAATTGAACACAGCTCCTTGATGATGGGAGGTAGCAGTGCTAGCCATAGATCCACCACGCTCATCCGTTAGTTCTATTAGTTATTTGTGGCTGATTAAAGAAATCTGTCTGACTTGTTCCTGTCACTGAACCTGACCCAGTCTGAGACCTTTATCATTGGCCATATCATCAACCTGGTTACATTTAAAATTTGTTGTGAGCAGTGGAGGAGTGGGACTAGAAAAGGAAACGGTAACACGCTCCAACCTCAGGAATATAGGAGAAATTCACAAAGTGGGAATTCTCTTTCCCAAATGTTTGGGATGGCCAGACATTTATATTATAACGAGGCTGTCTTTGTCTAATTTTCGATAGACAGGTGAATCAGGGATAGTAGTGTATGGAGAGAAAAGTGCAGCTGGGACCACAATGAAATGGACCATGACCTCATTTACTGGTGGAGAAGTGTCAAAGGGCCGAATGGTCCTCTCGTGTCCCTCAGTCGTATGTTCTGATGTTCCATTCAGCCCTTCCGACCTGCTACGTGGTGGCAGATGGTGGCCACTCCGATGGTTTGGTGTAGGTTGGGAGATTACTTGGAAAATCCAGGCTGGGTCAGGAAGTGAACCCCCTACACCAATCCCTGTTTCCAGGCTTCCCCTCTCTGTAACTTCTGCTCCAAATGTGGGTCATGTTGCAGCCCCAGATACGTTGGGAATACAGTCCCCATACCCCACCCAGGTTAAATCAACAAATCCTCTGCTCTCCCTGAATGCAACATTTTACAACACGATTTCTAGGAAAATAACACGTTACTTTCCAAAAGTATAGTGTGAAATGAATAAATAGGAACAGGAGCAGGTCATTCCGCCCATCAAGCTAGCCCTGTCATTTCATGAGAATATAGCTGATCTACTCCAGGGCTCAACTCCACTTTCTTGCCGACTCCTTGTATCCCTCCACAACTCGCTGGGTCAGGGAATTCCAAACATTCACTACCTTCTGAGATAAGACATCGGTTTGCATCTCAGATTGAAATCGAAGTTCCTTATTCGGTATCTATATCCTCGAGTTCGACACTTTGGCCAGAATGGAAACAACTTCTCAATATCTACCTTTCTATGTCTTGTATTTGTATCACTCATCATTCATTTAAACCCCAATGAATAATCGCCTCACAATTTTAGAGATTCTCAATAACACAACCCTTTCATCCCAGGAACCCGTCTATTCTACCAACCTAGTTATTTGCTGCATCAGCTTGCTGACTTTATGTTTCATACACAGGAAGACTCCAATCCTTTTGTCCTTCGCTTTTTCTGGAAGTCCTTTCCATTTAATAACAGCCTGCCTTTTGGTTCTCAGTGTCATCCACAAACCCGGATGTATATTGCACTCAACTCCCTTCTTCAGGCTATCAATATAGATTGTAAATAACAGGCCATCGGACTAATAGCTGTGGCATGCCAGCAGATACACCTGAAGATGTATTAATCCTGACTCTCCGATTGCTATGAGCTAAGCAACCATCATTCTATGTTAATACATTATCCATCATCCTACGAGCTTCTGTCTTGTGTAAGAACTTATATTTTGTAATACCTTGTGGAAAATCTGTGGAAAGCCTGGTGTCTACCAGATCTCCCTTATCAAGTCCGCTTGTTACATTCTCAGACATCTCGAGATATACTTTGCATGGTTTTACAGGGCAAAGTATATTTTCCCGTTCACAAAACCACCCTGACTCTGCATGAAACTTTTCTAAATGTTCATACTTGCCAGGTTTTCCTAATTAAGCTCGTCCCATCTGCTTTCATTTAGCCCATATGTCTCTAAATGTTTCCCATTCATATGTTTGTCCAAATGAGTTTTAAATGTTTTAGCTGTACATGCATCTACCACTCTTCCTCTGGCAGCTCATTCGATGTCCATACCACCCTCTGTGTAAAATGTTGCCCCTTCGTTCCTTTTAAATCTTCCCTCTCTCATCTTAACCTTATGTCTACTGTGGCTGTACTCACCCATGCCATTGGAAATATCTTGGCTATTCAACCTCAACATATCTCTCATGATTTTAGAAACTTTTACAGTGTCACCAGTCAACCACCCACATTCCATCTGATACTAACTTCAAGAACATGTATTTAAAGACAAATACTGCAAAATTAAACAATATTAAACATGACAGGTAAACAATACTCAGTCCAAACATCAATTGGTGATTTGTTTTTCTCCATATTACAATACTAAGGCAGCATGAAACGCTTACTAGTGTCAATAAGAAGTCAAGCACCTGAATTCCTTTGTCTAAACGGGGTGATGATCTCGACAGTGAAAACGTATCTATGGCCAGATCTATATAATGCCACATAGTCAACATTCTCCCTCCTGGCCTCCCTATGAACTTGTTTGGTTGTGATTTCTTTGTCTTGCATTCAATAGAGAGAACCCCTTTCCCACATTCACAGCTTAATTTAAACCCATTTTACATCATCCACTCGTTCACTACTGCTAAACTCCCGTTTATCTTTGCCACACCCTCTTTTCACTGTCACCCATCCCCCATCTCTGTCAAGGGATTAAAAATCCCAGTTTCCAATCCTTTTCAGTTCTGAAGAAGTGTCACACTGGGCTTGAAATGCTAACGTTGTTTCTCTGTCTCTGCAGATGCTGACAGACCTGCTGAGTTTCTCCAGAAATGATTAGGCACAGAACACATTTTCACTAAAACAAATAAAAATGGATACTGGTAATAAAAATACAAAAAAATTGCTGGTGAAAGTGGGAGCTTTGTAGAGGGTCACTGGACCTGAAGGTTTAACTCTGCATTCACTCCAGAAGATGCTGCAACATTTTCAGTAATTTGTTCAGCAATTTCTGTTTTTGGACAATTTTCAAAGAAGGATGTCAAAGGGGCTCAAAATCCTGTCCAACATTGAGTGCTGTACACTGGGAACTGAACAATAATGCATGGTGCACAAGTTCCTTGAGTCTGAAACTGCATAAGACTGACATCACTGACACGACAGAGTTTTCAATCATGGTCCGGGAGAAAAACAGAGGGAAACACATTCACTTCAAGTACAGAAGTTGACATTGTGGAAAAGAAACGATTTAGATTATTACCTTAAATGGATAGAGTTAAAGTAACGAATTGGAGGCATGACACCAGAGAGATGCCATCAGCAGAATGAGAATATGAAAATGGAAGTGTTAACGCATCAGAAAACAGGTTAGGTCACTGAATACAGGGCTGATGCCAAGGTTGGAACCACGTGCACATAAACCTGTTGACAACCCAATAAAGCTACCACACGTGACTGGTTGCATTCCAAATAGCAGAATGAACTTCTGATGGAGAGGGGGAAATGGTCACAAGACTAACAGATCGGATCTAAGCTCTGTCGTCCTGCTAAATCCAAGCATTAATGTCGATGGACTATTTAACAATTTACTGGAGGAGAGACCTCTACAAATATCCTCATCCCAAATATCGGAACAACTCTGTACATCAGTGAAAAAAAAGTCAAGGGTGTGGTGTCTGCACTATCCTCAGCCAGAAGTGTTGAGTGGATGATCCAAGTTACATTCATCATGATGCCCACAGACTCACAGATGCTAGTCTTCCAGCAATTCGATCCGCTGCCCGTGACATGAAGAAACAGCTGAACACAGTAGATACGACAATGGAAGTGGGTCTTGACACTATTCCTGCAATAGGACTGAACACTTGTGCTGCACCGCAAAAGCGTTTCGCTGGGAAAGCTGTTTCATTCCAGCTCCAACTCTGACATCTCTCGAGCAATGCGGAAAATTACTCAGCTTTGTCCAGTCCCCAAAGAGGAGAATAATTACAATCTGATTAATTACCACCCCCTCAGTCCCAACACGATAGTCAAACTGGTGGGAATTCTTTTTGACAGAGCTGTCAAGTAGCACCGAAATAATCAGGTCAGTGTGTTTTCCGATAGTTCCCAATGTGGAGATGGTGCTGTTGTGGAAATACCATTGGATTACTAATCCAGACCACAATAATTCTCTGGCAGCTGGTGGAAGTTAAAAATAATTAATAAAACATCGAGACCAAAAATCTGGTGTATTTAATAGTGATCTCGTGTCCAATGTCGATTGTAAACATCGATCCCCTACACCAATATAATTTCAGGAAGTGAATCTCCCGTGCTTTCCTGGTCTGGCCTAAAAGTGACTCCGGACGCACAGGCATTGTGTCTGAATCGGCCAAATAAGCCACTCAATTGTATCAAACTGCTCTGAGGTCTTAAAGGATAAAACCGGACAGAACACTTGGCACCAGCCTCGTTATCAGAAAAGGGAATGGGAAACATAGTTCCTGTTGACCCTGCATAGACATCCTTCCTAACATCTGAGAGCTTGCGACAACATTTACACAGCTTTCCCACAGACTGCACAAAAATATTGGGAAAGGAGGAGGTCATTCAATACAGTGAGCTTTCCCCATGGTAGTTCATGGCCGAACATCTCCTCAATGCTGTTTCCCCATACAATGTTCATATCCCATAATATCTTTAAACATTTTGAAATATAAACCGAGAACAAATGTATTGTTTTCGACCCATCAAGTTTGCTCCTCTATTCAATATACACGCGGTTCTTTGATAATGCTTGTGTATTAAATACGATTTGACTGTTTTCTATAAAGTGAACTATCATCCCTGCTTCCAATCTGTCTCACACTGTCAGAGTTTGATATATTTCAATGATATCTCCACTCATTTTCCTTATCCCTATGAACTACAGGCACAGTCACCCTAATACTCTGGTCCCATAATAGGCCTGTCATCCTACAGATCAGTCTGGTCATCTTCCACTGCTCTCACTCAATGTCAGGTATCCAAAACTGTACACAATACTGCACAATGTTCGAGATGGGGTCCCACTAAGGACCTGCACAGCTGCAGTAAATGACCCTTACTCCTGTATTCAAATCCCCCTGAAATGAAGGTGAATAAACCATTTATCTGACTACCTGATTTCTGCTCCTGCAATATTTCTTTCATTGACTCGTGTAAAAGGAGATACAGATCGTTTTCAACGTTACAACTCCCCACTTGCTGGGTTTATATACACTGTCCAACGTGCCAATGCCATTCCCAGTAGAAACTTCTGGCTTCAGAACTCACTGCCTTACATGGACTCGGAGGGCTGCACAGAAATAAAACAAAAATGCAGCTAAAGTTCCTTTATAGATCAACATTTTTCAACCACTCCCTTTGCAAATGATAGGCTGCCATTCTATTGTTCCCATCAAAGTGCACAACACCTCACCTCTCCCATTGCTCTCCACCTACCACGTATTTTCCCAGTCATTCCAATTGTCTCAACTGCATGACCTCACACTCAGAATCCTCTCCAATACTTTGCCCAAAGCTGTAATTCCCAGGATTATTCTTATTCCCTTTCCTGAACAAGGGATTAACATTTGTCGCCCCCCATGATCTGGCAATACTTCAGTGGACGGTGAGGATGCAAAGATCATCGCGAAAGGCGCCACTTCCTGTGATAACCTCGGGTGCTTCCTGTCTGACCCAGGGGATTTATCTATTGTTATATTTGTACTTCAACCAATCTGCACTCCATCTCGCATTGTCTACTCCCTGCCCAACCAATTGACTGTTTGACAGATTTCCATTTCAGGGCTGCCCTCCTGAGCAAATACAGTTCACAATATCCTGTCAATCACGGAATGGAAAAAATGTAAAAGCACCAATGACTTCCTGATGAAGGGCTTCTGCCCATAGTTTTCACTCTCCAGCTCCTCGAGATCCTGTTGCTTTACCAACGCCACACTTTTCGACTCTGATCTCCAGCAACTGCAGTCCTCATTTCTCCATTATTGAGGGCTGACTCCTCTGCACACTGAACAAGGATTTAATCACAAGGAATTCATTGTATGTGGAGCTGACTGCTCAGTACTAGAATGTTGCATTTGATGAATTCATTAATTAAAAAAAAGCATTACAATTCCACAGTTCCAGAGTTACAGTTTGTTTCATGGATTAAGCAGCTTGATAATAAACAGTAAACGATTGATGAACTCCGAGTTACAGTGTATTCCACGTGTAAAATTCCAGGATGATGTTCTTTCCCTTAATGTTGCGAATATTATCAGATAGACAGTTGTGATAATGGAACAAGGTGACATCTGGAAGTGTTACATTTTTTGCCATCACAGAGACGTGTCTGAGGAAGGTCAG
This sequence comes from Chiloscyllium plagiosum, assembly GCF_037043375.1. Taxonomy (NCBI): domain Eukaryota; kingdom Metazoa; phylum Chordata; class Chondrichthyes; order Orectolobiformes; family Hemiscylliidae; genus Chiloscyllium; species Chiloscyllium plagiosum. The sequence continues at coordinate 113,938,840 of NW_028270156.1, forward strand.
GGCTGACAACTCAATATTCTGTGGTACAAAAATGAGAAGTAGGGTAGGAGAGGGGAAAAAGAGGAGGTGGGATTGCATTGTTAATTATGGAGTCAATGGCTGCAGGAAGAAGGGACGATACATTGGATGAATCTTCTAATGACGCTTTGCGTGTAGAGCTCAGGATCAAAACCATGACAGACACACTGCTGGGGATATACTATAGAAACCCCCACAAAAGAAAATACCGGAGCAGATATAAAATCAATTTACTGAGATGTGTAAATATAATAATAATAGGATCATTATATTCATGCATTTCATTTCCAAATATTCATTTGGGCAGTGATAACTTTATAAGGCGGGGAAGATGTCTTGAAATTTAATCCAGAGAGGTTCTCATAACAACATGGAGCATATACAACAATGCGCGGTGATATGCTGGCAATCACTGTGGGGAATGAAGCCAGTTAGTTATTGCAGGCAGGATTGGGAAAGCATGGTAGCACCAGTGACTGTTACTCATGCATTTTTAGCTTGTTAGGGAAAAGTCCAAAAGAAAAAACGCCGAAAAATAAAAGATTTTTAGACTGCTGAGGCAGATTGTATTAAAAATAAGTCATGATCTGCCCATAGTACAGTTACTTCTGTGTGAAACTGTAGCAGAAGAGCGTGGGGGTGGGGGTCACATTGTCAAAATGGAATCGATGCCAGTGTCACCGCAACATGTTACACTGAAGATGAAATTTAGGGAAACAAGACAGGAGAACCTTGAATGTCTACAAATATTCAAAATGGAATTAAAAATTATAGATATGCTTAAAACAGTTCTAACGTGAGCAGGTCAATGGAGATCCCAGAAGAGTAGCGAACGTATAGGGATAAACTCAAGAAAGTAAGTAGAAGAGCAAAAATGGGAATGATAAAAACATTATCTGGCAATATTTTCAAGAATTCAACGACATTTTATCGGTGTGTTAAGGGTAATAGGGTAACAAGACAAAGAATGGGGTGTATTAGGGACCGAGGAAGCAGTCTGTGCACAGAGCCAGAGAATATGTTAAACATGTATGACTTATCGGTCTTTGCTTTGGAAAAGCAGTTCCTGGATTCACTGTCAGTTCCTGACAGTGTGTCTTTGAGCAGATTGACACAGATGCTGAGAAAGAATTGGAAGTTGATGCAGGACTAAAAGTGGGCTAATCCCTAGATCTGGATGTACTGCAAATTAGAATAATGTGGAAGATGAGGGAGGAGATTACAGGCTCTTAAATTTTGTGTTTTTTTTTTGTTTTGGCTCTGGCCACCGAGGAGGTGTGATTGAAGAGGACAAAATCTAATGAAAGTTCAACTTCCATGCAGAGCGCTAGAAAATATCCATGGGGACTAAAGATCACCAAGTCTCACATCAATGGGAGGGACACCATTGTGCAAAATTGTGAAGGCTGCTTTGGCTGGATCACTAAATATCTTCAAGGCTGAGATGGACAGATTTTTAAACAAGGGTGTCATCTGTTCTTATTAGAACGACAGCAAAGACCAGAGAAATGCGTCAATGCCAATTGGCTGTCAGGGTGAAGATTTGCATCAGCGCAGTCAACACTACTAGAGGGAAGACCTCTGCAACACATCTTCCATGGGCACGCATGAACCTGATGTCAAGGAGTGCTTAAGGCCTAAATATTCCATCACTGGTTTCCCTCCTTTCCTGGCAGGGGAGATAACATGATCAATAAGGTGGCTCTTCCCAAGACAATTGTAGTATCAAGTGTCTGTTTTTATTAGAATGGCGAATCGTCAGAGCTAGTTGAGATCATCGCTGGATTGTGATTGGAGTACCGTTTGGTTGTGCTGACCTGCTCTTGGTGGATCCGCATGCTGGTTTCAACCTAACACCATATTAGGGACCTGACAACCTTGGAGCTATGGCATCAACAACCGCTCACAGCCCAGGCCAGGGTATTCACAGCACAGTCAGGGTTACTGTAAAAAAGGTGGAGGAAGGTACACCGGTCGATCGGACTGTGTCCCTCAAGACGATTCTGCTCGAGTGCTGCAGGTTTGATGCAGCAAACGTGTATAGCCTGCAGGATTTCCCTTGGGCAGGCTATTTCGATGTGACCTTCTCGAGCGTGAAGCATTGCGAGCAGCTCCTGGAGGTGTTTAAAGAGAAGGACTGTGGAGCTCTGTTCTCCATCTAGTCGATGATCCCGTTGTATGTGCTTCCTGCACAGAGGAGTAGGGTTGTTACAATTCATGTGTACAACCCCACGTCCCAACAGCTGATATCCTGACCTTCCTGAGAAGATATATCCAGGTCGAGGAAGAAAGCACTAATGTGGTCGACCATTTCGGAATCTTGACCAGCAAGTCAGCGTAACCCTGAGGGTCGATGCCAGTAGGAACATCCTCCACCCACACTCCAGCTTTGCAATCAGAGGGAGCCGAGGTTACATGATGTACGCAGGGCAGCCGAAAGTGTGCCAAACCTGCAAAAGGTCAGGAAACATGGCGGCAGACTGTAAGGTGACTCTGCGAATATCCACTACACACTTACCTTTAACAAATAAAAAGTTACAGTCTGGGCTACTTGCTTAAACTTTTTTGAAAGATCGGGCCTGGTCCATAAGATTGGGGGCCCTTTGCAGGAATTAGGCAGCGAGTGGCAGGTGTTAGTGTCTCTTATTTTGTGTGTTGATAAAGAGAGCTTCAGACAGGAATGGCTTTTGCAGCAACCAAGGATGTTTTGGAGGTGGAAGAATCGACCTTGGGGATTTTACAAAATGCACATGAGTCCAAGCTGCGGGAATTAGTAGACAAGCTGCAGTTGAAGCTGGCTCCTAATGTGAGGAAAAAATGATATGATTGCAGCAGTAGCTCTGCATTCAAACTTGCTGGAACCTCCATCATGAACTGTGCAGATGATTAAACTTCCATCGCAAATAAAGCACCTTGTGTTAGAAGCAGAAATGAAGCAGTTTGTGTTGCGACTAAAATTAGAAGAGAAAGAAAGAGGACGAATAGTTTTAATCCACGAAAGCGAAAAAGAAAAAAAAAACAAATGTTTAGCAGGAGAAAAAAGAAAAGAGAGCTCGTTTGAGTTTCAGAGATAGACATTTAGAATGGAAAGTCAGCTTAAAAAGATGGAAATGAAGGCTGAAGGTACGTTTTGGGATCTGGGGAGTATGAGGATGCAAAGAAAATGCACATGAACTTGTTCCAGAAGCCTATAGACAACATTTAGGAATCGAAGGAGTGGCCCGGGTAAACGTATATTGAGTTTTAAAGGATCAAACAAAGTAATTTCGATAGATGGATAAGAACTTTAAAAATCAAGCAAACCTACGATGCATTTCGAGAGTAACTATTTTAGAGGAGTAGCAAAATTCGCTGCCTGAAGTAATGCAAACTCCTGTGGAAGAGCAGAGAGGTAAAACAGCAAGGTTAGCACCTGAACTGGCTGAAGATTATGAATTGGTCCATAAAACACAGTTTGGCTTCCAGACTCAATTTCAGTCCATGAGGGATGTAAACTGGGGCAAAGAGAAATCCTCATGTGGAAAGCGATATGTAGATATCAGTGAAGATCATAAGGATAACTTACCACAGGGGTAAAAAGGAAACCCGAGAAGAGGGAAAAGTAGTTAATAAACTCCGCTGTCTCCATGGCAATAAATTAGGTCACAGTAAATAACTCTGTTGTTGCGCTAGAAAAAAAAGACAGATGTAGGAAAACAGGATAAACCTGGGAGTTTTGTTGGAGTGGCAACAGAAAACACAGTGGAGGCGATAAAGCTGCAACAGAGTGTACAAGCTGATCGGAGGTTGGTCAAGGAGGAAGTGCCGAATCTGCTTATAAAATATACCTTCAAAGGGAAAGTTTATTCACGTAAACGAGAAGTAGCAGGTAGAGATGATGCAATGTTAAGGGACACAGGATCCTCTCAGTCTGTGATGCTGAAAGATGTGGAGATATGTACTCCTGAGGGACTATTTCCGGAAAAGGTGCTTTTAATGGGAATTCAGTGTGAGACAAAAAAAAAGCACATAGTTATGTTAAGCGAGGATAGAGTGTGCAGTGAAGATTGAAGACATTGTGATAGGAGTACTGGACAAATCTCAGCTCCAGGAATACAAATTGTCCTTGTAAAGTATGTAGCTGTTTCACCAGTAGGAGTGCTGCCTTCTTTGGTTAAAATCCAGTGGAGACACAGGCAACTGAAGCATTGCCTTATCCTGGAATCTTTTCTGAATGTGGGGTTACAAGGTCCCAATGTCACGAGTTCAAACATGAGAGATAACAAAAGTAAAGATAAGTAAGGTGAAGTGGCATTTGGAGAGAATCAGATAATTGAGACAAACCAGGAGAAAATAGGTGATCATGCAAACATGTTTAGTTCAGCTGAACTAATTGAGTTACAGCAGAAAGATGAAATTTTTAAGTAGTTCTATCAAAAGGGCATATACATTAGGCATTCTGAATGTATCCCTGCGTGTTATTATCTTAAAAATGGTGTCTGCATGAGGAAATGGAAATTGGCACAGATTCAAGGAAATGAAAAATGTGCAGAAATTCATCAAATTGAATTGCAAATGGGGTACAGAAAGGAGGTGCAGCAAGTGAAGCATGAATTACCACATGGAGGTCATTTAGGAGTGAGAAAAACACAGTCTAAAATAGAAGGCATTTTTACTGGCCTGCATTGCACTAGCATGTCGTTGAATTTTGCCAGACGTCAGATAATTGGAAAACCACAGGCGTTAATAAACCTGCACCTTTAGTAACTATTACTGCAGTTGAGGAACCCTTTACAAGAGTTTAATTGATTGGCTATGTCCCCTACATCAAACAAAAATAAAGTTAGTTCAGTATTTGTTAACAATGATGGATGTATCTACGAAATTTCCAGAGGCCATTGCATTATGCAACAGAACAGCGAAAAGGATTGTAGAGGAAAAACTCTTTTTTTAACTATATACGGACCACCAATAGAGATACAGTGCGATCAAAGTTTCAAATTGACATTCAAACCATTCAAGGAAGTTAAGGGCTGCTCTGTAATAAAGTAATCAAATCTACTGTGAACAATCTAAAATCGCAGAGAGCACGAGAAAGGTGACATCAAACATTAACGATCATGTTGAATGCTTATGGTAAGGATTATCCAGCTGATTGGGGTAAGAGAATTCCATTTGTGTTTTTTTGTGAGATGCACAAAATGAATCGACCAAATTCTGTCCATCTTAATTACGTTATTAAGAGCTAGGACCGTTAACATTGATTAAGGAGTAATGAGTAAATCAGAATTAAAAGGCCACACTATTGGACTATATCTCAAATTTTCCAGAACGAATAAAAAGCGCTGGGGAGTTGGCTAGATGACATTTAAAAGTATTGCAGAATGCACCTAAACAGGAAGTGGACAAGAAATCAAAAATTTGCAGTTTTGCTATCGGAGATAAAGTAAGTATGCTACTTCCACTTATGCGTGAATCTTGAAAAGCAAGTACTGGTGAAACTTATCAAATGAGAAAGAATATTGAGTGAGGATAACTACTTGGTAGGGATTCCAGACAGAAAGAAATCTCACAGAGTATGTCATGTGAATATGCTCAAAAGGTATTTCGACAGGGAAGAAGGTAATGATTACAGTACAGAAGGAAGATCCAAGTTCAGAGGATTCGGAATTGGACATTCCTCAAATGAAAGTGGACAAGGATGAAGTTGTCTAAAATTTGGATAAATTATTGGAGAGTAGCCTTCCTGCTGAAAAGAAACGAAATGACCTGAAAAAGTTATTAGTATTATATGGGAAGATATGCGGAAATTAAATGGAAATACTACCTAATTGTGCATAATGTAGAGAAAGGACATGCTGTTCCGATTAAGCAGCATTCTTATAGGCATAATCCTCTGAAGTTGGTTCAGGTTCAGAAGGGAATTGAACACATGCTCCAAGATGGCATAATCGACCTGAGTTGCACTGACTGGAACTCACCCAAAGTCATGGTACTGAAGACAGATGGGACCCAACGGTTATGTTTGAATTATCACAAAGTCAATGCTGTTTTAAAAAAAAAAGATGCATATCCAATTCCGCAGTTGGAAGGCTGCAGAGGGGAGGATGGTGGGGCAAGCAACTTATATTTGGCATGAAAAACGTGCCGGCCACATTCCAGAGACTAACCAATAATTTGCCAGATTTTCCAAAATGTTCTGTACATTGATGACCTGGCTAATTTTAGTCACTCATGGAAGCATTTTTCAGACTTGTTTAATGTATTTTGGAAGGCAGGCTTGGTGGTAAACCGAGCGAAATGTCAATTTGCCCAAGTCAATGTTGCCGTGAGATGTAAAAGTGTAGGAATTTAGGAATTTGGGGAATTTCCCACACAGTCGACAAGAGAAGCTGTCCTTTGCTTCCTTCGATTGAGTGGAATGTATCGAAAGTTTGTGCCTAATTTTAGCAGTATGGCTGCTCCACTCACTGAAATTTTCAAGAAAGGCAAGAAAAGTCGGGAAACACACTGTGAAAAGGCATTTGACAGCACACAAAATGTGTTAACCACTGTCTGGTATCAGTTAGATCTGATTAAGCAGAGCCTTTCAAGGTGGCTATAAATGCGAGCGATGCTGGAAAACGATGAGAAGATAGAAAGACGTATTGGTATTTATCCAGCAAGTTAACCGTTTATTGGTAGAAATATTCAACAGCTGAGAAAGAGACTTTGAACTTCGTGTTGGCACGACAACATTTCAGTTTTTATATTACCAACAACACATCTGAGACAACTGTAAGTACTGATCACAAGCCATTGAAGCTTTTGGAGAAATTTAAGGACAAAAATGCTAGTCTGTTTAGCTCGAGCCTGTAGTTTTAGCCACTCAATTTGAACATTGTGCATGTGGCATGTCTTGAAAACATGATTGCCAAAGCATTGTCGAAGCTTGAATGACAGATCGACACACTCAGTGGTAGGTGTATTACACACTTAATTTGGATGTAGGTTTGCATTTTTATACTAAGTGAATGCATATGTGTGCTTTAGTGTACTAACCACTATTTGTGGTGATTTTGAGAACTGAAGACATCTTTGGATGTGAATGATTCAGTTTTATATAGTCTGTTGGTTATGTTGTGCTTGAATTTATTTTCAGAGAGGTTCTAACCGACCCAAGGTTCCAACATGTCTCAATTTTGAACCGCTCATTGGGGTCCTTTGGTTTATACCAAACTGGTAATACCTCAAGTAAAAGGCTTTCAAGTCTTAAAAAAACTGGTATAATCAAGGGGACGTGGCCAGTTCTCTACCTGCGCAGTTCATTCAGTTCGAAGGTTATTTAAGTCAGAGTCTCTGTTGAAACTGGGCGCTCTCCCCGTTCTTCTGTCCTCTGAATTCGTAACCTGTAAGCTTGGTTTGTGTAATTTTTAGTCTTTGTGCCAAATGGTTTGTTTATTTGGAATGTGGAAAGCAATTTGGAACAGCATCATTAAGTCAGGAAAACCTGTCAGGTTCGGATCTGATGAGGCATTCTGGAATTCTATATTCAGTTCGTTGTGTTTCATTACTTAATGTTTTAAATAAATTCTGTTTGTTTAAAACTCGGCAGTCTGACCAGCTAATTCAATCTGGGGATATCCATTATACACTTACCTTCAACAATTAGCAAATCTATGGTCGGGGTTACCTGCTTAAAATGTTTTGAGGGGTCGGGCCTGATCCATAAAAATGTAAAATAATCTTGTTCATCAAAAGTTATGATTTAACGAGTTAGGGAAGGAATGAATATAACACTGGCTATGAGACAGAAAGGATTGGGGCCAGCAACTGAGGAGACCCGAGAGGAGTACAGTAATATCTCCCAGTCATGAGTATTCAACCATCACTCTTTCTGATAAATGGAAGGAAATGCAAGGGAACAGATAACCTGTGGTACTTGGAATGCCGAGCGACAATGTGGATAGATTAGGACAACTCTAAATGTGATATAAGGAGTTACATTTTATATATAGACTATTAAATCACATGTTATACAGGTTGTTAAGGTTGTTTACATCTTGACAGGATATTCAGAATTGGAAACAGACACAGATAATGTGCAGCAGAGTAAGAGTGAGAATACAGCTCATTCCGAGCTGGTACACAGATGATGGGCAGCGTGACCACCATGCTTGCTGCTATTATTCTGAGAAATGTATTGAAAACGTTCAGAGCCTGGGGAGACAAGCTTAGTCATAGAACACGTAGACAATATCATAATTACGAAACTATTCATATTTTATATCAAGTGTAGCTATCTCTAAAATGTCTTTTAAATCAAAATCAAAGTCTCTAAAATGTCTTTTAAATCTCTTGCTGAGATTTGTGCCTTTATTTTCAAAACTTACAGAGGAAACAGTCTCCAGTCAAATACATGTGTCACTGGCACAAGTACAGCTAATGGGAACAGGAATGGAGCATGATGTCCAAATATGACTGGGTTCAACATCCAGAGCAAGGAATAAAAACAAAATATTGGAGATAGTGAAAATCTGAAATACAATTGCAAAATGATGGAGAAATGCAACAGATGAGGCAGGTTCTGGGCAGAGAAACAGAGTTCACATATCGAGTTTGATATAAACCTGTTCTGAACAAGTCACATTGGACTCAAAAAAAGTTAAATGTTTTTTTTTTCTGCTCCAATACTGCCAGAACTGCAGAGTTTCTCTCCAGCACTTTCAGGCAGAGAGTAATGGTGGGCGGTTGCTTTCGGACTGGAGGCTTGTGACCAGCAGTGTTCCACAGAGGTTGGTTCTGGGTTTTCATTGCTTGTCATTTATATAAATTATTTGGATGAGAATATGAAAGGCATGGTTTGTAACTTTGCATATGACACCAAAATTGGTGGCACAGTGGACAGTGAAGGACGTTTCCTCAGATTACGAAAGGATCTTGATCAAATGGATCAATCGGCTGAAAAATAGCAGACAGAGTTCAATCTGGATAAATGCGAGGTGCAGGCAGTAGTGTGTGTTTGCTGCTGTCTGTTGCACCAGGAATGGGATGATTTTATTCCCCATCTCCTGGCTTCAGCACATCGATGTCCTTCGTGATCTTTGAGAGGCCTTACTCTCTTCTGGTTAAGTCTTGCTATTAATGTAGTTGCACAATATCTTTGAATTATCATTTAACTTACCTGCTCATGCTATCCCATATCTCTTTTTGACTTTCCTTATTTCTCTCAAAATGGTGACTCACACTCTTGATATTGATTAAGAGATTCAATGCAGTAAAGTTGTCTGGATATAAAGTAACACACTCTTTTATTCTTAAGTCGATCCTCAATAACTTTAGTCATCCATGGTTCTGTAACCTTACCAGCTTGACCCTTCACTCTAACAGGAACTTAATGCCTCTCAACCCACGTCATCAGACTGTTGACTGCCTCCTCCTTGTCAGACATTATTTTACCTGCTAAAAGTCTACTCCCATCAAACTTGGACAGTCCTTGTCCCATGCCATTAAAATTTATGGTACTCCAATGAAAAAGATAAAATTAATGGAAGACGTATTATTTTCCACTCATAGTTATGATTACAAGACCCAAAAGTATTCCCCCATGTTTACTGCAGTTGCTTGCCCTGCCTCTTTCACAAAACCAGGTCTCGTTTTGCTCCTTCTCTATTAGGATGATCCACGTACTGATGAAGAAAATTTTCTTGGGCATATTTGACAAATTCTTCGTGATTCAACCCTTTAACACTATGGTAGTTCCAATCATATTTTTAGAAAATTAAAATCCCCATTAATACCACCTTATTAAGATTACATATATGCGAGATCTCCCTACATGTCTGATTGTCAGTTTCTTTCTAACTGGTGGAGAGCATATGGTGCAATAACATCAACGTACTCTTTCCTTTCTTATTTTTCATTTCTATCAATATATTTTCAATGGACGATTTGTCACAAAGGAGCATATTGTGCAATCTCTTCAAAGGGATCTTTGCTTTCTTATTTTTAACACTACCTTTGTATTTTACCTGATGAAATTTGAGAAATAACTTCTCCAGCTACACCAATAATTTATCCCTTAATCTAAAACGGCAGGCCTCCCCCTCGACACCCACCGTATGCCACTTTTTCTATCCATTAAATGACACCTCGCACCTGGAACATTGAATTGACAGTCTTGAACATGTCTCAAGCGAAAGTGAGGAGTACAGATGTGGAGATTAGAGTCGAGAGTGTGGTGCTGGAAAAACACAGCAGACGAGGCAGCATCCGAATACAAGGGAATTCAACGTTTTGGGCAAAAGGCCTTCTTCAGCCATTTCCTGATGAGGGGTTTTTGCCCAAAGCGTCGATTTTCCTGCTCCTCGGATGTTGCCTGACCTGCTATGCTTTTTCAGCAACATACTTTCGACTTGAACAGCTCTCTACCAACTTTCAGTATTAAACATGATATCCCAATCCTATGTTCTTAAACATGCCCTGAGTTCATCAGCCTTCCCTATGAGACCCCTTACATTGGAATAAATGCAATTTAGTGCTACAGAATTACTGCAAACTTTAACTCTCTCATCTTTCGTTTCTAATGGACGTACTCGACTCACATTCATAACGTCTCCACCCATCCGTCCATTATCACAGATAATTAGAATAACCCTCTTGCCTTCTCTACCAATATAATTTCTCCCAATATGGAGTGAGCAAATCTCCCGGCTAAGATATTCGTTTACATTATACGAATCCTTTTTGAACATGTGTTTTCTATTCCAAAACAAATTCCAATTTCTCAAAAATCTAAATCCCTCAACAACAACCCAGCTCTTCAGCCATTGATTCTTCTCCTTTAACCTTTCGTTCCTCCACCGGTTGGGGTTGGCATTGGCAGTAAACCACAAATTACTACTTCTAAAGTTTTATTTTTTATCTACCTCGCCTCATAAATATACCCTGTACTGCTTTAATCTTTTCCCTAAAAATATCATTCCTACATATATGTACAACAATCTATGACTATTCAATCTCACCTTTAACAATGTACTTGAAACGTTTAGTCATTCTTAAGGCTTGCACAAACGATCCTAAACTCATGCTCACTGCCACAAAATCTCCTGCTGATGCCTCTGACTGAAAATCTCACTGTAGTAATAATTCTACCACATCGTCTCTCACGCTGACTAATATAAAAATCGTTCCAACAATCCAATAACTGACGGCTCTTTCAATTTCCTCAGAAAAACTACGTCCTTCCAAGTTCCAAAAAGTGAAAATCATTTGATAGAGGAATAGTCGCCGGAGACTTTGAACTACCTTCTTATCTTTCCTGACAGTCACCATTTATCTGACTGCTTTGCTGGGTAGTATTATTTTTTTCTAAATCTTCTCGCCAACCTCTCTGTGGCCTAAATAACATTATGCCGAGAAGCAGGATTTTTCACAACACGTTATATATATGTTACCTTTCATTAACGATAGATAATAATGTTAAAATGGAAGAAAAAACAGATACATATCAAACATATAAAAATTAAATATAATCAACCCTTGGCTAATTAACTCAATATAAATATTCATCTTCAATATACTCCTAGAAGAAAAGTCTTCTCCTGAGCTGAAAACAGTCAGGACTCTCCGGAATGAATGCACAACTCCTTATTATTTTTAAAAAAAACGTTTTATTGTTTCTAAGCAAAAACAAAGTTTTGCAGGGTTAAAAAAGAAACCTTTAAAAACATGTGAAAACAGGAAGTGTTGGTTTGCCAATGCCATTTCTGAGTTTACCATTATTATCTTGCTGTTTTCATCCTCTAAGACGCCAATATTTAATTTTAACATTCTTTTACTTTTTGTCTTCTGGGAGAAATGTTATTTATAAATTCTTACGCTTTCTACTCATTTTGTTTCATAGCCATTTTGAGGAATACAAGATAATGAGAGGCATAGATAGAGTCGATAGCCAGAGACTATTTCCCAGGGCAGAAATGGCTAACACGAGGGGTCATAGTTTTAAGCTGGTGGAAGGAAAGTATAGACGGGATGTCAGAGGCGGGTTCTTTACACAGAGAGTTGTGAGAGCATGGAATGCGTTGCCAGCAGCAGTTGTGGAAGCAAGGTCATCGGGGACATTTCAGAGACTGCTGGACATGCATATGGTCACAGAAATTTGAGGGTGCATACATGAGGATCAATGGTCGGCACAACATCGTGGGCTGAAGAGCCTGTTCTGTGCTGTACTGTTCTATGTTCTCTGTTCTATGATGTTGTTTTTAGTAACCATTTGGTGGCATTTAAAGCGTTTTTCTTTAATTCGTTCATAGGATGAGAGCGTCGCTGGGTTAGACAGCACTCATTGTGCATCCCAAGAGGGCAGTTAATAAGCAACCAAATTTGTGTGGGTTTGAAGTCATACTTAGGTGAGATCAAGTAAGAATTATGGTTTCCGTCCCTAAAGGACACTCGTGAAACATATGGCTATTTCCAACAATGAACAATGTTTTCATGTTCATCAATAGACTCTTAATTTCAGGTTCACATTGAATTTATATGCCCCCATCCACCGTGACAGCATTTGAACCCGAGTCCCCAGAAGATTATCCGAATGAGCAGTCGGCGATAATACCACCAGGTCATCACTGCCATGTTATTGTTGTCTTCCTTGTTAAGCTATGGGTCACTTTTCATCTTTTTACAATTCCTTTTCCACGAAGGAATTACCACTGTTCTTCAACTGTCCTGCCCTTCAATGTTTTTGCCAAGTCCACTTGGGACAATCCCTTCCTTAGGCCAGGAAAGTTATCATTGCCCAAACCTAAACCTCTCGTATGTGACTGACTTCACTGTTTCAAACTGAATGTGAACCTCCAGCATGCTGTGCCACTCTTTCTAAGATGGTCCTTACGACAATATGATTTATCATTCCTTCCTTATTACATAATACCAAGCCGATTCTCTGGTTGGTTCCATGACATGTTAATCGAAGAAGTAATCCCTCATAGATTCGATGAATCATTCTTTGTGTCTCCCCTTGCAAATTGATTTATCCAGACAATATGCATGTTCAAATTATCCATAATCACTCGTGTGCCCTTGTCTCAAGTCATCATTATACTCTGGTTCATGCTATTCCTTACTTTGAAAGTAGTTTGCCGGGATGGGAATTTGTGGGCTGGAAATGCACCTATGAATGGGTTTCTTTAAATGTGTTTTATTTCGAACCGGACTGAATCATCATTTTTGTCCCACGTATTAATATCATTTCTTAATACAGCCTTGACATTCCCTTAACCTATATAGACTCTCCATCTACTGTTTCTCCTTGTCTGAATACTGTGCACCCGTGGGCATTGAACACCCCAGTCCTGACCTTCCTGTAAGGACGTTTCAGTAACGCCTACCATGCCATATCTATTTATCTCTGTTTGACCTGTCGGCTCATTCATTTCATTCCAAATACTGCACGCTTTTAGTTAAAAGGTTTTTACATATGTTCAATTGATGTGTCTTTCTTTTTTAATACTTTTGTGCACAGGCTCTCTATCCCTATTTATTGATCCCCAGTAATAGTGAGCCTATCATTTACACCAACTTTCTACTCATATTTTTAAATTGTTATGATTCTTTCCCTCTGCATGGTTATTGTACTGGTCCTGCCTGTTTATTCGATCATCCTCTACTTTCTGTTGCGTTTCTGACCTGCTGCTTTGGTTCCCCGACTCCTGTATTATGAGTTTAAATCTACCTGAATTGCATGATCACACCTCCTTTCCAGGTTGTTGGGGCCCCTCCAGTTAAGGTGCACACTTTCATTTTTGTACAGTTCCCACCTGACCTGGAAGCAATCCGAATCATCCAGAAGCCGTCCTCCCAGACCAGTTCTTTAACTCGACTCGACTATCTTCCTCTTCCTTGTCTCACTTCCAGGTGCACGGGGAGTAATCCCAAGAATACAACCCTGGAGATCCTGTGGTTATACTCACTCCTAAGTCCCGGAACTTTCTTTGCCGGACCTTTCAACCTTTCATTCTTCTTACCGATGTCATTGATATCAATGTGAACGACGACCGCTGGCTGTTTCCCCTCCTAATTCACTGTGCCCTCAGCATGCTCGGAGACATTCTTGATCCTGGCACCGACTCATCCTGACCCATTCCCCTACTCGATTACTCTGGATTTACCCATGACCAATGCACCTAACCGGCATGTCACTGAACACGATTGGCAAAAAAGTAAACAACCCTGACCCATTCCACTATGCTATGTTAAATCTGATTTCTCACAACAGATACTGCCAAAACTACTGAGCATTTCCAGCAACGTCTGGTTTTGTCACCGATGATGATTGCATATTCATAAAAAAAAATCGTATGCAACTCAGGCTTGAAACAAAGCTGAATTTAAACTCTCAGGAGAAAACTAAATATTTGGTCGTTCAATGACCCAGTAAAGGTTCAATAAATTACTTCTGTTTGTTCCATGAACGTCATTTGTTCACTTTCCCAATCCATGAATAAAGGAGATTTATTTTTTTACATCTTCTTTGATATCAGAAAACTTGGAAACGTTGCACTTTTACTTCTTCATATAGGTATGCGATTACATCTCATTCTTTCGTCTTAGTCCAATTAAAGATGATTATTCACAAAACAAACAAACAGACACACACACAATGTAAGACTTTGTCGAAGAATGCCAGTAACATTGTAAGTAATTGGAATGATAGCTGGAAAGAAGGAAATAAGTAAAGAAAAGATGAGAGAAATGGGTCTTTTTTGGAAACAGAAAATACTTTTACGTGAACTAACTAAGTTGATCAAATATATGAAAAGCTATGCAGGGCAAATAAAAGATATTGTTATGAAGGTGTAGAGGTATACTTTACCGTTAAGGGAGACAAGAAGCTGGCACAAAATGTTCTGAAAGAAGTTAAAATGTAACATTTGACTGTGAAACCAATAGTGATGCTGAGTTGCCATGGAACAAAAGCAAATTCAAATTCAGCCAGGCAGTTTAAATTATGCACTAACACACTGAAATCAAATCTAGATTGAAATATAACGTATTTGATGACATCAATATCAATGAAATGATCCGATGCTTTGTGGTATAAAACTGGACATTTTGAACATTTCGGGGAGAACTGCTAAAGACATCCACAAAGACAGCGAGTTGAAAAGCTTCCTGAAGGCACCTGTCTATAAGAAGTTTGCACAGCAGAACATCAAAGCCGACCGTGAGTAAAATCTACAGAGAAAATCTACAAAGGAGAATCGACAAATCTGGCCTGTTTTGAAACATGATATTTTTTTGTAAAACATTATCGGGGTTTTTGTTTCATCAGACCAGTATTGTAGAGTGAGAGGTTGAAGGTACGTTTAACCCAAGGGAGTTCTAAACAGTTGTTTATTTTATTATTCTCTGTTGGACTTAAATAACAACATTGTTAATTTTATTTTAAATAGTGACTCTGTAAATGGATCTTTGCCTGTCGACACTTAAGATATTACGGCATGAGGTGAACCTTTCTGTGAGGCTGATTTAAATTAGGGGAACGGTTAACCCTGTGTTGTAACAGTTTGGGGGCTTTCGTCCGCGATTTGAACAGGTTTAGGCAGATCCAAACTGACATTTGGGTAGATTTGAATAGATTTTAGGTATGAGCAAAAGCACAGTATATTAACACATTTGCACGTTCGTGTCCGAGATCTTCAAATAAAACGACAGTAAGACAACTTGTTCAATTTCGAAGGCTTGTGGTTGGTTAAAGTAAAAGTGAGAGAAATGGTTCTTAAAAAAATTAAGAGGGGTTTGAAGATGATACTCAATTTTTCCAAGAAAGTTTAGAAAGAAAAATAAAGGCCAAGCCTTTAGAATTAACAAAACATAGATTTGCGTTTAACCAAGGACAAAAGTAAAGCTGAAAATGTCAGGGAATTACTGAAACACTAAGGTGTGTCAGAGAAACAGACAAGTGCAGTAGAGTGAGAAAAACTTAAATTATATTTGAGGAAAATGGAGTTTAAAGATAAACAAAATAAGAGAGAAAGAGAGAGAGAGAAGCAATAGAAAGCAAGAGAGAAGAGAGAGAGGGGAAAGGGAAGGAGAAGGTTCGTATCTGAGCAAAGAGAGAAGAAAAGGAGAAAAAAGAGAGAGAAGGATTTTAGTTGAGCAAAAAGAGCGAGAAGTTGAACTTGAAGGTACGATTCAGTCAACAAAGTCAAAGTAACAGGATGGCGATTAAAAGGGAAGGTGGTAATACGTACAGCTATGTCAAAATGCTGCCACATTTTGATGAGAAAGATTTTGAAGCCTTCTTTGTTTCATTGAAAACTTGGCTAGGCAGTTGGAATGGTCCAAGTAATTATGGGTAATGCTAGTTCAGACTAAACTGGAAGGCAGGGCGAGTGAGGTATTTGCTCGTGTCAGACGAGGGGTCAAGAGACCCTGAAGATGTAAAACAAGCTATTTTAAGTGCTCACGAATTGGTACCAGAGACATGTAGACAGCAGTTCAAAAACAATAAGAAGTAAACATATGTTGAGTTTGAAAGAATTAAACACAGGCATTTTGATAGATGGATGTTTGCTTTAAAGATGAATCTATGTAATGGCTGATTATTCTGTAATGGAGATTATTCTGCTGAAGATGTTGAAAAACTCACTTCCAGAGATAATAAGAATTCACATGGAGGAGCGGAAAGTTGAGGAATTGAGAAGGACAGGAGAATTAGCAGATGAATACATTTTGCTGCATAAGACAAACTTCCAACCAAAATTTCGTCCTGCGAGGAATCGAATTTGGGAGTAGTGGAGATGCTACACTATAAAAGGAAGAGTAGAGGATAAGAGTTTACCACAGGTTGAAGAAGATGCCCAAAAGGGTGGGCATAAGGTGAAAGACCTCAAGTGTTTTCACTGCAATAGAATGGGACACTGAAAATGACAGTGCCGGAGGTTTCAGATGGGCACTCGGAAAAGTTATATCACTGCCATAAATTGAGATCATCAGGTCATAGTGCTGGTCGTTAAGGAAGGCACTGTGGGAAAATATGTGGTAAAAGAAGCTAAGTCAGTGGCACTAGTGCAAGTATTAAAGGAAACATTGCGAGTGACTGACAGAGTGTGAGTTCCAGGAGTCCAGTTTGTTCTTGGGAACGATTTAGCAGGATCCAAGTTGGGAGCAACACTGCTTGTTGTGGAAAAGCTTAGGGAAGACCAAGAAACTGAGAAATTAAAACAGAAGTATACTGGTATTTTCCCAGAATGCACAGTTACCAGATCCCACTGTCATAAGTCATAGCATGAAGCACACAAACTAAAGACAAAGATGAAGGAGTTGAGGTTTATTTGGCGGACCCCCTGTTTGACGTAATGGTGCAGGGAAAACTTGAACAGGCAGTGGGTCAGACAGAAGTGTTTCGTCATGTAAGGCGAAGTGACTTGCAACAGACAGACAAGACGTTAAAAGATATATATGTGGATGCGTACTCTGAAAAGAAGGCAAAGATATTCCTGAGGGTAATTATCTGAAAGATAGAATCCTAAGACGGAAATGGCGACCATGGCAAGTTACTGCAGAGGAGGAATGTGCTGACGTGCACCCGATTGTTTTGCCACGAACATAGAGAAGGGAAGTGTTAGGGTGGCACATGAACTACCCAGTGGGAGGTCAACTCGGGTAGAAAGATACAGGCTAAGGGACAAAAAATTTTATTAACCTTCAATGCACAAAGATGTGGTTAACTTTTGGCATGTGTGTCGTACATAACAAATGGTTGGTTGACCACAGACAATAATGAAAGTAGCATCTCTATTGCCAATTCCCAGATTCGAAGATCTCTTCATGTGGATTATAAATGAGTGTGTAGGTCCCCTCCTGAAAAGTAGAGGAGATAGAGAACTGGAGAAACAGGTGATAATAACTGACTGACAAAGTGGGAAATGAAATCCAAACGTTGCGGATTTTGATATGCCTCAAAATATGTTAAAAATGAAGAAGTCCTTGAGCATTGGGACAGATTCATAAACTATCTGCCTCAGGAGCATAGAACGCAGCTGAAAAGTTTGTTATTGCACTATGAGGACATATGTAAGAATCACATGAGGAGGACTAATGCTATTGTACACGAAGTAGTCGTAGGGAATACTGTTCTGATAAAACAAAACCCATATCAGCTTAATCCTCTCAAAGCCAGACAGGTCCAAAAGGATATTGAGGCCATGCTGAAGGAGAACATCATCAAACCAAGCCCGACCGAGTACAGCTCGCTGGTAATCTTAGTTCCCAAACTTCACGGTGTTGGCTGATTCCGTGTGGATTATTGGAAGGGTCTGTTTGCATATTTTATGACTCTCAGGCTCGAAGACACGATACCTCATCTTGTATCATTAATTCTACATTCTCCTCAATTCATTTCCAAGACAAATATCCTCTGTAAATGCTTTCAATGATCTAATTTCCTGAACTTTCTTAAACAGAAAATTCCTGACATTGATGTGGTGCTGTCGAACACAGCAACAGCAGGACTAAAATTATATTCAACTACAATCTGTAACTTTTTCCTGGGATAATCCACAAATGAGGCCTTACTCTCATGCCCCTGCCTCCCCGATTAACGAATTCAACACGCAGTGAAACATCGAACAATTCTTCCAGCGCCTTCGCCTCCACGCCTACTTCTTCAACCAGGATTCTCGCCCACCCTCTGACGACACCATCTCTCGCCTCCAACACACCCCATCTACCTGGACACCCCGTTTTGGCCTCTTACCCGCCCTCGATCTGTTCATAGCCAACTGCCACCGCGACATTAACCTCCTCAACCTGTCCACCCCTCTCACCCACTCCAAACTATCACCCTCGCAACGTGCAGCCCTCCACTCCCTCTACTCCAACCCCAACCTCACTATCAAACCAGCAGACAAGGAGGCGCAGTGGTAGTTTGGCACACCGATCTTTACATTGCTGAGGCTAAACGCCAGCTCGCAGACCCCTCCTCCTACTGCCCCCTTGACCATGACCCCACATCCCACCACCAAACCATCATCTCCCAGACCATACATAACTTCATCACCTCAGGGGATCTCTCATCCACCGCCTCCAACCTCATCGTCCCACAACCCCGCACCACCCGTTTCTACCTCCTGCCCAAAATCCACAAACCTGACTGCACCGGCCGACCCATTGTCTCAGCCTGCTCCTGCCCCACCGAACTCATCTCTGCATACCTCGACATGGTCCTGTCCCCCTTAGTCCAAGAACTCCCCACCTACATTCGCGACACCACCCATGCTCTCCACCTCCTCCATGACTTTCGCTTCCCCGGCCCCCAAGGCCTTATCTTCACCATGCATATCCAGTTCCTATACACCTCCACCCCCATCACGAAGGCCTCAAAGCTCTCCGCTTCTTCCTTTCCAGCTGACCAACCAGTAGCCTTCCACTGACACGCTCCTTCGACTGACTGAACTGTTCCTCACTCTGAACAACTTCTCTTTCCAATCCTCCCACTTCCACCAAACCTAAGGTGTAGCCATGGTCACCCGCATGGGCCCCAGCTATGCCTGCCTCTTTGTGGGATAGGTGGAACAGTCCATCTTCCACAGCTAAACTGGCACCACCCCCCACCTTTTCAACCGCTACATCGAAGACTGTATCGGCGAAACCTCGTGTTCCCATGAGGAGTTGGAACAATTCATCCACTTTACTAACACCTTCCACCCCGACCCCAAATTTGCCTGGAGCGTCTCAGACTCCTCCCTCCCCTTCCTAGACCTCTCTATTTCTATCTCGGGCGACCGACTCAACACGGACATTTACTATAAACCGACCGACTCCAACAGCTACTTAGGTTTCACCTCCTCCCACCCTGCCCACTGTAAAAACGCCATCCCATCTTCCCAATTCCTTCGCCTCCGCAGCGTCTGCTCCCAAAAGGACCAATTCCAATACCAAACAACCCAGATGGCCTCCTTCTTCAAAGACCGCAATTTCCCCTCAGATGTGGTTGACGATGCTCTCCACTGCATCTCCTCCACTTCCTGCTCCTCCTCACTTGAACCTCGCCCCTCCAATCGCCACCAGGACAGAACCCCACTGGTCCTCACCAACCACCCCACCAATCTTCAGATACATCGAATCATCCTTCGTCATTTCCGCCACCTCCAAACAGACTCCATCACCAAGGATATATTTCCCTCCCCTCCCCTATCAGCGTTCCAGAAAGACCACTCTATCTGCGACTTCCTCGTCAGGTCCACAAAACCCACCAACCCAATCTCCACTTCTGGAACCGTCCCCAACAACCGCAAGAAATGCAAAACTTGCGCCCACACCTCCCCCCCTCACTTCCCTCCAAGGCCCAAAGGGATCCTTCCATATCCGTCACAAATTCACCTGCACCTCCACAGACATTGTTTACTGCATCCGCTGCACCCGATGTGGCCTCCTCTACATTGGGGCCGCTTACCTGCGGAATGTTTCAGAGAGCACCTCTGGGACACCCGCGCCATCCAACCCAACCGCCCTGTGGTTGAACACTTTAACTCTCCCTCCCACTCCGCCAAGGACGTGCAGGTCCTTGTCCTCCTCCATCGCCAGACCATGGCAACAGGACGCCTGGAAGAAGAGCGACTCATCTTCTGCCGAGGAACCCTCCAACCACATGGGATGAACTCAGATTTCTCTAGCTTCCTCATTTCCCCTCCCCCACCTTATCTCAGTCCCAACCCTTGGACTCAGCATCGCCTTCTTGACCTGCAATCTTCTTCCCGACCTCTCAACCCCCACCCCCTCTCCGGCATATCGCCCTCACCTTAACCTTCTTCCACTCATCGCATTCCCAACGCCCCTCCCATAAGTCCCTCCTCCCTACCTTTTATCTTAACCTGCTTGGCACACCTAGCTCATTCGTGAAGAAGGGCATATGCCCGAAAAGTCGATTCTCCTGCTCCTTTGATGATGCCTGACCTGCTGCGCTTTTCCAGCAAGACATTTTTCAGCTCACACCTGGGATAATCCATCAGACTGCCATTACAACCAAGCCAATCTATGTTTCAGTGCTGGACGAGTTAACATGCCAGTTTCAGAACCATTTGTGCCTAAAGCTGATGGCAACCCGCTGAACCTACCATAACTGACTGCATGCAATCCAAACAGTAGAACTGACATCTGATAGACAGGGTGCAATACACCCGTGGCCAACTGACCAAAGGTCCTGCCACATTCAGTCATAAATATCGATGGACCATGAAACAGCTCACTGTCGGAGAGGGCTCCACAAATATCACCATCCTAAATAATGGAACAGCCCCGTACATCAATGTAAAAGACAAGGATGCAGTATCTGCACCATCCCCAGCCAGAAGTGTTGACTGGATGATCTACCTCACCCTCATCATGATGCCAAAAGAATCGCACATGCCAGTCTTCAATTAATTTGATTCACTGTACGTGGCATGAAGAAACAGCTGAACACAGTAGATACGAGAAAGGCAATGGGCCGTGAGGCCATTCATGTAATAGGACTGAAGACTTGTGCTGCACAACAGGCCGTGTCCCTGGGGAAGCTGTTTCATTCCAGCTCCAACTCTGACATCTCCCTAGCAATGTGGAGTTTTTCTCAGCTATGTCCAGTCCTCTAAGGGGGAATACATACAATCCGACCAATTATCACCCCCTCAGGGCCATCACGACTGTCAAATGGTGGGAGTTCTTTTGACACAGCTGTCAAGCAGCACAGAAATAACCTGCTCAGTGTGGTTTCCGATAGATCCCCATGTGGAGATGGTGCCTTTGTGGAAATGGCACGGCATTGCTAATCTAGACCAGGCTAATGCTCTGGCAGATGGTGGATGTTAAAAACAACTAATAAAATATCGAGATTTGAAATCTGGTGTCAGTAACAGTGACCCTGAAATCAATGTCCATTGTAAACTTCAATTTGCTTCCCCAATGTACTTTATGGAAGTGAATTCTGTTCTGGTGAATTCTATGCTTTCCTGGCCTGGCCTAAAAGTGACTCCAGATACACAGACATGTGATAAACTGTTCAATGGTCTCAAAACCGGTCAAGAAAGACACTAAATTGTACTGATGTGCTCCGAGGTTTGGAAGGGTAAAACCGACAGAACATCCAGCTGCAGCCTCAGTATCGGAAAAGGGAATGGAAAACACAGTCCTGTTGACCTCGCAGAAACTTCCTTCCTAATATCTCTGAGCTTGTGACAGCCGTACCCCAGCTGTCTCCTGATCCCTTTAGTGTCTAGAAATCCATATTTATAGCCCGTGCTTTGGCTTCCACAGCCAGATGCGGTAGAGGATTTCCCAGGGTCACCGGTCTCTGAGGGCACCATTCTCATCTCAGTACAGAGCGGCCTGCCTGCACCTAATACTGTGACCTCTTGTTTTAGACAACCCAGCCAGGGGAATTATCATCCTTGCTTCCAATCTGTCTCGCCATGTCAGTGTTTTAAATATTTCATTGAGATCTCCACTCATTTTCCTAAATCCAAAAGAATACAGGTCCAGTCGCGACAAACTCTGCTCCCTCAACAAATCTCTCATCCCAGAAATCAGTCTGGTCATCCTTCGTTGCACTCCCTCAATGTCAGGTTTGTCCTTTATTAAGTAAGGAGACCAACATTGCACGCAATACAGCAAAATGTTCGAGATGGGCGTCTCCCCAAGGGTCTGTAGAGTTGCAGTAAGACAACCTTACTCCTGTGTTCAAAACCCCTGAAATGATGGTCAACACAGCCTTTACCTTCCTACGTGTTTTGTGTTTCTGCAATATTGGTTTCATGACTGTTGTACGGGGAGATCCTGAACATTTTGCAATGCTGCAGCAAGCTACTTGTTGGGTCTGTGTACGCTGGTTAGTGTGCCAATATCATTCCCAGTATTGACTTCTGGCTTCAGAACTTACTGCCCTGAACTGACCATGGAGGTCTGCACAGAAGAAACCAAAAAGGCATAAATCCCTTTAAAGATCAAAATGTTTCGCCCAATCCATTTTCAAATTATAGGTTGCTGTTCTATTGTTTCCACCAAAGTACACACTGTCACATCCACCTCCATTGCTCTTCATCTGCCACGTATTTGCCCATTCACTCTACTTGTCGCAATCACTTTGGAGTTTTTTTTTAAATATACTCCTCGCCCACTAACGATCCGACATCATTTAGCGCCATCAACAGACTAGGTTATACTGCATTTGATTCTCTCAAACAAATGTTTGTGATGTATTGGGAATAGCTGGAGCCAAAGCACCGATCCCTGCGACACCCAAAGATCC
This sequence comes from Chiloscyllium plagiosum, assembly GCF_037043375.1. NCBI lineage: Eukaryota > Metazoa > Chordata > Chondrichthyes > Orectolobiformes > Hemiscylliidae > Chiloscyllium > Chiloscyllium plagiosum. The sequence continues at coordinate 113,962,103 of NW_028270156.1, forward strand.
TTGCACTTCAAAACAACATGTTCTATTCCTGTTCACTGTTTCCTGTCAGCTCTCCCATTTTAGCCCCGACCCTATAACATTTGACTTTGCACACAAGGCCAGAGTTTTTACCAAAGTCTTTCTGAAAATCCAAATGCACTGCATCTATTGCTTCACCGTATGTATAGACCAGTTAGTTTTTCAAATAAAGTTCCCATTTCATGTTGACCCATTACATAAGAACAAGGAAAATTAAGAAGAACATGGCTGATCATTTCATGGCCTCAGCTCTACTTGCCCGTCCGCTCACCATAACCATTAGTTCCATTACTGCTCAAAACGTTATCTAATTGATCTTCAAACACATCCAATGACAAACCTTCAACTATTTCACTCAGCAGGAAATTCCACCGATTCACAAACGTCTTGATCAAGACATTCCTTCTGAATTCAGTCCCGAATCTGCTCTACCTAATTTTGAGACTTTGCCCTCTTGTCCTAGCTTCACCTACTACTGGAAACATCCCCTCTAATTCTATCTGATCTATATTCTTCATAAATATATGTGTTTCTATCAGATCCTCCCTCATTCTTTCAAATTCCAATCTATATATAATTCCAGTCTACTCCTAATAAGCAAACCCCTTCAACTCCGGAACCAACCTCGTGAACCTCCTCTGTATCCACCGCAGTGACAGGACATCGTTTCTCAAGTGAGGAGACCAAAACTGCACACAATACTCCTGGTGTGGTCTCACCAGAACTTTGTACAGCTGCAACATAACCTCCTGCTTTTAAATCAATCCCTTTAGCAATTCTATTTGTCTCGTTAATTACCTGTTGCAGCTGCAGACCAAATTCTGTGATTCATGGACAAGGACACCCAAGTCCCTCTGCACAGAAACATGCTGCATGTGTTTTAGCATGCAAATAATAGTCCTTTTCACTGGTATTCCGATCAAAATGGATGACTTCGCATTTATTATAATTGTACTCCATCTGCCAGAACTTTGCCCACTCATTTAAACTATTTATGTTCCTTCGTAAAGTTTCGCATTCCTCTACACACTTTGCTCTGACACTCATTTTAGTATCATCTGCAATCTTTGAAACACTACACGTGATGTCCAACTACAAATCATCCATGTAAGCTGTGAATAGTTGCAGTCCTCGCACTGATCCCTGAGGCATACCACTAGTCAATGATCAGAAACCAGAAAAAAAAATACTCATTTCTTCCCACTCATTGCTTCTTGTTAGTTAACCTATCCTCTATCCATGTTAATGCATTACCCGTAATGCCACACATCTTTACCTTGTGCAACAGCTGTTCTGGCGGCACTGTGTCGAATGCCTTTTGTAAATCTTGGTACACCGCATCTACTGGGTCTCCGTGGTCATAATATCTTCATAGATTTCCAGTAATTTAGTTAAGCATGACTTTCCTTTCATGAACTGATGCTGCGTCAGCCCATTGGGACGATTCCTGTCGAGGTGCATTGCTATTTATTCCATGAGTACACATTGATGTATTTTCCCCACTACACTTAATGGCTAACTGGTCTACAGTTCCCCACCTTTGTCTACATCTCTTTTTAAACAGTGGTTCCTGTTTTCCAATCTGCTGGAACTGCACCAGTGTCAAATTAATTTTGAAAAATTTCCACAAATGCATTTACTATTTCTACCACTAACTTTGTTAGTAAATTGTGATGCATTCCATCAGAGCCTGGAGACGTATCTACCTTTAGCTCCGTTAGCTTGCTCAACACCATCTCTTTCGTGGGAATGATTGTTTCCAGGTCCTCACCTACCTTTATCGCTTTGACAATTACTGGCATGTTACTAATGCATTTCACAGACAAGATCGACATAATATGTGCTCAAATCCTCGGCCATTTCCTCATACCCCATTACTGAATCGCACTTCTCACCCTCGAAAGGAAAATTGCTTACCTTAGCCACTGTTTTAGTTTTATATACTTGGAGAATCTTTTGGTAGTTGTCTTTATATTTTGAGGTAGTTTACTCTCATAATCTATCTTATGTTTATTTCATAGCTTTTTTGTTGCTTTCTTTTGACGTTAATATTTTTCCAAACCTTTTAGTTTCCCAGTGGTCTTTGTCATTATTTATGCCAGCTATTTGATAGCTTCCTTTATTTCCTGAGACATCCACAACAGATTACCCTTTTCCTACAGTCCTTCCATTTCCCCGTTATATACTGTTGCTGAGCACTTTGAAAAATTGCATTGACAGCCAGCCAGTGTTCATCAACGGTTTCAACTTTAAGTCTTTGCTTCCAGCCAACTTTAGCCAACTCCTCCCTCATCCTATTGTAGTCTCCTTTGTTTAAGCACAGTACTCTGGTATTGGATTTTATCTTCTTACCTTCCATCTGTATGCTGAGTGCAACCATACTTTAAGTCACAATAATTTCTCCCAATGCAATTATTTATTAATCTCATTCTATATCTCTCGAGACTAAGGCTTCCCAGTCTTGCTGGGAAGATTTGACTTGTTTGGTTTTTTTGCTTCTGTGAAGACAGAACTAATGTATTTGTTTCATAGTTCTGTCACTTCCCTGTTGTAATGCTGTATTCTCTGTAACGAATTTGCACTTGTTTTCTCTTATCTTTTCCTTTGACAGTTCACGCTTATAATTCTTGTTAATAATCTCTTCAGAAACCCACCAATTCATGTTCACACCATGCAATCACAGGAGCATAGACTCTGTTCTGTCAGAAATTTTAATTAGAAAAGGACATCAGATCTGTATACAATACTCCAGGTACATTCTCTCCAACACTCTGTGTAACTCGTGCAGAATGTCTTTACTTCTGGTCAGAATGAATTACTGTAGAAGCTTCAATCTGTACTGAAACCAACACGTGGTAGATATCACAGTGAGTCAGTCCGTGGAAAGAGAGCATGGAGCTCTACACCGCCTATATACTGATTCTCTTTAAACAAAATCAAACCTAAATTTTACCTTGCTCAATTTGCGTATGGTTCTCTCAATACACTTTTTTTTTCTCTGTTAACATACTGCATGAGTTCTTGAAAATCCTCCTGAGTGTCCAACTATACCATATTCACTGGTTTTCTATTATTTTCATTCACAAGGGTTATCTTTAAGCAAACAGTTTGCAAATTTTGACGACCCTTTCAGAAATCTAGAATCATTCTCTTGACGTTTGCTATTGATCTCTAAGTGTCCAATATCAGATTCTTTACAATAAATTTCAACAGATTCCCTCCTGTGGGTAACAGGTTAGCCGGTCTGTAGGTCTCCACTCTCCCTCCTCTTCCCTTCTTAAATCCTTGGAATGCATTCATAATCTTCCAAACTGGACATGGAAACATACAATGATCCTCAATGCAATCAATCTGTGCATTGCTGCTTTCTCTAAAATTTCAGTATGAATTGGATCTAGTCTGTCAGAATTATGAATTCTCAATCCACATATGTTTTCAAATACTACCTCATCTCTGATATGGATGATTTTAGCGTTTAGTTACACAAGTCCCATGATCACTTGGTATTTCCTCCATGAAGACTGATACTAAGTAACTGGTTAGTTTCCCCGTCATTTTTTCTGTTCTCTACAATAAGTACCACCTTCTGATCACACAACACCAATTTCAAAACAGTCTGACCTCTAGCTCGGTGCTCAACATACTGTTAAAGCAACCCATCTCACACACCCTCATGAAATCCATTTCCACAGCATTAAAATTCATTTGGGTTAACACTGTTCAGATGTAACTTGAAGTTGTCCATTTTTATTGGAGTATCCACAAACCTGGATATGTAATTTCCTGTTTTGTAATATAAACAGTATTTGTATCACAATTTCGGCTTTGAGATATAACTCCCATCAATGTTTCCTTCTGCTTGCTGTTTCTGTGCTCCACCTTACCAGATTCTGGAATCTGAGTGACATGGGCTCTGGGGAGAATAATGGCAGATTCAGGCGAGATGTTTGGTGAGACATATCCCAACATTGATGTCATCTCACCACATCTTACCCATTTCTCTCAAGTGTCATTATGACATTTTCACCAGATGTCCCGCTATGCTGTTGGAGTGAAGAAGGACAATGATCTTTCAACAATGCTATGTATTCTCTCAAAGAGCTAAGACTGCTCTAACCCGGTTGGGAACCTTACAGCAGGCTGGTGAAGTGTTGCTGCTGATGTACAGGATCTCAGTGAGATCACATCTGGAGTAGTTTGTACAGGGTTAATCTCCTCACTGGGGAAATTGGAATTAACCAGAGATTATTCCCTCAACTGATTTGTGCAATGACGGTGTTAAACGTAGAATTCCTACAATGTGGAAGCAGGCAATTTGAACCATCGACAGCACACTAATCCTCCGAAGACCATTACATTTAAATCCCACTATTCCCCCTGCCCCTAATCCAATCTCTATAACTTGGCATGTTCTTTGACTAATGCACCTTACCTGCATATTCTGGGACTGTGGAAGGAAACTGGAGTACCTGATAGAAACCCTTGCAGGCACAGGGAGAATGTGAGACAATGACTCGAGACTGAAGTTGAACCTGGATGCCTGATGCTGTGAGGCATCAGTGCTAACCACTGAGCTACCCACTGTGGGCAACACAACATGCCTGCGCAATTCAGCCCTAGAAATGTGACTTAACAGCAGGGAGATTCCGTAAGTCCCTAAACCTGTCACTGAGCAACAGAAGGAGGACATTGAGACCTTGAGCAGCTTGGTCAGGAACAGGAGCAAGACATGCAAGCCTTCGAGACTATACTGTAGGAACACCAGGAGGACATTCAGCCCATCAAGTGTGTAAAGCAGGAACATAATGAGCCCATTCAGCCACGCATGCTTCTTACACAGCAATTGGAGGAGATCATTTACAACCTTGTGAATTGAAAGGGAATGTTGAGGTTATGGAAAGGGAAGAACTTCGAACAGCCAACTTCACTAGGGAATGGAAAGGGATGAACAAACTATTGGGAATCGAAGACAAATTGTTAGAATCAGTAATTAAGGAATTATTAACCGGGAATGTTCAAATCAAACCTCAATCCATCGCAGTCAACATGATTTACTGAAGGATAAATCAGGTTTGAATTTTTGACCTATGTTATAAAAAATATCTGACAAACAAGGTGGATTAAGGGGATCCTGTAGATGTCTTAGTCCTGGACATCCAGAAGGCATTGTATAACATGCCTCACAAACGAGTAAACTGCAAAGCAAAAGCAAATTGGATAAGGAAAATGTATTTTGTTGAAGAGGCGCTAAGAAATAAAAGCCATGATATGGAGGTGTTGGTTGGGACTGGGTTGGACAACGTCAGAAATGGCAAGATACCAGGTTATAGTCCTACAGTTTGATTTTGAAAAACACAAGCTTTGTTCCCGCTGTTCGTTCATCAGGTGTTAGTGAGAGCAGAAGACATTAGACATATAATTTATAAGGGAAAGATCAGAGGGTTGTAAAGAACATGAACATGCATTTAACACATCGATGATGTCACCCAAATCTTTTATCAGTTCGAATGGAGGTGCGGGGTTTGATTGATTAATATGCAAACCTGAGAATTTATATCAAATCACTGCCTGGAGATAACTTAAGGTATTAACAACGTAAAAGAAGGGACTCCTCCGGACTGACTAGGTTATTGAGGCGTGAGGTCTTGTTTCGAGTCTATCTTTGTCTTCTCCTGGAGTCAGACTGATTTTATTTCCAAAGCATGAGTTTATAAAATACCGCATTGACGGACTGTATATGAATTGTATATTGTTGACAAATATGAAATATTGGTATGAGAGAGGGGAGTGTGTGAATGTACAAGTGAGAGACGGCGAGTGTGAGTTTGCGTGGGGAGGAGAGGAGGAGGTGCATGGGTGTATGTCGGGGGAGAGCAAGAGTGGGTATCTACCTACGTTAAGACACAGACGGATTTGGCAGATCCCTTTCCCCACACACTCACTCCGTGGTTTCAGAGCTTCTCCTCTCTGAATATCTGCTCATTTTCTGTTGTTCATGTTACAGACCCAGATGCTGTAACTACAGTCCCTATGCTCCATCCAGATTTGGGTCACCAAATCATCAGGTCTCTCTGAAGGTGAGAGGCAACTCACAGCACGACCTCCAGCAAACCATCCCCAGTCCAATCCACTAACGTTTCAATAACAGGAGACAGTCAGAAACTTCTCAGTTACAAGTTAGATGCCTCTTCCTTTATAATGATAGTCGAGGGATTCCCTCGTGTTACTGACTGCACGGTCAGCTGAGAGCGACAAATACAGGCGTTCAGTGGACACGCACGTCTCTCAAAGCTACTGGAGCCTCCTGTCCAACATGGATAAGTACATGGGACACATCAGGAAGTGAACAACAGCCCAATACACACAATTTCATTGTTTCAGAGCTTCACAATTCCAGCATTCGATACACTCAGAAGCCAAAAATAAAACACCAGGGAACGATACAGAAAAACAAACAATTAATTAACTGATAACATGTTGTGAAAATATGAATAAGGAGACAGGGGAGTGAGAGTAACTGGAGAAGTGAGACAATGGTGGGTCCAATCACAAAAATGAGAACATCAAAGGAAAACATTGGCAGATCAGTTGAAATGCTTCGTTACATCAAAATATGAATCTGCCTCACAGAACCAACCCAGGCACCATAAGCAGGGACAAGATACCAGCCGGAATGGAGAGCTGTGCAGACCATGCTAGTGGAGTACTCCATAAACTGGACTACATGTCCAGCAAGAGGACCATTGCAAACCTTTGCCACTATACTGCTACTATACTTGCACTACAGAAATTCTTTAGACGGGAAGATTTGCAACCCATGCATCAATATAAGACAAGTGATTTAGTGTGCGTGTGTGTGTGAGTGTGTATGTGTGTGCGTGTGTGTGTGAGAGAGAGAGAGAGAGAGAGAGAGAGAGAGAGAGAGAGAGAGTGTTTTGGTGGCAATAAATATGAAAATTGTTGTTTCAGAGAGAACACACGTGGAGGAAATCAGTTTAAATGAGAACAACTGACAAGGGTTCGGGAAATCAATATAGAGACACTGAGGATTGCGCCATAGACAGAGGAAACGATGTGCTTCAAAATATTAAATTAAAGGCATTACCAGACCCAGCAACAATATAAATCGATCCTCACAGAAGTGATGGGATTTTGGCGTGAGGTGAGAACCGAGCCATGGAATATCGACACAGTTTTTTAGGTTTGAATTTGGGAGTGTCAGCAAAAGATTATTGGGATCATTAAGACTACATTTCATAGGTCAGGCTTCAAATAGCATATAGAATAAGCCAGTGAAATATATTCAGGAGATGCTAATCCCCCGAAGAGGTGAGAGGCCACTCTAGATTTGGTGCTCGGAAACGAGCCAGGGCAGGTATCAGATCTTGTGGTGGGAGAGCATGTTGGTGATAGTGATCATAACTGCCTCACATTCTACATAGGTATGGAGAAAGAGTGGATTACGCAAAATGGGAAGATATTTAAATGGAGAAGAGGAAACTATGATCTGATTAGACATGAGTTAGGAAGCATGGACTGGGAACAATTGTTCCATGGTAAAGGTACAATAGTCATGTGGAGACTGTTTAAGGAACAATTGTTGTGAGTGATGAATAAATATGTCCCTCTGAGACAGGCAAGAAGGGGTAAGATAAGGGAACCATGGATGACGAGAGCGGTGGAGCTTCTCCTCAAAAGAAAGAAGGCAGCTTACATAAGGTGGAGGAAGCTAGGGTCAAGCTCAGCTCTAGAGGATTGCAGGCAGGCGAGGAAGGAGCTCAAAAATGGTCTGAGGAGAGCCAAGAGGGGGCACGAGAAAGGCTTGGCAAAACGGATTAGGGAGAACATAACGGCATTTTACACTTATGTGAGGAATAAGACAATGGTCAAAGAAAGAGTAGGGTCGATCAGGGATAGCATAGGGAACTTGGGTGTGGAGTCTGAGGAGGTAGCGAAAGCCCTAAATGAGTTTTGTGCTTCTGTCTTTACGAAAGAAACAAACTTTGTAGTGAATGAAACCTTTGAAAAGCAGGTGTGCATGCTGGAGTGGATAGAGATAGAAGAAGCTGATGTGCTGAAAATTCTCTCAAACATTAAGATTGACAAGTCGCCAGGGCCAAACCAGATTTGTCCTCGGCTGCTTTGGGAAACGAGAAATGCAATTGCTTCACCACTTGTGAAGATCTTTGCATCCTCGCTCTCCATTGGAGTCATACCTGAGGACTGGAGAGAGGCAAATGTAATTCCTCTCTTCAAGAAAGGAAATAGGGAAATCCGCAGCAATTACGGACTCGTACGTCTCACGTCTTTCGACTGCAAGGTGTTAGAAAGTATTCTCAGGGACAGGATTTATGACTATCTGGAAGAGCATGGCTTGATTAAATGCAGTCAACATGGCTTTGTGAGGGGTAGGTCAAACCTTATCGAGTTCTTTGAAGATGTGACTAGAAAAGTTGATGAGAGTCGAGCTGTGGATATGGTGTATATGGGCTTCAGCAAGGCATTTGATAAGGTTCCCAAATGTAGGCTCATTCAGAGGGTCAAGAGGAATGGGATATAGGGGAACTTAGCTGTCTGGATACAGAATTGGCTGGCCAACAGAAGACAGCGAGTGGTCGTAGAAGGAAAATATTCTGCCTGGAAGTCAGTGGTGAGTGGTGTTCCACAGGGCTCTGTCCTTTGGCCTCTACTGTTTGTAATTTTTATTAATGACTTGGATGAGGAGATTGAAGGATGGATCAGCAAGTTTGCAGATGACACAAAGGTTGTTGTAGGCTACAGCGGGACATTGAAAGGATGCATAGATAGGCTGAGAGGTGGCAGATGGAGATCAACCTGGATAAATGCGAGGTGATGCATTTTTGAAGATCGAATTTTAAAGCTGAGTACAGGATACGATTCTTGGCAGTGTGGAGGAACAGAGGAATCTTGGTGTGCAGATACATAGATCCCTTAAAATGGCCACCCAAGTGGACAGGGTTGTGAAGAAAGCATATGGTGTTTTGGCTTTCATTAATAGGGAGATTGAGATTAAGAGTCGTGAGATCTTGTTGCAGCTCTATAAAACTTTGGTTAGACTGCACTTGGAATACTGCGTCCAGTTCTGGTCGCCCTATTATAGGAAAGATGTGGATGCTTTGGAGAGGGTTCAGAGGAGGTTTACCAGGATGCTATCTGGACTGGAGGGCTTATCTTTTGAAGAGAGGTTGACTGAGCTCGGACTTTCTTTCATTGGAGAAAAGGAGGAGGAGAGGGGACCTAATTGAGGTATTCACGATAAGGAGAGGCATAGATGGAGTTGATTGTCAGAGACTATTTCCCATGGCAGAAATGACTAACACGAGAGGTCAGAGTTTTAAGCTGGTTGGAGGAAAGTATAGAGGGGATGTCAGAGGCGGGTTCTTTACACAGAGATTTGTGAGAGCATGGAATGCGTTGCCAGCATCAGTTATGGAAGCAAGGTCATTCAGGACATTTCAGAGATTGCTGTACATGCATATGGTCACAGAAATTAGAGGCTGCATACATGAGGATCAGTGGTCGGCACAACATCGTGTGCTGAAGGGCCTGTTCTGTGCTGTACTGTTCTATGTTCTATGTTCTATTACAAATAGGAATGGTTAAGCTATGGGTCAAGAATCAGCTCATGGCCAAAGGGATCAACATAGTTGTGCCTCGACTGTTTCAGCCTCAGATAATGGCCAGGGATGGAATGAAGTCAGAGGAAATGGTGGTTGTAACCAGAACAGAAGACAGTGATCTCCAAGCGTTCAATATTTAAATATTGAATTGTGGTTCATAGCTGAAACTGAGTAGGTCAACCGACAAGGCACAGTGCCAGAACGAAAGAAGGAGAGAAAGAATGAACAAGTTCACAATTGTTGTTCGTGGTGGTTGGACAGTGAATATTTACAGAGTAGAGTAAATAAAAATAACAATAATACAGTCACACATGATTAATGCAAATAATAAATGGACAGTGAAACTTACTACCAACAATATCCAGGGTAGGATAATAAAAACATTGAATAATGTCAAGTGCATATTCGATCCGCCATGGAAATGGCCACAAACGATATGTAGAAATAATCCATACATAATAAGATAAAGTCCTGTCCATTGTTGTTACATTCCAAACTAATGTTCTCAGATTCAGATCTCCCATTCTCCTTTCTCTGTAGCTGCTGATCCCTGCTAGTGCTGTTGGTGATCCACCCACTCATACTATGGGATAACACATTGAACGGTGCCTATTTTATCATTAAAATATGTAAACCCTCCACTGGGATATGTATAATCTATGGAGACTGACATTAATCACAGTCACCAAACAAACAGGTTCAGTTAACCAGTTCCTTACATCCTTTTTCACACCCCGATAAAAGGGAACATTTACTCAGTCTGGATTGAGTGGATGACGGTTGCTGAGGGGTTGATCATAAAATATTCAATCTTTTTAATCTTTCTTCCTTGTATGTAGGAATATTACTGGAACATTGCAGGGTTCCAGTGTTCCAGTATGTGTTCCACCCTGTTTATAAAAGCAGACAGGGGATAGAATAACAGACCAGATGCATAAAATGCCTGGTACGTAATTTTCTCGATTCCTTGAGTAATGCTGCTCGTAGTTTGAAATGCCCTGGCATCAAACCATTTCATAAGCTCGAGGCAACATTCAGTGCATTGAAATTGCTGCTCAGGAACAGGGAGAAACAATTCTGTCCCCAAGTGCCTGCTATAGAGATAAAGGAAGACATAGGCCTTTCGGCCTATTACAGAGGGACAGGAGGAACTGATCAGCCTCTCGAACCTGTTATTCGTTCACCTTCTCAGACCTGTATAACAAAAGGAGAGTCAGTCAGCATGATTGCTCAATTACTGAGAAAAAGAAATATAAATGTAACATTCTGACTTTGATGCTATTTTACAGAAACAGCAAAAAAGATTTCAGTCAATATGAACCGAATGGAATGTGAACAGGCCATTCAGCCCTTCAGTTCCATTGCATAGGAGCAGCAGGAGAGCACAGAGCTATTGGAGCCTGTTATTCGTGAGCAGCAGGAGGAGAGCACACAGCTATTGGAGCCTGTTACCCAATGGCAGCAGGTGGAGAGCACACAGCTATTGGAGCCTGTTACTCAGGATCAGCAAGAAAAGAGCACACGCTATTGGAGCCGTTACTCTGGGGCAGCAGGAGGAGAGCACACAGGTATTGGAGCCTGTTACCCAGGAGCAGTAGGATAGCACACAGCTATTGGAGCTTGTTACTCGGGAGCAGCAGGTGGAGAGCACACAGTTATTGGAGCCTGTTACCCAATGGCAGCAGGTGGAGAGCACACAGCTATTGGAGCCTGTTACTCAGGAGCCGCAGGTGGAGAGCACACAGCTATTGGAGCCTGTTACTCAGGCGCAACAGGTGGAGAGCACACAGCTATTGGAACGTGTAGCTCAGGAGCAGCATGTGGAGAGCACACAGCTATTGGAGCCTGTTACTCAGGAGGAGCAGGAGGAGAGCACACAGCTATTGGAATCTGTTAATCAGAGGCAGCAGGAGGAGAGCACACAGATATTGGAGCCTGTCACTTAGCGGCAGCAGGAGGAGAGCACACAACTATTGGAGCCGGTTACTCAGAAGCAGCAGGAGGAGAGCACACAGGTATTGGAGCCTGTCACTTAGCGGCAGCAGGAGGAGAGCACACAGCTATTGGAGTCTGTTACTCGGGGCAGCAGGTGGAGACTGGAACACAGGAACAGGAGGCAGTCATTCAACTGCTCGAGACTGGAACGCAGGAACAGGAGGCCGTCACTCAACTGCTCGAGAATGGGCCACAGGGATAGGCAGCGGTTATTCTCTGATCTGGTTGTGATTCCCTCATTCCATTTTGAAGAGATTCCCCTTTCTCCAGTCTCTGCTCCTTTTGATGGCCATGTTGCGGATCCAGATGCTGTCACGACAGTCTCCATGACTCATCCCAGTGGGTCACCAAAGCATCTGGCCTTCCTGAATTTCCACAGCAGCTTAAAGCACAGCCTCCAGGAAACCATCCCCAGCTTTTCCACTAACGCTCCAAAACTAGAATTAAGTCAAATATCACTCAAGTGCTTGTGTGAAGCATGGTCTGGATCAGTAAAAGTACAAGTGATACCTTGTTACTGAGCACATGATCAGCAGAGCGTTATTAACACAGGCGTTCAATTGATAGGCGCAGAGCAAGTTAGAAAGTTGTGCATCAAAACTGCTGAAACTCCACTATCCAACATGGAGCACAGGGCAAGACACCAGGAAGTCAAATAAAACACACGCTATGCTTTTTGAACATTGTTTCTAAGCTGCTTAATGTTGGAAGCTGATGCTCAGTTTAAATACCAACAGTTTCAACAGCAACAAATGGGATGGATTTGGGAAATAGACGGACGGAGAGAGACTCAGAGTCAGTGTTGTGGAAGGATGTGTTCGCAGGTTTCAAAATGTGAAGATATTTCGATAGCATCAAGCAACATAGGCTAGTATTTCCGGCAATGGTGAATTAATAGTATACTGGTGTGAGTTCAGACAGAATCATAGACACTCGGAGATGTACAGCACAGGAACAGACCCTTCAGTCTATCTCGTCCATGCCGATGGGATATCACAAATTAAACTAGTCCCATTTGCCAGCATTTGGCCCATAACAATGTAAACCCTTCCTCTTCATGTACCCATCCAAATGCCTTTTTAAATGTTGTAACCATAACAGCCACCATCACCTCCACTGACAGCTCATTCCACACATGCACCAATCTGTGTTACAAAAAGTTGGTCCTTAGGTCTCACCTGATATCCATGCCCTCTACTTTTACGAAAAAAGTTCCTGGCGATTCACCCTGTATATTCTTCTCATACCACAAGAAAAATCACCCCAACCTACTCACCCTCTCCCTATAGCTCAAATCCTGGCAGCATCTTTGTAAATATTTTCTGACTCCCTTCAAGTTTCACAATATCTTTCTGATAGGAGGAAGACCAGAATTGAATACAATACTCCAAAATAACCGAATTAATGTGCTCTACAGCAGCAACATGACTTCTCAATTCATATAGTGAAAGCACTGACCAATAAAGGCAAGCATACCAAATAGCTTCTACAGTCTTCTGTAGAACTGTAACACAACCTTCAAGGAATTTTGAACCTACAGTCAAAGACGTTTTTGTTCAGCAACACTCCCGAGGACCTTACCATTAAGTGTGTACATCATGTCCTGATTTGCATTTCCAAAATGCAGTGCCTCACATTTATCTAGATTAAACACTATTCGCTTCTCCTCAGCCGATCAGCCCACCTGATCAAGATCTCCTTGTACTCTAACGTAAACCTTCTGTGCTTTCCACTACAACATCCGTTTTGGTGTCATTGCAAACTAACCAACGATCGCTGCTGTGTTCACATCCGAATGATCTATAGAAATAATGAAAAACGGTGGACCCAGCACTGATACTTGTCGCATACCACTGGTTACAACCCTCCAGTTCGAAAAACAATCCTCCATCACCTCCTCTATCTCCTACCTTCGAGCCAATTTTGTATCCACGTGTCTAGTTTTCCTTGCATTCCAAGTGAACTAACCTTGTTAACCAGTCTACCATGCAGAAAGTTGTCAAATGCCTTACTGAAGTCTATATCGGCAATGTGCACCTCTGCCTCAATGAATCCTCTTAGTCAGTTCTTCCAAAAATCTCAGTCAATTTAGTGAGACATGATTTCCTGTGCTTAAAGCTCCGTTGACCATCCTGTATCAGTACTTGCCATTCAAAATACATGTAAACCTTGTGCCTCATAATCCAGACCAACAACTTGCCCATCACTGACGTCAGGCTCACCGACTATTCCTTACCATCCTTCTTAATTTTTTTTAAGTAATGACATCACGTTATCAAACCTCCTATCTTCTGGCACCTCACCTGTGACAATCAATGATACAAATATCTCAGAACGCGGCCCAGCAATCCCTTCCCTAGCTTCCCACAGAGTTCTAGGGGACACCTGATCCGGTCATGGGGATTTTACCATCTTTACAGGCTTTACGAGCTCCAGCATCTCTTCCTCTGTAATACAGACAATTTTCAAGATGTCACTATTTATTTCTGAAGTTCTTTAGCTTCCATATCCTTCTGCACAGTAAATGTTGATGCAAGGTGCTAGTTTAGTATCGCCTCCATCTCCTTGGCTTCTGCACATCGGCATCTTGGTGATCTTTAAGTGGTCCAAAACTCTCCCGAGTTACTCTTCTGTCCTTAATGTATTTGTACAGTCCCTTTGAATTCTCCTTAACCCTATTTGTCAAAGCTATCTCATGTCCCATTTATGGCCACCGGATTTCTCTTTTAAGTGTACCCCTACTGGCCATAGACTCTTCTCGACCGTCATTTTAAATCTGGAATTCAGAGGCTGATGACAATGATATATCTATTTTTGATTGTTTGAAAAACACAATTAGTTCGCTGATACCCTTGAAGGAAGCAAACAGCCAACCTTACCTAGTCTAGGATACACGTGACTCCAGACCCACAACAATATGGTTAACTGTCAACTGCCCTCTGGGCAATTAGTGATGGGTAATAAATGCAGGCTAAACCATTTATACTCTCATCCCGTGAATGAATACTGTAAAAACATCGACTCCTGATATCTCTACATGACATATGCTTCTCTCTTATCCGTGACCAGGCTATCAATTTCTCCAGTCCACCAGCGTTCCTTACACCTACCTGCCTTACACTTCACCCTAACAGAGGCATACTGTCTCTGGGCTCTTGACATTTCATTTTTGAAGGCTCTCTTCTTCTCAGCTGGCCCCTTATCTGTGAATATCGATTCCAATCCCGTTTGGAATTTAGAGTCATAGTGTCATAGAGATGTACAGCATGGAAACAGACCCTTCAGTCCACCTCGTCCATGCCGACTAGATATCCCAACCCAATCTAATCCCACCTGCCAGCATCCGGTCCATTTCCCTCCAAACTCTTCCTATTCATGCACCCATCCAAATGCCTTTTAAATGTTCCAATTGTACCAGCTTCCACCACTTCCTCTAGCAGCTCATTCCATACACGGACCACCCTCTGTGTGAAACATTGTCCCTTAGGTCACTTTTATATCTTTCCCCTCTCATCCTAAACCTCTACCCTCTTGTTCTGGACTCTCGGATCCGAGGTAAAAGAGTTTATCCATTTACCCTATCCAGGTTCTTGCCTAATATCATCAAATTAGCCATCCTCCAATTTAAAACATTATCTTTTCGACCCACTTCATCCTTTTCCACCTCTGTTTTAAAACTAATAGAATTATGATTACTTGTTCCAAAGTGCTTCCCCACTGATAACTCAATCTCCTGCCCCACCTTATTTCCCAAGGGTAGGTCAAGTTTATGTCCTTCTCTGTGATGGAGAGCATTGGACAAGCAACTGCAGCTTTGTGACTGTTAATGGGTTTCAACAGAATCTATGACTCACTGGGCTGAATCAAACAATAATTTGTTTCAGTGACGTTTTCATTGAATGTGACAGAGGGATTGTCTATACGAGGCTGAGTAAGTTTCCTGGTGCTATCTTATCAAACTCACCTCATTAACTACCCACCCCACCCATGGTGTCCCTTTTATTCAATACCAGCCCGATTCTCCCACCCATCATGGCTGGAGGTACTCACCATCACTCGGATGCCCCTGGATATTCTGTGATCTCTGGCACTGGGGCCATCTTCAAAAGGCCAATGGGCACACGGTTGAACTTTCTTAGTTAGAAGTTGCCCTGCACAGTTTGCCCTGAGCATGGCAGATAAGGGACAATTACAGCACGGTTTTTTTTACAGGGGTTTGGAAGTCCTGGTGGATTGGCTAGTACAGAGGTGGACCATTCTCTTCCCAGAGGCAACCACACCACCAGACCCACTGAGCATAGTCCGAGCGCACCACCTAGCTCAGTGCAGTATCTGTGGTCTGAGGAAATGTCCAGCAATACAGGACAAGCATCAATAACCTTCCCCGCTCTGTCAGGATGAGGGGCACTGTATTCTCTCTGCTCCATCACACTCACTGTATATTTGTTATAGCACCGACCACCGAACTAGGCTCATGCTCCACGATTCTCACTCTTGCACCTTCTCTCCCACTCTCTCTCTCCCAATTTCCCTCCACTATACCACCCAGACAAATAACACTATGGACTGACTCCACACTGACACCTCACCATTTCCACTGTCACACCTACACCAGAACTAAGAGCAGGGCCAGTTCCCTCCCTCCCTCCCTCCTTTTGTCCCAGTCCAGGAGAAACAGCCTGGAATAGGACAGAAAGGGTCAAGCCGGGTGGTGGAGTGCCCGATATCCGCTCCCACATCCCGCCCCCTCCGCCACCACCACATGGGGAGGACCCTGGTACGAGTCGGAGAGGAGTGGAATGCCTCGTGTGGAGATTCTGAAACATCCACGTCTCACCAAACGAGCAAGGAGCAATGTCCAGTGAAGGGCAATTCTCACTTTTAAACCACTGGAAGTTCCGTTTCCCCCGGCACAACTTAGAAGCCGTGGCCCTGATGCCATCTCTCTTTTGTGTCGATCTGGTAAAAAAAAGGAAACCCCACCATCTCGGTGGGCAGGAGGGTGGGCTCACATCACATCGTCACCACTACCTCCCAGAAATGGAGCATGGAGACTCCCTCCTACTCCTCCTCCTGTAAAAAGCTCAGATACTGAAAATAATCTGTGACATTTATTGCTGTCCTCACTTGTCCTGCCATGTTCATTAATCTGTCCTCATACATCCAGCATCCTGTGCTCCTGCAGCCCTTTTATAACGGTACAGATGTTTTATAATGTCGGTCAACGTTATTCCTACCAAATGCATCATTTCACACTGCTCTGTATTAATGCTCATCTGCCATAAAACAGAACACTGCATCAATTTGTCACTGCCCTTTTGGAGTTCCACATTGTCCTCCACACATTTTACAATTCTTCCAGGTTGGTTTCTGCAAGCATTGAAATTGCCCTACAATCACACTCCACACATAAATACTGACACACTCACTAGTGTGAACAAGCGCAATACGAAAACACTCCCCAAGGACAGACTGAAAAAAAAATTGATACACACCAGAGACCAAGTGATATATTGACAAAGTTACCGGAGCAAGAGAAATACTGACAGATACTCCATGTCTGTATTAGTGTCTGTGTATGACTGAGTGTCTCTATGTCTCTGTGTTAGTGTGTGTTTATCTGTGTGTATCAGTGTGGGGCGAGTCTGGCAGTTTCTGTGATGTTAATGTGATGTACTATCCCCCTGACATGAGTTTCTGAGGAAGTGGTACTCAACCAAAAACATTAACTTTCATTTCTGGCCACAGATGCTGACAGACTTGCTGAGCTTTCTGTTGCTGTCAGTCTCTGTTGGTCTCCCCACCCCTCTCTACAGGTTGTAATGGAGGGCGAAAATCATCAGGGATTCAGTTTAGGAAGGACAGAGGGAGTGTATCAGCTCACAGCACTATGCAAACTGAGAGCACCATCAACACACATATACGCACACACACACACTACAAACACGCACACACACACAGGCATGTACACACATCGAGCTGCACACAGACACTCACGCACAGATACACAATACTCATAGCCACCACCCCTCCACACACTTACACACACACTACAAACACGCGCACACACAGAGATACGTGCACACATACATATACAGCTGCACACAGACACACACATACTCATAGCCACCCTACACACGCGCTTACAAAGACACACACACCCGACACACACCCAGACGCAGAGAGCCACACACACAAAGAGACATACACACGCCCATGACACACACACATACGCACACAAATGCTTAAACTCGTGCAGACATATATACATACACACACACACATCCGCAAAACACACACAGCCACAGATGTCATTCGTTTCTTCATTCCAACCCCCAACCAGAACTTATCCCAGATCCATCCTTCCAACTCGGCACCTCCCTCTTGAACTTTACTACCTGTCCATCTTCAGTCCCACTATCCACTTCACCCTTTGCTTCAACCTTCACTCCACCTTCATTTAATTGTCGCCTTCCCAGCTACCTTACCCAAGCACCACCACCTTCCATTTATCGTTGAGCCCACTTGGTCTACAAGCCTCATTACTAATGATGGGATTATGCTCGAAATTCCAACTTTCATGCCTCTTGGATGCTGCCTGAAATTCGGTGCTTTTCCAGCACCACACTCTTTGACACAGACATACGCACACACAGATACAGAAGCATACACAGACACACGCACACAAACACAAAGGCAGCCATGCTTCCCACACACGAAAACATCCACACTCCCCACGCAGAGACATCCACACTGCCCACACACACATGCTCACACACAGACAGATACAGACACAGACAGCCAGGCATACACACTCAAACATGTACACACACTAACACACTAAGGCACCCACATTCCCACACACACACGCATACATTCACACCCAGACACTTACACAGACAGGCATACACTCTCAAACATACATGCACACTAACACAAGCAGACACCCCCCCCCACGAACACACATGTACACGCATACACGGACAGACACACTCAGCCAGACACACAACTATCACATATGCAGACACGCAAAAAGCACATGTACGTACGTACATGCACAAAGAAACACACACAAACACAAATACAGACACACACACACAGGCACACAGATGCACATACACAGGCATACAGACAGAGGCATACACACATTGACACATAGAAAACCCCCTTACAAACCCCCGACACACAGACACCCACACTCCTCACACACACGCAGAATCACAGATGCACACAGACACACAGGCACTCGCACGCACACACAAAACAAACACATATATTATCACACAGACACACAGAGATACACAGAGACATGCACACACCGACACACACAAACACAGACACACAGGCATGCGCACACAGAGGCAGACAGACATTGACACACGCACACACACACTTCCTGTAAAATGCAATACTTAGTACGTTACTCTTCCATATAATCTTATGTGTGAGAAAGGATTGAAGAGTCCGAAAGCAGACCAGGAGTGTGGCATTGTATCACGTTAAACAAAAGTGCGACAGACCGAGGGAGAGGGAGGGAGGGAGGCTTTGAACCCCATTTCAATGATTCACCCCAAAACAAAAGAGTTCCCATTGCTCAGAGATGCAGAGACAGAGTTACAAACATGTATACACACACTAATGCATGTACATAACATGTACAGAGAAATGGATACACACAGAGACATATAGACACACACAAATGGACAAGCGCAGACAGAAATATGCAGATAGAAACTTCGACGCACAAACACACATGGTGTCATGGAGTTATACAGGGGGTTTGGAAACGGACCTATCTGCCCATAAACACAATGCTAACGATAACCTGAAACTCGACTATCCTCACGTTCCTGGGCATGTACCATATATTTCCAAAACTTCTCGTATTCTTTTACTTTAAAAAGTCTTCTAAATGTTGTGACTTTACCCACATCCATGATTTCTCAGGACGTTCATTCCATTTACCAACCAAGTGATGTGTAAGAAAAATGAAATTCATGGATCCTGATCAGGTATATATAAGAACTCTGTGGGAAGCTCGGGAAGTGATTGCTGGGAATCTTGATGGCCTGTTCTTATCATCAACAGCCACAGGTAAGATTCTGGAAGGTACGAGATTACCAACGTGGTGATATTATTAAACAAATTGGGAAGGAAAAACCAGGGAACAATAGACCAGTGAGCCTGGCATCGGAGGTGGGCAAGTTGTTGGAGTGAATCCTGAGGGACAGGATGTGCATGTATTTCGAAAGGCAAGGACTGATTAGAAATAGTCAACATGGTGTTGTGCGTGGGAAATCATGTCTCACAAACGTGATTTTTGTTTTGTTGTACTAGCAAAGAGGATTGATGAAGGCAGAGTGGTAGACGTGATCTATATGCATTTCCATCAGGCGTCCGACAAGGTTCCCCATGGGAAACTGGTTAGCAAGGTTAGATCTCACGGAATGCAGGGAGAACAAGCCAGTTGGATACAGAACTGGCTCGAAAGTAGAAGGCAGAGGGTGATGGTGGAGGGTTGCTTTTTAGCGTGGAGACTTGTGACTAGTGGAGTGCCACAAAGCTAGTTTCACTGCTGTTGGCCATTTATAGAAGTAAATTGGATGTGAAAATAGGTGGAATGGTTAGTACGTTCACAGATGACACCAAAAGTGGAGGTGCAGTGGACAAAGAGGAAAGTCACCTCGGATTAAAACAGGATCTTGATCAGATGGGCCAATGACCTGAGGAGTGACAGATGGATTTTATTTTATGTAAATATGAGATTCTGCATTTCAGAAAGGAAAATCATGGCTTGACTTATACATTTAATGTTAAGTCCCTGGGAAGTGTTGCGAAACAAAGAGACCTTGGAGTGCAGGTTCATGATACTTTGAAAGTGGAGTCACAGGTATATAAAATAGTGAAGAAGGTATCTGATATGCTTGTTGTTGTTGGTCAGTGCATTGAATAAAGGAGTTGGGAGGGCATATTGCGACTGTACAGGACATTGGTTAGGCCATTTTGAATTCTTCATGCAATTACAGTCTCGCTCATGGAGGAAGGATGTGTGAAACCTGAAAGGGTTCAGAAAAGATTTACAAAGATGTTGCATGGTTTGGAGGCTTTGCGATATATGGAGAGGCTGAATAGGCCGGTGTTATTTTCCCGGACCACCAGCGGTGGTGCGGTCATCTTAGAGGATTATAAATTCATACGTGGAATTAATAGTGTAAATAGCTCAGATCTTTTTTTCCAGGGTAGCACGTTCCAAAGCTAAAGCGCACAGGTTGAAGGTGAGAGGGGACCTAACTAAAAGGGATCTAAGGGGCAACGTTTTCAAAGAGGAGGTGCTATGTATGTAACGAGCTGCCAGAGGACGTTGTAGAGGCTGGGACAATTACAATATTTAAAAGGCATCTGGATGGGAACATGAATAGGAAGCGTTTAGGGGGATATGGGTCAAAAGCTAGCAAATTGAACTATATTACTCTAGGACATCTGGTCAGTAGGGACGAGTTGGATAGGAATGTCTGTTTCTCTGATGGACAGCTCTATGACACTATGTCTTCTGTACAACCTACTCCTCTCATCTTAAAATCATACCCTAGTCTTGAAATCCACCACCCTAAGGAAAGGACACCAGCCATTCAACATTATCTATACTTCTCATTGTTTTATAAACCTCTATAACGTTGATAAGGTCTCTTCCACCTACGCTGCAGTGGAAAAGGTCCTTGTCCATCCAGCCTGTTCTTATAACGTAAACACTCCATTACCAGCAACGTTATGGTAAATCTTTTCTGAACAGTTTCCACGTTAATAATATCCTCACTGTGACTGGGTGACCAGAACTGGACACAGAACTTCAGGAGAGACCTCACGAATCTCCAGCACAATCTGAAGATAATGTTCCATCTCCTATGCTCAAATGTCTGAGCAATGAAGGACAACAAACAAATGCTTTCATATCCACCCTGCCTACACATGATGCAAACTTCAAATAAATATACCAAAACCACTAGATCCGTCTGTTCTACAACACTACCAATTACCTGACATTGAATTCTATATGTCCTCTGATTGCTTGTTTTACCAAATTCTGGTACCTTGTATTTATCGAAACTAAATTCCATCTGCCACTCTTCAGCCCAGTGAGTGATAGTACTGGGGAAGAAAGGTTTCAAAGTAGACAGCTGCCTTGGATCATTTCGTGCTTTTAAGAAAATGGCAGTCACACGTTACAGGTGGAAAAGAGTGATTGCTTTATTTGATCCAGAAAGAATTATCTTTCTTGATCTCTGGTGTTCAGTGGTAAGTATCTGTTCCAAATCCTTTATAGTGCAGAGTGTGTCTGCAGGCTGCTTTTCCCTCATATTGCAGATGTCAGATAATAACCACTTAAGGTGGAAATCATAGGCAAACAATTAAAGATCTTCATAGTTTGACTCGAAGGCAGAGCACATAAACTCAACATCCTATATTTGAGGTGAGTACCTTTCATCTGTTAAGCAATGTAATTCTTTTAACTGTGTAATTCAATAAAAGTAAACCAAATTTTAATTAATCCACACAGAGCTGAAAGCTGACATTTAAAATGCGACCCAAAATCTGGGAATGGTTTAAGACTTGTGTATTGAGAAATGCCCATGCAGCTGAGCCAGAGCTCTGGGTTAGATTTCTATACCTGAACTTGCGTGATAGTTTCTCTCACTCTGGACCAAAAGGTTTAGATTCAAGTCCTACCTGTCACGGAGGTATGTCACAGTATTTCTAAACAGGCTGATGAACAAACGCACACGAGAATAATTTTGCAGCTTTTGGGACTATGGCCAAGCAGTGGTAGTGTAAGCCCAAAAGTCTAGATTCAAATCCCACAGAGATGTTTCATAATGTGACTGAACAATTTGATTAAAATGACTTTAGAATTGTGATATCATGGAGAAGGAAAGGTGTCATAATTGAATTTCAGAATTTAGGCCTTAAATGACTGAAAATACAGCCATTCGTGTTGGTTGGAGTCACATTTGAACCTTCTGGAGGTTTATAACATCATGAAGACCATATTAGTGTGAATAGTCAGGGTCTTTACTCCAGGGTAGGGAAGTCCACAACCAGAAGACTTAGAATTAAGGTGAGATGGACAAGATTTAAATGGGACCTAAGGGGACTATTTTCATGCAGAGGCTGATGCATAAATGCAAACGGCTGCCAGAAAAAGTGGTGGAGGCTGGTACAATTACAACATTTAAAAGGGCTCTGGATGGGGACATGAATTGGAAGCGTTTAGATTGATATGGAAGAATTGCTGAAAAATAAAACTAAATTAACTTACAACATCTGGTTGACACGAATGAGTTCAACCAAAAGTTCTGTTTCTGTGCTGCACAGCTCTATGATTCATTGATCCAAATAATCATGATCTGTTTGTAATCTTATGTAATCTTCTTCACCTTCCACTATATAACTAATTTTGGTGTGATCCGTAAACATGCTAACCATACCTTCCATAACTCTCATCTAAATCTTTGTTATACATGTCAACCAAAAGTGGATTCAGCACTACACCCTGTGGAACGCCGCTGGTCACAGGCCTCCAGTCCAAAAGACAACCCTCCTCCACCAACCTCTGTCTACTGTCAATAAGCAGAAACACTCGCACGCATACAGACATGCAGACACACAGACACAATTCTGTTTTTTTTCAGTCAGAGGTAGATACGTTTTGATTGATAAGGGGATCAAGGGTTACAGTGAGAAGATAGGAACACTTTGTTGAGAAACATATCAGTGATGATCGAACAGCTGATCAGACTCGATGGCCCAAACAGTCCAATTCATGGTTTACACAATCGGAAATATTGACCCAAGAGAGCAGTGGAGGCTGAGTTGGATAAATACTTTAATGAACAGAGTCAATAGGAACGTGGGATAGGTTTGCGGGGCTGGATGGTCTACATCTTTCCAATTGGTTCTGCCCTAATTTCTAAAATAAAAGAGAAGGTGATTTGCTCTGAATTCATACACTTTTAAATTTAGAGGCTCCCCCGTTTAAGATTAAGAAACGGATGTTCCTATTTCCTTGTGATTGTGTTGTTTGTGGTATTCGCATCCCCCGGGAACAGTGAAGACTCGGTCATTGAAGATATTCAAGTCTGACCTTGACTGGCCTTTGTGGGATCAGGGAAATCAGTGTTCATTGACAATAGACAGGAAAGGGCTTTTCAGTCGCAAACACACCAGCCAAGATCTTTATAAACTCAACAGCCGGCTGGAGCACCTATCGATGTCCTCTCACTGCATGCATTGAGGCTGTTAGATTGGGAGAGGGAGACCCTATTCATCCAGTCAGTATCTCTGCAATGAGGAGGAGGAGCTCATTCTGCCCTTCTAATGAGATACACAGGAACAGAATGAAGGATTTGGACATAGTGTAATAGAGATATACATCAGGAAAAAAAGACTCTCTAGTCCAACTCATCCTTGCCAACCAGATGTCCTAAATTAATTTAGTCTCATTTGACACTATTTCGCCCATATCCCTCTGAATCATTCCTTTCCATATATCCATCTGGATTACTTTTTAATGTTGTAATCACACGAGCCTCCATCACTTCCTCTGGCAGCTCATTAGATACACACATCATACTCTGTGTGCACAAATTGCACCTTAGGTCCCTTTTATATCTTTCCACTCTCACCTTAACCTATGCCCTCTAGTTCTGGATTCCCTTACCCCAGGTAAAAGACTCTGCCTACTTACCATATTCCTACCCCTCAATATTTAATAAACCTCTATAATGTCCCCTCTCAAAGGCAATATTTTATTTTAATGTGTAGTGACTGCAGCAATTTTTCAAAATAGAACAAACAGCCAAAAATGAAATTAATGATGAAGATTATTGTTTGTGTTGTTAAATGGATGAATGCTAATCAAGCTAACAGGAAATCTCCCCACCTCATCAGTGTCTGTCTGGTGAAATTTGAGCAAATTACTGATATTGCAGAATAGTTCTACTACTGCATCTAAAAGACATCATTTTTGACCTGGTAACAATCCCGTCAAACGTTAGTCTATATTCTGTGCTCATCTTTTAAACTGTAAGGGATCAGGATCATTGACGGTACGAACTCCACCTGATCATATAACAACAGATGACCCGAATGGAGGACGGCTAAGCTCAGGAACAAATCGATGATCAACTACACAGTATAGCTGGAGGCGATGCAAATTTTCTAAGTGAGCCCTGGTTAGCTACCAGGAAATATGGAGAAGAGATGATTGCTTGTTTTCAGGTTGGAAAGCTGTAACTAGTGGACCTCCTGAGGGATCAGTGTGAGTTTCTGAACAGTTTACAATTTAGGTTAATGATTTGGATGAAGGGGCGGACTATATTGGATCTCAGCTTGCTCATACAACAGCATAAACATTCAATAAGATGTGAAGTGGTGGCAGAGAGTCTGCAAAGAGATACAGACAGGGTAGGGTCGTGAGCAAACCTTACGCACAAAATAAAATGTACAATGTCAGTGATGGGAAGTTTGTTTTGGAGGAAGCATAAAACAACAGTAAATTCTACAACTCCAGGCAGAATGCCGAATTCTGTGTTACAAAGGGATTCGGGGTGTGTCCTGGTAGAAACATCGCAACAAGTTCATCTATAGATGCAGGACGTGATTTAGAAAATTAATGGAATGACACTTTTTCTTGCAAAGGGTATCGAGTATGATTTTAAGGTTGTTTTACTGCATCTGAACAGCCATTGCTGAGACGGCATCTGATGTTCTGTGTGTGGGTTGTAATACCACTGAAGTAAAAAAAACTGCTTTTGAAACCTTTTAAAGATGTTTCTCTTTATTCGTTCTTGCGATGAAGGCATTATGTTTTGAACAATCAGAAGTTTCGGCTTGACAATGAGAAATGTTCTTATTGACCATGTACGATTTTGAGCTGGTGAATACCTGATGAATATTTTATCTTCTATGAGAGAATAAGACTGGGGAAGTAATTTAAGAATAAAAATGTATTCATTTATGTACGGATATTGTGAAGGTATTGAAAGTTGTATTATAAAAGTGTACGGAAACATAGAAACACATCTTCAAATCTAATGGGGCGATTTGTTATGAAAGAAAGGACTGTGTCCCCGACGGCAGCAATGATGTACCTACATGGAGCAAGGAACGTGATGGAATCGTACAGTTCAGAAACTGTTCAAAGAGACCTCATTTGGTCCAGTTTGCGACTGGATAACGTTAATTTGTGATTCAACTCAGGGAGTGGCGAAATATAACCTTCCTGAGAAGAAACAGCCTGTTGCTCCCTCTCTCTCCGTCTGCCTTTTCACAGCAATGTGTGTGACCTGAAAGCTCTTCAGTCATCTTCACCACTCATGGAGGATTCCTTTCGAGGAATCACTGGAATCACCTCACTGTCTGAAGTAAAGGGAACTCAGCTAAATCCACCTGTTCCAGGAGGTTATCCCATTACCAGTAGCTTGTAAGAGCAGAACAGCTCCATAAGCTGAATGATATTTGGAACAATCACTCATGTTTTCTGTCATCATGACTTCAATAAATATTTGATCATAGTTCTTTCAAGTTAATCTCTGCATAGATTTTGTTTTTCAGTTTGTCATCAAACGTGTGCATGCGTCAGTATTTTTAGAGAGGGAAACATCGGTTCTCAGATTTGCACGATACAAAATGTTTGTCATTCATCTTTCCATCGTAGTTTGAGTCATAAACTTGTCAATTGTAGCAGATTAAAGAATCCTACCTGACTTGTTCCTAACTCTGACCCAGTCTGAGACCTATATTATTGGTCATATCACCAAGTTATTTATATTAACATTTACAGTGATCAGTGGAAGTATGGGATGAGGAAGGGACATAGTGACCTAAGTTATTGATTGATGAGCCTGACGTGGGTACGTTGCTGGAGAGGATTGTGAAGGATAGGATTTACATGCAATTACAGATGCAGCTACTGATTAGGGATAGTCAACATGACTTTGTGCATGGGAAATCGTGTCTAACAAAATTGATCGCGTTTTTTGAAGAGGTGGCAAGAAAAAATGAAGGCAGTTTGGTAGATGCTATCCGTACAGTCCTCAGCAAGGTATACGACAGGATTCCACATGGCAGACAAGTTCGTATGGTTGGATGACAAATGGATCCAAGATGAGCTAACCAATCGACTACAAAATTAAAATTAAGGTAGGAGTCAGAGGGTGGTAGGGGACAACTTTTCAGACTGGAGCACTGTGACCAGTGGTGTAACACAAGGTGCTGATTCCACTGCATTTGTAATTTATATAAATTATTTGAATATAAATATTTGTCTTTTTATTATGTTTATCGATGATATCAATATTGGATGTGCAGTGGTCAGAAAGATTTACCTCTGAGTTTAATGGGACTTCGATTAGATGACCAAGGAGTAACAAATGGGGTTAAATTTAGACAAATGTGTAGTGTTGCATTTTGATAAGATAAAACAGGGCATGATTTACATAATTAATGGTGGAGCCCTGGGGAGTGTTGTCGAACAAAAAGGTGTAGGCTCATAGATCCTTGAAAGTGGAGTCGCAGGTCGACAGGGTGGTGAAGAAGGGGTTTAGGTTGCTTGCCTTTATTGGTCAGTGCTGAAAAATGTGTTGCTGGAAAAGTGCCAGCATCTCCAGCATTTGCAGTCGTCACTTTCTCTTCCTTTTTTTGGTCAGTGCATTGAGTATGCGAGTTGGGAGATCATGTTTCGACAGGGCAGGATATTGGTGAGGCCAGATTTAGAATACTATGTTTAATCCCGTTCTGTCTGCTATAGGAAGGATGCCTTCAATCTTGAGGGGGTGCAGAAACGTTTTACAATGATATTGTCGAGCATGGAGGGAATGATCTACAGGGAAAGGCTGGGCAGACTAGGGCTTGTTTATTGTGGAACAACGGAGGCCGAGGTGTGTAAAATCGTGAGTGACATGGACAATCTGAAAGCAAGGTCTTTTCCCCTGTATCTGGGAGTCCAAAACTATAGGATAAAGGCTTAAGGTGAGAGGAGAAAGATCGTAAAGGAACAAAATTTTCATGCAGATTGTGGTGTGTGTATGGAATGAGCTGTCAGAGAAAGTGATGGAGGCTGGTACAATTTCAACATTTAAAAGGCATCTGGGTGTGCATTTTAATAGGAAGGATTTAGAGGATATGACTCGAGTTCTGGCAAATGGATTGAGATCAGATTGGAATGATTGGTTTACGTAGACAGGGTTTCCTGCTGTACGACACTGTAAGAGAGATGAGAAGTAATTCTAAAGGGGCCTTTTGAGTGAGAATTCTCTTTCCCAAAGGTATGTCGTGCCTTTTTGTTTACATTTATTTAAACTGTATTCGTTAGGTATTTGACAGAGATTGACTCATGGATAATGGGATACAAACAGGATAGTGGGGCTGAGACCATAACCTGATCATCCACAAACTTAGTGCCTGGTAGAGAATTCTCATAGAGTTTAACGACCTAATCCTGGTTCTGAGTCTGATGTTCTGATTTTCCATTCAGACCCTCAAACCTGCTAGAGAGGAGCAGTTGGAGGTAACGTACTGGAATAGAGAATTCCTGACGTTCACTACTCTCTGCTTGAAGAATCCACTGCCTGTTCCTACATCATGGCCTATCAATATGAGCGATAGAGATGAATAGAAGGTCTCAGCTAAGAATAAATGGCCATGATATCTAGACAGTATTTAACTGATGATAACATCAAGGAGGCTGATCAAAATTACACTTCATCAGATTCTATTGCAAACTCTCCAGTGTTTGGAATCATTCACAGCACAAGGGAAGATGTTTCTCATCATTGGGCATCAATCGTCTCAGCCGTGGGAAATCACTGCAGGAGATCCTCAGTGTAGCTCCCTCAGCTCAGGCATCTCCAGTTTGTCAACAGGGAATCCCTGCAGTGTGGAAGCAGGCTACTCATTCCATTAAGTTTGCATCAATCCGAAGTGAGGATATTCACTCTACAATATTGAATATTCAGATTACACAATATTCAATATTCAGAACACTTCATCATCTCTCAGTCTTGGTTGAAACAAGACTGAGACAACGTTCAAGCCTATGCTGTTAATCTGTCGGTAGCATTCATGGAACAGTGCTGCAGATTTCTACAGTAAAAGGAGGAGTTCAATCAGTACATCAATCTGCCTTCGCAATAATGTGGGGAAGCCATTCAGCCAATCAAAACTGGGCAAGAAGAGGGACAGCCCATTCAGTCCCTCCCGGCGGATACACAGAAAGACAAGGACTTTGCTTAGCCCCACACGTCACTTACACGGGATCTGAACCAGGCCATTTTACACCTGGAGTCACGTACAAAGGAATAGGAAGAGGTCATTCAGCTTCTCAAATTACTAACACAGGAACAGGAAGGTGTCAAAGACGCTCCAATATCATAAACACATGAAGCAGGATCTGCACAGAGGGACTGTTCCATGTTATTCCTCCTGGTGTCATTACCTATAATACATCCGTGTTATGTTAGCGTGGTTGTTTGGCAGTGGGAATTAAGCCATTTTTTAAATCAGTCTCAAAAGCCTCTTCCACAGCTGAGTGATGTTCTTTCTGAAAGCCAAGTAGGTGAGGAATGGCTATCT
Source organism: Chiloscyllium plagiosum (assembly GCF_037043375.1). NCBI lineage: Eukaryota > Metazoa > Chordata > Chondrichthyes > Orectolobiformes > Hemiscylliidae > Chiloscyllium > Chiloscyllium plagiosum. The sequence continues at coordinate 113,991,385 of NW_028270156.1, forward strand.
CTTTCAGATTGAAGGTATTATAACTTCTGACAGGATTATGAACAATGTAACTTTGAGTGCAGGGTCACACAGTAACTGCGCATTAAAGTACATTCAGAGCCCGTACATCTCTGTCAATCGAAATGAGTGTCCTGCACAGGCGCGAAAACTATTGGGAATCGAGAATCCTATTGAAAATCTGCAGTTTCTCACCGTGTAAATGGTTGTTTAAAACATGATAATGAGTGTCTGTCCATATCCATCAAGTTTCAAATTCTTATTCTCTCACAGTGCTATAGGTTAAACAGATAGTTACTGCACTACCTCCTGATGGTCCCATCATGCTAGGGTTCAGTCTGGTGAAAATCATTTGCACTATCTCTGTGACATGGAGATCATTCTTTATAAAGCAGACTCGGTCTGTACACAATACCCCAAATATTCTTTAAAAAAAAAACGACCATTGAGTAAGATATATTTAGTCTATTACTTTAATAATTTTGCTCAACACCCTATATGTCCTTTCCTGTTATAATTACTTGCTGCCCTATATGAATTCTGTTATTGACTTATAACCAAGGGCATCCAAGTCCTTTTCAACAACAGCACTTCCCAAACTCTCACCATTTAATAAACAATAATGAGAATCACTATGTTTGTTGTTTCGCTCTGATTCATTTTATACCTTGTGATAGCCATTGCCCAAGCACTGATCCTTCTGATACACCACAAGCCTTCCACATATTTTGTCCTTTATCCAATTTTTAATCTATTCAGTGTATTCCACCGTACCTACCCATGAGTCTAATTGTCTCCACTCACCTGTATTCAACCATGTCAAACTTCTTCTGAAAATTCAAACACTCTACTCCCACTGCTTCTCAATTGTCGATGTCAGAACGACAATCTCCACAAACTGCAGAAGGTTTAGCAAAGTTAATTTCCCTTTCCCGAATCTAGGCTGAATCGACCAAATCATATCATTGTTCTCCAAGTGTCTAGTTGTCACATTCCTTATAAAAGGTTCCAATGCTTTTCTCGCAGCTGACACCAAACTATTTAGTTTTCGGTTTTCCCTCTCCGTACTGCTTTCAATAGCTGCTTTCCAGTCTGTAGCATCCTTTCCAGAATCTAACCAGCTTTGAAGAATAATCAGTAATTCTTTCACTAGCTCTGTTCCCACCTCTTCAATACTCCTGGATGTAGCTCATCTGATGCATCAACATACCAAACTTCAATTTGATTAGATTTTCAAAAACATACTCTTCATTAATTCTAGTTTCCTGCAGTTCCTCATTTTGACCAGTCCCCCGTTCCCTAGTATTTCTGAAAGTTAGTTTCTTTATCTTCCCCTGTGGAGACAGAACCAATGCTCCCTCACATCGGCAGTGGGCTTCTATCAGCTAGTGATATGTCGGAGGACTGCACTCCAGAGAAGGTGCATATGTTACCCACTCCTGCCTGGAATGTTCCAGAATCAATGCAGTTCATGTCATGGTGAGTGTCAGCACAGTCCTATCCCTCGTGTGAAGCTACAAGTTATACTGAAGGAGACGACACAGCTCAGTGGCCACCTTATTTTTAAACAAACTGGTTTCACACTTTACTCTTGGAATGGGTCCAACTTAGAAACATATTCCTTGAAATCCCAGGGAGGATAGTACAGTACCCTGCCCCTCCTTGTGTACAGAGCTTCCCTTCTGTGCAGTCTCAGCTCCATTTATTTACCATGCAGTGCTCATATCTCGTCCAGAGTGGGGTCTCCAAACCCTCAGGTCTCTCTGAATGGACCCAGCAGCAGACAATACAAACCCGAGAAAAGCGTCCACAGAACCTCCCCTTACTTTGTAATGTCAGGAGCAAGTGAAACCCCCCCCCCCCCCCCCCCCCACACACACACACAGTGCATGCATTCGGTGTTGAAAATATTTCTCTTCTGAGCGAATAAAAAGCCGTTACATGACTGCACTGTCCGAAAGTAACAGTTCCTCTCTCCAAAGAAGCAGTTGACAATATAAAATTACGTTTCTCTGCATCTCAGCAACTATAACGACAGCACCACCATTTCCGATAGAGTTGATCAGCATACTCAGGGAACAGAGATAGAGAGAATATAATTCAATGTAAATAGGGACCCACCTAAATTGGCATGATATTCAGGAATATAGGAAAATGGAAAATGTTAGAATAAGCTCCCATTTTATTTTCCTTCATCATCATTCCCTTTATTTGCTTTTCATCTCTCTCTCTCTCTCTCTCTCTCTCTCTCTCTCACTGGACATTTATCCATCCATTCATCTAATCTCACCCTCACTCATCGAGCCATCCCGGATATAAAAATATTATTTGCCAGTTGCTTTCAGTTCTGATGTAGGGTCGCTACACTCGAAACGTTACCTGCTTTTCTCCTGGCCGAGGCCGCCATACTCGTTGAGATTATCCAACATTTTCAGATGCTGGGGGATTTTATTTCAGATCTCCATCACCCACTTTTCCTTGGTTTATTTCACCTTTAATGTTGTTGTTTACCGGGATGCCAGCATCACTGGCAAGGGCAGCATTTTCAGTCCATCAATAATTGCTCTTGACTGCGAGGCCATTTGTCACGACAATATAGAGCAAAACATATTGTTGTAGGTCTGCAATCACACTTAGATTCTTTACTAAAGGCTATCAGTGAAATAATAAAAGAAATCCTGATGGTTTATGGTTGCTGTAAGTAATATTAGATTTCTTTCCAATTTTTGTCATACGAATTTAAGTTCTATCATTGGATCGGTAGGATTTGAAACAATGCCTTTAAAGTCACAACTTGTGCCTCTGAATTACCCTTCCGGTGAGTTTATTACTCTGATATGGTGTCCTTATTATGGAATAACTGGAGAGACAGGGAAAAGTTTATTGTCAAGATATTTTTATCTGGAAGAGTAGTTAGAAGAAATGTGGAGCCATAAAATCGGAAGTTAACAAGGGGACAGATGACAGCTAATTCAGCAATAGTACTGAGGCTGAGAGAATACAGAGACACATAACAGTCCAGGGCTAAAGGAAGACTTAAGGGTCTGAACAGCCTTGTTCCTTCTTAGATGTTTATGAGTGAGGAGTCTGAAATTGATGGAAATGGATTTTGTGACTGAAACTAAGAATAACAGTTTATGCATTTGTTAAATATAAATAACTGAAATAACAATAGCTTTCACCATTGCTTTTAGAATTGACAGGTATAGGCTTACCAGGACCAGCAAAAATAGTGTGGATGGGGTAGTAACCTGCCTGAATAATCATCAGTACGGCTTCTATCAGCAACTCTAACCATGGCCAATCTTGAACAAGATAGTAAAGACACAAGGATAAACTCCTGTCCATTATTAGAATATTCCAGCCTAATGTTCTCAAATTCTGATACATTGTTGGAGCATTCCCCACTAATGTGCACAGATTCTGATCCATCGTTGGAACATTCCAGTCTATTGTTGTAAGATTCTCTTTCTCTCCCTCTCTCTGTCCTGCAGATACAAATCATCTTCAGGATGACGCTGTTGCTGATACTATGGGATAACAGGTTGAAGGACGCCCCACATTAAGAGAAGGGGAAACCTTCCAGTGATGCAATTAGGGTCCATGAAGACTGACATCAATCACAGCTCCAATTAACCTCCTTTCATTACAACCCTCATATGCCACAATAATACTAGGTTTGGGTGGGATGTTGACATCGCTGACTATTGGGTGAATGGCACATCTCCAATTGTAAAGTTAGAAGTGAGGCAGAGAGCCGATACTTTCTCTTCACAAGCTCGATGTTTCTACTGTTTTTTGGCAGAATTGGAATTGCCGGGCTCCCGACGACGTTTGTGTCTGATCACGAGGCCTGCTGCATCCTTTCGTTTTATTTATGTTTGACTTTGACATTTTTCTGGCCATGACTTAATGGCTTAGGTGGGGTTAGGCATTTTTGAGAGACTCATACAGTGCCATATGTAGTGTAGATACAGTCCATTCCTTGTGGTCCTTGCAGCCACGACCTAGTCCTGTGGAGTGATGGTCAAGTTCTCCCAGAACCAGGATTCTTAATTTTACCTTTCGCCAGTTATTGCTGGTGTCTCAGCAGGGTTGGAAGGATGCTATACACTCTCTCTGAGATTTGTCTCAGAATTGTATTTTGATGTGCTTTCCTCCTGGATTGGCGAACTGCTTGTGAGACAATCTGTTTCCTGAATGTGCTTTTAACAAGTGTGTGTTTATGGGATGTTACCATATTGGAACAGTAACTGTTTAGCAGTTAAATAAACTGTTATTCTGGTAAGTTTTCCAATAATTATTCCAAGTTTCTCTTCTTGCTGTATTTCGTCGACAGTGTTTGAATAGATTGTGTTTTGCTGAAAGTTGAATACTTCTACCAAGCGAATTGTATCTGAAACACAGCACCTCGCATTTACCTTTAAAATAAGAAAATGTTCGGGTCGATACTACCTTTTCCATGTATTTTTAGGGGATCTGCTCGGGTCCATAACAAGTGGGACAGATATTTACACTTGACTTGGGTAATTACTTCATGAGCAAAATGTTGCAGAAATATGGGGTTTGACAGCAGAATGCGCCGTGCTGGAGGAGTGATATCTCTATCAGGAATTAGACCGGATACTTAATCCACCTCACAGACCCAGCCCAGACAAGTATAAGCCCAGATGAGATATCTGCTAGCATGGAACACTGTGCAGACCAGGCTCAGTACAAACCAGCGATCTGTCCAGGATGGAATATTGTACAGATCAGGCTCAGTACAAACCAGCAATCTGTTCAGGATGGAATACTGTGCAAGTCTCACCAGTCCACAATCTATCCCTCCAACATGAGGAGCACTACAGACTACACCGGGGTATTGATTCAGAAACCCGGACGAAATGGTCTGTCCAGCATGGACATGCAGTATGCAGCCCACAACAGTGTCTTGCTCTACAAACGCGGACAAGGTACCTGTTCAGTATGAGAGCTGTACAGTGGATAGCAGTGAATTGGTTTTTAAACTAGGGGCAGTTACCCTCCCAGCATGTAGTGCTGTGTACATCACCCCAGTGCATTGCTCAGTAACACTGTGTTAGATCAATACCCAGCGTGGGGAAACTTGCAGCCCATGCTGGAAGTGACAAGATGTGCAGCTCCCATCCATTTCCACCTCCATATCTCCATTGTGCCATGACAAACGGTGCTGTGGGTATAAACATCACTGACACAGAGAGATGGTTGGGGGGTGGGGGTGGGTTAGACGAGTTTAAGTACCAATAAGCAAAGGAATTTTGTAAAAAAGAGAAAAGGTCATAAAGAGACAATTTCATGGAAGGTCAGAAATTTCAGAATGCTGAAATAAAGACATTTCGGCAGCATCCTGCAACATGAGCCATTCTTCTCAGGAATAATGGGTGAACGGGATATCAGCATGAGTTCTGATGTTGGAGATTTTGATGAGCATTTCTTTTGCAGCTTTATAACTGGAGTGGCCTCAGCAGAGTCTTCGACTTATTGGACTGAATCTGACAATAATTTGTCTTAGTGACATTTTCTTTGAGTGTGACAGAGGGATTATCTGCACGAGGCAGAGCTAGCTTCCTGGTGATATCTCATCGGACACACCTCATTAACTACCAACCCCACCCCATGATGTCCTTATCATTCAATACCGTCCCAATTCTCCCACCCATCATGGCTGGAGGTACTCGCCATCGCATGGATGTCCCTTGATATTCTGTGATCCTTGCACTGATGCCATCTTTAAACACAAACGGGCACATGTTTATGCTTTCTCAGTTTGGATCTGCCCTGCATGCCAGATAAGAGGCAATTGCACCATGTTTTATCGGCTGGGGGAAGATGGATGGGCTACTACAGACGGGGACCATTCTCTTCCCAGAGTGGGGCACACCACCACATCCTCGGAACATGGTCTGAGTTTACCAACCCAACTCAGTGCTGTATCTGCAGTACGAAGAAATGTGCAGCAATACAGGGACAAGTATTAATAAATTTGCCCACTCTGTCAGGATAAGGATCACCATATTCTCTTGTTCCCTCACACTCATTGTTACAACACCTACCACTCTCACTACTGCATGCAGCACCTTCCCTTTTTCTCTGACTCTGTCTCTCTTTCGCTCGCTCTCTCTCTCTTATCTTTGCAATACCCCCAGAAGGTGGCAGAATATTCTGGATCATGCCAATTATAGAATGTCCAGATAATGTTCTAAATAATTCCCATTTTCAGAAAAATGTCGATGTTCCCGTATGTGACACATAAAGTGGAGGAGTAGAAATGTACGTTTTACAAATCCCACATTACTCAAATCCATCATGAGACTATTCAGCACTTCAAACGTGCTCTAGCATTTAATAAGATCGCGGCTGATTTGATGGTTTTCTCAGCTCCGTGCTACAGGAATGTTCAGCCATTCAACCCTCTGGGTTCCTGTCGCGAACCAGACGACACTCAGGCACTTCTACCCCGGTTTTCTTCAAGCGCCTGTTCGAGGGCCTTTCCCACGGGGATTGACACTTCAAACAATATATTCCATCAGCTTTTTACTTCTACATAATGTTATGCACATTTACACAGACCCATCAAAAATATGCTCTTATTTAATGATTGTTGATATCCAATCGCAATTAGTCACTCTGATTACTTCACTTCCCTCACCTCATTATATTCAGCCAAAGACAGTTTTAATCACTTGTCTCCTTATAAAATACAACTTCTGGCAGAGAAAAGTTTTGTCCTCAGCCGTTATCTTGACCGTTTTCTGAATTGCATCTTTTGTCCTTGTTATGAAAGGTTCCGTTGCCCTTTGTCTGTGACTGTTTCTGTCTGTAACAGTTATACTGTCTCCCACTCAGTTAGCTGGACTGCTGGTTTATGATGTAGCGCGAGGCCAACAGCGCAGGTTCAGTTCCTCACACTGACAGAGGTTACCATGAAAGGAACGCTCTCTCATCCTCACCCCATCACCCGAGATGTGGTAACTCTCAGGGCAAACCACCACGAGTGTTCTCTCTCTCATGACAGAGCAGTCCCATGGTCATTTGGAACTGTATTATATCACTGTTAACATTTTAAAATGTCATCTATGTTATAATTTAGTTTTGCGTTATATTCCTGTATGTTCTGCAGCCATTTCATTTGTACCACACTGCGCATTCCTGCCCATTTCACAATAATTCTTGACTCTGTTGCTATTTATGAACCTTCTGTCTGTGCTCCAAAATCATTCAATATTTTTTGCCTCTAATGCTCTGCGTGGAAGAGAGTTCCAAAGACTCCTTACCATAATTCCATTGGAAGCAGTTCAGAGATGTTTCACTTCATGTATTCCATGGATGAAGGGTTTATATTATGGAGGCTTTAACTGGTTACTCTTGGAATGAGAGGTGTGTTTGTTGAAACATACAAGACCTCGAGGACCGTGGATTAGATAGATACCCACTAGGTGTTTGTATAATCTCAACTAGTTGTCATTGTCATAAAAACTCTCTAGATTGGAAGCAGGACATTCTGTCCATCGGGTCCACATTGACCCACCGAACAGCATCTCACATAGCCCTGTCCCCAAACCTATGCATGTAACCGTGCGTTTCCCATGAGAAATCCACATATCTATGGGCACGATAAGCAATGGCGCATGGCCAACCCACTCTCAGCTGCACATCCTAGGACTTTGGGGGAAACTGGAGCAATGGCAGGAAAGCAACACAGACATGGAGAGAATGTTCAAACTCCACATAGGGGGTCGCCCGAGGTTGGAATTGAACTCAGCTCCTTGGTGATGTGAGGCAGCAGTGGTAATCACAGATCCAACATGCTCCTCCGTTAGCTCTATTAGTTAATTGTGGCTGACTAAAGAAATCAGTCTGATTTGTTCCTATCACTGAACCTGACTCAGTCTGAGACCTTTATCATTGGCCATATCACCAACCTGGTTACATTTAAAATTTGTTGTGAGCAGTGGAGGAGTGGAACTAGGAAAGGAAACAGTGACACCCTCCAACCTCAGTCAGAAAATGAATGAGGAGAAATTCTCAAAATGGGATTTCATTCCAGTGGGAAGTCTCTTTCCTCGAAGTTTGTGATGGCTAAATCTTTATATTATATCAATGCTTTTTCGTCTGATTGTCCATATACAGGAGAATCAGGGATAATGTTGCATGGAGAGAAAAGTGCAGCTGGGACCACAATAAGATGAGCCCCGACCTTATTTACTGGGTCGAGTGGCACACTCGTGTCCCTGAACCCTATGTTCTATGTTCCATTCAGCCCTTCAGACCTGCTACACAGGGGCAGATCGAGGCCGCTCCGATTGTTAGATGCAGTTTCGTCAATGTACTTGGAAAATCCAGGCTGGGTCAGGAAGTGACACCTCCCCCCACCCCCACGCAGAGGCTTCCCCTCTCTGTAACTTCTGCTCCAGATGTGGGTCATGTTACAGACCCAGATTCACTGTGAATACAGCCTCCTACCCCCGCCCTGGTTAACTCAAACAATTCCTCTTCTCCTCCTGAATGCAACATTGTACTGCAGGACTTCCAGTAAAATATCCAGTTACTTTCCAAAAGCATAACATGAGAACATAAGAAATAGGAACAGGAGCAGTTCATTCAGCCCTCAAGCTCGCACTGTCATTTAATATGAGTATAGCTGACCTACTCCAGAGCTCAACTCCGCTCTCTTGCCGACTCCTTGTACCCCTGCACACCTCTCTGGGTTTGAGAATTCCAGACATTCACTACCTTCTGAGAGAAGAAACTGCATCTCAGTTTGAAATCGATATTCCATATTCGGTATTTATGTCCCTGAGTTCAATACCACACCCAGCAGTGGAAACACGTTCTCAACATCTAACTTGTCAAGCCCCCTCGGGATCTTGTATTTTTTCAGCAGTATTACTCCTCATTCATTTCAACCACAATGAGTAATTGCCTCCCCAATTTAGAGGTTCTCGATAACACACCTCTTTCATCCCAGGAACCCGCCTAAAGTATGAACCTAGTTACTTGCTGTATCAGCATGCAGACGTTATGTTTCATTCACAGGAACACTCCAATCATTTGGGCTGCTCCTTTTCTGGAAGTCCTGTCCATTGAATAACAGCCTGCCTTTTGATCAGTGTTATCCTCAATCTCTGATGTATATTGCGCTCAGCTCCCTCTTTCAGGCTATTAGTATAGATTTCCTATAACTGATGCCACGGACTGATATCTGTGGTACTCCAGCAGATACACTTTTATCATAACCATCCATTAATCTTGACTCTCCGATTTTTATGTGTTAACCAATCGTCATCCCATGCTAATACATTATTCGTCAAACAATTATCTTCTGTCTTGTGTAAGAACCTTTATTTTGTGATACCTTGTGGAGCATCTCTCTGGAAAGCCTCGTGTCCACCAGTTCCCCTTTATCAAGTCCGCTTGTTACGTTCTCAGGGATATCCAGAAATACTTTACATGACTTTAAAGGACAAAATATAAATTTCATTTCACAAAACCACACTGACTCTACGTGAAGTTTCACTAATTGTATATGCTGGCCAACTTTTCCAAACTAAATTAGTCCCATCTGCTTGCATTTGGCCCATATGCCTCTAAATGTTTCCCATTCATATGTTTTCCCAAATGTTTTTTAAATGTTACGGCTCTACACGCATCTGCCAATCTTCCTCTGGCAGCTCATTCCATACCCACACCACCCTCTGTGTAAAAGCATTGCTCCTTCTTCCCTTTTAAATCTTCCCCTTTCACCTTTAGCCTATGCCTTCTATGTTTGAACTCCCCCATCCTATGGAAAAGACCTTGGCTATTCACCCTATCCATGCCTCCTCCATAATGTCACACATCAATCTCCTACACTCCACCTGATACTAACTTCAAGATCAAGTATTTAAAAATAAACATCGCAAATTTGAAACAATACTAAAAGAGACTGGTAAACAACACACAGTCCAAACTTTATATTGTCATTTGCTTTTCTCTATGTTACAATACGAAGGCAGCATGAACATTTTACTAGTGTCATTCAGTAGTCAAACACCCGAATTCCTTTTTCTAAAGGGGTTGATGATCTTGACAGTGAAAACGTACTTTTGGCCAGATCTACATAATACCACATAGTAAGCATTCTCCCTCCTGAACTCCCTATGACCTTGTCTTTTGTGTCTTCTTTATCTTGCACTCAAGAGAAGGAACCCCTTTCCCCCATTCATATCCTAATTTAAACCCGTTTTACGTCATCTTCTCGTTCTCCACTGCTAAATGTCCGTTTATCTGTTGCCACACCCTCTTTTCCCTGTCATCCATGCCCCACCTCTGGCAAGGGATCAAAAACCCACTTTCCAATCATTTTCAGTTCTGAAGAAGCAACGCACTCGACTTGAAACGCTAAGTCTGTTCCTCTGTCTCTGCAGATGCGCCAGACCTGCGAAATTTCTTCAGAAATGAATAGGAACAGCACAAGTATTCAAGTCAGCAAATAATTATGAATACTGGACACAAAAATGCAAAAAATGCTGGACAGACTGAGAGCTTTGTAGAAGGGTCACTGGACGAATTAAATCGCAGATATTACGGATAAAACTGGGTTATCATGTGATGCTGAAAAACCACAGCAGCAGCAAAAGCAGATTTTTTTTCAATCATAGTCTGTAACTTTTTCCCCAGGATAATCCCTCAGTCGACTATTACCATCAAGTCAAGCCATAGTTAAGTGACGAGTGTGCGCGAACATGCCAGAGTCCGAACCATGTGTACCTAAACTTGAGGATAACTCGTTAAAGCTATCGCTCTGAATTGGTTACACTCCAAACAGCGGAACTAGCATCTGATGGAGAGGGATAATTGATCCCAATTCAAACAGATCAGATCTAAGCTCTGCAGTACTGCCACATCCATGGATAAAGGTCGATGGAACATTAAACAACTTACTGGCGAAGAGAACTCCTGAAATATTCTCATCCAAAATAACGGAACAGCCGTGTACATCTGTGTAAAAGACCAGGATGTAGTATCTCCACCATCCTCAGCCAGAAGTGTGGTGTTGATGATCCACCTCATCCTCGCCATGATTCCCACAGAATCACAGATGGCAGTCTTTAACCGATTCGATTTGCTGCCCGTGACATGAAGAAACAGCTGAACACAGTAGGTACGACAAAGGCAATGGGCCCTGACACCATTCCTGCAATTGGACTGAAGACTTGTGCTGCACAACAAGCCGTGTCCCTGGGGAAGCTGTTTCATTCCAGCTCCAACTCTGACATCTCCCTGGCAATGTGGAAAATTACTCAGATATGTCCAGACTCCTAAGAGGACAATAATTATAATCTGACCAAGTACCACCCCGTCTGTCCCATCACGATATTCAAACCAAAGGGAGTCTTTTCCGACAGATCTGTCAAGCAGCACGAAATACCCTGCTCAGTGTGGTTTCTGATAGGTCCCCATGTGGAGATGGCGCCGCTGTGGAAATGTTACTGGATTACTAATACAGACCAGGTCAATGCTCTGGCAGCTGGTGGAAGTTAAAAACAATTAATAAAACATCGAGTTGTAAATTCTGGTCAGTAGTAGTGACCTTGAAGCCAATTTGTATACACCAATTCCCTTCCCCAATGTACTTTGAGGAAGTGAAACTCCCGTGCTTTCCTGGTCTGGTATAAAACTGACTCCGCACAAACAACATGTGATACACTCTTCAATGGTCTCTAAATTGACCAAGGAAGACACTCAATAGCATCAATCTGCTCTGAAGTCTTAAAGGATAAACCCGGACAAAACACTGGGCACCAGCGTCAGTATTGGAAAAGGGAATGGGAAACACAGTCCTGTTGTCCCTGCAGAGACCTCCTTCTTAACATCTGAGAGCTTCTGACAACATTGACAGAGGTTTTCCACAGACTGCACAGAAACATCGGGAAATGAGCAGGCCAATCAACACATTGAGCCTTGCCCCATTCCAGCTCAATGCAGTTTTCCAAAACAGTATACATATCCTGCAACATGATTAACCATCGGAAAAATATAAAATAGGAACTACAGTAGTAGAATGTTCTACCCCATTCAATACAATGACAGCTGATCCTTTACCTCCACACCATTAGCCTGTTATCACCACCCTTTTACTGTCTAGAAATCCTTATGTAGAATTAGTGCCTTGGTTTCCACAGCCTGATCTAGGATAGAATTCCCTCGGTTCACCAGTCTCTGAGTGTAGACATTTATTCTCATCTCAATGCAGTGTGGTTAGTCTGCACCGAATACTGTGGCCCGTTCTGTTTGACATCTCAGCCAGGGGAATTATAATCCGTGCTTCCAATCTGTCTCACCTTGTCAGAATTTGATATATCTCACTGTGATCACCACTCATTTTCCTAAACACCATGGAATACAGGCCCAGTCGCGTCAATCCCTTCTCCGACAACAAGCCTGTTATCCCAGAGATCAGTCTGGTCATCCTTCATTGCACTCTCTCAATGTCAGCTTTGTCCTTTATTAGGTAAGAAGACCAAAACTGCACACAATACTATACAATGTTCGAGATGGGGTCTCACCAAGGCCCTGTACAGCTGCAGTAAGACAACCTTATCCTGGACTCAAATCCCTCTGAAATGAAGGTCAACACATTATTTATCTTACTAACTGCTTTCTGTTCCTGCAATATTGCTTTCAGTGACTGGTGTACAGTGAGATCCAGATCATTTTCAATGTTACAGCTCCCCACTTGCTGTGCCTATATACACTGGTCAGCGTGCCAATGCCATTCCCAGTATTGAATTCTGGATTCAGAACTTATTGCCCGACATGGACCTCGGAGGCTGTGCAGGCAGAAACAAATAAAGGAACATAAGTCCGTTTATATATCAACATTTTAGAACCAATCCATTTTCAAATGGTCGGCTGCTGTTCTATTTATCCAACGAATTGCACAACGTCACATTTACCCAAACTGCTCGAGATCTGCCAAACATTCACTCCACTTATCTCAATCAATTTAGAGCTTTTCTACATCCTCCTCACCCACTGACAATCCAACATGATTTATTGCTGTCAGCGGGCTGGGAAATATTGCATTTGGTTCCCTCAACCAAATATTGGATGTGTGTTAGGAATAGTTAGGGCCCAATCCCCGATCCCTGTGATACACCATGAGCCTTCGTCTCGAATAAAAGGGTCCTTTTATTCCGATATTTCTGGTTTAATGTCTCCTTTGATCGGGCCTGTGCACTCTGACTTGCTTTTTTCCCTTATTTTCTCCACCTGTCTTTTCTCTCTGTGACTTACTGACTTTGTAGCTTGGACAGCATCAGCAGCAACGACAGCCCAAACATGCAGATTTTCAATGGACTCAGGGCATGGCCGTCGACAGGTCTCAAGTGGAGCACAGTGTATGGACATTGAGCTGGGCCCAGTGCAGAGGAGAGTGTGTCCCTTCTTACTTTTCCGGAGCATGCACAGGACCTGGAATTGGCGACTGCTCCATCAGCAGAGGCAACATGTGTGAGGTAGGCCCAGTAGTAAAAGGTGATGCCAGAGGATCGGGGACTTCGTTGTTGGTTGGATGGTGCGTTGGTGCTGATGAAGTAGACGATGGAAGGGCATCATGGCAACATCGATGAGCTGGGCACAACAGTAAGAGACATGTCTCTGACATTGGAGGGTCTGGCAATGGGGGCGACGAGGCGGTGATGGAAGAGTATTGGCAAAGCGGCAAAATGGCACCTGAGGATCAGCAACTTCGATGGTGTAGATGGTGATGAAGCTGATGTCCAGTGATGGGGGATGCAGGTGTCACCGATAGTAAGGCGCTGATTCAGGACCCATGGACTTTCTTCTACCTATACCTTTACTTTTTTTCAATATTCAGTATTAAAATTATTTAAAACGGTGCCAGTTTGATGCACAAATGTCTTGTATTTACCCTGTAAAATACACCTGAGAGTAAACACAAAATCGATATCAAAATATACCACTCTCTGTTTCCTGCCAGCTATGCCGTGATCAGGTCATATCCATACGTTAGCCCCAGTTCCATAAGATGTGATGCTGCACATTAGTTTTGAGAATTTACCGAAAAACTTTCCAAAAGTGCAAATTCATTACATTCATTGCTTCACCATAATTAACTAACCAGAGAGTATCTCAGATATGATTCCCATTTCATAAATTTATGCTGACGTTGTTTATGTTCATTACTTTCAATCGCAATATTTTCTACAAAATTATGTATTGACTAATTTCATTCTATTCTTTTTTTCACCTGACTTGGGTTTCCTAGTCGAGCTGGAAAGTTTTTTTTGTTTTGTTGATATTTTCTTCTGTGAAGACAGAATTGAAGGACTTGCTTCACAGTTCCGCCATTTCCCTGTTTTCCATTCTCCATTCTTTGGTTTCAGATTGTAATAAACTGCTATTTTTCGTTTACTTTCACAATAGCATATTTTTGGAAGCTATTGCAGTTGAGTCGTATAACCTTTATTCATACGTGTTTTCAGAAGCCAGCGATTTCTGCATGAGGCTGCTCAATGACTACCCTTCCACAATCATACAATCAGAGAAGGAGATATTCTGCACCATCAGAAATTTAGCACGATATACTTTATTCCCACATTCCTACATGCAGCCTGTAGCCGGGAATGTTATGAGAGTCTGATGCTGGTCCATGTAATTCTTAACGGTTATGAGGTGACCCACGGCAACATTTTTAAAAAGTCATTAAAGGTGATTTATTTTCGGGGGAGATACAAGATATTGGCGACCCAGTAGGCTTGCCCTGCTCATCTCTACAGCAGAACTCAGACAAAGTGGTGCATTCACATTCTCTTTCTTACCCATTGTGGTAAAAAATACTGCCCCCCTGTATTGCTGTATGTCAGTTGAAGTGGGTAATAAATATGATTAAGGGTAAAGGATCACGTGGATCGCAACTGTCAGGCACTGCCCTGCAGCCACGGATACACCCGCGGCAGTGGCGTCAGCCTCTGCGAACCCGCCAGGTGACTTAACATTAGAGCAGAGCTTGGTCATGGAGTTTGTACAACTCCGAGAGAAGATTGATTCAGAGATGGAGGAGACCCAGGCCAGACTGGAACCGATCTAGGCCATGCTGCAGAAGCATGAGTCTGAGATCCAGCGTTTCAGACACATGTCATGGAGGATGAGCAGCGGAATGTGTCCTCTGAAACTGCAGTGGAATCCTCAGCACGTAGGGTCCAGACCTTGGGATGGCGGGTACCGGGCGTGGAGGAGCAGGTCGACTTTGAAAATCGAGGCCATCATAAGAATATCTGCATGGTCGGGCTGGCGGGACGGGAAGAAGAAGGCCAGCCCGTCAGTTTTTGGAGCAATGGCTTCGGTAGTTTTTTGAAGCTGGAATTCGAGACGGGCCGGGTGCAGGTCGAGCAGGTCCACCAGGTCACAGTGCACAAGCACGGGTGAGACCAGCACCACCGCCCAGTCCTTGTACAACTCCAGCACTATGGAGATAAACAAATGGTTCTCCAGCACTGGGGAAGGATCCACAGGCTCTTATATCCAAAGGATCACGAATTATGTTTTTTCCAGGACCTTTCTATGGCCTTGGCCCACACGAGGCAGGCCTTTGATAGGGTAAAAAAGAGGCTGAGGGAATTGAATATTCAGTATACTGTCAGATACCCGACAATATTACGTTTCAAACACGGAGTGTCCGTGTTTAATTTTGACTCACTAGAAAATGCAAAGGACTTCCTGGACACCTTAAGATAGATTGGCTGCCTCAAATAGTATGGACAATCATGTTCTCTTTCTTCCCCTGTAGTTTGCCTCGTTTACTTGGTTTTGTTTTTTTAATATGTGGGGGTCCCATTCATTTCTCTTTCTCTCTTTTCTCCTTTCTTCCTCCCCTCCCACTAATCTTTTTATCTCTAATTTCCTTTTCGGTGCTCTTAGTCCGGAATGGGGGCAGTGTTCGGGGGGGTGGGGTGGTGGTGGATGGTTAATTTTTTTTTTCACCAGCAATGCCTTGGGATATGGATGGGACGAGTTGAGTACCCACTTCTAATTTTCTTGTTGTAAGATACATGTAACTTTTAAAAGTTTGTTTTGTCTGGGTTTGGCGAGCAGCTTCAGCTCGTAAGAGCCAAGGGGGATGAGTGGGTAGTATGAGCGCTCCCTGTGGGGAAGGAGGGAGAATCACCTCTTATTTGTGTTGTATGTTGGTTAATTATACAAGGAGTAGTTCGGTGTTTTGAGTTGGTAGTTTTTTCAGTTGTAGTTTCAAGTTTATATGAACTGTTTACCACTCTCTCACAGTGCACAATACAAAGGATCCTTCCTCACAGGGGGATCACGGGCTGTTTCGGATGGCTATGGCTAACCGCTCATTTAAATGGTGCACCTGGAACATTAAACAGGAGTAATTCACCAATTGATGCGTTCAGGCCTTAGAAAGGAAAGGGTCAATGTAGCCTTGGTGCCAGAAAAAAGACATCTAACCGATAAGGAACATTTAAAGTCACAGAAGAGACTGTTTGGCTGAGTGTTATTTTCATCCTTTAATTGAAAATGTAGAGGAGTAGCTTTTCCCATTCAGGAGAACGTTCTATATCAGTTGTTTGTCCAAATTCAGGACGAATGTCAGCTTTTTCTGATCCATAAAGCTTTAATACATAGAGAGGAACATGGGAGAGAGTCATAGAGTCATAGAGATGTACAGCATGGAAATACACCCTTCGGTCCAACCCAACCATGCCGACTAGATATCCCAACCCCAATCTAGTCCCACCTGCCAGCGCCCAGCCCATATCCCTGGAAACCCTTCTTATTCATATACCCATCCAAATGTCTCTTATATGTTGCAATTGTACCAACCTCTACCACTTTCTCTAGTCGCTCATTCCATACACGTACCACCCTTGAAAAGTTGCCTTTCAGGTCTCTTTTATATATTTCACTTCTCACCCTAAACCTATGCCCTCTAGTTCTGAACTCCCCAACCCAATGGAAATGACTTTGCCTATTTACTCTATCCATGCCCCTCATAATTTTATGCAACTCTGTAAGGTCTCCTCTCAGCCTCCGACACTCCAGAGAAAACAGCCCCAGCCTGTTCAGCCTCTCCCTATAGCTGAAATCCTCCAACCCTGGCAACATCCTTGTAAAACTTTTCTGAACCCTTTCAGGTTTCACAATATCTTTCCGATAGGAAGGATACCAGAATTATACGCAATATTCCAACAGTGGTCTAAACAATGCCCTGTACAGCTGCAACATGACCTCCCAACTCCTGTACTCAATACTCTGAACAATAAAAGAAAGCATACCAACCGCCTTGTTCACTATCTTATCTACCTGCGACTCCACTTTCAAGGAGCAATGAACCTGCACTCCAAGGTCTCTTTGTTCAGCAACATTCCCTAGGACCTTTCCATTAAGTGTATAAGTTCTGCTAAGATTTGCTTTCCCAAAATGAAGCACCTCGCATTTATCTGCATTATACTCCATCTGCCACTTCTCAGCCCATTGGCTCAATTAGTCAAGATCCTGTTGTAACCTGAGGTGACCCTCTTCGCTGTCCACTACACCTGCAATTTTGGTGTCATCTGCAAACTTACTAACTGTATCTCATATGCTCGCATCCAAATCATTTATGTAAATGCCAAAAAGTAGTGGACCCAGCACAGATCCTTGTGGCACTCCACTGGTCACAGGCCTCCATTCTGAAAAACAACCCTCCACCACCACCCTCTCTCTCTTCTACCGTTGAGCCAGTTCTGTATCCAAATGGCTAGTTCCCCTGTATTCCATGAGATCTAACCTTGTTAATGGGTCTCCCATGGGGAACCTTGTCGAACGCCTTACTGAAGTCCAAATAGATCACATCCACTTCTCTGCCCTCATCAATCCTCCATGTTACTTCTTCAAAAAAACTCAATCAAGTTTGTGAGACATGATTTCCCACGCACAAAGCCGTGGTGCCTATCCCTAATCAGCCCTTGCCTTTTCAAATACATCATATCCCTCAGGAGTCCCTCCAGCAAGTTGCCCACCACCGAGACAGGCTCACCAGTCTATAGTTATCTGGTTTGTCTTTACCGCCCTTCTTAAACAGTGACACCACGTTTTCCAACCTCCAGTCTTCCGGCACCTCAAGTGCGACTATCGAGTATACAAATACCTCAGTCACGGGCCCAGTAATCTCTTCTCTCGCTTCCCACAGAATTCTCGGGTACACCTGATCAGGACCTGGGGATTTATCCACCCTACCCGTTTGAAGACATCCAGCACTTCCTCCTCTGTAATCTGGACAGTTTGCAAGATGTCACCATCTATTTGCCTGCAGTCTATATCTTCCATATCCTTTTCCACAGTAAATACCGATGAAAAATATTCATTTTTCTGTGGCTCCACACAAAGGTCGACTTGCTGATGTTTGTGACGCCCCATTCTCTCCCTAGTTACCTTTTTGTCCTTAATACATTTGTAAAAACCCTTTGCATTCTCCTTAATTATATTTGCAAAAGCTATCTCATATCCCCTTTTTGCCCTCCTAATTTCCCTCTTAAGTATGCTCCTACTTCCCTTGTACTCTTCTAAGGATTCACTCGATCTATCCTGTCTATACCTGGCATATGCTTCCTTCTTTTTCGTAACCATACCCTCAATTTCTTTAGTTATCCAGCATTACCTATTCCTACCAGCCTTTCATTTCACCCTGACAGGAATATGCTTTCTCTGGATTCTTGTTATCTCATTTCTGAAGGCTTCCCATTTTCCAGCCATCCCTTTACCTGCGAAAATCTGCCTGCAACCAGCTTTCGAAAGTACTTGCCTAATACCGTCAAAATTGGCCTTTCTCCATATTAGAACTTCAACTTTAGATCTGGTCTATCCTTTGCCATCACTATTTTCAAGCGAATAGAATTGTGGTCGCTGGCCCCACATTTCTCCCCCACTGACACCTCCGTCACCTAATCTGCTATATTTCCCAAGAGTAGGTCAAGTTTTGCACCTTCTCTAGTCGGTATATCCACGTATTCAATCTCAAAATTATCTTGTATGCACTTAAGAAATTCCTCTCCATCTAAACCTTTACCACATTGGAAGTCCCAGTCTATGTTTGGAAAGTTAAAAATCCTCTACTATACCTACCCTATTATTCTTACGGAGAGCTGAGATATCCTTACAAGTTTGTTTCTCAATTTCCATTTGACTATTGGGGGGTCCATAATACAATCCTAAAAAGGTGATCATCTCTTCTTTATTTCTCAGTTCCACCCAAATAACGTCCCTGGATATATTTCCGGGAATACCCTCCCTCAGCACAGCTGTAATGCGATCCCTTATCAAAAATGCCACTCCCCCTCCTCACTTGCGTCCCTTTCTATACTTCCTGGAACATTAAGCTGCCAGTCCTGCCCATCCCTCAGCCATGCTTCTGTAATTGCTATGATATCCCAGTCCCATGTTCCTAATCATGCCCTGAGTTCATCTGCCTTCCCTGTTAGGCACCTTGCATTGAATACATGCAGTTTAATTTATCGGTCCTACGTTGTCCCTGCCTGCCCTGACTATATGATTGACTTCTGTTCTCAACTGTACCAGTCTCAGATTGATCTCTTTTCTCAGTATCTCCTTGGGTTCCCAACCCCCCCCCCCACCTCCACACACACACACATACACCTTACTAGTTTAAATCCTCCCGAGCAGTTCTAGCAAATCTCCCTGTCAGTATATTACTCCCCTTCCAATTTAGGTGCAATCTGTCCTTCTTGTACAGGTCACTTCTATCCCAAAAGAGATTCCAATGATTCCAAAATTTGAGTCCTTCTCTCATGACCCAGCTCCTCAGCCATGCATCCATCTGCTCTATCCTCCTATTCCTGCCCTCACTAGCTCGTAGCGCTGGGAATAATCCAGATATTATTACCCTTGGGGACTTCTTTTTGAATTTCTGCCTAACTCTCTCTAATCTCACTTCAGAATCTCAACCTTTTCCCTTCCTATATCGTTGGTCCAATCTGGACAATGACCTCTCGCTGAACCCTCTCCCCCCATGAGAATATTCTGTACCCTCTCTGAGACATCCTTGATTCTGGCACCAGGGAATCAACACTCCATTCTGCTTTTTCTCTACTGGCCACAGAAACGTCTGTCTGTACCTCGGACTACAGAATCCCCTAACACAATTGATCTCTTAGAAGCCGATGTACCACTCGTTGCGTTAGAGCCAGTCTCAATACCAGAAACTTGACTGTTTGTGCTACGTTCCCCTAAGAATCCATCACCCCCTACATTTTCCAAAACAGCATACCTGTTTGAAATGGGTACATCCACAAAAGACTTCTGCCCTAGGTGCCTACCTCTCTTACCCTTCTTGGAGTTTACCCATCTATGTGACTGTATCTGAGACTTTCCCCCTTCCTAGAACTGCCATCCATCACACACTGTTGCTGTTGCAAATTCCTCATCGCTTCTAACTGTCTATCCAAGCGATCAATTTGATCTGGTAAGACTCGCATCCAACAGCATTTATGGCAGATATAATTCGTAGTAACCCTTAAACTCTCTTTAAACTCCCACATCTGACAAGAAGTACATATCACTGCAAAGGCCAGTTTTACACCTTCACAATTTACAGACCCAGGAAATAACACTGTATTATTCCTCTACAAAACACTGCACCAGGTTAAATTAATAGCTATGGCTTTTATTTTAGGTTTAATCAAGAGACTTATCTACAAAAAACATATAATGTAGAAAGATCGCACTATACTCACTACTGCAGCCTTTCTATTTTTACAGAATTAAAACAACGATTAACCTATCTGATTCTGTATTGTTAACTTCGCCCAACCAGGTTTCTCCAAGATTAGACGTGAAATTCACTGTTTGTTAGTTTTTGCAGGCGCACTCCGATGTCCAACGATACATGAATTCAAAACAGCAAAGGCAGTAACTGTGCAGGTTTTCTCTCTCTCTCTCTGTCTCTCTCTGTCTCTCTCTCCCCTGTACTGTCCTCACCATGTGCTTCTTTTGTCCGTTCTTCCCGCTTTTGAAACTGATGTTCTTTTGACATTGTTTTTTTTTCCCCAAAGTTCCAAAACAATGCAACAGCATATAAAACAGTAATTGCTGCTCCTGGAATTCGTGGAAATCACCTCCAGCATCTAAACTACCTCAAAAAAAGGAGCAGCCCTTCAACCAGAAAGTTTTCCCATCCTCCAGCTTGCCCCTGGTAAACCCTTCAAATTAACGGATGCACTCTCCAGGTTGATGGCCCTTGGGGGACGTCATACAATTTTCGGGGGAGACTTTAACCGAAGAATGGATCCCAAGGTGGATAGGGTCTTACGGGTTCTCGCCGATATTTCCCTGCAACCTAGGCAGATGGTATTTCGAAACAGGGAGTTGGGCTTGGTGGATGTGTGGAGATTGTTCACCCTTAGGTTAGGGACTTCACCTTTTTACCTAACCCACATAAGTGCCAAACTAGGATTGACATGTTTTTGCCCCATTGGCCTTTTTGAATTCAGCGCTGTCCTGTAGAATTGGGAACATAGGCATTTCTGATCATGCGACAGTGTACATGGAGATTTGGGAGGGTAGCGAAGGGACAGGTTCGCAGCAGTGGTGCATGGATACCTTCCTCCTGAAGGATAGCTAGTCATAGAGTCGTAGAGATGTACAGCATGGAAACAGACCCTTCGGTCAAACCCATAAATGCCGACCAGATATCTCAACCCAATCTAGTCCCACCCCCCAGCACCCAGCAAATCTCCAAACGCTTCCGATTCATATACCCATCCAAATGCCTCTTAAATGTTGTAATTGTACCAGCTCCACCACATCGTCTGGCAGATCATTCCATATGCGTAGCACCATCTGCGTGAAACAGTTGACCCTTGGGTCTCTTTCATATCTTTCCCCTCTCACCATAAACCTATGCCCTCTAGTTCTGGACTCCCAGACCCCAGGGAAAAGACTTTATCTATTTCTCCTATCCATGCCCCTCATAATTTTATAAACTCTATAAGGTCACCCCTCAGGCTATGACACTGTAGGGAAAACAGCCCCAGCTTTTTCACTCTCACCCTGTAGTTGAAATCCTCCAACCCTGGCAACATCCTTGTAAATCTTTTCTGAACCCTTTCAAGCTTCACAACATCTTTCCGATAGGAAGGAGACCAGAATTACACGTAATATTCCAACAGTGGCCTAACCAATGTCCTGTACAGCCGCAACATGACCTCCCAACTGCTGTACTCAATACTCTAACCAATAAAGGAAAGCATACCAAACGCCTTTCTCACTATCGCATCTACCTGCGACTCCACTTTCAAGGAACTATGAACCTGCACTCCAAGGTCTCTTTGTCCAGCAACACTCCCTAGCACCTTGCCATTAAGTGTATAAGTCCTGCTCAGATTTGCTTTGTTATTGAATATTTTTCATGGGATGTAAAAATTTTTGTACATCAATTTGGACGGCCAGTAATCCGACGGTGCTTTAGGAGACTGCGAAGGCCTATGCAAGAGGTTTGATTATTTCTTACTCGGCAACTCGGAAGCGGTAGAAGGGAGAGCAGCAGTTGACAGAGCGTATTTTGACAGACCGTCTGTAACTAAGTTGCAGCAGATTACAATGCTCCAGGCTGCTCTGAACGCTGCTGTCACCCAGACAGCAAAAAGAGCGATTTCATTTCCGAAACAGAGGGTATTCGAGTAATGTGATAACCCGGGAAGATATCTGGCATACTTGGCCAGAAAGAAGATTGCCCCCAGTCTATCACATACATTAGTGCGTGTGCTGTTAAAATCACCTGCGATCCCAGAAAGATTAATGCAGCATTCATGAAGTTCTTTTCTGGGCTCTTCCAGTCAAAGGGCTGTAAGGACAGATTGCCGACAATGAAGCCCTTTTTTAGTACCCGGACCTCCCAGGTGTAACCTCAGAGCAGGCGTCTCTTTCGAATGCCCCTCTGACAAGCCAAAAGATACAGGAGGCAGTGAGGCAGCTCCAGAGTGGTAAAGCACCGGGCCCAGATGGATTTTAGAGTGAGATTTAAAAGGAGTTCGTAGACATGCTGACTGGGCCAATGTTGGATATGTATAATTCTTCATACAGTCAGGTCTGCCTCCCATCCTCTTCGAGAGAAGGAAATATTTGTCTTAATCTCCCGAGCACTGCACTTCATAAAGGCCTTTATCCTTATTAAATGTGGAGTTTCATATTTTGGTGAAAATGCTGGCGTTGAAGCTGGAGGAGGTCTTGCCCTTCATTGTGAAATAGGACCAGACAGGTTTTAGTAGTGGTCACAGGTCACCTATTAATAACAGGATAGTGCTAATATGGTTCAAGTATGCCAGCAAGGTTCGATTCCAGGTTTGGTAGTGGATGCAGAGAAAACATTTGACCGGGTGGAGTGGCCGTACCTCTATTATGTCCTGGAATAGCTTGGCCTTGGATATGCTTTTGCCATGTGGGTGACAGTATTATCTAGTCACTCAAGGTATAAGGTCTGACAATTTTAGCAATGGCAGAGTCAGCCGTCAAGGGTGTCTTCTTTCACCATTACTATTTACATTGGTGATTGAACCGTTGGCAGAGCCCATCCGGAGGGACCACAATATTACTGCCCTGGAGGTAGGATCAGGAAGGCAAAAGTTCACACGTTATGCAGATGACGTTCTTCTCTTTCTAACTAACTCGATAATATCTGTGCCCTAAGTGATTAATGTATTTGGATCTTTCTTGGGCTATAAAATCAACTTTATGAAATCGGAGACCAGGCCTGTCTGGGTCTTTTTAGAATACCGGATCTTGTAGGTGGAATCCGATTCCCTTTAAGATGGTCAGAGGGAGGTTTCCTGTATTTAGGCATTTTTATCATTCCAGCCTTCAATCAATTAGATAAAGCTATCTTCCTGCAGTTGCTCGAGAACATAAGGCAGGACCTTCAGCACTGGGAGTACCTTTCTATATCCTAGTTGAGAAGAATATCTCCGGTCAAAATGAATGTGTTCCTCCGTTTATTATATCCCAGGCAATTGCACCTTTTGATACTGCCCAGTCAGCCTATACAGAGCTTTACAGTCGGCTTGAATATTTTATTTGACATCACAGGCGGCCTCGTATGGAGCTCACCCAATTGCAGTTTCCGCGGGAGCTGAGGGATGTGGATTTTACAGACTTTAACAAATACCTATTGAGTTCCCTCCTAGCCTATTTGGCTGATTTGATTTGCCAAGACCCGCGATCAATGTGGTTGGACATCGATGCCTCCCAGACAAAATGTCCCCTCATTAATCTGTTGTTCATGGATAAGCTGCGGACTGTTATGGACCATTGCAGAAATCCACGTGTCCACAGTAAAAGCATGGAGAATTATGCAACAAAGTGAGGGCAATTTACAAAAAAAAACACTTCCCCTTTTACTCCCATTGCAGGATTGATGGATTCTGGCTTTTGGCTCTGGGAGTGCAGAAGACGTTTTTGTTTGGGAGTCTTAATTGACGGGGTGGGCATGACGTCTTTCGAGCAGCTGAGCCAGAAATATGAGCTATCTTTGAGATTTGGGATTTTATACAGAGAAAGACTACATTAATAGTTAGTTGCCATAAGTCGAATATGGAGGTGAAAGTGCTTCAGTCCATGTGCACTCTCTCGGTCAGCACTCTCTAGCATTTAATAGGAAGTATTGTCTCAAAGGACATCAAGCAGCTGTTTGGAGTTTGGGTTCAGCAATCGGGGTAGAATCTTCAACAGAGGAGTGGGCAGATATTTGGAAGAATGTCTGGAAGATTTCGATTTGCAATAGGACACAAGCTATGCATCTGAAGGTACTCCACAGGGTTTATTTGCATTGGAGTGGCTTGCCAAATTTAAGAAAGGAGCGTTCCCAGCGTGCCCAAATGTCAAACAGATGTGGAATCGCATACTCATTCTTTATGGCTATGCGACTAACCTCGTAGCTATTAGGGTCCTCTAGCGAGTGTTTTGGAAGGGGTCTTGGGAACCGAGGTCAAGGTAGATCTGTTGTCCTGCCTCTTGGGTTTGCCAGATCACCTCTGGGAAGAAACTGTTTAGTATTCTTCCATTTTGTGCTAGAAAGAACATTCTGATGAGGTGGGTGTTGGACAATCCCCAGGAATCTCGGGATTGTGTAGGTTAGTTATGAAGCACATCTCCCTGGTCTTCCTTACAATTATCATGCACCAGAAAATGGAACTTTTTCATAGGACGTGGGTCCTTTTTGAACTATGTAGGCGCGGACATTTTGGCTATTTTGGTCAGTGCCTTTGTGTAACCATAAGCATTGTGTCTGGTGTCCTAGATGCCCCATGGGAGGAAGAATTCTGAACAAACACGGCTTCACAACGCCAGCTCTCGATATAAGAAGGAGCCAATTAGGACCCACAGCCGGAACATACAGGAGAGCTCAAGCCATACATTTTGCAATTGTTTCTGAGCTTGATAATGATGTCCATGGGAATCCAGGGATGTGAGCACCAACTGCTAGGTTAAGGTACAGAAGGACGGATATTCATGTTATAATTGAATGATTACTTCACTGACAAATTGAATAAACGTGGCTCTTCTCAGCGAAATAAGACTAGCTGGAGATATCAGACTTTGGGGACGGCGTCCAATAACAAGAATAAGAACATAAAATAAATATGCTGAGAGATAAGCTCAAATGGTCAATTATATCAGGTACCCAATCCGCCGCACAGAATCAGACACCATAATACAGAGGAGATATCTGTTTAGCATGGAGCATAGTGCAGACCAGGCTAGAGTACTGCTCAATACAACCCAGTACTCTGTACAGACAGTGCGGACCACACCAGTCCATGGGGAGCTGTGCGGTGTATAACAGTGAATTGCTCTGAAAAGCTAGAGCACTTACCCTCGCAGCATGTACAGCTGCGTACACTCCCCAGTGCATTTACCTGTCAACCAGGAGCAGTTACCCTCCCAGTATGTCGAGCTGTGGACGCCATCCCAGTGCATTGATCTGTAAACCAGGAGAAGTTACCCTCCCAGCATGTCGGAATGTGTACACCACCCCAGTGCTTTGATCTTTAAACCAGGAGCAGTTACCCTCCCAGCATGTAGGACTTTGTGCATCACCCCAGTGCATTGATTTGAAAACCAGGAGCAGTTAACCTCCCAGTATGTGGAGCTGTGTCCATCACCCTAGTACATTGTTCAGTAATATTGTGCTAGATTACTGCCCAGTGTGGGAAAACTTGCAGCCCATGCTGGAAGTGACAGGATACGTAGCTCCCCTCCATTTACAACTTCATACTTCCATTGTGCCAAGGGATGTAGAACATCTCGTAAAAAAGAAGGAGGAAGTTTTCCTAAGCTTGAGGAAGCAAGGATCAGACAGGGCTCTAGAGGGTTACAAGTTAGCCAGGAAGGAACTGAAGAATGAACTCAGGAGAGCAAGAAGCGGGCATGAAAAAGTCTTGGATAAAAGCGAAAATGTTCTACACGTATGTCAGGAACAAGATGACGGCCAGAGTGAGAGTAGCGCTCATCACAGATTGTGGTGGCAATTTGCGTCATGGGTTGCAAGAGATAGGGGAGGTCATTAATGAATGCTTTGCTTCAGTATTCACTACTTAGAGGGGCACTGATGTTTATGGGGAGAGCGTGAGACAGGCTGATATGCTAAAACAGGAGGATGTGACGAAACATTTGAGAAACACAAGGATAGATAATTCTCCTTGGCCAAACAGAGTATAAGCAAGGATGCTACAGGAAACGAGAGAATTAGCAATGAACTTTGCATCCTCACTGTCCACTGGAATCAGGCCAGATGAAAGGACGTTGGCAAATGTTATTCTCTTGTTCAAGCAATGGAATAGGGATAATCTTGGGAATTATAGACGAATCAGTCTTACGACAGTAGTGGGCAAAGTATTGAAGAGGGTTCTGAGAGACATGATTTATTATTACGTGGAAAAAAATACATCGTTTTATAGAGATAGTCGGTATGCCTTTGTGAGGGGCAGGTCATGCCTCACGAATCTTTTTGAATTATTTGAGGATGTGACAAAACACATTTATGAAGGTAGATCAATTGATGTGGTGTATATAGATTTTAGCAAGACGTTTGATAAAGTTACCCACAGTATGCTCATTCAGAAAGTACGTAGGCATGGAATGCAGGGAAATTTGGTTGTCTGGATACACAATTCCTGACTGAGGTTGATAGTAGATAGAAAACATTCAGTCTGGAGCTCTGCGATTAATGGTGTCCCGCAGAATCAGTTTTAGGACTTCTGCTCTTTGGGATTTTTATTAATGGCTTGGAAGAGGAAGTGGAAGTGCGGATTGGTACGTCTGCCGATAACACAAAGGTTGATGGGGTTCTGGATAATGTTGAGATATGTTGTAAGTTGCAATGGAACATTGACAGGATTCAGAACTGAGCTGATGAGAAGCAGACCAAGTGAAACCTGGAAACATTCACTTTGGAGGGTCGAATTTGAATGTAGAATATTGGGCTAAAGGCAGTATTCTTGGCAGTGCGGAGGAACAGAGGGATCTTGGGGTTCATATCCAGAGATCCCTCACAGTTACCACCCAGGTTGGTGTTAAATCGGCAAAAGCGAGGACTGCAGATACTGAATATCAGAGTCAATATTAGAGTGGTGCTGGAAAGCATAGCAGGTCACGCAGCATCCGAGGAGCAGGAAAATCGACGTTTCAAGCAGACGCTCTTCATTATCTGATGAAGGGTTTCTGCCTAAAACATCAATTTCCCCGCTCCTCGCATGCTGCCTGACCTGCTGTGCTTTTCCAACACGACCCTAATCTTGATCCAATTTGATGTGGTTGTTAAGAAAGTGTATATTGTGTTGGCTTTAAGAAATTACGGAACTGAGTTTCAGAATTGTGAGATTATGCGACAGCTCTATGAAGTTCGGAATAAACCAGTGTTATGAAGTTGAAGGTGATTATAGTACCTTTTAAGAGAGAGTGAATGTTGTTCTGCACTGAGAGCTTGCAAGCGCCTTCGTTTGACCAGTTAACAGATCCCAAAGTATAATGGAAAATATAAAGCATGCAACGTTTGGCTGTGAAACAGATACCTTGAGTTTCGGTTGCTGAATGACAACAATTCGAATTTAACCATTCAGTTTTAGTTCTGCAGGAGGATACAAAAGTCAATCGATTTCGAATTTATTGTTTTGCCAACATCAATCAGATGATCAAATATTGAGTGGCATAAAAGAGGCAGGCAGTTCGCTAGTTGGGCTGAGAGTAACTGCCATCTAGAGAGCGACGGCCATGCCAAACTCTCTCTGACAAAGATACCGTTTTGTATGAAACATCCTTGCACTAAAATTCAGAAGACAACCCAGGAAGATCTTCAGCTGAAAGAAAGATGGCACTGGAGATGACAGATGCTGTGTGGTTTTGAAATTAAGTTGATGCAATTTTAATATGGGTTTTTCTTATTGGAACATTATGTTGTTATAAAGGAGGCAAATGCCAACCAGTTCAGAGAAAGAGGGGCTTCGAGTTGTGAATAGCTGTTGTTTAATATTCACTTTTAGAGTTAAGGAATAAATTGAAATAATTTATACTTTAAGAGTGAAGTTTGAGATTTGTCA
Organism: Chiloscyllium plagiosum; assembly: GCF_037043375.1. Lineage (NCBI taxonomy): Eukaryota > Metazoa > Chordata > Chondrichthyes > Orectolobiformes > Hemiscylliidae > Chiloscyllium > Chiloscyllium plagiosum. Next base: position 114,020,010 of record NW_028270156.1, read on the forward strand.
CTCGTACTTTAACAGCTTACGTTGCGAGTTAAGCTTTTCTCGCTGTTTGCTTTAATTAGCGGAAGGGTTCATCGCCGTGATGTAACACTACACGTGGAACATTGTGTTCAGTTCTGGTCGCCTTGTCATAGAAAATTGTGGAAGCTAATGAGAGGGTGCAGAGGATTTCCTGCAGTGCAACAGAAATATTAACACACACCACACAGAGCAAGTGAAATATTGGGAATGTCACCACGTGAAAAGTAGATACTGGCAGACTCTCGATGTCTGTATCAACATCAGTGTGTCAGCGTGTGTATAGTATGTCTGTATTGATGACTGTGTGTGTATGCGTATCAGTATGTGTCGGTATCGGTATGTGTCTCTGTATGTCTGTATTAGTATCTGTGTTACTGCGTCAGTTTTTTTGTGTGTGTATCTATAATCACTGAGGCGTGTCTTTGCGTGTCTGTATTCGTCTCTGTGTGGACCTGCGTGTCTCTGTGTGTATCCATGTGCATAGCGGATATCTCAGCCTCTGTGGTGTTCAAAGTGAAGCAATGCCCCCCTCGTTTGGCCTTTACACTCTACTACATCGACGGCATTCCTAGTGAAGTGCTCTAGCCCAAAACGTTAATTTTCCTGCTCCTCGAAAGCTGCCTGACCTGCTGTGCTTTTCCAGCACTGTGATTTCCAGCATCTGCAGACCTCACTTTTTCACATCAGAGTTTCAGTTTGGGCGGGATCCAGCTCACAGCACCATCCAAACTGACAGCACCGTCACCACACACACACATATAGACAGGTATAGGGAGTATCGTAATTGTACTGAGGACCCTAAGAGTGGAGAATGCTCATGTACAGTAATGTCTGCGCTCCTTCTACAACTTGGAAGTGATTTGTCTTTGAAGATTATTCGTGGCACGGAGTGGACAAAATAAACGGTATTTCCACTGCAACTGCATCCAATGAAGGTCGACTGAAACAAGTGTAAATTGATGTAATGCATTTATTACACGTTCTTTAACTTGAAATCTTTTGTAATGAACTCTTACAAATTAGAAGTGAGAAAGGATTGAAAATTCCTGAAATTGACCCAGTGATGTTGGTAATATCTCAAGGACAATATCACAAGGTATCAGACGAAAGTGCTCTGTACTTAAAAAGGCGTTATTTGAATACCCAAGCAGCCGTGCAATCTGAGAGATTTACAGAATTTGATGTCATCTGAGAGAGAATAAAATCTGACATTTAGCCAGGGTAGGACAGCAGAGGGTGGCATTTTACGGCTCTACACTTGACATTGACAGACAGTAGAGATGGAGGAAGGGGGAGTGCGTTGGTGTCAATTTCAGTGGACTAACCCCAACATCTTCAAAGACAGAGATGCAGACAGAGATGCACACAAACAGACATACACACATTAAACACACAGCACATATAGATACAGGTATCAACACTAACACACTAACACATGCACACTCCTGCACACAGAAAAAGTAATTTATTTAAGATAGAGATAAATACGTTATTCATTAATAAGGGAACCATTTGATCAATTGGCAAAGGCAGAAGAATGCGGCTGAGAAACGTTTCACCCGTATTCAAACGGCACAGCAGAACCAATTGGCTAAATGTATTAATTCTGCTCCAATTTCCCATTTTCTGAAGTAATTCATTTTGGAAGATCGAGTTCAAATGCAGATTACATGGTCAAAGGTAGCATTCCTGGCCGTGTGGAGGAACAGAAGGATCTTAGGCTCCACGTCCTTAGGTACCTACAAGTTGCCATTCAAGTTGATAGGGGTGTTAAGAGAAGTATGGTGAGTTGGTTTTCGTTAACAGAGAAATTGAGTTTAAGAGCCGCGAGATTATGCTATAGCTCTATAAGGCCCTGGTTAGACAACACATGAAGTATTGTATTGAGTTCTGGTCTCACCATTACGGAAAGAAATTGGAAGCTTTCCAGAGGGTGCAGACAAGATTTACCAGGATGTTGCCTGTGCAGGAAGGGATGTCTTAAGCAGAATTTCTATAGGAGCTAGGTTTTTCTCATTGGAGTGAGGAAGGATTAGAGCTACATAATGTAGGTGTGCAAGATGATGAGGCTTAGATGGAGTGGACAACTGGAGACTTTTTATCGGTGTGGAAATGGCTATCACGCAGGGAGCATAATTTTAAAGTGATTGGAGGAAGGCTGAGAGGAGATGCCAGAGACAGTATTTTCTTTCTACAGATAGTGGTAGGTGCATGGAATGCACAACCAGCGGTGCTCATAGAATCAGATACATTAGGGACATTCAAGCAACTCTTGGATAGACACATGGATGATAATAAAATGAAATGTATGAAATTTAGTTTAGTCTTAGACTAGGATAAAAAGGTTGACACAACATCGAAGGCTGAAGGACTGTGCTGTGCTGCACTGTTCTATGTTCCAATTTCCTACTCTCTTCTGAGCTTATGGTATCTGGAGTTCATCTAACCTCAGTTGAGGCTAAATTTGGTAAGTATTTGATTGTCAGTATTTAAAGGAAATGTGGACAGGTTCGAGTTTTAAATGGCCTATATCAGTTTCTAATTGTTGTGTCGCTGTGTTAAAAGATTGGTGATTGACTTGAGGGGACACATTTTAAGAATTAGGGCATTTCCATTTATGACTGAGACAGGGATGTTCCTTTCTCGTTAGGGTTTTGTGATCTGTAGTGTTCCCACGCCCAAGCAGCAGTGAAGACTGGGTGAATAAAAACATTCAAAATTGAGTTCCATAGATCATTGATGAACAAAAGAATCTATGCTTATTGGGGAACAGGCAGGAAAAGGATGTTTAGTTACAATCACATCAACAATGCGCATTCTGAATGGAGTAGCAGGCGCGAAAGGCTGAATGGCCACCTGCTGTTCCTAACCCGTGCCTTGTTCTCTCACTCAAACCTTCGATTCTGTTACAGAGGGAAAGGAAGTTCCAATTCAGCCCGTCAGCAATGAGACACGAGGAGACCTTCTTGTCTCTAAGGATTTACAAAGGAAGATGATAAAGTCATTCAGCCATTTGAGTACATTACACAGTACATGAGGAGGCCATCCAACCTTTCTAAGCTGCTACACAGAAACAGGGAACCCTGAGTAACTATCAGGAAATCGACAGAAAGGATTGATGTTTGTTTTCAATTTGGAAAGCTTTAACGTGGTGGAGTTCGTTAGAGATCAGTGCCAGATCAACAACTACATCGAATGATTCGGATGTGGGGACTGATTGGATTGGACCTCAATTAGCTCAGCCACCAAGATATGAATTCAATAAGATGTCAAGTGGAGTTAGAGAGTTTGTAATAGGGTAGAGACAGGGGAGGTTAGTGTGTCAACCTTTAGCAGAAACAGTATAACTTGCGCGAATGAAGTTTATGCTGTGACAAAAGGGTAAAACAATAGTAAACAACTTAAAAGGAGAGATATCACACAACTCAGTGGTAGAAAGGGATTTGTGCATCCTGGTACATGCATCACACAAGTTATTATGCAGATGTGGTAAGTGGTTAAGAAAATATATGGAATTATTCTATTCCATGCAAAGGCTATCAGGATAGTTTACTGCATCTGTACAGAGGATTTCTGAGGCCACATCTGATGTATTGCGTGCAGTGATGATTCCTTAAACTGAAAAATAACTATACTAAATTGATTCTGAAGCTTTGTAAAGATGTACGTGTTCCTGGAAAGAAGGCCTTATTCTGTCATACAGCACAGAAACAGACCTTTCGGTTCACCTTGTCCATGACGACCTGATGTCCTTAATTAATCTCGTCCCATTTGCCAGCACTTAGCCCATAACCCTTCCTATTCAAGTACCCATTCAAATGGCTTTTAAATGTTGTAATTTTCCCAGCCACAAACACTTACTTTGGCAGTTCATTCCATACACTCCGAGAAAAGATTACCACTTTTATTTCTTTTAAATCTTTCTCCCTCACCTTCAAACTATGTGCTCTAGTTTTGAACTCCCTCAACCTCAGAAAATGTCCTTGGGTATTCACCATTTCCTTGCCCCTCATAATTTTATAAACCTCTACAAGGCCATGGCACTTAAGGTTTGAGAATGAGAGATTTTCATACTTAACCATATAAGATCTTGAGGAGAGTGCATCAGGTGCTTGGCTGATGGACAATTCCTCTGGTGTGGGAAACTAGAACTAAAGATTCAAATTTAAGAGAACAATGTATTCATTTTAACACAGATAGCCCAAAGACATGAATTTATTGGACAAAATTATGAGGACACATACAAACTCATCTTCAAATTATTGCTTATAAATTGCTCCTACATGGATCAGGGAACAGGGACGGAGTCAAACAATCCAGAGAATATTCAAGGAGGCTTCACTTGGTCCAATTAGGTGGTCAGATAAAATTATTGTTCATTTCATTAAAAAGTTGGAGAAGGTGCAACCTGCGAGAGACTTATTGTTTCTTTTGTTTCCTTGTTCCTTCTCACAGCAAAGTATGAGAGGGGAAAACTCATCAGGCATTTTTATCACTCGTGAAGGATTCTTGTTGAGGATTCATTGGAATCTCCACACTGCCAGAAGCAAAAGGAATTCAGTCAAATCCAATGGTCCAGGAAGGAATCCGATTGACAGCAACCTGTGTGAACAGAATGATCTCAGATGCAGAATACAATTTAATATTTCCTTTTGTCTTGAATTTAACTTTTGCTACGAAACTCTCTTTCAAGCTAATATTCTGCAGAGATTTTTTCTGTTTGTCTTCATGCATGTGTATGTGTGTGCCTGTGTGCATTTGTGTGCGTGACACTGTGAGTATCTCAGTGTATGTGTCTGTGTATGTGTATGTTTCTGTGTATACAAACTGCGTCTCAGTATACATTGAAAGATAAATATTAATGTACATATTTGTCCACACTGCTTGTCATGTATCTTTCCATTAGGTTACGTAAGTTTACTTTGGTAAATTACTTTTCCGAATTTAAGCTATCTACCTGACTTGTCCCGAACAAAGAACCTGACCTCGTCTGAGAACTACATCATTGAATATATCACCAACCTACTCACATTTAAAATGTGTCATAACCAATCGAGGAGAGGAGGTACTAGAAAATGAAACAGTGACCTCTCCAGCCCAAGTCTGAACAGGAATGAGGAAAAATTCTAAAATGGCTGTTTGAGTGAAAATAGTCTTCCGCAGACGTTTGTGGTGCTTGTGTGTTTGCATTTATTGAAAGCCATGCTACTTCAATATTGCATGGTAAAGGACAATGAACTACAGAAAGGAATCCACAAGCTGATCAGCCACAATCTTATTGCCTGGTGGAGAAGGCTCCAAGTGTCTAATGACCAGCCCTTCTCCTCAGTCCCTCGTTCCTATGTTAGATTGAATCTCTCAAACCTGCTGGGCAGGAACAGTCGGAGGCCATTTACCCCTGTAACCTGGTGCACAGAAACAGCGGAAACCATTCAGCAGATGAAGACTGTCACACACTTTTTGACATAGCATTGTAAAATATTCTTGGGAAAAGAAACGGTAGGTGAGTGTGTGAAACATCTCACTCCTTTGTCTTTACAGAACTGTCTTCATTTCTTGGTCATGTTGCCGATTCAGATTCAGTGTAAATACAGCGCCCATACCTCACCCAGAGATGGCCCACAAAATCCTCCGTTCTCCCTGACTGCAATAACATGCAATAACAGAATTTTCAGGAAAACAATTTCCCAATAACCCAATGAGAGAACGTCAGATACACGAATAGGTCATTCAGCCCTTCTGGCCTGTCGTTCCCTTCAATATGATCATAGCTAATCTGCAAAATCCTCAACTCTTCTTTTATGCTCAATCACTGCAGCCCTCAACATTCTGATGCCTCATATATCCATTGTGCCCCCTTTTAAACATCTAAGTGATCTACCTCCCCTACCTCTCTGGAATACAGAAGTCCCGACAGTCACTATCCTCTGTGAGAAGTAAACGCTGCTCACAAAGACACCGTGACCTATTCACATGAATAAACATATGTACACTCGGTAAGAGTGACTGGCCCCGATATCAAGGCAGGATTTCAAGGAACCCGAACAAAATTGAATACAATAGGAATGAGTCGTGGTTAGATGCATTCAGAGGACAAGGGAAGGTATTCGTGGTTGGGGAGGATCAATCATCTCTGTCACAGGACATCTTAGGGCGCATCCTCAAGGTATCTTTCTTCAGCTGCTTCAAGGTCTTTCCCACATCATGCGGTCAGAAGTGGGAGATGTTCACTGAAGATTGTTAAGAATAATTTGTCACCTGTCCACTGCTGAAGCAATCCGTGCCCATATGCAGCAAGACATGGATAGCATCTAAACTGTGTTGCTAAATTGAAGATGCCATTCTTGTAACAGTCCAACTAGAAATTTATCTTTCCCACAGTTAAATAAGAGGAGCTCATTCAGCATCTCAAGCTGGTTGCAACGGAATGTATTCAACCCACTAAAACTATTTGGCAAGAACAGGCATAGCCCATTCAGTCCCTCCTGCCTATGACACGAGGAGAGAAGGAGTGTAGTCAGCACATCGAGGTGTTAAACAGGACCCAGGAGTTGCCAAGTCAGGTCTTTGAGTCTCTTCCATGTGACCAGGAAGAGGGCACTCAGCCTGTCAAGTCAATTATACAGAAATAGTAAGATGTCATTGATGCCCCAAAATGACAAACAGTGAAGCAGAGACTACACAGATAAACCGCTCTATGTTGTTCCTCCTGGATCCATTGCGAGTGGTACACGTGTTACTTTAACTTGGTTTGCAGAATTTGAGAAGGGAAAGTGGATGGTTCGTGCCAAGTCTCAATGAAATAGCTTCTGTCTCCGAGAAGGCAGACTGGTGTTTCGATGAAGATTAGAAACTGGTGGGAATGCCTAACTCTTTCAGGAGTAATGTATTGTGGCTGCTGACAGAGTTGTGAACAATGCAGGTTCATACACCAACTGCATATTGAGACAGTGAGAGTTCGTTCTGGGCCTGGAGCTGCTTCTCAACCAACATGGGGGCTCCGGGCTCCAATAGGTATGTGAACTATTGGGAATGAAATATCATGGAAAAATGTAATGTTTCACCTGACCACTGTCTTTTTCTTGACAATATGAGTGTCAGTACATAACTTAATCTTCAAGTTTAAATGTAAAAGCCTGTTATTCGCCCTCAGCGCCACGGTTTAAACATTCATTTTCCTCACACTTTCCTCACGGTACCATCATTCCAGGAATAAGTCTGGTGAAACTATTTTGCACTATCTCTGTCACAATGAAATAATTCCTTATAAGGGAGAGAGAATCTGTACTCAGTGGCCTAACTACTATCCAATCAACACGCTATAACTGCAGGAAGATGAATTTACTTCAACACTTGTAGCATTTTGTAATGAAGGACAACATACCATTTACTGTCCTGATCACTTGTTGGCTCATGTGAATTGTATAAGTGATATCTGCACTTCCCAACCTCTCATCTTCTAATAAATTCAAAATGAAAATGACTGTATTTGTTGCTCACATTCAATTCATTTCTTTGCCTTGTGAGCGGCTGTGCTCCAAGCACTGATACATGGGCTACCCGATGAGCAATGACCTTTAGTCCAGAGCAGAATCTTACTCTCTGTATTCTCCCCATTATGCAATTCTCAATCCATGCAGTATATTCACCCCTTACACAAGGACTTTAACGTTCTTCACTTACCTGTCAAAAGCTTCCTGAAAATTCAAATACACTGTTCCCATTGGTTCTCATTTTTCGCTGTCACAATCAACATCCTCCACAAACTCCAAGTGATTTATCAAAAACGATTTCCCTTTCTAAAATCTCGGCTGACTCCACAAATAATATCATTATTCTCCGGAGATCTAGTTATTACGAATTCCTAAAAAAAAACTAATATTTTCCCTCACATCTGAGATCGATTTATTCATCAGTTGGTATTCTGATTTCCCTCTCTCTCCAGTTTTAAATATTTTTGGTCGCAGTAGCTACTTCCAAGTCTGCAGTATCCTTTCCATAACACAAAAAGCTTTGACAAACTTTGGCCTCATTCAAAGAGTTAAGGAACTAGCTATACAGAATCAGGCCATTCTGTACCGGCTCCCGAAAGAGCTACCCAGCAAGCACAACTCTCCAGCCCTAACTCTGTAACCCTCTCAATTCATAACTCATTTAATCCAGCAACGTACCAGCATTCAAGAAAATGAACTTTCTTTTTTTCCCAGTACTTCCTCTTTAATAATTCTAACTTCTTGCCGTTCCACATTTTCGACAGTCACCATGTTCCCTAACATTTCGGGAAGATTTTCTCTTCCTTCCTCTGTGGAGTCAGAACCAACATATTAACCTCACCAGAAGGAGATGGCCTCTGTCACCTTGTGAGTACAAGAGACGATCGCAATCTAGCAAAATTGATGCTTCACCCACTCCTGCCTGGAAATTTCCAGAATCAAAACAGTTGGTGGGCATTTTGAGTACAGTCCTCTCCCTGGTGTGAGACTACAGGGTATGCTGGAAGAGGTTTCACAGCTCTGTGACCTCCTCATTGTTGAAATTAACTGGCTTCACACTTTGCAAATGGAAACCATTCAACATTGGGAAATATTTGTGGCAATCTCAGAAAGGATAGTATAGTGTCCTGCTCCTTCCTATGCAGTCTCTGCAGACCCAGACTCTCTCCAAAATGTAGTGCCCAATCCTTGTCCAGAGTTGGGGACACCAGACCCTTAGATGTCCCTAAGTCATTGTAGTAGCTGATAACACAAACCCAAGAAAACAATCCAGAGAACCTCCTCTCACTTTGCAGTGACGTGTCCAAGTCAAATCTCTGTATACACGTCACACCCACTCAGTGTTAAGAAATGGCTTTCTCTCCTCAGTTTGTATTCCTGGCTGAAAAAAAATGCAGCTCTGCACAGTCCCCGTGAGCTGAAATACTACTGGTTCTGTTCTCCATGGAAATAGTTGACAATGTAACTGAAAAACTTGCTGTACCTCAGTCACAATAACAGCAACACTACCATTGCCAGTGTAGATGCTGGGAATGCAATGGTCTAGTGCTATTTTCTCCAGACTATTAATCCAGGGGCCCAGCTAATGACTCAAACCTAGACTTGAATCCCGCCTCATCAGATTGTGGAATTTGAATTCAATGGAGTATTTGGGTTAACAATCTAATGAAAGATTGTCAATTGTTTAATAAAAACAAACACTTGTATCCTCCGTGGAAGGAAATCTGTTATCTTCACGTGGTGAGGCCTACATGTGACACCAGACCCAAAGCAATGTTATTGACTCTCAACTGCCCTTATGAAATGGCCAAGCCAGCCATTCAGTTATATCACTACAAGGTCTCAAAGAAATGAAACCAGACAGATCTAAGCACTGGCGGCCTACAGCATGTGGACTGCTATGGTTCAAGAAGGCAGCTTACCAAAACCTTTTCATGGGCAACCCGGAAAGGGAAATATATATTGTTACACCCATGTCGCATTAATGAATTAACGAAGATGACCACACTCAGGGAAGAGAGACAGAGGGCACAAAAAATATTGAATGTATAAACACATTGTTCATTAAAACCCCTGGATTAATGAGTCAGGGACAAAATGAAAATAACATTAGTTCAGAGACAGAAAGCAATGTCAGCAGTGGTTGTGGAGATTTGAGGGGTATACAACGATATTTCCCCAGTCACCATCACGCTTTCTGGCAGACAGAATGAAATTCAACAAAAAGCAACGAAACCTATTACATTTGGGCAACAAAATGCTGATTGCTGGTGTGGCTCTGTGGGTCAGGGGATTAGCACTACATTTTCACAGTGCTAGAGCCTGGTTCAATTCCAACCTCAGGCGAATCTCTGTGTGGAGTTTGCATATTCTCCCCACGTCTGTATGTGTTTCATCCCACAGTTCAAAGATGTGCAGATTAGGTGAATTGGCCAAGCTAATCTTCTCATTGTATTCACAGATGTGAAGGTTAGGCACAAATGTGAGGGATCAATGTCGGCGGGTAGAAGAATGGACCTGGTCAGGTTACTCTTCCAAGGACCTGCTTCCACACTACATGCATTCGATGAATGTGAACAGGGCAATTTCAAATGGAAAGAATAGCATGCTACATAAGTATTTTAATTACTGGATACACAGTTTGACAGGGTTGTGCACATATAGAACATAAAACACTACAGTGCAGTACAGACCCTTCGACCCTGGATGTTGCGCCAACCTATGAAACCAATCTGAAGCCCATCTAAACTACACTACTCCATTTTACATCCACATGCCTATCCAATGATCACTTAAATGGCCTTAAAGTTGGTGAGTCTACTACTGTTGCAGACTGTGCTTTACACATCCCTGCTACTCTCTGCATAAAGCTACGACCTCTGACATCTGTCCTATATCCATTAAAACTCAAGTTAAAGCTATGCATCCTCGTGCTAGCCATTATCATCCAAACAAACAGGCTCTCGCAATCCAACCTATCTGATCTCTGATTATATTAAATGTCTGAATTAAGTCACCTCTCAACATTCTCTCAAACGAAGGCAGCCTCAAGTCTCTCAACCTTTCCTCGTAAGATCTTACCTCCACACCAGGCAACAACCTAGTAAAGCTCCTCTGAACCCTTTCCAATGATTCCACATTCTTCCACGAATGAGATGACCAGAACTGTATTCAATAGCCAAGTGCGGTTGCACCAGGGTTTTGTAAAGCTGCAGCAATACCTCAGGGTTCTGAAACAAAATCCCTCTTGTAGTAAAAGCAAACACACCATATGCCCCCTGATCAATACTATCAATCTGGGTAGCAACTTTCAGCGATCTATGTACATGGGCACTGAGGAATCTCTACTCATTGCCACTACCGTAAGTCTTACCAAGAGCCTAATACTCTGCATTCCTGTTCCTCCATCCAAAGTGAATCACCTGACATTGTTCCGCATTGCATTCCGTTGGCCACCTCACAGGCCAGCCTCCAAATTATCTGTGTCCTGCTGTAATCCACAACATCCTTTGGCACTATCCACAACTCTAGCGACCTTAGTGTCATCTGCAAATTTACGAACCCATCCTTCTACACCATCATCCAGATCGTTTATAAAATTGACAAACAACAGTGGGCCAAAACCAGATCCTTGTGATACACCACTAGTAACTGAACTCCAGGATGAACATTTCCCATCAGCTACCACCCTCTGTCTTCTTTCAGCTAGCCAATTCCTGATCCAAACCGCTAAATTACCCTCAATCCCATCACTCCGTATATTTTGTTTGCAATACTCTACCGTGGGGAACCTTAACAAACGCTTTACTGAATGTCATATACACTACATCAACCGTTTTCCCCGCATCCACCTGTTTGTTCACGTTCTCAAAAGATTCAATAAGTTTTGTGAGGCACGACCTACCCTTCACCAAACCGTGTTGACTATAGCTAATCCATTTATCCCTTTCGAAATGAGTTTAAACCCGATCTCTTTAACAATTTCAACATTTTATTCACAACCAAAGTAACCCTCACTGGTCTATAATTAGACTCTAATAACCTTCTTGAATAAGGTAACAACATTTGCTATCCTCCAGCTTTCTGCACTATTCCTGTAGACAATGACAACCTAAAGATCAAAGCCAAAGTCTCTGCAATCTCCTCTCTGGCTTCCCAGAGAATACTCGGGTAAATCCCATCCGGCACAGGGGAGTTATCTATTTTTACACTTTGCAGAATTGCTGAAACCTCTTCCTTGTGAACCTTTATCCTATCTAATCTACTGACCTGTATCTCAGGATTCTCCTCGATAATATTAGCTCTTTTCTAATGTGAATACTGATGAGAAAATTCACTTAGCGCTTTCCCTATCTCCTCTGACTCCAAGCACAACCTACCACTACTATGCTTGATAGGCCCAGATCTTACTTAGTCATTGTTTTATTCCTGATATAGTTATCGAAAGCCTTCGGGCTTTCCTTGACACAATCTACCAACGACTTCTCATGTCCCCTCTTGGCTCTTCGATGCACAGAATTAAAAACCACGATATGGATAACACAATGTGCAGGGCCATGGAAAGAATACGGAACAACATCAGTAGAAATATAGCTCATTATGTCCTGATACAGAGATTTTTTTGCCCCAGTAACCACCTCCTTTTTTATAATAATGATGTACAATTCTAAAGTGTTAAAATAAAACATTCGGCCCATCGAGCTGGCACTGATCCTCTGAAGAATATTGGACACAGATCCACCTCCTACACGATTCCTCTATCTCCCACTGTTAAAGCAAGCAGTTACAGGTGAACAATTTTTCATGGTCAATTGGGAGGAATCAGAAACAACTGGACGAAACACTTGCAGACACGGGAAGAATATGAAAGTTCATTACAGACCGTGACCCAAGGGTGGAATTGAGTGCCGGTTCCCAGATGCTTCGAGACAGCCATGCTAACCACTGAGCCACCGTGCTACCCACCCACCCAAATATGTCACTGTGCTAGCGTATACGAGGGAACTTGGAAATCTCTCAAATACAAGTGGAAAATGTTGGTGAAACACAGCTGATGATTCAGTATCTTGAGAGTGAAAGAGAGTTAACATATTGAGACGAACATGAGTCTGTTCTGAAAAGTCATATTGGTCTCAGAACGTTAATTCTCTTTCTGCTCAGATGCTGTTGGACTTGTTAAAGTTTTCCGCCACTTCCAACTTCTCTTTTCGTTTGGAGTGTGGATATTTTTCTGATATGAAAGGGAACAGTGAAGCTGCCATTTCAGTTAACTCTCATGAATTTGGTTATGGTCCTTGAATGAAAAATTACAAGTTTTTTATTTGATAGAGCCCTATATATTAATAACATTTTCAGTGTCATAAATCACCATGAAAATGTTGAATTCAGTGGCCATGAATCACATGATCAATCCTCTATAAGTAACCAATTAAATTAAGGATCCCAATCATTACCTCAATGTCATATCATTCTCCAGGTGCCACGAGGGTCATACTCATTCAGCAAGGTCTGACATTTCTGAAACTTTAGATGAAACTGTGGAAACATAAGATACATTGGCACAGGGCATAGTCATCCATGGGTTTTGGAAGGAAGTAGCATGGCAGATTTTACGTGTCAAACACCATCACTCTGGAAAAGGTGAAATAGTACAGCCTAATTGAATCTCTTGTGTCCAAGTGATGCATATACACACAGAGCTGCTTGTAGGCACATTCCAAGATGTCTTAACAACTGGTTAGTTCCTCGTCAGGATGGCATGTAACTTGGAATATATTTTGTGGAGATCGTTTTCCCATTCTTCCCATTACCAGTGCAGAATGTTCTCTAATGCCCATTAATCACAGTTTTGCTCAAGGTCGTGGATTCCACGCTCAGTCAAGTCCTGTTTCGATTGAAAGGGAAGTCTCTCTGATCTCACCTCAAATTATATTGGAAGATCAGTTGAAAGAACAAGGAGCAAAAGACAAGAATACTTTTTGTTTGAACAATATCCTCACAATATACAAAAGAAAATTGATCCATGGACTTCCAATTCTGTTCCAAGATGTTTGTCCTGTTGGTAATGAGGCTGTTTGGTTAAGTATTGTGATAGAGGGACAGGAAGAAACTCCACTCTATACCAATAGTTAACAAAGCCATCCTGTTCACGGCGCATCAGACAGTGGCAAACACACTTTTTTTCTGTTGCTGTTGGACAGTGATCATTTCAAATCCACCATTCACTGATGACATGTAATAGCACTGAAGTCAGCAATTTCCAGCATTTAGTATGAGAGCAAAAAGCGAAAGGGAGAGTCAGTGAAAGTGGGAGTGATAGGGAACTGGTGTGATACACAGTGCGAGAAGTGTGAAGGGAGATATTCAGTGGAAGGGTATATCACAGCAGAAGGGGCAATGCAAGGGAAATAGGTGGATAAGGAAAGAGGAGGAAGGGGAGGAGGTAGTCTGTTAGAAGGACCGTCTGTGGCAGGCAATACCATGCAGTTGGAAAACTGAGATTGATGGATAGTCAAACATCACTGTTAAGGAATATTGGGATCTGGTTTCCTTTGAATATTAGGAAAATGTTTCTCATACTTCTTTTATTAACAGGATTCTTGTTCATATTGTACATCCACTCTACATTTCTGCATCTTCATCAAGGGCAGACATTTTATTTACTCTCAATTCATTATCTCAACATTATGTCACTTTATGTCACTTAACCAAATTCAGAACGGTGGGCATTTTTTTCTTTGAATTTGCTTTCAATTCAATGTGGAAATGAGAATGTGATTTGATCTTCTACTGCATGCTTATAATGCAGAAGTTAATTGAATTTTTATCCTCATCACCTTAGTTCTTTCAAACAAACTTCAGGAATGAGCCTGCGTCCATCCTGTAGATATTAAAAAAGTTCCCTGCGCTCTGATGGAATTGCAGCGAATATTATGAAGAATGAGTTGCAGGCCCACATAAAATGGAAATGTTGCAGTGCACAGTGCCAAAAGCGAGTCCAAGAATAATGATGTATAATTATGAATATGTATAATGATGTATAATATGAATAATACATACAGAGGGCCGGAGTATAAAAGCAAAATTCAGTTCCATATCCAAAATAGTGTTTGTGGCTCCCTAATAAAAGCCCTCTCCTGCATCATGCTGCAAATTCACCAGAAGAGGAAAACCTATAGACTAGAATGGGGGTGGGGGTTAGACCATGATAAACAATGTTGTGGATGACGCAATGATTATTTCCCAGCCATACTGGCACATGAGATGTACTGCTGGCACTTCCTCCCAATGCTCTGTGTGTATATGCATCACTTGGACACAAGAGATTCAAGTAGGCTGTACTATTTCACCTTTTCCAGAGTGATGGTGTTTGACACGTAAAATCTGCCATGCTACTTCCTTCCAAAACCCATGGATGACTATGCCCTGTGCCAATGTATCTTATGTTTCCACAGTTTCATCTAAAGTTTCAGAAATGTGGTGGTTCAAAGTGAGGACGAAAGCGTTAGGTTACAGAGGTGTACAACCGGATTGTTCAGATGGCCAGAATAATGACCAAAAAACTTAACACTGCAATATGTGAGATGCTGCACTTTGAAAGCATAGCAGCACAAGAGTTCTCAAACCATGAAGATAGGCTAGATTTGTTTTTGCTTTATTTTGGGGCAGATAAGGTTGTGGGTTGAACCTGACAGAAGTGTATAACAGCATGAGAAGTATAGACAGAGTGAACAGACAGCAGCTGTTCCCCTTAGTCAAACGGTTAAGTACAAGGGGATACACGCTAAAAGTGAAAGACAAGAGATTGAGTGAGCATTTGTGAAATCTGTTTTGAACCCAGAGGATGATATGCTTCTGAAATGCATTGCCTGTGAGGGTGGTTGAGGAAGGAAAGTGTACAAACTTTGCAAAGCACTTGTGTCAGCACTTGATGGTGCCAGATTTGATAGGCATCTTCTTTATTACACGATTCCATGATATATTGTGAAGTACCACCCAATGGTAATTGTTGGTTTGTTCCATCGAATTGTGTTCAGTCAGTGGGGAGATTACAAATCAGCATCATCCCATGGAGCATCAGCACTCACTAAACCAGGACAGCCCGGACATCTCTGAAAATATCCAAGATAATTCATATGCGCAGTGTAAGTTTCGTTCAATAAGCCCATCAACATTATTCCGGCTGTTTTACACCATTATTTTAAGGACACCAAAAACATAGAAAGCAACTTTCCTTCATTAATATATTGACTTCTCGTTGTAAGGTTGTTATTAATCGGCAGAATAATAAATTCCTTGCCACACATTCACTTTGACAAAGAGTCAGATTTCCTGCGTTTTTCTGTCAACTGTTCATCACAGTATGGTGGCTAATTTAACACGACGTCCACCACCAGTAATACTCACTCCCAGCCATACTGGCACATGAGATGCACTGCTGGCACTTCCTCCCAATGCCTTGGATGGACCAACACCAGCTGGACTGGAACTTCACAGCGGCAATTAATGTTGGACTAGCTCCATTAAAATCCCAAATGAATTTTTGAAAAATCCGATTTCCTCATAATAATTGAACAATATAACCATGTTTATTGATCTGATGAGCTTGTTACGGCCTTTGAAGTAGTGTGATGCATTTGCAGAAACCATTTCGTGAATACATTGAAATAAAAGGCCAACTGACAGCCCAGGTCACGAATAACACAAGTTAATGCAGCATTTAATCAGCAGCTGAACGAGCACAAAATGCCAGAGCAGAGTGGGCCATGCACCTTCAGGTAATTTTCATTAATGCAGTTTGATGTTTTCAGGTTGGTGTAGACATGTTGCGCTGAATAGCCTGTTTGTGTGCCATAAGACTTTAATTCTTGAAAACAGAAAATAGACTCACCATTTCCATAGCTTATGAGCATCAATTGGTGAAGAATATAATCTCCAAGATCACATTGCATCCTGACTTTAATCGAAAGCATTGTCCCTTCACTGTCACTGTTCAGAATCCTGTAACTCTGTCTGAAACAAAAATGTTACTGTTCCTGCACCATGAGGACCCACTGTGTGTATCTTCTCTGGACTGCTTTGCATATCATTATTGCCATAGCTGTTTCGATGTGGTCTCACCAGTACCCTGTTAAAACTGTAGAATATCTTTCCTACTTCTGAATGAATTCTGTTTCAAAAAGGTTTCAACATTTGTCTGGCCTCTCTAAAACTTTGACGTACGCAATTTTTTTGTGTGATCCAGGTGCCTGATTCCTCTGTGTCCTCAATCCAATCTCTCCATTGAAATTGCTCCTGCGTTTCCATTAAATTGCCAACATATTTGAACACAGACACATATTCCATTCTGTGCTCCATATACCAATATTTATGGTTCATTTGACCCAATTTTATCTGTTTATAAACTCGTGTCTTCTTCATCTACAAATAAAAACAAAAAAAGTAAAAATATTACATTGTCAATTCCACTGGAATTTGGCGACAGTGTTTGTCTTTGACCAAATATTCTGTCTGTATTATGGAAGAATACAAACGTTTGAAATTGTCTGTGTCCTCTCAAGAAGGTTCACATGTTTGTATTCTTGCATAATGCAAACAGACTATTTCGACAAAGAAATAGGTTGTCGCCACAATTCAATGGAATGGGCAATGTCATATTTTTAGCCCATGTCTAAACTATAAATTAGCGACAATGCTAAAGTGTTTTGCAGTCCCTTAACTCAGTTCCCATCACTTCTGAAATATGGACAGATGGTGAAGGATCTGTCTGGGTGGAATTGAGAAACAACACATGTTAAAAATGCAGAAAACAGCGAGTGAGGATAAAAAATGGTCTTGTCAGCATGGTAGCTAGTGACATGTGATGTTACACAAGGCTCAGTGTTGGGATCACGGCTCTTTACTTCGTAAATTAATGATCTGGAGGATTGTTCTAAGGGCATTCTGGTTAACTTTTCAGATGATATAAAGATAGATGGAGAGACAGGTAGCACTGCGGAAGTGGAGAGGCTGCAGAAGGGTTAAGACACGTTTGGAGAGTGGGCAAAGAAGTTGCAGATGGAGTACAATGGGGGCGAGTGTGCGGTCATGCACTTTGGTAAGAAGAATACAGGCATGGACTATTTTCTAAATGCGGGAAAATTCTTCAGTCTGAAGTGCAAAGAGACTTGGGAGTTCTAGACCAAGATTGTCTCAAGATAAACTTGCAGGTGAACCAAGATTAGGAAAGTTTTGGACCACGAGACAGTATGTTTTAAAATCTTATATTCACCAAAAGAACTGTGAGTCGACTTCTAAAAAAACAATATTTGTTTATTGAACGCAATTAATTATAGAACCATAAATTTTACTATAATGTAACGAAATACACTACAAGCTATCTTATGCTTTAAATTAACTCTGTATGATCGTATACCACCCCTATAAAACGTTGCCGGTCTCCACGTGCTGATTTCTTCTTTTTACGATGGACTTGGAGGTATCTTCTCTTTTGGTGGTTATTTTCGATTTACTGCGCTAAGTGGGGTTTTGCAGTGATTCTCATTCTTCCGATTCTTCACCCCCTTTTGGGAGGGTTGGATTACCCTGAGCAAACAGACCCAACCAGGGGTGGCACATTGATTGCCCAAGGGCGACATTCCATCATCCCATTCAAGTTCAACTCCAGGTTTGTATTGCAGGGTCTGTAACTCTCAAGTTTGTTTGCAAATCATCTGTGGGGAGCTGCAGCCTGTCTGGATACTGCAGCATGTGGATTAGCACAGATACTTTAGTCAAGGCTGGGATCCATTTCCCAGCATGCATTAATCATTGTTCATTTTTGTAACTCCATGATAATTTTTTATTATCCATCATAAGTTCATTATTTCAGGTGGTCCGACTGGTCACAAAGTCAAATACCATGATGACGTTTATTTTGAGAGGACTTGAATAGAAAAGCATGGATGTACTTCTGAGATTCTATAAGGTTCTAATCAGACCACATTTGGATTATTGTTTGATGTATTGGGCCCCATATCTCAAGAAGGATATACCACACCTGGAGCGTGTTCAGAGGCAGTTCACAAGTATAATGGAAAATTATACATTTATTGAGAAGTTTGATAGAGAATGTTTTTTCTTTAAATCAATGCCGTACTGACCTTTGTAAACAATGCTTTGATGAAGGTTTGCAGTTAGCTTATCGCTGTTTGAATTCCGTAAACATTCAACTCGACCTTTCAATAGTCAACTCTGGGAAAGCTGAAGAGCTGTTATGTCTAGGACCAGGGGCTGAGAGGATAACAACTTGAATTTCCTCAGTGTTTGCCCTTGAGAGTGGGATAACGAACACTATAAGGCAGGCGTCTGTATAATGTTTCAGTACACTAAGGCATCTGACTTAGTGTAA
Source organism: Chiloscyllium plagiosum (assembly GCF_037043375.1). Classification (NCBI taxonomy): domain Eukaryota; kingdom Metazoa; phylum Chordata; class Chondrichthyes; order Orectolobiformes; family Hemiscylliidae; genus Chiloscyllium; species Chiloscyllium plagiosum. The sequence goes on from NW_028270156.1 coordinate 114,038,910, forward strand.
TGAAACACAATCCTGCAGGAGTTTTTTTTTTAATAAAGACCCTTTCTATGCTGTTGTGAATAATTGAGTCAAGTCGATTTAATTTCCACGACAGTAAACTTGGGGGCTCGTCCGGGATCCATGACTGGGTGAAATTCTGAAGATTCTCAGGAGGTGTAGGCACCAGCGCCTTGAAGGTCGTTCACTTTGCGTGCGAAGACTGGGAATTGGTGGATCACCCCAGGGCTGGGGTTTCGAATTGAATAGGCTCGGAGTAAGAGTCGTGGCTTAAGTAATCAGACATAGAGACTCATTATAAGAGAATAAATACAGCAGAAAAAGGGTTCCATGAACTCTCGCGTGATATTCGAGTAAAACCCCAAGGGAAGGGGATTACCGTCTCTATAGTGTTCAGGGGACAGCAAGTTTAAGGGTGGTGTTTTAGACTTGGGGAGAGAGAGAGAAAGAGAGAGAGAGAACTGAACACGTATCCAGTTACACTAAAAATGGGCTCCAGCAAGAGCAAACATATGGAGAGTCCAACAGGACATGGAATAGTCAACCAAAAATACAATACATGCTAAATAATGACGGCCCAGAATGTGTAAAGCAGTTAGAATTGTGGATCAAGGAATGTGGTTTTACAGAGGGAGGAAGGTTTAGGAAAAGACAGCTGGAAATGTTGAGCTCGAGATAGGAAGAGAGAGAGAAGGAGAAAAGGAAGGGAAAAACAGAACTTATGAAATGGAGTGCTTATAACATGTGGAATGTTGAGGCTGATATCAGAGAAAGGAAATCTCTAGTAAAGGATACACCAAATACAAATACAAACACCAGCACACATGCGGACGCATGCGGCAGACAACCTGGTGGAAGTTCACGTCAGCCGTTTCCTGGGACGAAATCTAGTTGCCGATGTCACCAAAATCAAGTATAATTGGCCAGCTGCAAATGTCAATACCAGAGTAGCCAACCCACAAGCAGAGAAGAACAAAGACGTTAATGCTTTTGTTGCAGCGCTGGCAACTGCCTGTTGGAAGGCATTCCTAGTGTGAAGGGACTTGACCAAATTAACAATGTGTAAACAATGGGAATGTGAGACCGTGTCCCAGTAACTTACGCACCTCACTGAATTCCATAGTGCCCATAGTGGACGGAGACCACCTGACAAGATAATGGCAGCGGAAATCACGCTGCATGAGGCACACCTGTGGAACAGTTTCATCAATGGAATGAAGGAAGAAATAGCGAAAAACGTAAACGACACATATATTACCTGGGACACAGGAAAGCTGAATTTTATAGAACAACATGTGATACATGCTGAAAAATTGCTTACCCAAGAGGAGGATAAGCGGAAACTAAAGATGAAACTGCAAGCACATAAAGTTCAGCTTACTATGATGCAAATGGTCGCCCAACCGTTGGAGGCATGTGCTACAGGAAGAGAGAGAGGCAGAGGTGGAGGTCACAGAAGACAAAGAGTTCGTGGAAGAAGCGCGGCCAGAGGTAGATCTGGCGGGTAATTTGTTTGCAGAGCAATGGACCACTGGGCGAGCCAGAGCCCACACAGACAGCCTCAATCGGCCCTGGAAGCTGGACAGCAGGGTGATTGACAGGGGAAGGCTGAGGTGGAGGTGGGCAGCCCACTAACGGGGAAACTTGCCAATTCTCCTTCTTGTTATTGGAATTTTATCCTTTAAATCTGATAGCTCGTGACTCGTAGGGAAACTGGGGTTGAACTTGATCAGTACTCCGACAGGCTTGCAGGTAATTCAATGGAAAGATTTACCAGTGCAGGCTGTAAAATATGACCCACAACCCCTGATGTATGTCTATGAGTGCGATTTAGCCAGAGAGCAATAAGTTCAGTGAGCAGTTCATTCACTCTGGAAGAAAACAACCATGTTGATCCTATTAACACCGATTTTCTTGCTAGATATATGCTGCACGGCACAGTACACATACACCGTGATGGCCCTGACAAACCATATGAGAAGGATTTGTTCAGGAGATTGGTTCGGGTTGTTACTTTGCGATTTTTATTGGAGTGATCACAAATGTGCAGTCAGTGTGAACTTATCTAAGGTATCTGTAACAGCACGTAGACCCTACCTTTTTGATGTGGAAGGCGCCGCTCCTCACTGGCGAAGGCGTCTGGTGACATGTGGCAAGATTTGGCAGCATGGATGCCAAAGGCACAAATAATGAAAGATTGGTTCTTCAGGGACGATTTGGGTGTTTGGTTTAATGCAGATATGCGGACATATAAGAAGAAACTAAATTGGCTAACTCAGGCAGATAGGACAGTCCAGGAAAACCCCACTAGCCCTGAAAAGCCTCGGGAGATCACCTGGCGTTTCCCTCCGATGGAAATCTCAGAACCAAGATTAAAAATGGCCCCTACAGAGTTGTGGGCAAAGTACAAACATGATGTGGGGCGAATACCGGGCTGTGAGCTCATAACGATAAGCCCGAAGTCTGAGTATCGTCTTGCAGAGCACAATACCTGTTAAAACCTGAAGCCATAGAAGGAATTACTGCAGTCTTTGAATCCCTCCTAAAGCCTGCAGTGATAATTCCTTGTGAAAACTCACAGGTGAGAACCCCCATTTTTCCCGTCAAAAAGGCAAACACTCCCGGTGAACTGGAGGAATGGAGGTTTGTTCAAGACCTTCAGGCTGTCAATAACGCTGTTGTTCCGTGCGCCCCACATGTTCCCAAATCCGATACAATATTGGCTCAAATTCCACCGGACAGCAAATGGTTCTTTGATGTGGATATCGCAAATGCCTTGAGTTCTGCAGGCTGATCCCTCGGGGCAAGAATGAAGACAGCCTGTGGCCCAGAACACTGCTTCTGTAAGGACCTTGGGGAGTAGTTGCGGCGTTGCTAGTTGTACTATACAGTGCTTTGTCTTAGTGTGTCTTGTTTTGTTTCGTTGTTTATAGGTCATTGTTTACGATTCCGGGTTGAGGCGATCGGTTTGCGAGTATCTATGGGACTGACTGAAGCGCCAGCCCCCAGGACAGTTCGATCCTGTTCCGTTGTGCAGGCCGTACCCCGTCTTTTCCCCCCGCAGGGGCCATCGTGAAGCTTCATGGTAAACAAGCAGCACACCCCCAACCCCAAAAACCTTCTGAACATTTACAGATGGATTTTATTAAACAAACACTCAGCGAAGGGAAAATGTATTGTCTGATAATAGTTGATATGTTTTCCAAATGGGTGGAAGCGTTCCCCACGTCTAAACAGGATGACAGTGCAGTAGCCAATGCGTAGCTAACTGAGACAATTCCGAGATGGGACATCCCTGAAAGGCTTAGTTGTGACAATGGGACACAATTTGTCAATAATGCCTTACAGCAGATCAGTGATTATTTGGGAATAAACATGGGACAGCACTGTGCCGACCAGTCAGCGAGCAGTGGGGCAGTGTAAAAAGAAAATGCTGCCTTGAAAAAAATGACAAAATGTTGAGGAACTCGGGGTGACATGGAGAAAGGCACTTCCAATTGTGCTAATGTATATGAGATCTAGGAGGAGAGGAAGAGCTAATCTGAGCTCGTTTGAGACTGTGTTCGGCAGGCCGCCCAACACAGGAATTGGCACAAGACGAAAGGTAAGACAGGAAACAGGCCACTGTGAGGACGAGATGTTATGTTACTGTATAAAACTCTCTGCACGTTTGTCTGAAGTACAGAATCAAGTGAAAGCAGCACTACCCCAACCAGCAGGAGGGAAGCTGCATGATCTAGAACTTGAAGATGGGGTACTGGGCTAATGGTCGGATACTTGGTAGTGTGGATGAGCAGAGGGATCTTGGTGTCCATGTACACAGATCTCTGAAAGTTGCCACCCAGGTAAATAGTGCGGTGAGGAAGGCATATGGCGTACTGGCTTTTATTGGTAGAGGAATTGAGTTCCGGAGTCCTGAGGTCATGTACAGTTGTATAAGACTCTGGTACGGCCGCATCTGGAATATTGTGTGCAGTTTTGGTCGCCATACTATAGGAAGGATGTGGAGGCATTGGAACGGGTGCAGAGGAGGTTTACCAGGATGTTGCCTGGTATGGAAGGAAAATCGTATGAGGAAAGACTGAGGCACTTGGGGCTGTTTTCACTAGAGAAAAGAAGGTTTAGGGGTGACTTGATTGAGGTGTACAAGATGATTAGGGGGTTAGATAGGGTCGACAGTATGAACCTTTTCCCGCGTATTGAGTCGGGTATTACAAGGGGGCATAGCTTTAAATTAAGGGGGGGTAGATATAGGACTGATGTTAGGGGTAGGTTCTTCACTCAGCGAGTCGTTAGTTCATGGAATGCCCTGCCAGTAACAGTGGTGGACTCTCCCTCTTTATGGGCATTTAAGAGGGCATTGGATAGGTATATGGAGGATAGTGGGTTAGTGTAGTTTAGGTGGGCTTGGATCGGCGCAACATCGAGGGCCCAAGGGCCTGTACTGCGCTGTATTCTTCTATGTTCTATGTTCTATGTTCTATGAAGACTGGATAGTGGTGAAAGACTTCAGGAGGAAAAAAAAACTGGAAGGTGAAGAGATAGCTGGGACCGTTTCAAGTGCTCCTCACAACACAGACAGCAGTTAGGATCGCAGATAGAGACACATGGATACGCACCCGCCATTGCAAGCGTGTAGCTGGGTCTGAGGAGACATCAGACACCACCGGAACTAATGAAGTGCAAGTAGTGATTCGAAGCCTCATACGAATATGGGCCTGCTCCAGCTCATACTTTTAGCAAACACCCTGGTAGGACTATTCGTAAGGGCTTTGCGTGGACCCCAGCCTACCATGGTTTTAACGAATGTGACGTGTGAACAAGGGCTGTGTACGGGGCATACCAGAGCAAGTGTTGAAAGCACCACCAAGGTGTGTTTCGGGTTGATAGTGTCTGAGGAAAGGCCTGGTGTTTCCTAAACATTTTCTGATGTATAGTTATTCTGGCTCTTTTTTTAATGTTGCTGTATTTGTCCTTGTTGTCATAAAATGACAAAAATGGGAAAATGTAATGGAAAATTATCCACTTACTGAGAAATTTGACAGAGAATGCTTTTCTTTAAATCAATGCTGTACTGAACCTTGTAAACGATGTTTAGATGAAGGTTTGCAGTTAGCTGATCTTTGTTTGGATTCTGAAAACATTCAACTCGACCTTGCAATAGTCGAACTCTGTGAAAGCTGAAGAACTGTTATGTCTAGAACCAGGGGATGAGAGGATAACAACTTGAGTTTCACCAGTCTTTGCCCTTGAGAGTGTGATAAGGAACGCTATAAGGCAGGCGTCTGTATAATGTTTTAGTATTCCTTGCATTGAGTCATCTGACTTAGTATAATGAGTCAAAATCCTGCAGGATTTTTAATAAAGACCCTTTCCTTGTTCTTGCTAATAATTGAGTCAAGTCGATTTAATTTCCATGACACAGGAATGGCCACAGAAATGAAAAGCCTAACGTATGAAGTCTCTGGGATTAAACTCACTGAAGTTGTGAAGGATCGGGGGTTCTAATTGAATCATACAAAGTACTAAATGCCTGGTCAGAGTGTATGTCAGAAAGATGCTTCCATTATTAGGAGGGAAAGGACCCAATGACATAGTCTTAAAGTTAAGGGAAGATATTTTATACGGGAGATAAGTAGAAAGGCCTTCAGCCAGAGAGTGATGAATCTATGGTAAGGATGGAAGTTTCCTTCCTTAAAGGACATTAGTGAACCACATGAGTTTTATCTTACAATCGATTCATGATCATTATCAGTCTCTTAATTCCACATTTGGTCTCAAGTGACATAATCTATCATGGCAGAATTCAAATCCAGGTCATCAGAACATTATCTGGGTCTCTCGCTTAACAGTTCAGCGATAACACCACGAGGTCTGTGCCTTGCCTCGTCCTCCAGAGTGTGACTAATCTGTGTAATATGATTTTCCCGAGATTTTTCCATCATGCTCTTATTGATTTACTTGTCAAATCATGGATGACTTTTTTTCCAATCCGCAATTCCTCTTCCTCTCACCAATATATTTTAATTGAGAGGTTATTTAATATCTCCTTGCGTCATGCCTTTTTTTTATCTGTCTTGCCCTTCATTTTTTTTTTCCTGGCCAGTCTACACAAGCCAACTCCTGCCTTTGCTCAATATAGTTATCATTGCCCAAAATAATAATCATTGCCCAATATAATTATCATTGCTCAAAACTAAAACCGTCATATGTGACTCTGTCCTCATTCATTCATTACAGCATGTTGCAGTTACTGCTTACAAGAGGATCCTAAACTGCAAGATCTTTTATCAATCCTTCCTTGTCACATAAAATCAAATCTGAAGTAACCCGTTCTCTGGTTGAATCCATGAAATGTTGCTCTCAGAAACATTCCTTCATACCATCTATGAATTGTTCTTCGAGGCTACCTTTGCCAAGTTGATTAATTGAGTCAATATGCATGTTCATCCCACTGTTGTGCCCTTGTCACCAGCCGTCATTATTTCCGACCTCAGAAATACTTAGGGGGGACAGTAGCAAAACATTATTCTTCCCAAGAGGTATCTTCTCTTGCTTTTTATTTACGCCTGGACTGATTAACATACCGTTCCCTCGTTCAATATCATTTCCTAATGCAGTCTTGATATCATCCTTAACCAATACATCAATTCCATCTCCTGCTCCTTCATTACTAACCTTCTGGAATAGTGAGTGCCCTCGGACATGTCACAGCCCAGTCATGATCTCCCTGTAACCATGTTTCTGTAATCCGCACCAGGTCATACCCACTTGTCTCTGTATCTATTGTCAGCTCATCGATATTTTTTCCAAATACTGTGTTCTTTTCGGTACAAAGTTTTAAATACGTTTTCTTTGGTTTGTCTTTCCCTTCTTATAGCTTTTTGTACACTAGCTTCCTGATCTCACACACGTCACTACCTCGCAATCTCCACACTGTCTAACCTTATTTGTTAATCCCTGAAAATTTTGCGCCTCATCCCTATCATTTATTCCAATGTCCAACTCACATTTTGTATTGACATGATCCATCCTTCATCGTGGTCATGAGACTGGCTATGTCTGATGTCTTATTCACCTCTAGCTTCTGCTCAGTTTCTGACCTGCTGCTTTGTTTGCCAACCTCCTGGTTTATTAGTTTAAATCTATCCAATTTCCACTTGCAAACCTCACTACACGGATTTTGGTGCTCCTCCAGTTTAGATGCAACCTGTCCATTTTTGGAAGCCCCCACCTGTCCTGGAACAGATCCCAATGATCCAAAAATTGTCACCCTCACCCTGTACGAGCTCTTTAACCACATGTTAAACTATACTACCTTCCTAATCATTACCTCTTTTCCACGTCGGACTGGGAGTAATTCTGACATTACAACGGATTGTTCTCTCTCTCTCTCTCTCTCTCTCTCTCTCTCTCTCTCTCTCTCTCTCTCTCTCTCTCTCTCTCTCTCTCTCTCTCTCACACACACACACACACACACACACACACACACACACAAACAAACACACATCACATTACTTTGTACAAGAATACCAGTAACCTTATAAATAATCAGAATGACAACTGGAATGAACGATTTAGTTAAAGGTAGGTTGTGAACAATTAAGGTTACTCTTCATTAAGCAGAACGGACAAAGTTGTGAACTTATTGCAGTGTTCAAAATTATGGAAAAAATTACAGGTTAAAATACGAATCCTCTGTTTCTGTTCATTGGCATTACAGCGTCTAGCAGTCGGAGTTTCAAGATTGTCAGCACAAGAGCTAGAAGTGAGATAAGGAAAAACTTCTTTATTGAGAGAGTTATTAGCATTTAGAATGCTCTGTCTGGGAGAGTTGTGAATGAAGATTCAAAAGGGAACTGGATATATATTTGTAAGTTACGAATGTAAAGGGCTGCAGAGACCAGGTGGCAAATGGGAGGAATTTGGAAGACATTTCCGGAGCTGATGCATACACAGTGCCCCAGTAGCCTCCTTCTGTCCATTAAAGTTTTGTACTCTATCATATACAGATGCAAGTCAACAATAGTATCTGATTATTTCCTGTTGCAAATGCTGGCAAATAACTGACCACATTTGCTGCAACATAACCATTTAAAATGCAAGTATTGCAAAGTCAGCTTGATGATGAAGAATAATTAGTACTCAGCACATGAATATTTTGAATCTTGTAATCCAATTATTAAAACAAATTATTATTTTCTCTGGCACAAAACACTTTGCAAATGTTTGACTTTTCACTCATTCGGAAATACGTTCATCGTTTTTATTCACAAACCAAATTTTGCATTAAACGCCATTCATTCTTTAAAAATTGCAAGATTTCAAATTATTGTTCTCTGCAATGTAATATCATAAATCATTCATTTACGTTAACATTTACAGTGCATGTTGAATTATTGTCATTTCTCAATTGTTGGTAAATAGCTGAAACACTTACACTTAAGTGAGAAATTAAACTGATTGCTACTTAAATATATAAGAATGCTATTTCTATATGAATGTTCAATCATTTTCTCAATCTGACTCTATAATCGGTCAGACACCAACCACTTTCTAAACGTTGGTGCGACAATGTATTTGTTTGAATACCGACAATGAACATGTAATTGTGATCACGTCTATGTCAGATAACATATTCTTTGTTCAATATAAAACAAAATGTACATTCTTTATTTTTGAATCATAAAATGTTGATAGGCGTTAGTTCCATAAATATGACATCAAGCTAATTGCTTTAAGAGAGGATGCAATTATTGTTCGGTTGAAAGATCATACTTCACATCTCACTTTTGCGCAATTCATGAAACATGGCAAATATCTGATTGTTTTTCGGATCACTGAACTCATCACCTTGCAATCATAGCCTTCGTTGAAAAAAGATTAAGAAGGATCTGAATTCAGGCAGAGTGTTACTGAAATCATAGCTGCTTGTGGCGCTTAGTGAGATACTGGCCTGCACGAAATGCATCCAGAACATTACCACGTGGTTCTGGGCAGTCATTCAAGCAATATTTCACAGCAAATCATTTGGAATCCATGTTGGGCCGTGTGGAAACTAGCCAACAGGCTATCACTGGGCTCCATGTAAGTACAAGTGCTGTACAAATTAGACATGAATAACTGGCTAGCAACCATGTTTGACAAATTCATTTTCAGTCAGACCCTGGACCAGGGAGCAGATGTTTGGATATGGAGTGTCAGAAATATAACACACAAATTACTTAGGGGGATGACATCTGGCCTACCTCCCAGACTCCATACATCTGCAACCTGGACAGGCACTGAGTGGAGATGTGAACAAGGTGAAAGAGAATACAGCAGATGCTGGAGGTTAGAGACGTGAGGGTAGAGCTGGAAAAGCACAGCAGCTCAGGCAGTATCCAAGGAGCAGGAAAAACAAATTTTCGGGCAAAAACCCTTCATCAGCAATAAGAAAGGGAGCCTTGAGTGTGGAGATTTAAATGGTAGGGAGTGGGGCTCGGTAAAGGTAACTGGCAGTGCGATAGTTGGATGGAGGTGTGGGTATTGGTAATACATCGCAGGGGAGGGTGGAGTGGATAGGTGGGAAGGAAGATGGACTGGTGGGCACGGTGGCTCAGTGGTTAACACTACTGCCTCACAGTGCCTGGGACCAGTTACGATTCCAGCCCCAGGCGACTCTCCGTGTGGAGTTCGCACGTTCTCCCATGTGTCTGCGTGGGTTTCCTCCGCGTGTTCTGGTCTTCTCCCACGTTCCAAAGATGTGTAAGCAGGTGAATTGGTCATTCAAAATTGCCCATAGTTATAGGTGCATTAGTCAGAGGGAAATGGGTTACTCTTCGGAGGTTTGGTATGGACTTGTTGGGCCAAAGGGCCTGCTTCCACTCTGTAGGGAATATAAAAGAAGTACCCTTTCCCACTTTGAATAAAAAGATGGGACAGGTCGTGAGGGCGGTGCTAAGCTGGAAGATTGGAACTGTGAAAAGGTCGGAGGAGGGGAAATGAGGAAACTGGTGAAATCCACATTGATACCATGGGATTGGAGGGTCCCGGGGTTGAAGATGTGGTAGTAAGGGAGTGGCGATGGATGAAGCCCTGGACCTGCATGTCCTCAGCAGAGTCGGAGGGGAGTTGAATCGATCGGCCACAGGGCAGTGGGGCTGGTTGGTGCGGGTGTCCCTGAGATGTTTTCTCCAGTGCTCTGCGAGTAGATGTCCTATCTCACCAACGTAGAGAATACCACATTTGGAGCAACAGATACAGTAGCTGACATGTGTGGAACTGTAGTTGAAACCTTGATGGATGGGGAATGATCTTTGAGACTTTGGGGGGGAGGAGGTGTGTGCACAGACCGTGCAATTCCTTTGGTGGCAGGGAAGGTGCCTGGAGAGGAGGGTGATTTGTTGGGGACCTGACGAGCACATACCTACCTTGTATCCTGTATTCTGCATTCAAAGTCAATCATCCAGAGTAAATCGCTTCACACTTTTCCAGGTTGAAATCCAACTTTCACTTATCAGCCCAGTTCTTCATCCTGTCAATATTCCAGTGCAAACTACTACAGTCCCCACACTATCCATAATTTCCACCAGCATTTCCTTTCCAACGACAAATGTAATAACCCACCGTTGCAGTCCCTCATCCAAATCATTTATAGAAAACACAAACAACAGAGCCCAGAACCGAGCCCAACAGAACACTACTTTTCACCGAGCTCCAGAGTGAATAGATTAAATTGCTTACAGTGAGGAAACAGGACCTTCAGCCCAAGTCCACACGGACCTGCAACCCATCCAGACCCATTCCCCTCCATCTAACACAACAGGCAATTTATCATAGCCAATTCATCTAACCTGCACATATTTGGACTGTTGGAGGAAACCGGAGCACCAAGTGAAAATCCACGCAGACACGGGGAGAACGTGGAAACTCCACACAGTCAGTCGCCTGAGGCGGAAATTTAACCTGGGTCTCTGGCATTATGAGGCAGCAGTGTTAACCACTGTGCCACCGTGCCGCCCACTTCTCACACTTCCCATTACCACCACTTTGTGTCTCTATGGGCCAGCTAATTCTGTATCCAGACAGATAGGTTTCCCTGTATCCTATGCCTCCTTACTTTCTGAATGTACGTACCACGGGGAACGTGATCAAATGCTTTGTTAAAATCCATGCACACCGCATCCACTGCTTTACCTTCTTCAGTGTGCTTGATCCCATTCTCAAAGATCCCATAAGGTTTGTGAGGCATGACTTGCCCCTCACAAAGCTATGCTGACTATTTCTATACAAACTATGATTTTCCAAGTAATCATAAAGTCTATCTCTCAGAACCTCCTCCGCTACTTTGCGCAATGCTGATGTAAGACTGACTGGATTGTAATTCTCATGATTATCCTTATTCCCTTGCCTGAACAAGCGTGTAACATTTGTCACCCTCAATCATTTGGCACTACTCCAATGGAGAGTGAAGACGCAAAGATCATCGCCAAAGGGTCAGAAATATCTTTCTCCTCTTCCTGTAGCAACCTTAGATGTTTCCCCTCTGGCACAGGGGATTTATCTCTCCTCATGTTTGTACTTCAATCAATCTGTACTTCACCTGAAATTGTCTACCACTGTCGAACCAACTGATTGACTGCTTTCCATTTCAGGGCTATATATCGTGCTGCTTCACTGAGCATGTATGTTTCGCAATATCCTGCAAACCATAGAACATACAACATAGAACAGTACAGCACAGACCAGGCCCTTCAGCCCACGATGTTGTGCCGACCACTGATCCTCATGTATGCACCCTCAAATTTCTGTGACAATATGCATGTCCAGTAGTCTCTTAAATGTCCCCAATTACCTTGCTTCCACAACTGCTACTGGCAACGCATTCCACGCTCTCACAACTCTCTGTGTAAGGAACCCACCTCTGACATCCCCTCTATACTTTCCTCCAACCAGCTTAACTATGACCCCTGGTGTTAGTCATTTCTGCCCTGGGAAATAGTTTCTGGCTATCGGCTCGATATATGCCTCTCATCATCTTGTGTACCTCAATTAGGTCCCCTCTCCTGTTCCTTTTCTTCAATGAAAAAGGTCCAAGCTCAGTCAACCTCTCTTCATAAGATAAGCCCTCTAGTCCAGGCAGCATCCTGGTAAACCTCCACTGAACCTTTTCCAAAGCATCCACATCTTTCTGAAAATAGGGAGACCTGAACTGGACGCAGTATTCCAAGTGCAGTCTAACCAAAGTTTTATAGAGCTGCAACAAGATCTCACAACTCTTAAACTCAACCCCCCTGTTAATGAAAGCCAAAACACCATATGCTTTCTTAACAACCCTGACCACTTGGGTGGCCACTGTAAGGGTCGATGTCCCTGCACAACAAGATCGCTCTGTTCCTCCACACTGCCAAGAATCCTATCCTTAATCTTGTCAATGTCCTGCTGCAGCCTACAACAGCCCTCTATTCTGTCACACCTCCAAACTTTGTGTGGTCTGGAAACTTGCTGACCCATCCTTCAATCCCCTCATCCAAGTTATGAATAAAATTTACAAGCAGTAGAGGCCCAAGGACAGAGCCCTATGGAACACCACTCACCACAGACTTCCAGGCAGAATATTTTTCTTCTAATACCATTCACTGTCTTCTGTTGGCCAGCCAATTCTGTATCCAGACAGCTAAGTTCCCTGTGTCCCATTCCTCCTGATCTTCTGAATGAGTCTACCATGGGGAACCTTATCAAATGCCTTGCTGAAGTCCATATACACCACATCCGCTGCTCGACTCGCATCAACTTTTCTGGTCACATCCTCAAAGAACTCGGTCAGGTTTGTGAGGCAAGACCAGCCCCTCACAAAGCCGTGTTGACTGCATTTAATCAAGCCATGCTCTTCGAGATTATCGTAATCCTATCCCTCAGAATCCTTTCTTACACCTTGCAGACGATAGACGTGAGACATACTGGTCTGTAATTGCCGGGGATTTCCCTATTTCGTTTCTTGAAGAGAGGAATTACATTTGCCTCTCTCCAGTCCTCAGGTATGACTCCTGTGGAGAGTGATGATGCAAAGATCTTTGCAAGTGGCGAAGCAATTGTATTTCTCGTTTCCCAAAGCTGGTCCGGGCCTGGCGACTTGTCAATCTTAATGTTTGCCAACATTTTCAGCACATCAGCTATCAGCTTCCTCGATCTCTAACCATTCCAGCATGCACACCTGCTCTTCAAAGGTTTCATTCGCTACAAAATTCGTTTCTTTCGTAAAGACAGAAGCAAAATACTCATTTAGAACTTCCTCTACCTCCTCAGACTTCACACACAAATTCCCAACGCTATCCCTGAACGGCCCGACACTTTCTTTGACCATTCCCTTATTCCTCACGTAAGTATAAAATGCCTTTGTGTTCTCCCTAATCCGTTCTGCCAAGACTTTCTTGTGCCCCCTCCTGGCTCTCCTCAGACCATTTGTGAGCTCCTTCCTCGCCTGCCTGTAATACTCTAGAGCTGAGTTTGACCCTAGCTTGCTCCACCTTATGTAAGCTACCTTTTTCCTTTTGACGAGAAACTCCACCGCTCTCGTCATCCAAGGTTCCTGTATCCTACCACTTCTTGCCTGTCTCAGAGGGACATATTTATTCATCACTTGCAACAACTGTTCCTTAAACAGTCTCCACATGTCTATAGTGCCTTTACCATGGAACAATTGCTCCCAATCCATGCTTCCTAACTCATGTCTAATCGCATCATAGTTTCATCTTCCCCAATTAAATATACTCCCATTTTGCCTAATCCTCTCCTTCTCCATACCTATGTAGAATGTGAGGCAGTTATGGTCACTATCACCAAAATGCTTTCCCATCACAAGATCTGATACCTGCCCCATGGCATGAAAAATATGGGAAGGCACGAATGCGCTCGTGACGAAGGGGTGAAGCGCAAATCTTTGACTCTCCTGCTCCTCAGATGTTGCCTGACGGACTGTTCGTTTTCAGTGCCACACGTTTCGACTCTGATCTCCAGCATCTGCCGTCCTCATATTCCCTAATACTGACGGTTATCCCACCTGTACACTTTGCAAGGATTAGCAGAAACTCATTGTATGTGGAGCAAACGGCTCAGTTCTGGAAAATTGCATTTGATTTATGCATTTATTAAAAACTAAGTTGCATTTCAACAAATACGAATTCAATCCCAGAATTACAGTTTTGGTTCATGAATTGGGCAACATCTTACCGAACACTGATTGATTGAAGAACTCCGATGTACAGAGGATTCCAGGTGCTATACTCCAGGGTGAATGTGCTTTACCTTGATGCTGAGGATATTATCGGATAGACAGGTGTGATAAGGGAACAAGGTGATATGTGGAAATGTGACATTTTTGCCATTAAAGAGATATATTTGAGGGAGGTCAGGACTTACAACTCAATATGCTATGGTACAAGACCTATAGGCAGGACACGAGAGGGGTAAAAGAGGAGGTGGTATTGCATTATTAATTATGGAGTCAGTTAAACAGTCAGGAGGGATAATATCTTGGAATTATCTAATGAGGCTTTGTGGATAGAGCTCAGGATCAAAACCATTGCAGAGGCTTTGCTGGGGCTATATTATAGACCCTGGGATAAAAGAAAATACAGGAGCAAATATAAAACCAATTTAATGAGATGTGTAAAAACAGTAATAGGATTGTTACATATTGGAATTTAATTTGCAAACATTCATTTGGGCAGTGATAACTTTTCAAGAGGGGACAAATGCATTGACATTTATTCCAGAGATCTTCTTATATCAACATGTAGCAGATACAACAACGGGTGGGTCGATGCTGGGCCTCACTGTGGGGAACGAAGCCAGTCAGGATATTGTAAGCAGAATTGGAATACGGCCAGTGACCGTGACATCATATATTTATTTTTGTAAAGGAAAAGATTTAAAAAAAAACACCATCTGGAAAATAAAAGTTTAATGGATTGGGGAGACCCAATCTATGAAAAAAAATGACAGGAGCTGGCCAAAGTGCAGTGGTTTCTGAGTGAAACTGTAGCAGAACAGCGTGTGGCGGGGGCATGGGAGATAACTTGATCAAAATGGAATTAAGGAAAGTCTCCGTCCGACATGTTACACAGAAGATGAAAATTTGGAAAACAAGCCCAGAGAACCTCGGATGAGAACAAACATTCAGAACAGAATTCTAAACGAAAGAGAGACTTAAAGCAGGTACAAAGTGAGCATGTCAATGGATGCACTAAAATAATATAGTAAGTGTAGGGCTAAACTTAAAAAGTCAGTAGAAGAGCAGAAGGGGGATCGGCATAAAACATTAGTGGGTAAGATTAACATGAATCCAAAGACGTTTTAACAGTTTATTAAGAAGAAGAGGATAACAACAGAAAGAAGGGGGAGTATTAGAGACCAATTGGGGCAGCCTGTGCACGCACCCACAGAATATGTTAAACACGGCCTTCATATCGGTCTTCACTTTGAAGAAGCCGTTCCTGGATTCAAGGAGAATGACCGTGTGACCCTTGAACGAATTGATAAAATAGCCAAGGAAGAATTGGAAGTTTAATCATGGTAAACAGTGGGCAAATCCCAGATCCGAATAAGCTGCATCTGAGGCTGATGTGGAAGATGAGGGAGAAGATTACAGGCTCTGACATTTTCTTTTTGTTGCCTCTGGCCACAGAGAAGTGTGATAGGACACGATAACATCTAATGTCGTCAGAATTCATAAAGAGTACCAGAAATAATGCACGAGATTAAAAACCACCAAGTCTCCCAACAGTGAAGGGAAACAATTGGAGAAATTCCTGAGGGCTGTTGAGGCTAGATCATTAAATATCTTGAGGGGCTGAGTCGGACTGATTTTTAAACAAGGGTTAGTTATGGGGAAAATGCATGAAAGTAGAATGGGGCATTATCAGAATAAATATAACCGAATTGAACAGGAAAGCAGACTCAGTGAGCGGCATAATATTGCTCCTACGTCTTTTGTTTTCTTTTTGCAATAGCCCGGTATTCGAACATCAACCTCCCTCCCTTTGGAGTGAGACACAGTTTGGATTGTGTCTCACTCCAAACTTTGGAGTGAGACACAGTATATAGAGGGGCCTATTCGTGAAGGAACAAAATTCCACCTCCTCGTAGGAAATATGATAGAACAGGTGATGAAGGTGATAGTGGGGGAGCACTTTGGAACCAGTGACATTAGTCTTAGTAATTTGCACGCAGTTTGGTACAGCGACAAAACTGGTCCATAGCTTCAAGTTCTAAACTGGGACAAGATGAATTTAGATGGAATTACATAGGTGTTGGGAGATCTTTGTCGGAATAATTTGTTTGCCTGCAAAGGGACCGCTGGCAGGTGGGGGGCCTTTGAACGTGAGATACTAGAGTTCAAGGTGTACTTGTTACTGTGGGGATGAAACGAAAATTGGCAGGAATGGGGAACCCTGAATGACAAGAGGTATTTAGGCTTTGACCGGAATAAAAGGCAGCTCAGTTACAGGCAGCTGGGATCAAATGAATCCCTGGAGGTATATAATCGATACAGGAATTTACTGAAGAAGGAAATCAGTAGGGGAAAAGGGGGGTGCATGAAAGAACCTTGGCTGAGAAGATTAGAATGAATACAAAAAGGTATCTTAAGTATATTATAGGAAAAACAATAAATAGTAAGTAAATAGGATCCCTGAAAGACCAAAGTGGACATGTATGTGTGGAACCATAAGAATATTTCTCTTCTGTGTTTAACATGGAGAAAGAAGTGAATGCTTAGGAATTTGACCAAGTTCGTGGTGATTTCATCGGTACAGTCCTTATCACAGTAGAGGAGGTACTGGACGTACTAGAATGCTTGAGTTTGGATAAACCTCACGTTCCTTACCAGATATGTCCAAGAACACTGTCGGAGGCTAGAGAAGTATTTATGGGGACCTAGCTGATAAGTTTGATCATCATTAACCACAGTTGAGATCCACGAAGACTGGAGGTTAGCAAATATTGTGACCTTACTTAAGAAAGACTGGGAGCAAAAGCCTTCGAACTGTGGACCAGTAAGTGGTAGGTACGTCACTTGAGAAAATTCTGAATGATAAGATGTACATTAATTTCAAAATACAAGATTTGATTAGAAATATTGAGCATGGCTTTGTGCGTGGGAGATCATGCTTGACAAATTTCTCAAGTTATTTAATGACATGACCAGGAAGGTTGACTAGGCGCTAGACGTGAAAAAGTGTGGAGCTGGAAAAGCACAGCAGGTCAGGCAGGAACAAGAGAATCGATATTTCAGGCATAAGCCCTTTATCACGAGTGTCCAAAACATCGATTGTCCTGCTCCTCGGATGTTGCATGACCTGCCATGCTTTTGCAGTGCCACACTTGTCGACTCTGATCTCCAGAATTTGCAATGCTCACTTTCTCCTCGGGTAGTAGATTTAGTCTATATGGATTTCAGTTGCACCAGGACAAAATAAGGCTTTTCAGCCCCTGAAGCCTGACATACCGTTGCAGGAGGAGGCCAATCAGCCCCTCGAGCTTATAACACTGGACCCAGAATAGATCATACAGCATCAGTATCCTGTTATGCAGCAACACGATCAATCTATTCAGCTACTTAAGGGCAGGAACACAGGAAATGTAACACCACAAACTGACTGGACTCTGGGATATACTGGAATAACAGGAGGCTATTTAGCTCCTCAAGCGTGCCCTTCCCTTCAGTCAGGTCAGTGATGATCTGCTGTCTGCGGACATTTCTCTTTCATGCAAATTCTTTGTAGGACTCGACTCTCCCAAAATCCATTGACACGCTCCGCACCTCCTCCCAAACATTTCAGTGATGCAGCTGTCTGGGATAGAGAGGCCCCAACAGACACTATCCTCTCAGAGAAGGAAACACTCCCCACACATATACCTTGGCCTATTGATAAGAAGAAAAATATTAACACAGCGTCAGAGTGACTGGCCCTGACATTACTGAAAGATTTGACTGAGCAATGTGTCAAAGGGTTTGAGCAAGGTTCGTACTGAATGGGAATCTGTAGTAGGTGCCATTTTAAATGGCCAGGCCAGCTGCTCAGTTGTATCAAAGACCATAATGTCTCAAAGAAATTAAACCGGACAGAAGTAAGCACTGACTACTTACAGCCCACCGACTGAAGTGGTCAGGAAGGCAGCTTCCAATGCCTTCTCAAGTTCAATGAGGAAAGGAAATTAAATGTTGTCCCATCATTCTATTAATGGATAAAAGAAGATGAGCATACTCAGGGAAGTGACAAAGGGACATTACTCACTTTAAACCTGGGCTTTGATGTACACCTTAGATGGCATGATTTTCGTTAATATGGGGACTGGAGAAAAATAAACAAGATTAATCGTGATTTTTACTTCCATCTCAGTTGATAAGAAACTATCCCCTTGTTTGCTTTTTTTATCTCTCTCTTTCTCTATCTGTTCAACTCAGTCCTTCTCCTCTTCACAACAGACATCCCTGCCAACAACAGCAATTACACTATTCCCCAGTCATGTTCAGTTCTGATGTATGGTCAGTGGACTCGAAATGCCAATTCTGTTTTCCTCTCTATCCGAGGCTGACAAATCTGCTCAGTTTCTCTGGCACGTTCACGTTCTATTTCATTCTGATCTCTTGCATCATTATTTGTTGTATTTAACCTTTAATTTTGTTATTAGATGGGATGTCGGCATCGCTGACAGGGGCAGCATTTGTTGACCTCACTAAATACCCTTTCCTGTGAGGTCATTCTTTCATGCAGTATAGAGCCAAACAATTTGCTGTGAGTCTGAATTAAATCTTAAGCCCGACTAGATAATAATGTTAGATTTCTTTACCAAAGGATAACACTAGAATAGATAAACTTAGCGACATGGTGCTGGTGGTGTTATGGTTCATATTGGTGAAATTCACTTTTATTTTTAATTCCTGTCATTTGAATTTCATTTCTGACATTCTCTGAGGTAGGAGTTAAGCAGTTTCTTTAGTGTAGTAACATGGGCCACTGAATTACATGTCGAGCAACATTACTCCTCTGACACACTGTCCCTATCATGGATTTACTTTAGAGACAATAACAAGGTTGTGGTGGAAACATTTGTAACAGAAAGAGTGATTAAGAGAGAGCTGGAACTATGGAGTCTGAGTTTTACTGCGGCACAATAATGGTTTATTTAGCAACCACACTAATGTCAAGCTAGGGACTGGGGATATGATGGAGCTAGTAGTGGGTAGGTTTGGTGATGGAGAGAATATCAAGATATAAATCAATTCAGGGCAAATTGGCACTTCGGGATTGTGATCAGTCTTGTCCTCAAATGTTTGTGAGGGCAGGGATGCAGCCAGTCCTGAAATTTGCGGTAATGAATGGATTTGCATGTGAAACTGAAGACAATAGTTTCCATTCTTGCCAAATATAGATAACAGAAATAAAATGAGTTCACCATGGCTTATGGGATTAATATATAGATAGAGATGGCGAAACTTACCAGGAACACCAACAATAGCGAGAATGGGATAGTAGCCCAACTGAATAATCAGCAGTACACCGTATATCCGAAATGATAACACGTGCCCAAACCAGGTAAGATAGAAATTAGCCCAGGATAAACTCCTGTCCGTTGTTACCGCATTCCACTCTACTGTTCTCAGATTCTGGTCCATTGGTGGAACATTCCAGTCTGCTGTTCTCAGATTCTGATACATTGCTGGAACTTGCCGTCTGTCCTCAAATTCTGATCTCTCGTCTTCCAGTCTCTGCAGTTGCTGATGTTTGTTAGTGTTGGAGGTGAGGCATCTGAAGCTATAATGGGATCATGCAATGCAAGAAGCCCCTTACTAATAGAAGAGGGAAACCGTCCAATGACACAATTAGGATCCATGGGGACTGACATCAATCACAGTCAATAAACAAACAGATCCAGTTAACTCCTTTTAGTATGGTGCCTTCAGTTCACAATAACAACTGGATTGAATTGAATGTTGACATCTCTGGCTATTGGTCATATCTCCCATTACCGATTGCTGTCCTGAAGTTCGTTGTGAGGGAGAATGATGGATGTATTCTTACAGCAGGCTAGATGATTCAGCAGTGTTGTCCATTTGCAATGCTATATCCGCCTGAACGTCCCACCACGACCATCCACAGAAAACACAAACGAAATGTTGTTATTGTGCTGATATCTCCTCGACTAGAACAGGTACCAACTAACAAATTCAGAACGGGCTTATTTGCACGCCAACACACAGGAAGTGTGGATCTGCCTGGGCATTCCTCTGCCTTCACTAATGAGACAGTTTGGTATTTTCAACACTCAATGCGAGTCAGCACTGTTTTATGCAAACTGACAAATACCTTCGTACATTTTATTGGCTTCAAATCAGTAGGACTTAAATTTTGTGATTGCAGTCCAAAACCAAACGTGGCATGTAGTCACAAAGTTGCTCCTTTTACAAAGTTATATTGTTTTTGTTCTTTTGTTCCTTAAAGAGGATCCAAACAACTCAAAGTTCCAACGCGCCAGAGGTTTGATAGATTCATTAGGGTCCTTTTGTTTATACATAACAGATACTGCCTCAGCCAGAAGGCTTCAAGTTTTTAAACAGAAACATGTATAATCAAGAGGACATGGCCAGCTCTCTAGCTGGACAGCTCGGAGCAGGTCTGGGGTTTCTTGAGTCAGGGTCACCGTTGTAACTGGATGCTGTCCAACTCCTTCTGCCCTTCTGACTTTATAATCGGTTAGCCTTTTTGTCAATTTTATTCTTTGTGCAAAGCTATTCGTTTACTGGGATTGTTTTTTGGAACAGCATCCTTAAGACAGGATAACGTGTCAGGTTCGGATAAGATAACATATTCAGGTTTTCTATTTTCTGTTCCTTGTGTTTCATTCTATAATTTGTTAAATAAAGCCTGTTTGTTCCCAACTCGGCATGCAGACCAGTTAATTCACTCTGAGAATATCCACTCTATAATAACCTTCAACAGATAGCGTGGTTATGGTTATGGACACCTCCTTTAAAATGTTTTGAGGGGTCGGGACGGCTCCATAACAGATTGGGGGCCCTTTGTGGGATTTCGGCGGTGAGCGGCATGTATTATTGTGTTTTATTTCGTGTGTTGATTTGGTGGGGAAACAGAACTTGAATAGCAATGGCTCTTGCAGTCACCAAGGATGTTTTGGAGGTGGAAGAATAGACCTTGGGGTGTTTTACAAAATGCACATAAATTCAAGCTGTGGAAATTAATAGACGAGCTGGAGTTGGTGAGAAACATTTTAAGTATATTCACGCCTTGCCTAAAGTGCTGAATAGTATAAGGAAATCTTTCTCATTTAATTTGAAAAAATGGTTAAAAAATTGTAGTGGCCAATGGCCATGTGAGTATTGTTGATCCAAACCAAACATTATAGGTAGAGCTCATGAGGTATTCACAACACTATCAGACGAGAGATCTGGGGAGTATGAGGAGGTAAGGAAAGTGCATATGACCTTGTGCCAGAATCCTACAGACAACGTTTCAGGAATCGACGGACGGGTCCTGGTAAAACCCATATTGAGTTTGAAAGGATGAAACAAAGTAATTTTGATGGATGGATAAGAGCTGTAAAAACAGAGCAAACCTCCGATGCTCTTCGAGAGACAATTAATTTGGAGGAGTTCAAACATTTGTAGCTCAGCTAAAGTAATTGAGTTACAGCAGAAAGATAAAAGGTTAAAGCAATTATATCAAAAAGCATATGCGTTCGGAATTTTGAATGCATCATTACCCTTAAAATGATGTCCTCATAAGGAAATGGAGACTATCACATATTCAAAGAGATGATAATTGGGCAGAAGTTCATGAAATCGTATTGCCCATGGGATACAGAAAGGAGGTGATGCGAATAGTGTATGAGCTACCAGCTAGAACGCATTTAGGAGGCAGGAAACCACAGGCTTAAATACAGGGACATATGTATTGGCCTGGACTGCAAAAGGAAGCAGTTGAATTTTGGCGGGCATGTCATACATGTCAGGCAATTGGAAAAACACAAGTGATAATAAAACCTGCACGTTTCTGAACAATTACTGCATTTGAGGAGCCTTTTGCAAAGTTTTAATTGATTGGCCAGCTGCCCCACCTCAAACCAAAAAATTGGGCAACAGCATTTTACAACAATACTGGATGCATCGACTAGATTTCCAGAATTTATCGCAAGATGCAAAATCACAGCTAAAAGAATTGCAGAGGAATTACTCTGTTTAAAAAAAAAGATAAAGACTACCAATAGAGATGCAGTGAGATCAAGGTTCAAACTTCACATCCAAATTATTCACTATAATGTCTGTGGAATGAAGCAATTCAAATCTACTGCGTACCATGCAAAATTGCAGGGAGCGCTAGTAAGGTGACATTAAATATTAAAGACCATGTTGAGGACTTATGCTCAGGATTATCCAGATGATTAGCGTAAGGGAATTCCATTTGTGCTTTTTGTGATCAGGGGTGCACCAAATTAACAGAGCAAATTCTATCAATTTGTATTAGTTTAGATTAAGGAGAAAATAGTAAATCAGCATTTAAAGGTCACACTTTAAGGAATGATTAATAGCGCTGGGGAATTGGCTAGACAGCACTTAAAAGTATTGCAGCATGTAATAAAACAGAAAGTTGGCAGGAAATCAAACAATTGCACTTTTACAAACGGGGATAGGGCATTACTGTTACTTCCAGCGATAGGTGAATCTTGAAAAGCAAGTGGACCTTATGAAATACAAAGGATATTGAGTGAGGTTAATTACTTGATAAGGACTCCAGACAGAAAAAAAATCTTACAGCGTTTGTCATGTGAATATGCTCAAAAGATATTTTGATAGGGAAGAAAGCAAGAGAAGAAACTTTTAATGTTTGTGTCACAGAAAGAAGAACCAAGTTCAGAGGCTTCTGAATCGGACATTCCTCAAATTAAAGTGAACAATGAGGTAGTTGTCTAAAATTGAGATATATTATTGACTTACCTTCCTGACAAAAATTGAAATGACCAGCAAGAGTTTTTATTATCACATGGGGAGATATGCAGTAATTAACTTGGAAGTACTAACCGAACTGTGTATAATGAAGCTATAGGAGTTGCTGTTATGATTAAACAACATCCTTCCAAACATAATCATCTAATGTTGGCACAGGCGTAGAAAGAGATTGAATGCATGCTCTGGGTTAGCATAATCAACATGTGTTACAGTGATTGGAGCTCACCCATACTCATTGTACCAAAACCAAATGGCACCCAACGGTTATATGTGGACTATCATAAAGTCAATGCAGTTAAAAAGATTGATGTATACCCAGTTCCACGTTTGGAAGACTGTGTTGAAACTTTGGGACAAGCAGCTTACATTTGGTGTGAAACATGTGCCGGCCACGTTTTAGGGACTAACCAATAAGTTACCAGATATCCAACGTGTGGTGTATTGATGACCTAGTGGTTTTTAGTCATTCACGGAAAGAACACTTACAGCATTTATCAGACTTCCTCTATCGACTTCAGAAGGCAGGCTTGGTGGTAAACCTAGCGAAAAGTGAATTTGCCAGAGCAAAGGTCACCTTCATGGGCCATGCTATTAGACATAGGTAAACGGTGACACGGGATGTAAAAGTGAAGGTAACTGGGGAATTTCCCATTCCGTTGACAAAATGAGCAGCATTATGCTTCCTGGAATTGTGTAGATTTCATCGAAGGTTTGTGCCTCATTTTCGCAACATTACTGCTTCACTTGTTAAAGAAAGGCAAGAAAATTCAATGTACAGAGGACAGTCAGAAGGCATTTGACAGCATGAAATATGTGTTAACCATTGGCCCATTATCAGACACACCTGATTATACAAAACCACTCAAGGTGGCTTTATATGTGAGTGATCTGCGTATCAGTGCTGGACTACTGCAGCAAGAGGGCAAGAAGACAGAAAAAACTATTGGATATTTCTCCAAGAAGTTGAACGTTCATTATTCAACAGTTGAGAAAGAGATTGTGAGCTTTGTGTTGGCACTACAACATTTCGGTGTTTATATTACCGACAACACATCTGAGGTAACCATGTACACTGACCATAACCCATTGAAATTTTTGGAGAAACTTATGGACAAAAATGTGAGACTGTTTAGCTGGAGCCTGTAGTTACAGCCATTCAATTTGAAAATTGTGCACGTGGCAGGTCTTGAAAACATGATTGCCAATGCATTTTCCAGACTTGAATGACAGATCAAGACACTCAGTGATGGAAGTACCAAACACTGAGTCCGGATGTTGTGCATATTTGCATGTTTATAGTAAATGAACATACATGCGTATTTTAGTGTACTAACCACTATTTTTTGGGTGGTTAGAAAACTGAAGCCATCTTTGGATATTGATGATTCAGTTTTATATCAAGAGAGTTGTCACAAAGCTGGTCCCTAAACAGGTTATGTTGTCCTTGAATTGTTTTCAGAGATCTTCTAAACGACCCAAGGTTCAAACATGTCTTAATTTTGAATGCTTCATTGGGGTCCTTTGGTTTTTACCTAACAGATAATGCATCGGGAAGAATGCTTTCAAGTCTCTAAAAACAACTGGCATAATCAAGGGGGCGTGGCCATCTCTCCAGCTGCACAGGTCAATTCAGTCGTGGGTTAGTTGAGTCAGGGTCATTGTTGAAACTGGACGACCTCTCTCTCCTTCAGCCCTCTAATTTCATAACCTGTAAGTTTATTGTGTGTAAGTTTTACTCTTTCTGCTCAGGGTTTTGTTTATTGCGATCGTAGCAAGTAACTTGGAACAACATCATTAAGTTGTGGTAACCTGTCAGGTCCGGATAGGATGAATTATTCAGATATTGGATTTTCTGTTCGTTGTGTTTCATTCCTTACTTTTGTAAATAAATTCTGTTTGTTAAAAAGTTGGCAGTCGGACCAGCTAATTCACTCTGGAAATATCTACTATACACTTAACTTCAGCAAATAGCAACATTACGATCTAGGCTACGTGCTTATAAATGTTTTATGGGGTCGGGCCTGGTCCATAACACTGTACAATAATGTTGTTCATTCAAAGTCATGAACTGAAATTCAAAATGGCGGCGACGCAGCAAGTGTAGTATTCTGACCAAGACTCAGGCAAACTTGGGTGCCCGCCTCCACCACATCCTCTAAACCATTTAAAATAACTTTTACCCAGCATATTTAGGCATTTTGCAACAAGCTTGAACAGTTTGTTGCTGTGCTTAAAATGACGAAAGGAAAAAATGCCCGCAGCTCGCAACAGGCGGAGACCCCTCCCCCACACTCTCCAGCAGCAGCCAGACGTCCGCGGCCGCCTCGCGGGACTTACTGGCAGAGGCTGGTAACAAGCTGCAAGAGAGAATCGTCGCCTTTATCGACGAATCCAGGAGCAGGTGAGAGTCGTTCTCAGTACGATCGAGAAATTGAAAAGCTCAAACATCGTGTTGGAGGGGCGGAGCTAAAGGCCGAGACCTCGGAGACTGCGGCTGAATCGGCCGTGAGCCGGGTCCGGGCTCTGGAACAGTGTGTTTGGACCTTGGAGGAGCACATCGACGAGTTCGACAATCGGGGTCATCGAAAATATATCCGGTTGCTGGGCCTTCCTGAACGGGAAGAGGAAGGCCAGCTGGCAGTTTTTTTTTTTGGAGCAGTGAGTCCCTGAAATATTAAAGCCAGAGTCTGGACCAGGCCAGACGTGGATTAATTAGGCTCACCGGTTTGCTATACGCAGGCCCGGGTTGGACCAACACCAACACCCGGTCCTGTTCGGCTCCAGTGCTATAGAGATAAGCAGATGCTCCTGGAATTCTCCAGAATAGTGGGGAAGGATCCCCAGGCCATGGTGTACAAGGCCTCTAGGATTATGCTATTTCAGGATTTTTCTCCAGCTGTGGTCCGCAAAAGAAAGACATTTGATGAGGTGAAGAAGCGTCTCAGAGACTTAAACATCCAATATTCCTTGTGTTACACTGCAACACTGCGCTACAGCTGTGAAGTATCCGTTTAAAGCTTTGGATCACCGGAGAAGTGTAAAGAATTTCTGGACTCTCTTAAATAGACTGTAAGAATTAAACTGTATGGCTAATTATGCTATTTACCACCCCCACCCCCATCCAGGTTTAAGTTTTCTTTACCTTTTCATCCCCCTTATTGTTTAATATCCCCTCCAGGGAGTAGGGAGAGGGGCTTATTTGTTATCCACTACGTGATTTTCTTATTTTTTACAGGCTGGGTCGCTTGGTTGATTCGTGTGTGGGGGAGGGGTTTGCTGAGTCCTTCCTCATTTCTTTTTAGAGCGGGATTTTTTTTTCTCCTTCTATAATTATACTTAGTTATTTATTACTTGCCGGGATTGTAACTTTATAGTTTTTTATGTTTATAATTTGTATTATATTTACTAAACGTATTCAAGTGTTGGTGGGCGTTGGGGTGGGGAACTCACTTTTAACTTTGGTTTTATGTTACACGTGAATTTATTTACTCTATTATGTGGTGCCCGGGTCGTGGGTGGTGCGCTGGTTGGGAGAGGATATGGTGAGTTTATTGACAGGTAGTGATTCCCCCTGGAACAAGGTGGAAAATATCCTTTTAAATGTGTTTTATATATTTCTTATTTCGAAATAGATTTTAACTATATTGTCGGTAAGAGGTTAAAGAATTTTTACTTGTGTGAATTTTCTACGGTCTGAGCTCGGGGTGTTTTGGGTGGGGTTCTTCCTCCCGGGGGGTCTCGGTCTTGCCTGGACGATCATGGTTAGTCCTTCGATTAGCTGGTGCACCTGGAACGTCAAGGGGAATAATTCACCAATCAAAAGGTAGAAAATACTATCAAACCTCAAAAATGAAAGGGTTGATATAGTTCTCTTACAGGAGAAAGACTTACTGGATAAAGAGCACTTCAGATTCCAACAGGGAGGATTTGATCAGGCCTTCTTTTTATCTTTTAGTTCCAAAAGTAGGGGAGTAGTCATTCTCATTCGAAAGAACCTTCCGTTCAAAATCTTATGTCAGATAAAAAATGAATCTGGACAGTATATACTGATTAAACTCCACATAAATGTAGAGGAGTATGGAATTTTTAATCTTTATTGTTCCCTGGCACACCCGTTCAAATTTATAATGGAAGCATTCTACAAACTGATGGCTTTTGGGGCTCATCACACAATTACAGGAGAAGATTGTAATTGTACTTTGGACCCAGAGATAGACAAGATACCCACGAGTACTGCCGGTATATCTCTTAGATCCAGACAATTGGCAGATTTGAATAAGGAGCTAGGGTTAGTAGATATGTGGAGGTGCCTTCATCCGCAGGGCAGAGACTTTACTTTCTACTCTAACTCACATAAGTGTCATACCAGAATTGATGGTTTTTTTTGCTCCTTCGACCTTTCTGAACTCCATATTATCCTGCAAATTAGGTAATATAATAATCTCTGATCATGCTGCAGTATATATGGAAGTTAACACTAGGGACGATGAGACAAGCCCCTGACATTGGCATATGGATTCCTTCTTAATGATGGAGAGTAAATTCGAAAAATATTTCTCTCAAGAATTCAAAACCTTTTTGGAAATTAACTCAGGCACGGCCAGTAACCCGTCTATGATGTGGCAGACCAATAAGACTTATGCGCGAGGTCTCATCATTTCATACTCGGTGAACCAGAAAAGAAAGGAGAACAATAGCGTCTACTCGAGGCTCAATTGAGGGCAGCTGAGACAGCATACGTTGATAGGCCCTCTATTGCGAGATTACAAAGAATTACAGCCCTGAGGGCAGCTCTGAATTCTGCACTTACGCAAACAGCAAAGAGGGAAATATTATTTGCAAAACAAAGATTATATGAATAGAGTGATAAGCCTGGTAGATAACTAGCATATCTCGCAAGGATAAAAAAGGCCCCTCAAGCTATCATGTACATTAGGGAAATTGCTGGTACTTTGCCTCATGACCGGAAAAGGATCAATACAGCCTTCAGAAAGTTTTATTCTGTTCTGTATAAATCAGATTGTGAAGACAGAGCTAAGAAGATGGAGTCCTCTTTTAAAAGCCTGGCCTTTCTGGACTTAATCCCGAAAGATGTGTCGGTCCTTAATGTTCCCCTGGCAACCCAGGAAGTACTTGATGAAATCAGGCAGCTTCTGAGTGGTAAAGCACCTAGCCAGGCTGAATTCCAGGCTGAATTCTACAAAGAGTTTGTAGGAGTACTGGCTGGTCCACTTATAAACATATACAAGTATTCATATAGTCAGGGCTGCCTCACGCCTTCGATGAGAGAAGCAAATATTTCTCTCATCATTAAAAAAGGAAAGGCCCCAGAAGATTGCACATCATGCAGACCAATATCTTTGCTAAATGCAGATTTTAAAATTCTTCCTAAAACATTAGATTTAAGGCTGGAGAGGATTTTACTACACATCATAAAAGATGATCAGACGGGATTTATTAAGGACCGTAGATCATCTGATAATATTAGAAGGGTTTTAAATGTGATGCAAGTCTGTCATGAGGAAAGAATACCGGGAATAATAGTCTCTTTATATGCGGATAAGGCATTCACTCAGGTTGAATCGTCATATCTGATTTACACACTGGAAAAGTTCGGTGTCGGAGAGATATTCGCCAAATGAGTCTCAATATTGTACAACAACCCCAAAGCAGTCGTGATTACTAATGGTTTATGATCAGATAGCTTCAGTGTGGGTAGCAGCTGTCATTAGGGATGTCCTCTCTCACCGTTATTATTCACGCTGGTAATTGAAACACTAGAAGAAGCTATACGTGCTGACTTTAATATAATGTGTCTGAGGGATAGTTCGGGTAAACATAAAATTACCATTAGCACAGATGATGTTCCCTTTTTCTTAGTAATCCTTTGATATCCGTGCCCTGCTTGATCCAAGTGAGCAATTTATTCAGTGCGTTCTCAGGTTACAAGGTCAATTTCGTAAAATTGGGGGCCATGCTAGTGCTTTAGCTAGTATGTCCAATTTATCAGACGGATCTTGCTTTCCCTTTCGGTGGTCTCTGGAGAGTTTTTATATTTAGGGATTTTTATCACCTCAGTATTTGGACAGCTGTACAAAGCCATTTTTGTGCACCTATTAGAGAGGATAAGGCAGGAACTTCAACGTTGGGGGGGATCTCCCGATATTTTGGTTTGGCAGAATAACTCTAATTAAAATGAATATTTTACCTCGTCTCTTATACCCTATGCGAATGCTCTCTGAGATGTTGCCCAGGAATTGTGTAAACTATATGGTTGGATTGGTTCTTTCATTTGGAATAATAGATGTCCCCCTATTATATTAAAGAAGCTGCAGCTTCCACAAACAAAGGGAGAACTGGATTTTCCAGACTTTAGGAAGTATCAGCTGAATTCTCTATTAAGCTACATAGCCGACTGGGTCTCGTGTGACAAGCAATCAATCTGGCTGGACATTGAGGCTTCTCAAGCAAAGTGTCCCCTCATTAATCTCTTACATTTAGATAAAATGAAAGTCATGATCGATCATTATAAAACCCTAAATATAATTAACGATTGGAAGATAATGCGGCATGACGAGGTAATTCACAAAAATAATTCACCTTATACTCCTATAGAGGGAGCATGGGATTTTCAACCGGGGTACACAGACGCTACATTTAAAATCTGGAGGTCCAGGGGTATCTCTTACTTCGGGGATCTGTTCGATGGGGAGTTTATGATGTCATTTGAACAGCTGCACCAGAAAATGTGGACGGACTAATTGTGAACTTTTTCGAGATTTCCAAATTCGAGATTATACACAGAAGAAGACCACATTATTGGATAGCTCTTATAAATTGGTTGGGGAAAGAAGAGTGTTATGGCCAATGGGTCGACCCTGGGTCAGTACTCTTTATCACTCATTACAGAACGAAGTATCAAAAGACATGGAAAAATTGTTTAAAACATGGAATCAGGA
The DNA here is from genome assembly GCF_037043375.1 of Chiloscyllium plagiosum. Classification (NCBI taxonomy): domain Eukaryota; kingdom Metazoa; phylum Chordata; class Chondrichthyes; order Orectolobiformes; family Hemiscylliidae; genus Chiloscyllium; species Chiloscyllium plagiosum. The sequence goes on from NW_028270156.1 coordinate 114,068,874, forward strand.
ATTGGGGTTGGAAATCCCTTTAGAAATGTGGGACGACATCTGTGAAAATGACAGAAAGTTCTCCATTTGTAATAGAACTCAGGTTATTCAATTAAAGGTACGCCATAGGACTCATATACTACCGGAATGACTGATAAAATTTAGGGCAGGAACATCTCCAATGTGTCCTCAATGTAAAATAGAAGTGGACACTCTCACACACTGCTTATGGACATATCATAGGTTCCGTAAATACTGGACCAGAGTAGCAAATGCGCTGACAGAATTCTTGGGAGTGGGAATTGGAGTAGATCTAGTATCGCTTTTCCTGGGCTATTCGAACCTGTACTCCATGGATGTGCACGGGAGGAACTTATTTCCCATTCTCTCCTTTTGTGCAAGGAAAGATATCTTAGTAAATTGGGTAGCTGAGGGCACTCCAGGAAAATGGAATTTGCACAGGTTAATCATGGAATGTATTCCCCTTGACTTCCTTACGAATATGGAGCACCATAAAATATGGTGAACAAATAGATACAGATATTTCGGCCATATTATCAGGGGCTTTTATCTAGGTGAGGTAGTGGTTCTGGCTGGTCCGGGGGCTCCCCGTGAGAGAAATCCCGTATGAATACCGGTTTTATTATGACTTGATGTTAATTCATTATTTAATTACAATGTTATCTTTTTTTGAAGTAACCTAAGATATTCTATTGTATGCTTTGGTTACTTGGAGGTTAGATTAGTTCCTAGTTGAGTGTTTTTTTTTTTATCTTTTGCTTTTTTATGTGTTTGTTGTGTTTTGGTAATTACGTATTTAATATTTAATAGTATATTAGTATTTATAATTGTTTGTGTTTTTTTGTAAGTTTGTAAAAAGTTGTTTAAAAAATGCCTTTTTTCTTCAATAAAAAGATCTGTAAAATAGGCCTGGATTTATGATTCAGTGACGGAATGAATATGATAATGGCTATGAGACAGAAAGGACTGGGGCCAGTGACTGAAGAAACCTGAGGGAAGTTCAGTAATATCTCACAGACACGAGTGTTCAACCATCACTCTTTCTGACAAATGGAATGAAATGCAATGCAGAGCAAGAGAACAGATGCCCTTTTGTACAGGGAATGCTGACCGACAACATGAATAGAACAGTTCAATTTTAAATGTGATGAACAGAATTATATTTCATATATAGACTAACTAATCACATTTATACAGGTTGTTAATATTGTTTATAACTGGACGGGATATTCAGAAATAAAAACAGACACAAATAACAAAGTGTGTGGAGTTACAGGGAGTTACAGCAGAGTAAGAGTGAGGATACATCTCATACTGAGCTGATACAGAGATGATGGGCTGCATGGCAACCATCTTTGCTGAAATTATTCAGAGAAACGTATGGAAAATGTTCAGAGACTGAGGAGACAATTTTGGTCATAAAACGCACAGACACTGTCATAATTAATAAACTGTTCCTATTTTTCTTCAAGTGTAGCTGTATCTCAAAGGCCTTTTAAATCGAAATAACTTTGATGAGATCCACGCATCTTTTTTTCAGAACTTAAAGAAGGAAGTAGTGCCAGAGTCTTATACAACTGCAACATGACCTCAGTACTCCGGAACTCAATTCCTCTACCAATAAAAGCCAGTACGCCATATGCCTTCTTCACCGCACTATTACCTGGGTGGCAACTTTCAGAGATCTGTGTACATGGACACCAAGATCCCTCTGCTCATCCACACTACCAACTATCCGACCATTAGCCCAGTACCCCATCTTTTTGTTACTCTTACCAAAGTGAATCACCACACACTTAGCTACATTGAACTCCATTTGCCACCTTTCTGCCCAGTTCTGCAGCTTATCTATATCCCGCTGTAAACTGCCACGTCCTCCCTCAGTGTCTACAACTCCTCCGACTTTCGTATCATCCGCAAACTTGCTCACTCAACCTTCTAACCCCTCCTCCAGGAGTAGTGCCAGAAGATTGGAGGCTAGCAAATGTGGTTCCCTTGTTCAAGAAGGGGAGTAGGGATAACCCTAGTAACTATAGGCCGGTGAGTCTCACTTCTGTTGTGGGCAAAATCTTAGAGAGAATTGTAAGGGATATGATTTATGAACATCTGGATAGGAATAATGTGATCAAGGATAGTCAGCATGGTTTTGTGAAGGGCAGGTCGTGCCTCACAAATCTTATTGAATTCTTTGAGAAGGTGACTAAGGAGGTGGACGAGGGAAAAGCAGTAGATGTGGTGTATATGGATTTTAGTAAGGCGTTTGATAAGATTCCCCATGGTAGACTACTGTAAAAAATACGGAGGTATGGCATTGAGGGTGAGTTGGAGGTTTGGATTAGGAGTTCGCTGGCCGGAAGAAGACAGAGGGTAGTAGTTGATGGCAAAGGTTCATCTTGGAGTGCCGTCACTAGTGGTGTTCCGCGAGGATCTGTTTTGGGACCATTGCTGTTTGTCATTTTTATAAATGACCTGGAGGAGGGGTTAGAAGGTTGGGTGAGCAAGTTTGCGGATGATACGAAAGTCGGAGGAGTTGTAGACAGTGAGGAAGGACGTGGCAGGTTACAGCGGGATATAGATAAGCTGTAGAACTGGGCAGAAAGGTGGCAAATGGAGTTCAAAGTAGCTACGTGTGTGGTGATTCACTTTGGTAAGAGTAACAAAAAGATGGGGTACTGGGATAATGGTCGAATACTTGGTAGTGTGGATGAGCAGAGGGATCTTGGTGTCCATGTACACAGATCTCTGAAAGTTGCCACCCAGGTAAATAGTGCGGTGAAGAAGGCATATGGCGTACTGGCTTTTATTGGTAGAGGAATTGAGTTCCGGAGTACTGAGGTCATGTTGCAGTTGTATAAGACTCTGGTGCGGCCGCATCTGGAGTATTGTGTGCAGTTTTGATCGCCATACTACAGGAAGGATGTGGAGGCACTGGAACGGGTGCAGAGGAGGTTTACCAGGATGTTGCCTGGTATGGTAGAAAGATCATATGAGGAAAGGCTGAGGCACTTGGGGTTGTTTTCATTGGAGAAAAGAAGGTTTAGGGGTGACTTGATAGAGGTGTACAAGATGATTAGGGGTTTAGATAGGGTTGTCAGTGAGAATCTTTTTCCACGTATGGAGTCAGCTATTAGAAGGGGGCATAGATTTGAATTAAGGGGGTAGGTATAGGACAGATGTTAGGGGTAGGTTCTTTACTCAGCGAGTCGTGAGTTCATGGAATGCCCTGCAAGTAGCAGTGGTAGACTCTCCCTCATTATGGGCATTTAAGCGGGCATTGGATAGGCATATGGAGGATAGTGGGCTAGTGTAGGTTCGGTGGGCTTCGATCGGCGCAACATCGAGGGTCGAAGGGCTTGTACTGCGCTGTATTCTTCTATGTTCTATGAACCGAATCCAGTGTAATACATGTGTCACCGGCACAAGTAATGGGAACAGGAATGAAGCATATTGTCCAAATATAACCGGGTTCAACATCTAGACCAATCAAACAATAAAGCAAAATATTATAGATAGTGGAAATCTGAAAGGCAAATGCAAAATGATGGATAAATGCAACAGATGACGCAGGATCTGGGCAGAGACACAGAGTTAACATATCAAATCTGATATGAACCTGTTCTGAACAAGTCACATTGGACTCAAAAAAAGTTAATTCCATTTTTCCCTGTCCCGATACTACCAGAACTGTGGTGTTTCTCTCCAGAATTTTCAATTGGTGCAATGTCAGGAAACATAGAGTAATAGTGGGTGGTTGTTTTTTTGGAATGGAGGCTTGTCCAGAGCAGTATTCCACAGAGGTTGGTTCTAGGTTTTCATGGTTTGTCGTTTATGTAAATGTTTTGCATGAGGATATGGAAGGCATAGCTAGTACGTTTGCGGATGACACCAAAACTGGTGGCACAGTGGACAGTGAAGAAGGTTTTCTATAATTACAAAAGGATCTTTATCAAATGGGGCAATAGGCTGGCAAATAGCAGAATGGAGTTCAATGTGGATGAATGCAGACAATAGTGTGTGTTTCCTGCTGTCTGATGCACCAAGATTGGGATGATTTTATTCCCCATCTCCTGGGTTCAACACATCATATCCTTCATGACATTTGAGCGGCTTTACTCCCTCCGTGGTTACCCTCTTGCTCGAAAGTAGCACAATATCTTTGGATTATCCTTAAACCTTTTGGCCCATGCTATCTCATATCTCCTTTTTGCTTTCCTGATTTCTCTCGAAATAATGCCCCACGCTCTTTATATTAATTAAGTTTATTCAATTGAATGAAGTGTCTATATCTAAAGTACTATTTTCTTTGAATCTTGAATAAAACCTCAATGACTGTAGCTGTCCATTGTTCCTTAACCTTACCAGCCTTACCCTTCACGAGAAGAGGAACATAATGCCTCTCAACTCTCGTCGTCACACTGTTGAATGCCTCCCACTTTTCAGATGTCGTTTTACCTGCCAATAGTCAACTCCAATCAAACTTGGAAATTCCTTGTCCATTAAAATTTATGATTCACCAATTGAAACAAAATCATGAAAGGCTTATTCTTTTCCATAACCATTGTGGAACTAATAGAGTTATGACTGAAATACCCAAAATATTCCCTCACATTTACTTCAGTCACTTGCCCTGCCTATTGCGCAAAAGTTGGTCTGGTTTTGCTCCTTTTCTATTAGGATCATCTACATATTGATGAAGAAACTTTTCGTGAACACATTGGACAAATTCTTCACCATCCAACCCTTTAACACTGTGGTAGTCCCAGTCAGTTTTCGAAAATTAAAATCCGCCGTTATTATAACCTTATTAAGCTTACATATATCCGAGACTTCCCTGCAGGTTTGTTTCGCAATTTCTTTATTACTGTTGGACAGCGCATAGTACAATACCATCAACGTACTCATTCCTTTCTTATTTTTTAATTTCTACGAATATTTTTTCACTGGACAATTTGTCACATATGAGAATTTTGTGCAACTTCTTCAAAATGATATTTAATTTCTTATGTTAATACTACCCACATATTTTAACTGGATGATTTTTCAGAAATATCTTTCCAAGCTACAGCAATAATTTATTCTTTAATCAAAAATGGTAGTCCTCCTCCTTCCCACCCACTGTATGACTTTCTCTATCTCTTCTATGATAATTACACCTGGAACGTTGAATTGCCAGTCTTGATCATCTCTCAGGCGAAAGTGAGGACGGTAGATGCTGGAGATTAGAGTCAAGAGTGTAGTGCTTGTGCGAGATAAGCGGCTGTCCGGCCCCATCTCCGGCACTTTTATTTCCCTTCCCAGGAACAAAGACACGGAGGAGTCTGTCCAAAACTTTTCATTCAACTTTGCAAAGTCGGGTGTTTTTTCCCGTGGGAACACACACAAGCAGAGTAATCTCCACGCATCATATACACGTATATGTGGGCTGGGTCTCCGACTGCTGTTTTGACCAATGAGTGCTAGGGTTCCCCACTGTTTTCCTTATTTGTGTTCTGGTGGCTGCGATTATTTTGTTATTCACTTGGCCAATCAGTGTTCGAGCTCCCCGTTCTTTCCTTATATGGATGATGTTGTACAACTGTGGTTAAGGGCGGTCTCTCAACTATCGAGGAAAGCTGTTACAATTGTTTCATTCATAAAAACATGGGGGAGGTCCGGCAACAGATTCGAGTGTCTGCTTGTGTTTACTATAAGGTAGAAAAGACTAAAATGCAGCTAACCGTTTAAAAATTACACTACCCCCTACAAATCCCCCGTGTCTTTTCTTATGGCCTGTAATTTGTAAACCGTAAGTTTCTTCTCCAGGGCGTTTAATAACCCCCGAGCTTGTTCATCAAACTGCCCGTCTCTAATACTACCCCCGCCCAAGAGGGATTCACGTTGTTCCATCTCGAGATTCATTCGTTCAACCTGCCCATAGGGAACATCCCTCTTAGTAAGGGCGGCTTCGATCAGTCGTTGAGTTCATCCCCGGATGCAGGGAATAACGCAACACCCAAGGGCAGTGAGTACCCTGCCACCACTATACATGAGACAAGAAAGGAAACGACCACCCCTGTCCATTTACCGAACCAAGCTTCCAACCAGTCCGTGAGGCCAGAGTCGATGCCCGAGTTTTCGGCCAGTTCGTCCACGAATGTGGTGAGTCCATCCAGGGCGCGGGTGATGGACCCATCAGGGGCTGTGTTGTTGCGGATGAAAGTGCAGCACTGAGCGCCTATCATGACACAAACACCCCCCTTATATGGATGATGTTTACAACTGTGGTTAAGGGCGGTCTCTCAACTATCGAGGAAAGCTGTTACAATTGTTTCATTCATAAAAACATGGGGGAGGTACGGCAACAGTTTCGAGTGTCTGCTTGTGTTTACTATAAGGTAGAAAAGACTAAAATGCAGCTAACCGTTTAAAAATTACACTACCCCCTACAAATCCCCCGTGTCTTTTCTTATGGCCTGTAATTTTTAAACCGTAAGTTTCTTCTCCAGGGTGTTTAATAACTCCCGAGCTTGTTCATCAAACTGCCCGTCTCTAATACTACCCCCGCCCAAGAGGGATTCACGTTGTTCCATCTCGGGATTCATTCGTTCAACCTGCCTATAGGGAACATCCCTCTTAGTAAGGGCGGCTTCGGTCAGTCGTTGAGTTCATCCCCGGACGCAGGGAATAACGCAACACCCAAGGGCAGTGAGTACCCTGCCACCACTATACATGAGACAAGAAAGGAAACGACCACCCCTGTCCATTTACCGAACCAAGCTTCCAACCAGTCCGTGAGGCCAGAGTCGATGCCCGAGTTTTCGGCCAGTTCGTCCACGAATGTGGTGAGTCCATCCAGGGCGCGGGTGATGGACCCATCAGGGGCTGTGTTGTTGCGGATGAAAGTGCAGCACTGAGCGCCTATCATGACACAAACACCCCCCTTCTCTGCCAACATCATGTCAAAGGCCAACCTATTTTCCCACGCCATCCTACTAGTGGCGTCCAGTTGTTCTGCTATTCCTTTCACTGCATCCCGGGTATAATTAATGAACCTCTGCTGATTGTAGTAAATATAATTAATCCAATCCACGTTCTTATTGATGGTCACCCACCAGAACAGTGACGACTCAAAACCCGCCGCTATCTGGTTCCTCGCCTTGTATTCGTCAGGAACACCCCTGGGGACCCCTATGGCATCTAAATATATGTTATCATCGAAAGAGGTCTCCAAAGCTCTCTTAGTTCTTCCACTGGAACGGGGTTGCTCTTGTTTTTCGAATGCCAGGGTGAATGGGATGGCCAATTGAACGATTGCACAAGTGCCCGTCCATTTTCGGGGCAGGGTCTGTCGCAGAACCCTCCCACCACAGTACCACCAGAGGTCTGCCCTAGGCACATGAATGTGGGAGTAATTCCCGCCCCCGGTAGTTTCATTGACCAGCCGAATTGATCCGCTGCACTTGTCAAATGTCCCCACATCGTTGTCCCACTGTAGTCCCGTCCGAGAGACGCAGGCCTGGTGCGTACCCGTTACCCCTGAGAATGATGGCGGGCGGGGCGCCCCCTCAGACCTGACGGGGGGACACTTCAAACTCAAGGGTCGACAAGTGGAGTCGTTCCAGGCCTCTCGGTCCTGGTGCAGCCTTATCATGCAGTCCAAGGCTCGTGGGTGTTTCTCCCATCCCAGCGGGAATGGGCCCACCTGAGGGTTAGGGCGGGCACTCGTGCATGCATAGCAATCACTCTTTTTCATGCTCCTCACAGTATATTTGACCCAATCCATCCAGGCATTCGCCTCCCCGTATCCCGTTTCTATTTCAAAGGTCTTTTCCAAATCCGTCACCTCAATTATTCTAATCTTTTCCTGCTCATCGATGGCGGATGAGCCCCCAGACTCAGCTTCAATGATCGTGATACGCGTGCAGCACAGCTGCAACCCCTCCTGTCCTGCCTGGCCCCCAACCCTAATACCCAGGATTGTTCCATTAAGGCTCGCCCCGTTGTTTCCCAAGTTCTTTATGGTCAGATAGAGCGGATTGCACTGATTCTGCCCACAATCCCGTCCAGGGGTGATGGGATCACGGACGACTGACACCATAGCCTGGACCCCGGGGGCTGGAGGCCTATTTATGCCTTCCCTACCATGCAATTGTAATACTAACGTCTGACCCTGGAATCCCCTTTCTCTATCCAGGTTCCGCTTAGTTTGATTCGGTTATCTTTTAGTCCCACAGGCCACCAACCCACATAGGTCTAAGCTAAATGTCTGTGTTGGCTTGTTGGCAGGCACGGAGATGGAGAACCACTGACGGTCCTCTGCTTGTTTCCAGAGGCCAAATTGGGTAACACGCGCACTATGACCCAGCCCAAGGCTAATGGCATAGCAAGTTAACAATACGATTGACCGCATTTTGTCGCGACACCTGTAGCCAGAGGGCACAGTTCCTTTAGACTCGCCAAAGTCCGATTAGTTTGTTCTCAGGGTCTCTGTTCCTCAGATGCCTTTGTCAGAGAGGTTCGTTCGTCCTCCGTTGGTTGTGGCACTGGTCCCTTGACTCGAGTGTAATGTGTCCAGCCCTTTTCGGCCGTATGGACAGCCGTTTCGGTAGTCAAATGTACCAGGAAGGGACCGTCCCAAGTTGGTTCGAGGGTACGTTGCTTCCAGCTTTTAATCAGGACCCACTGACCCGGCTTGACGGTGTGCACCGCAAACTCGAGGGGCGGTCCCTGTTGGCGTAAACGAGATAGAGCAGACCCCAGAGCCACCACATATTTTTGCACAAACATATCCCGAGACTCGAATACAGGAGGTTCCCCCTTCGGCCCATGGAACGGGAGGCCAAACAGCATTTCGAAAGGGGAGACGCCCAAATCCCGCCTTGGCTGGGTGCGAATTTGCAATAGGGCAAGGGGTAGGCCTTTGGTCCAAGGCAGGCCGATTTCACTAGTGTGTTTAGTTTGCTGCTTTTTGATGGTCTGGTTCATTCTTTTGACCTTGCCCGAGGAGGGGTGATGCCAGGGGGTGTGCAAATCCCAGTCAATCCCCATTGCTTGCACTACATTCTGGAGGACGGTCGAGGTGAAGTTGGTCCCCTGGTCAGAGTCAATAGCGCGGGGTAGCCCAAATCGTGTGATGATTTGTTCGAGTAGAATTTTGCTAACCTGAGTTGCCGTTGCCGTGGCAGTGGGGAAAGCTTCCACCCATCCTGTCAGGTGATCTACTATTACTAATAGATACTTCAGGCGACCTATGGGGGGGAGCTCAGTGTAATCTACCTGGACATACTCAAACGGCCTATAGGCCGGACTCCTACCCCCTTGTCTTGCATGCTGCCGCAGCCCCCTTTTATTAATCTTTTGACATGTTATGCAATCTCCTGTGACCTGCTTGGCGACCGTGTACAGACCAGGGTGAGCATCTCGGCGCAGGAAGGCATCACACAGTGCCTGGGCGCCCCAGTGACCCCCTTGGTGTAGACGGGCAATAATGTCCCGCGTCAACGGTCGATTTAGTCGCTGGCGGCCATTGGGTAAGGTCCACTTCCCTTCCCTATCCTTTGTACCCCCCAGAGACGCAAGGAGAGTTTCTTCTTTTTCAGTAAACGTGGGCACTTCGGTAATTTCGGATATCTGGGGAATTCTTACCAGGCAGTTTATTACTTCCTTCTCCATCCCGGCCAATTTTGCCTGTTCATCTGCCAATTGATTCCCAAGGGTCTCTATTTTATCGTCTTTCTGGTGCCCTTTCACATGTACGACAGCAATCTCTTGTGGCAGCAACAAATCCTCCAAGATCATGGCTACTAGTTCCTCGTGGATCAACTCCTTTCCTCTACTATTTATCATTCCCCTTTCCTTCCAGATCTTCCCAAAGGTGTGTACTACCCCAAAGGCATACTTAGAGTCAGTGTAGATTGTCCCGGCTATTCCTTTTAAATTCTTCAGAGCCCGGTGCAAGGCGTACAATTCGCACGTTTGTGCGGACCAGGCATTCGGTAGCCGTCCACTTTCCACTAATTCCCAACCAGTCTCACTAATGACTGCATAACCGTTGTGCCTTTTCCCATCTATCACCCGAGAGGACCCGTCAATATACCACTGCCTTCCTGCATGTAAGGGGGTATCCCTCAGATCTTCCCTCACTATACTCTGGTACTCTATTATGTCTGAACAGCAGTGTTCCAGTTCCTCCTCCCCTTCCCCTTTCCAAAGAAAGTCCGCCGGATTCTGCCAGCCCCCGACTTCTATTCGGAGGTCTTCTCGGTCGAACAATATGGCTTCATATTTCAGAATTCTCGAGTCAGTCAGCCACCTCCCGGCCTTCTGATTCAGGATAGTTCTAACCTGGTGGGGAGTAGTGACTGTCAAGGGGGCCCCGAAAGTCAACTTCCTGCTTTCCTCTACCAGCTTTGCCGTGGCTGCCACCACTTGGATACACTCCGGCCACCCTCGGGAGACTGGATCCAGAATTTTTGACAGGAAAGCCACGGGCTTCCTTCCCCCCCCCCCCCCCCCCCCCCCCCACCAATCCTGGGTCAATACTCCAAGAGTGGTTCCCTTTCTGGAGTTCACAAAGAGACGAAATGTCTTACTAAAATCCGGCAAGCTTAAAACAGGTGCGGTCATCAATTTTTCTTTTCGGATTCCAATTAACTTTTTCTCCTCCTCCTCCTCCCATTCTATTCTGTTGGGTGCCTCCTCTCTCACTTCTGCCCCGTCTCGCTCCTCTCCCTCTCCAACTTTCGTTCGACGTTCCTCTTTCCACCCCATAACCTCCCTACCCCATTCCGGTGGACTTACAAGCTTCCCGTACGGCTGCCACCATCATTTTTGTCTTATGTTTCTCCCTTATTACATCCCTCTGAACGTACACCTTCTGTGCTTCCCGTAATAATTCTGCAACATCTTTTTCAGCCCAATCCTCCACTTTCTGTAATTTCTTCTGAATGTCAGCCATGACTTAGTCACAAAATACACCTTAAGCATGCCCTTGCCTATTTCCCCATCGGGGTCTAAACCTGAATACTTTCGCATGGACTCCCGCAAACGGTCTAAAAACTCACTCGGGGATTCATCCTTTTTCTGTCCAACTTCGAATGCTTTCGCTAAATTCCGCTATTTGGGCACGCAGGTTTGGATCCCCCTGATTATAAGGCTTCTGAGATCTGTCATATTGGCCCGTCCCCCCGCGTCGTTATGATCCCACCGGGGGTCCTCTAAGGGGCACTTCTGCTCTCCACGCTGATGGCCGTCCTGATGCTCCCTATCCCAAATGGCCATTGCACTATTCCGGATCATAACAATTTCATCGTAATTAAATAGTATTCTCATCATGGCCTGCAGTTCAGCCCATGTGTATATACTGGGCCCCAGAAATTGGTCCAGTTGTATTCCAACACTGACGGGGTCGTCCAGTAGACGGGGTGGTTCGTTACGGAGTTGCCGGATATCCCCAGAATTTAAAGGTTGTACTACGAACCCGGTCCGTTCGTTCCCAAACGGCACCTCTCGTAAGGGGTTCAGCTGTTCAATATTGTCACTCCTCCCAGTTCTCAATCCCTCTTCTCGACCTTTCCGCATCTCGAGTCGGACTGATTTCCTAGTGCCTGGGGTGGGTTCTGCGCCCCCTCCTGTGCCCCCCCCCCGCCCCCAGCAGTCCCTTCCTCACTGGTCATAGCCTGCTGGGAATCGGATTTATCCGTCGCAGGAGGGAGGTCCGCGCTGGACGCCTGCTTGTGCGCGGGTGGTATATACGGGGGCGGGGCGGACGGTGGAAAACCGTCGGTGAGGATGTCCCAAGACCTCTGGAGCTTCCTCGGGTCTGTTTGGGGAATCAGAGGATAGAGACGCGTGGGACTCTCGCCGTCGCCCGCCAACCAGGCGGCGGCGTATTTGCTCTCTTCTGGGTCAAACGGTTGTTTTCTGTTAACATATACATTTAGGATTTGACACACCCAGTCTTCATCAGACCCATACTCGGGCCAAACTACCGAGGGGGCGCGGATAGGTTCTTTGGTCCATATAAAACAACAATATTTTATCATGGTCTCTTTCTTTAAGTCCTTCGTTCTATTAGTTTCCGTCCATAGACTTAACTTCCGACCTAGTGGACTATCGGGGGGTATTTCTTTCCCATTTGCAGTGTTCCCTGACTTCTCCTTAGTAAATCTAGAAGTCTGATTTCCCATGGTCTATCTTCGGTCCTGGTCTTAAACGCCTAAAACGTTTTCACAGATGACCGTCAAAACCACAATTTCCCGTGGTTTATCTTCGGTCCTGGTCTTAAACGCCCAAAGCGTTTTCACAGATGACCGTCAAAACCACGCGGCCAACAAGGAAGAACAAAAGAAACTCTCTTACCTTGATTCGTGCACGGAGTTATCTGGCCTTTTTAAATGTGTGTACCCCCGTGTATAGTCACTAACCGGTCGTTCAAGCACTCGTCCGTGTGTTCCTTTTTCCAGGATTCAAAATTATTTTTAAATGAGCCGGGTCACATCCTCTCTTGGCCGACGGCTGACGGACCAAGCTGATCAGTGAGAAGTATAAATATATACTAGACGCGTCTTTGTTGTGATCAGGCTTGATCCGTGAGCCGAAGAGACTTCCCCCCGGCAATAATTATTTCATCCCGGAGGAGCCCCCAATTGTGCGAGATAAGCTGCTGTCCGGCCCCATCTCCGGCACTTTTATTTCCCTTCCCAGGAACAAAGACACGGAGGAGTCTGTCCAAAACTTTTCATCCAACTTTGCAAAGTCGGTTGTTGTTCCCGTGGGTACACACACAGGCATAGTAATCTCCACGCATTATATACACGTATATGTGGGCTGGGTCTCCTACTGCTGTCTTGACCAATGAGTGCTAGGGTTCCTCACTGTTTTCCTTATTTGGGTTCTGGTGCCTGCGATTATTTTGTTATTCACTTGGCCAATCAGTGTTCGAGCTCCCCGTTCTTTCCTTATATGGATGATGTTGTACAACTGTAGTTAAGGGCGGTCTCTCAACTATCGAGGAAAGCTGTTACAATTGTTTCATTCATAAAAACATGAGGGAGGTCCGGCAACAGTTTCGAGTGTCTGCTTGTGTTTACTATAAGGTAGAAACGACTAAAATGCAGCTAACCGTTTAAAAATTACACGACCCCCTACAAAATGGAGTGAGTGTGAGGGGGTCAAGATGATGATGATTGAGTGTGTGTGAGAGGGTCAGTGTGATGGTGATGGAATGAGTTTTTGGGGTCAGTGTGACGGTGATCGAGTGAGTATGTAGGAGTCAGAGTGACAGTGATGGAGTGAGTGTGAGGAGTGTGAGGAGGTCAGGGTGACAGTGATGGAAAGATTGTGAGGGGGTCATGAGGGTGGAGATGGAGTGAGTGTTGAGGTTGTCAGGGTGACGGTGATGGAGCGAATGTGAGCGGGTCAGGGAGACAGTGATGGAGTGAGTGTTTGGAGATCAGGGTGATGGTGATGGAGTGAGTGTGAGGAGTGTGAGGAGGTCAGGGTGATTATGATGGAGTGTGTGGGGGGGACAGGGTGACTTGATGGAGTGAATGTGATGGGATCACTATGACGGTGATGGAGTGAGTGTGAACGAATCAGTGTGATTGTGATGGCGTGAGTGTGAGGTTTTCAGAGTGACGGTGATGGAGTGAGTGTGAGAGGGTCAGGGTGATGGTGATGGAGTGAGTGTGCGGATGTCAGAATAACAGTGATGGAGTGAGTGTGAGGATGTCAGGATGACTGTGATGGAGTTACTGTGAGGGGATCAGAGTGACGGTGATGGAGTGAGTGTGAGAGGGTCAGGGTGACTTGATGGAGTGAGTGTGATGGGATCACTATGACGGTGATGGAGTGAGTGTGAACGGATCAGTGTGGTTGTGATGGCGTGAGAGTGAGGGTTTCAGAATGACGGTGATGGAGTGAGTGTGAGGGGATGAGGGTGACGGTGATGGAGTGAGTGTGAGAGGGTCAGGGTGACGGTGATAGAGTGAGTGTGAGGATGTCAGGATGACGGTAATGGAATGGCTGTCAGGGGATCAGGATGATGGTGATGGAGTGTGTCTGAGAGGGTCAGGGAGACAGTGATGGAGTGAGTGTGAGGGGGTCCGTGTGATGGAGATGGAGTGAGTGTGAGGGTGACAGTGTGATGCTGACTGAGTGAGTTTAATGGGGTCAGTGTGACGAAGATGGAGTGAGTAAGAGGGGTTCAGGGTGACGGTGGTGGAATGAGTGCGAGGGGGTCAGTTTAACGGTGAAGGAGTGAGTGTGAGGGGATCGGTGTGACAGTGATGGAGGGAGTGTAAGGGGGTCAGCGTGACGTTGATGGAGTGAGTGTGAGGGGGTCAGTGTGACGATGATAAATGAGTGTGAGGTGGCCAGGGTGACAGTGATGGGATGAGCGTGAGGGGGTCAGTGTGACGGTGATGGAGTGAGTGCAAGGGTGCCATGTTGACTGTGATTGAGTAACTGTGAGGGGATCAGTGTGGTGGTGATGGACTGAGTGTGAGGGAGCCAATGTGACTGTGATTGAGTGAGTGTGAGGGTGTCAGGGTGACGGTGATGGAGTGAGTGTGAGGGTGTCAGGGTGACTGTGATGGAGTGAGAGTGAGGGGGTCAGTGCAACTGTGGTGGAGTGAGTGAGAGGGGGTCAGTGTGACTGTGATGGAGTTAGTGTGAGGGGGTTCAGGGAACGGTGATGGAGGGAGTGTGAGACGGTCAGGGCGACATTGATGGAGTGAGTGTGAGAGGGTCAGGGTGATGGTGATGTAGTGACTGGGAGTGGGTCAGGTTGACGGTGATGGAGGGAGTGTGAGAGGGTGAGGGTGACGGTGATGGAGTGAGTGTGACAGGTCAGGGTGACTGTGATAGAGTGAATGTGAGGGGTCAGCGTGACGACGATGGAGTGGGTGTTAGGAAGTCAGTGTGATGGTGATGGAGTGAGTGTGAGGGGGTCAGGGTGACAATGATGGAGTGAGTGTGAGAGGGTCAGGGTGAGGGTGATAGAGTGAGTGTGAGGGGGTCAGGGTGACGGTGATGGGGTGAGCATGAGGGGGTCAGTTTGACGGTGATGGAGTGAGTGCAAGGGTGCCATGTTGACTGTGATTGAGTAACTGTGAGGGGATCAGTGTGGTGGTGATGGACTGAGTGTGACGTGGTCAGTGTGCCGATGATAAATGAGTGTGATGGGCTCAGGGTGACGGTGATGGAGTGAGTGCAAGGGTGTCATGTTGACTATGATTGAATGACTGTGAGGGGACCAGTGTGATGGTGATGGAGTGAGTGTGAGGGAGTCTATGTGACTGTGATTGAGTGAGTGTGAGGGGGTCAGGGTGACGGTGATGGTGTGAGTGTGAGGGTGTCAGGGTGACTGTGATGGAGTTAGAGTGAGGGGGTCAGTGCAACTGCGGTGGAGTGAGTGAGAGGGGGTCAGTGTGACTGTGATGGAGTTAGTGTGAGGGGGTTCAGGGAACGGTGATGGAGGGAGTGTGAGACGGTCAGGGTGATGGTGATGGAGTGACTGGGAGTGGGTCAGGTTGACGGTGATGGAGGGAGTGTGAGAGTGTGAGGGTGACGGTGATGGAGTGAGTGTGAGAGGTCAGGGTGACTGTGATAGAGTGAGTGTGAGGGGTCAGCGTGACGGCGATGGAGTGGGTGTTAGGAAGTCAGTGTGATGGTGATGGAGTGAGTGTGAGGGGGTCAGGGTGACAATGATGGAGTGAGTGTGAGAGGGTCAGGGTGAGGGTGATAGAGTGAGTGTGAGGGGGTCAGGGTGAGGTTGATGGAGTGAGAGTGAGGGGGTCAGTGTGACGGTGATGGAGTGAGAGTGAGTGGGTCAGGGTGAGGTTGATGGAGTGACAGTGAGGGGGTAAGTGTGATGGTGATGGAGTGAGTGTGAGGGTGTCAGTGTGACGCTGATGGAGTGAGTGTGAGGGTGGCTGGGTGACGGTGATGGAGTGAGTAAGATAGGGTCAGGGTGACGGTTGTGGAATGAGTGTGATGGGGCCAGTTTGACGGTGAAGGAGTAAGTGTGAGGGGATCGGTTTTATAGTGATAGAGGGAGTGTAAGGTGTTCAGCGTGACGTTGATCGAGTGAGTGTGAGGGGGTCAGTGTGACGATGATAAATGAGTGTGTGGGGGTCAGGGTGACGGAGATGGAGTGAGTGTGAGGGGGTCAGTGTGAACGTGATGGAGTGAATGTGAGGGGGTCAGGGTGACTGTGATGGAGTGAGAGTGAGGGCATCAGTGCAACTTGGTGGAGTGAGTGTGAGTGGGTCAGGGTGACGGTGATGGAGTGAGTGTGAGAGGTTCAGGGTGATGGTGATGTAGTGACTGGGAGTGGGTCAGGTTGACGGTGATGGAGGGAGTGTGAGAGTGTGAGGGTGACGGTGATGGAGTGAGTGTGACAGGTCAGGGTGACTGTGATTGAGTGAGTGTGAGGGGGTCAGCGTGACGGAGATGGAGTGAGTGTTAGGAAGTCAGTGTGACGGTGATGGAGTAAGTGTGAGAGGGTCAGTCTGAGGTTGATGGAGTGAGAGTGAGCGGGTCAATGTGACGGTGATGGAGTGAGTGTGAGGGTGTCAGTGTGACGCTGACGGAGTGAGTTTAATGGGATCAGTGTGACAAAGATGGAGTGAGTGCGAAGGTGTCTGGGTGACGCTGACGGAGTGAGTTTAATGGGATCAGTGTGACGAAGATGGAGTGAGTGCGAAGGTGTCTGGGTGACGGTGATGGAGTGAGTGTGAGGGGGTCATTTTTATGGTGAAGGAGTGCGTGTGAGGGGATCCGTTTTACAGTGATGGAGGGAGTGCAAGGGGTTCAGCGTGACGTTGATGGAGTGAGTGTGAGAGGGTCAGGATGACATTGATGGAGTGAGTGTGAGAGGATCAGGGTGGCGGTTATGGAGTGAGTGTGAGTGGGTCAGGGTGACTGTGACGGTGTGAGTGTGGGGGATCAGGGTGACGGTGATGGTGTGAGTGTGAGAGGGTCAGGTTGACGGTGTTGGAGGGAGTGTGAGAGTGTGAGGGTGACGTTGACAGGTCAGGGCGACTGTGATGGAGTGAGTGTGAGGGGGTCAGTGTGACTGTGATGGTGTGAGTGTGATGGGATCGGAGTGAGAGAGAGGGGTCAGGGTGATGGTGATGGAGTGATTGTGAATATGTCAGGTTGACAGTGATAGAGTGAGTGTGATGGGGTCAGTTTGACAGTGATTGAGTGAGTGTGGGGGGTCAGTGTGACGGAGTTGGAGGGAGTGTGAGGGTGTCAGTGTGACGCTGACGGAGTGAGTTTAATGGGGTCAGTGTGACGAAGGTGGAGTGAGTTTGAGGGGGTTTGAGTGACGGTGATGGAGTTAGTAAGATGGGGTAAGGGTGACAGTGGTGGAATGAGTGTGAGGGGGTCAGGTTGACAGTGAAGGAGTGAGTGTAAGGGGTCAGGGTGACGCTGATGGAGTGAGTGTGAGCGGATCGGTGTGATACTGATGAAGGGAGTGGAA
The DNA here is from genome assembly GCF_037043375.1 of Chiloscyllium plagiosum. Taxonomy (NCBI): domain Eukaryota; kingdom Metazoa; phylum Chordata; class Chondrichthyes; order Orectolobiformes; family Hemiscylliidae; genus Chiloscyllium; species Chiloscyllium plagiosum. Next base: position 114,086,344 of record NW_028270156.1, read on the forward strand.
GGGGGTCAGCGTGACGTTGATGGAGTGAGTGTGAGGGGGTCAGTGTGACGATGATAAATGAGTGTTTGGGGGTCAGGGTGACATTGATGGGGTGAGTGTGAGGGAGTCAAGGTGACAGTGATAAATGAGTGTGAGGGGGTCAGTGTGACGTTGATTGAGTGAGTGAGAGGGTGTCATGTTGACTGTGATGGAGTGAGTGTTAGGAATTCAGTGTGTCGGTGATGGAGTGAGTGTGAGGGGGTCAGTGTGTCTCTGATGGAGTGAGTGTGAGGTGGTCAATGTGACTGTGATGGAGTGAGTGTGAGGGGGTCAGGGTGACGCTGATGGAGTGATTGTGAGGGGATCAGTGTGACTGTGATTTAGTGAGTGTGAGGGGGTCAGGGTGTCAGTGATGAAGTGAGTGTGAGGAGGTCAGGATGACGCTGATGGAGTGAGTGTGAGGGTGTCAGGGTGACTGTGATGGAGTGAGTGTGAGGGGGTCAGTGTCACTGTGGTGGAGTGAGTGTGACGGGGTCAGTGTGACTGTCAAGGAGTTAATGTGAGGGGGTCAGGGTGACGCTGATGGAGTGAGTGTGAGAGTGTCAGGGCGACGGTTATGGAGTGAGTGGGCCAGGGTGTCTGTGATGGTGTGAGTGTGAGGGGGTCAGGGTGACGGTGATGGAGTGAGTGTCAGAGCGTCAGGGTGATGTTGATGGAGTGAGTGGGAGTTGGTCGAGTTGACGGTGATGGAGGGAGTGTGAGTGTTCGGGTGATGTTGATGGAGTGTGTGTGACAGGTCAGGGTGACTGTGATGGAGTGAGTGTGATGGTTCAGCGTGACGAGATGAAGTGATTATTAGGATGTCAGTGTGATGGTAATGGAGTGAGAGTGAGGGGATCAGCGTGACAATGATGGAGTGAGTGTGAGAGGGTCAGCATGAGGGTGATGGAGTGACTAAGATGGGGTCAGGATGACGGTGGTACAATGAGTGTGAGGAGATCAGTTTGACAGTGAAGAGGTGAGTGTAAGGCAGTCAAGGTGACGCTGATGTAGTGAGTGTGAGGGGGTCAGTGTGACGATGATAAATGAGTGTGAGTGGGTCAGAGTCACGGTGATGGAGTGAATGTGAGGGGGTCAGGGTGACATTGATAAATGAGTGTAAGGGGGTCAAGGTGATGGTGATGTAGTGAGTGTGAGGGCATCATGTTGACTCTGATGGAATGACTGTGAGGAGGTCAGAGTGACGGTGATGGAGTGAGTGTGAGGAAGTCAGTATGACTGTGATGGAGTGAGTATTAGGGGGTCAATGTGACTGTGGTGGAGTGAGTGTGAGGGGGTCAGGGTGACGGTGATGGAGTGAGTGTGAGTTTGTAAGGATGACGGTGATGGAATGAGTGTGAGGGGTCAGGGTGATGGTGATGGAGTGAGTGTCGGGGGGTCAATGTGACGGTGATAAATGAGTGTGAGGGTGTCAGGGTGACAGTGATAAATGAGTGTGAAGGGGCAGTGTGACGATGATAAATGAGTGTGAGTGGGTCAGGGTCACGGTGTTGGAGTGAATGTGAGAGGGTAAGGGTGATATTGATAAATAAGTGACGGGGGTCAGGGTGACGCTGATGGAGTGAGTGTGATGGCATCATGTTGACTCTGATGGAGTGACTGTGAGGCGGTCAGAGTGACGGTGATGGAGTGAGGGTGAGGGGGTCAATGTGATTGTGATGGAGTGAGTGTGAGGGATTCAGCGTGACTGTGGTGGAGTGAGTGTTACGGGGTCAGTGTGACTGTCATGGAGTTAATGTGAGGGGGTCAGGGTGACGCTGATGGAGTGAGTGTGAGAGGGTCAGGGTGAGGTTGATGGAGTGAGAGTGAGGGGGCCAGGGTGTCTGTGATGGTGTGAGTGTGAGGGGGTCAGGGTGACGGTGATGGAGTGAGTGTCAGAGCGTCAGGGTGATGTTGATGGAGTGAGTGGGAGTTGGTCGAGTTGACGGTGATGGAGGGAGTGTGAGTGTTCGGGTGATGTTGATGGAGTGTGTGTGACAGGTCAGGGTGACTGTGATGGAGTGAGTGTGATGGTTCAGCGTGACGAGATGAAGTGATTATTAGGAAGTCAGTGTGATGGTAATGGAGTGAGAGTGAGGGGGTCAGCGTGACAATGATGGAGTGAGTGTGAGAGGGTCAGGGTCAGGGTGATGGAGTGACTAAGATGGGGTCAGTGTGACGGTGGTAAAATGAGTGTGAGGGGATCAGTTTGACAGTGAAGGGGTGAGTGTAAGGCAGTCAAGGTGACGCTGATGTAGTGAGTGTGAGGGGGTCAGTGTGACGATGATAAATGAGTGTGAGTGGGGGTCAATGTGATTGTGATGGGGTGAGTGTGAGGGGGTCAGGGTGACATTGATAAATGAGTGTAAGGGGGTCAAGGTGATTGTGATGGGGTGAGTGTGAGAGCATCATGTTGACTCTGATGGAATGACTGTGAGGAGGTCAGAGTGACGGTGATGGAGTGAGTATTAGGGGGTCAATGTGACGGTGATAAATGAGTGTGAGGGGGTCAGTGTGACGATGATAAATGAGTGTGAGTGGGTCAGGGTCACGGTGATGGAGTGAATGTGAGAGGGTCAGGGTGATATTGATAAATAAGTGTAAGGGGGTCAAGGTGACGGTGATGGAGTGAGTGTGATGGCATCATGTTGACTCTGATGGAGTGACTGTGAGGAGGTCAGAGTGACGGTGATGGAGTGAGGGTGAGGAAGTCAGTGTGACTGTGATGGAGTGAGTGTTAGGGGGTCAATGTGACTGTGATCGAGTGAGTGTGAGGGATTCAGCGTGACTGTGGTGGAGTGAGTGTGAGGGGGTCAGTGTGACTGTGATGGAGTTAATGTGAGGGGTGTCAGGGTGACGGTGATGGAGTGATTGTGGGAGTGCCATCGTGACATTGATGGAGTGAGTGTGAAAGGGTCAGGGTGACTGTAATGGTGTGAGTGTGAGTGGGTCAGGGTGACGGTGATGGAGAGAGTGTGAGGGGGGTCAGTGTGACTGCGATTGAATGAGTGTGACGGGGTCAGGGTGACGGTGATTGAGTGAGTATGAGGAGGTCAGTGTAACTGTGATGGAGTGAGTGAGAGGGGGTCAGTGTGACTGTGATGGGGTGATTGTGAGGGGGTCAGGGTGACGGTGGTGGAGTGAGTGTGAGGTGGTAGGGTGACAGTGATGAAGTGAGTGTGAGGGGATCGGTGGAACAGTGATGGAGGGATTGTGAGGAGGACAGGGTGACAGTGATGATGGGAGTGTGATGGGGTCAGTTTGACGATGATGAAGTGAGTGTGAGGGGGTCAGGGTGACAGTGAGAAATGAGTGTGAGTGGGTCAGGATGACGGTGATGGAGTGAGCGTGATGGGATCGCCTGTGACAGTAATGGAGGGAGTGTGAGAAGGTCAGGGTGAATGTCTTGGAGGGAGTGTGAGGGACTCAGGGTGACGGTGATGGAGTGAGTGTGGGGGTGTCAGGGTGACAGTGAGAAATAAGTGTGAGTGGGTCAGGGAGACGGTGGTGGAGAGAGTGTGAGGGGATCGGTGTGACAGTGATGTAGGGAGTGTGAGGGGGTCAGGGTGAATGTGATGGACGGAGTGTGAGGGGGTCAGGGTGACAATGATGGAATGAGTGTGGGGGTCAGGGTGACGGTGATGGAGTGAGAGTGAGGGGTGCGGGTGACGGTGATAAATGAGTGTGAGTGTGTCAGGGTGACGGTGATGGAGTGAGTGTGGGGTGTCAGTGTGACTGTGATGGAGTTAGTGTGAGGCGGAGTCAGGGTGACTGTGAAGGAGTGAGTGTGAGAGGGTCAGGGTGACATTGATGGAGTGAGTGTGAGAGGGTCAGGGTGATGGTTATGGAGTGAGTGTGTGTGTGTTAGGGTGACTGTGATGGTGTGAGTGTGAGGGGGTCAGGGTGACGGTGATGGAGTGAGTGTGAGAGGGTCAGGGTGATGGTGATGGAGTGAGTGGGAGTGGGTCAGATTGACGGTGATGGAGGGAGTGTGAGAGTGTGAGGGTGACAGTGATGGAGTGAGTGTGACAGGTCAGGGTGTCTGAGATGGAGTGAGTGCGAGGCGTCAGCGTGACGGAGATGTAGTGAGTGTTAAGAAGTCAGCGTGACGGCGATGAGTTGAGTGTGACGGGGTCAGGGTGACAATGATGGAGTGAGTGTGACGGGGTCAGGGTGACAATGATGGAGTGAGTGTGGCGGGGTCAGGGTGACAATAATGGAGTGAGTGTGAGAGGGTCAGGGTGAGGGTGATGGAGTGAGAGTGAGGGGGTCAGTGTGGCGGTGATGGAGTGAGAGTGAGGGGGTCAGGGTGAGTGTGATGGTGTGATTGAGAATGTGTCAGGTTGACAGGGAAAGAGTGAATATGAGGGCGTCAGTTTGACGGTGATTAGTGAGTGTGGGGCGTCAGTGTGACCGACATGGAGTGAGTGTGAGGGTGTCAGCGTGAAGCTGATGGAGTGAGTTTAATGGGGTCAGTGTGACGAAGATGGAGTGAGTGTGAGGGGGTCTGGGTGAAGGTGATGGAGTGAGTAAGATGGGGTCAGGGTGACGGTGGTGGAATGAGTGCGAGGGGGTCGGTTTGACCGTGAAGGAGTGAGTGTGAGGGAGTCAGGGTGACATTGCTAAATGAGTGTGAGGAGGTCAGTGTGACTGTGATGGAGTGAGTGTGAGGAGGTCAGTGTGACTGTGAAGGAGTGAGTCTGAGGGGGTCAATGTGACTGTGATGGAGTGAATGTGAAGTGGTCAGGGTGACGGTGATGGAGTGAGTGTGAGGGTGTCTGTGTGTCGGTGATGGAGTGAGTGTGAGGGGGTCAGTGTGACTGTGATTGAGTGAGTGTGAGGGGGTCATCAGTGTGACAGTGACAGAGTGAGTGTGAGGAGGTCAGTGTGACTGTGATGGAGTGAGTGTGAGGGGATCAGTGTGACTGTTATTGAGTGAGCGTGAGGGGGTCAGCGTGACTGTGATGGAGTGAGTGTGAGTGGGTCAGGGCGACAGTGATGAAGTGAGTGTGAGGCGGTCAGGGTGACGATGATGGAGTGAGTGTGATGGCATCGGTGTGACGGTGATGGACGGAGTGTGACTGGCTCAGGGTGACGGTGATGGAGTGAGTGTGAGGGGTTCAGGGTGACGGTGATGGAGTGAGAGTGAGGGGTAAGGGTGACCGTGATAAATGAGTGTGAGGGTGTCAAGGTGACTGTGATGGAGTGAGTGTGAGGAGGTCAGTGTGACTGTGATGGAGTTAGTGTGAGGATGGTCAGGGTGACGGTTATGGAGTGAGCGTGAGTGGGTGAGGATGACTGTGATGGTGTGAGTGTGAGTGGGTCAGGATGACTGTGATGGAGTGAGCGTGAGGGGTCAGCGTGACGGAGATGGAGTGAGTGTTAGGAAGACAGTGTGATGGTAATGGACTGAGAGTGAGGGGGTCAGCGTGACAGTGATGGCGTGAGTGTGAGAGGGTCAGGGTGAGGGTGATGGAGTGAGTTTGAGGGGGTCAGAGTGAGGTTGATGGAGTGAGAGTGAGGGTGTCAGTGTGACGGTGATGGAGTGAGAGTGAGGGGGTCAGGGTGAGTGTGATGGAGTGATTGTGAATGTGTCAGGTTTACAGTGATAGAGTGAGTGTGAGGGGATCAGTTTGACGGCGATTGGGTGAGTGTGGGAGGTCAGTGTGACGGAGATGGAGTGAGTGTGAGGGTGTCAGTGTGACGGTGATGGAGTGAGTAAGATGTGGTCATGGTTGCGGTGGTGGAATGAGTATGAGGGGGTCAGTTTGCCGGTGAAGGAGTGAGTGTGAGGGGGTCAGGGTGATATTGATAAATGAGTGTAAGAGGGTCAGGGTGATGGTGATGGAGTGAGTGTGAGGATGTCAGTGTGACTGTGACGGAGTGAGTGTGAGGAGGTCAGTGTGACTGTGATTGAGTGAGTGTGAGGGCCTCAACGTGACTGTGATGGAGTGAGTGTGAGCGGGTCAGGGTGACGATGAAGGAGTGAGTGTAAGGGGTTTAGGGTGACGGTGATGGAGTGAGTGTGAGGGGGTCAGTGTGACGGTGATAAATGAGTGTGAGGGGGTCAGGATGACGGTGATGGAGTGAGTGTGAGACGGTCAGGGTGAAATTGATGGATTGAGTGTGAGAGGGTCAGCGTGACATTTATGGAGTGAGTGTGAGACGGTCAGGGTGACTGTGATGGTGTGAGTGTGAGGGGTTCAGGGTGACGGTTCTGAAGTGAGTGTGAGCGGGTCAGGGGGACCTTCATGGTGTGAGTGTGAGGGGGTCAGGATGATGGTGATGGTGTGAGTGTGAGAGGGTCAGGATGATGGTGATGGAGTGAGTGGGAGTGGGTCTGGTTGACGGCGATGGAGGGAGTGAGTGTTTGAGGGTGACGGTGATGGAGTGAGTGTGACAGGTCAGGGTGACTGTGATGGAGTGAATGTGAGGGGTGAGCGTGATGGAGATGGAGTGAGTGTTAGGAAGTCAGTCTGACGGTGATGGAGTGACTGTGAGGGGGTCAGGGTGACAATAATGGAGTGAGTGTGAGACGGTCTGGTTGAGGGTGATGGAGTGAGTGTGAGGGGGTCAGGGTGAGTGTGCTCGAGTGATTGTGAATGTGTCAGGTTGACAGCGATTGAGTGCGTGTGAGGGGGTCAGTGTGACCGAAATGAAGTGAGTGTGAGGGTGTCAGTGTGACGCTGACGGAGTAAGTTTAATGGGGTCAGTGTGACGAAGATTGACTGAGTGTGAGGGGGTCTGGGTGACGGTGATGGAGTGAGTAAGATGGGGTCAGGGTAACGGTGGTGGAATGAATGTGAGGGGTTCAGTGTGACATTAAAATTGTGAGTGTGAGGGGTCAGGCTGATGCTGATGGAGTAAGCGTGAGGGGATCAGTGTGACATTGATGGAGGGAGTCAACAGAGGTCAGCGTGACGTTGATGGAGTGAGTGTGAGGGGTTCAGTGTGACGATGATAAATGGGTGTGTGGGGGTCAGGGTGACGGTGATGGAGTGCGTGTGAGGGGATCAGGGTGACAGTGATAAATGAGTGTGAGGGAGTCGTGTGACGGTGATGGAGTGAGTGTGAGTGTGTCTACTTGACTGTGATGGAGTGACTGTGAGGGGGTCAATGTGACAGTGATGGAGTGAGCGTGAGCGGGTCAGTGTGAAAAAGATTGAGTGAGTGTGAGGGGGTCAGGGTTACGGTGATGGTGTGAGTGTGAGGAGGTCAGTGTGACTGTGATAGAGAGAGTGTGAGGGGGTCAGTTTGACTGTGATGGAGTGAGTGTGAGGTTTCAGTGTGACGGTGATGAAGTGAGTGTGAGGGGGGCAGAGTGACGCTGATGGAGTGAGTGTGAGGGGATCGGTGTGACAGTAATGGAGGGAGTTTGAGGGGGTCAGGGTGACAGTGATGGTGAGAGTGTGATGGGGTCAGGGTGACGATGATGGAGAGAGTGTGAGGGGTCAGGGTGAGAGTGAGAAATGAGTCTGAGTGGGTCAGGGTGACGGTAATGGAGTGAGTGTGAGGGGTTCAGGGTGACGATGATGGAGTGAGAGTGAGGGGTGAGGGTGACGGTGATAAATGTGTGTGAGTGGTTCAGGGTGACGGTTATAGAGTGAGCGTGAGTGGGTCAGGAGGACCTTCATGGTGTGAGTGTGAGGGTGTCAGGATGATGGTGATGGAGTGAGTGGGAGTGGGTCAGTTTGGCAGTGATGGAGGGAGTGTGAGAGTGTGAGGGTGACGGTGATGGAGTGATTGTGACAGGTCAGGGTGACTGTGATGGAGTGAGTGTGAGGGGGTCACTTTGACGGTGATTGCGTGAGTGTGCGGTTCAGTGTGTCGGTGATGGAGTGAGTGTGGAGAGTCAGTGTGACTGAGATGGAGTGAGTTTAATGGGGTCAGTGTGACGAAGATGGAATGAGTGTGAGGGGGTCTGAGTGACGGTGATGGAGTGAGTGTGAGGGGGTCAGTTTGACGCTGAAGGTGTGAGTATGACTGGTCAGGGTGATACTGATGGAGTGAGTGTGAGGGAAATGGTATGACAGTGATGGAGGGAGTGTAAGGGGGTCATCGTGACGTTGATGGAGTGAGTGTGAAAGGGTCAGTGTGACGATGATAAACGAGGGTGTGGGGGTCAGGGTGACCGTGATGGGGTGAGTGTGAGGGGGTCAGGGTGACAGTGATAAATGAGTGTGAGGGGTTCAGTGTGACGGTCTTGGAGTAAGTGTGATGGTGTCATGTTGACTGTGATGGAGTGACTGTGAGGAGGCAAGTGTGATGGTGATGGAGTGAGTGTGAGGGGGTTATTGTGACTGTGATTGAGTGAGTGTGAGGGGATCAGGGTGACGGTGATGGAGTGTGAGTGAGGGGGTCACGGTGACGCTGATGGAGTGAGTGTGAGGGGATCAGTGTGACAGTGATGAAGTGAGTGTGAGGGGGTCAGGGTGACGCTGATGGAGTGACTGTGAGGGGATCGGTGTGACGGAGATGGAGTGAGTGTGCGGGTGTCAGTGTGACGATGATAAATGAGTATGAGAGGGTCAGGGTGACGGTGATGGATTGAGTGTGAGGGGGTCTGTTTGACGGTGATTGAGTGAGTGTGGGGTGTGAGTGTGACCGAGATGGAGTGAGTGTGAGGGGTCAACGTGACGGAGATGGAGTATGAGAAGATCAGGGTGATAATAATGGAGTGAGTGTGAGAGGGTCAGGGGGAGGTTGATGGAGTGAGAGTGAGGTGGTCAGGGTGAGTGTGACGTAGTGATTCTGCATGTGTCAGGTTGACAGTGATTGAGTGAGTGTGAGGGGTCACTTTGACGGTGATGGAGTGGGTGTGAAGGTGTCAGAGTGACGCTGACTGAGTGAGTTTAATGGGGTCATTGTGACGACGATGGAGTGAGTGCGAGGGGGTCAGGGTGACGGTGATGGAGTGAGTAAGATGGGGTCAGGGTGACGGTGATGGAATCAGTGTGAGGGGTTCAGTTTGACGGTGAAGGAGTGAGTGTGACGGGTCAGGGTGATGCTGATGGAGTGAGTGTGAGGGGATCGGTGTGACAGTGATGGAGGTTGTGTAAGGGGATCATCGTGACGTCCATGGAATGAGTGTGAGGCGGTCAGTGTGACGATGATAAATTAGTGTGTGAGGGTCAGGGTGACCGAGATGGGGTGAGTGTGAGGGGTTCAGGGTGACGGTCTTGGAATGAGTGTGAGGGTGTCATGTTGACTGTGATGGAGTGACTGTGAGGAGGCAAGTGTGACGGTGATGGAGTGAGTAAGAGGGTGTCAGGGTGACGGTCGTTTACTGAATGTGAGGGGGTCAGTTTGACGGTGAAGGAGTGAGTGTGAGGGGTCAGGGTGATGCTGATGGAGTGAGTGTGAGGGGATCGGTGTGACAGTGATGGAGGGAGTGTAAGGGGGTCATCGTGACGTTGATGGAGTGAGTGTGAGGGGGTCAGTGTGACGATGATAAATGAAGTGGTCAGGGTAACGGTGATGAATTGAGTCTGAGGGGGTCTGTGTGTCGGTGATGGAGTGAGTGTGAGGGGGTCAGTGTTACTGTGATTGAGTGAGTGTTAGGGGGTCATCAGTGTGACAGTGATGGAGTGAGTGTGAGGAGATCAGGGTGACGGTGATGGAGTGTGAGTGAGGGGTTCACGGTGACGCTGATGGAGTGAGAGTGAGGGGTAAGGGTGACCGTGATAAATGAGTGTGAGGGTGTCAGGGTGACTGTGATGGAGTGAGTGTGAGGAGGTCAGTGTGACTGTGATGGAGTTAGTGTGAGGATGGTCAGGGTGACGGTTATGGAGTGAGCGTGAGTGGGTGAGGATGACTGTGATGGTGTGAGTGTGAGTGGGTCAGGATGACTGTGATGGAGTGAGCGTGAGGGGTCAGCGTGACGGAGATGGAGTGAGTGTTAGGAAGACAGTGTGATGGTAATGGACTGAGAGTGAGGGGGTCAGCGTGACAGTGATGGCGTGAGTGTGAGAGGGTCAGGGTGAGGGTGATGGAGTGAGTTTGAGGGGGTCAGAGTGAGGTTGATGGAGTGAGAGTGAGGGTGTCAGTGTGACGGTGATGGAGTGAGAGTGAGGGGGTCAGGGTGAGTGTGATGGAGTGATTGTGAATGTGTCAGGTTGACAGTGATAGAGTGAGTGTGAGGGGGTCAGTTTGACGGCGATTGAGTGAGTGTGGGAGGTCAGTGTGACGGAGATGGAGTGAGTGTGAGGGTGTCAGTGTGACGGTGATGGAGTGAGTAAGATGTGGTCATGGTTGCGGTGGTGGAATGAGTATGAGGGGGTCAGTTTGCCGGTGAAGGAGTGAGTGTGAGGGGGTCAGGGTGATATTGATAAATGAGTGTAAGAGGGTCAGGGTGATGGTGATGGAGTGAGTGTGAGGGTGTCAATGTGACTGTGACGGAGTGAGTGTGAGGAGGTCAGTGTGACTGTGATGGAGTGAGTGTGAGGGCCTCAACGTGACTGTGATGGAGTGAGTGTGAGCGGGTCAGGGTGACGATGAAGGAGTGAGTGTAAGGGGTTTAGGGTGACGGTGATGGAGTGAGTGTGAGGGGGTCAGTGTGACGGTGATAAATGAGTGTGAGGGGGTCAGGATGACGGTGATGGAGTGAGTGTGAGACGGTCAGGGTGAAATTGATGGATTGAGTGTGAGAGGGTCAGCGTGACATTTATGGAGTGAGTGTGAGACGGTCAGGGTGACTGTAATGGTGTGAGTGTGAGGGGTTCAGGGTGACGGTTCTGAAGTGAGTGTGAGCGGGTCAGGGGGACCTTCATGGTGTGAGTGTGAGGGGGTCAGGATGATGGTGATGGTGTGAGTGTGAGAGGGTCAGGATGATGGTGATGGAGTGAGTGGGAGTGGGTCTGGTTGACGGCGATGGAGGGAGTGAGTGTTTGAGGGTGACGGTGATGGAGTGAGTGTGACAGGTCAGGGTGACTGTGATGGAGTGAGTGTGAGGGGTGAGCGTGATGGAGATGGAGTGAGTGTTAGGAAGTCAGTCTGACGGTGATGGAGTGACTGTGAGGGGGTCAGGGTGACAATAATGGAGTGAGTGTGAGACGGTCTGGGTGAGGGTGATGGAGTGAGTGTGAGGGGGTCAGGGTGAGTGTGCTCGAGTGATTGTGAATGTGTCAGGTTGACAGCGATTGAGTGCGTGTTAGATGGTCAGTGTGACCGAAATGAAGTGATTGTGAGGGTGTCAGTGTGACGCTGACTGAGTAAGTTTAATGGGGTCAGTGTGACGAAGATTGACTGAGTGTGAGGGGGTCTGCGTGACAGTGATGGAGTGAGTAAGATGGGGTCAGGGTGACGGTGGTGGAATGAGTGTGAGGGGTTCAGTGTGACATTAAAATTGTGAGTGTGAGGGGTCAGGCTGATGCTGATGGAGTAAGCGTGAGGGGATCAGTGTGACATTGATGGAGGGAGTCAACAGAGGTCAGCGTGACGCTGATGGAGTGAGTGTGAGGGGGTCAGTGTGACGTTGATAAATGGGTGTGTGAGGGTCAGGGTGACAGTGATAAATGAGTGTGAGGGTGTCGTGTGACGGTGATGGAGTGAGTGTGAGTGTGTCTAGTTGACTGTGATGGAGTGACTGTGAGGGGGTCAGTGTGACAGTGATGGAGTGAGTGTGAGCGGGTCAGTGTGAAAAAGATTGAGTGAGTGTGAGGGGGCCAGGGTTACGGTGATGGTGTGAGTGTGAGGAGGTCAGTGTGACTGTGATAGAGAGAGTGTGAGGGGGTCAGTTTGACTGTGATGGAGTGAGTGTGAGGTTTCAGTGTGACGGTGATGAAGTGAGTGTGAGGGGGGCAGAGTGACGCTGATGGAGTGAGTGTGAGGGGATCGGTGTGACAGTAATGGAGGGAGTTTGAGGGGGTCCGGGTGACAGTGATGGTGGGAGTGTGATGGGGTCAGGGTGACGATGATGGAGAGAGTGTGAGGGGTCAGGGTGAGAGTGAGAAATGAGTCTGAGTGGGTCAGGGTGACGGTAATGGAGTGTGTGTGAGGGGGTCAGTGTGACGATGAAAAATGGGTGTGTGGGGGTCAGGGTGACGGTGATGGAGTGCGTGTGAGGGGATCAGGGTGACAGTGATAAATGAGTGTGAGGGAGTCGTGTGACGGTGATGGAGTGAGTGTGAGTGTGTCTACTTGACTGTGATGGAGTGACTGTGAGGGGGTCAGTGTGACAGTGATGGAGTGAGTGTGAGCGGGTCAGTGTGAAAAAGATTGAGTGAGTGTGAGGGGGTCAGGGTTACGGTGATGGTGTGAGTGTGAGGAGGTCAGTGTGACTGTGATAGAGAGAGTGTGAGGGGGTCAGTTTGACTGTGATGGAGTGAGTGTGAGGTTTCAGTGTGACGGTGATGAAGTGAGTGTGAGGGGGCAGAGTGACGCTGATGGAGTGAGTGTGAGGGGATCGGTGTGACAGTAATGGAGGGAGTTTGAGGGGGTCCGGGTGACAGTGATGGTGGGAGTGTGATGGGGTCAGGGTGACGATGATGGAGAGAGTGTGAGGGGTCAGGGTGAGAGTGAGAAATGAGTCTGAGTGGGTCAGGGTGACGGTAATGGAGTGAATGTGAGGGGGTCAGTGTGACGATGATAACTGAAGTGGTCAGGGTGACGGTGATGGAGTGAGTCTGAGGGGGTCTGTGTGTCGGTGATGGAGTGAGTGTGAGGGGGTCAGTGTTACTGTGATTGAGTGAGTGTTAGGGGGTCATCAGTGTGACAGTGATGGAGTGAGTGTGAGGAGGTCAGGGTGACGGTGATGCAGTGTGAGTGAGGGGGTCACGGTGACGCTGATGGAGTGAGTGTGAGGGGATCAGTGTGACAGTAATGAAATGAGTGTGAGCGGGCCAGGGTTACGCTGATGGAGTGAGTGTGAGGGCATCGGTGTGACAGTGATGGAGGGAGTGTGAGGGGGTCAGGGTGACAGTGATGGTGGGAGTGTGATGGGGCAGGGTGACGATGATGGAGTGAGTGTGAGGGGGTCAGGGTGACAGTGAGAAATGAGTGTGAGTGGGTCAGGGTGACGGTGATAAATGAATGTGAGTGGGTCAGAGTGACGGTGATGGAGGGAGTGTGAGGGTGTCAGGGTGACGGTGATGCACTGAGTGTGAGGGGGTCAGTGTGACGGTGGTGGAGTGAGTGTGAGGGGGACAGTGTGACTGTGATGGAGTTTGTGTGAGAGGATCGGTGTGACAGTGATGGAGCGAGTGTGAGTGTGTCAGGGTGACGGTGATGGAGGGGGTGTGACTGGCTCAGGGTGACGGTGATGGAGTGAGAGTGAGGGGTGAGGGTGACGGTGATGGATGAGACTGAGGGGGTCAGGGTGAGTGTGATGGGGTGAGTGTGAGAGGGTCAGGTTGAAGTGGTGGAGTTAGTGTGAGGGGGTCAGGGTGAGAGCGATGGAGTGAGTGGGAGTGGGTCAGGTTGACGGTGATGGAGGGATTTTGACAGTGTGAGGGTGACGGTGATGGAATCAGTGTGCGGGGTCAGCGTGACGGAGATGGAGTGAGTGTGAGGGGGTCAGGGTGACAATAATGGAGTGAGTGTGAGAGGGTCAGGGTGAGGGTGATGGATTGATTGTGAATGTGTCAGGTTGACAGTGATAGAGTGAGTGTGAGGGGATCAGTTTGATGGTGATTGAGTGAGTGTGGGGGGTCAGTGTGACGGAGATGGAGTGAGTGTGCGGGTGTCAGTGTGACGCTGACGGAGTGAGTTTAATGGGGTCAGTGTTACGAAGATGGAGTGAGTGTGAGGGGGGTCTGTGTGACGGTGATGGAGTGAGTAAGATGGGGTCAGGGTGATGGTGTTGGAATGAGTGTGAGGGGGTCAGTTTGACGGTGAAGGAGTGTGTGTGAGGGGTCAGTGTGATGCTGATGGAGTGAGTGTGAGGGGGTCAGTGTGACGATGATAAATGAGTATGAATGGGTCAGGGAGACGGTGATGGATTGAGTGTGAGGGCGTCTGTTTGACAGTGATTGAGTGAGTGTGGGGTGTCAGTGAGACGGTGATGGAGTGAGTAAGATGGGGTCAGGGTGACGGTGGTGGAATGAGTGTGAGGGGTTCAGTTTGACGGTGAAGGAGTGAGTGTGACGGGTCATGGTGATGCTGATGGAGTGAGTGTGAGGGGAGATGTGACAGTGATTGAGGGAATGTAAGGGGGTCATCGTGACGTTGATGGAATGAGTGTGAGGGGTTCAGGGTAACAGTGATAAATGAGTGTGAGGACGTCAGTGTGACGGTCTTGGAGTGAGTGTGAGGGTGTCATGTTGACTGTGATGGAGTGACTGTGAGGAGGCAAGTGTGATGGTGATGGAGTGAGTAAGAGGGTGTCAGAGTGACGGTGGTGTAATGAATGTGAGGGGGTCAGTTTGACGGTGAAGGAGTGAGTGTGAAGTGTCAGGGTGATGCTGGTGGAGTGAGTGTGATGGGTCAGGGTGACGCTGAAGGAGTGATAGTGAGGGAATCGGTGTGACAGTGATGGAGGGAGTGTAAGGAGGTCATCGTGACGTTGATGGAGTGAGTGTGTGGGGGTCAGGGTGTCGGTGATGAGGTGAGTGTGAGGGGGTCAGTGTGACGGTGATGGAGTGAGTGTGAGGAGGTCAAGGTGACTGTGATGGAGTGAGTGTGAAGTGGTCAGGGTGACTGTGATTGAGTGAGTGTGAGGGGGTCAGTGTGACTGTGATTGAGTGAGTGTGAGGGGGTCATCAGTGTTACAGTGATGGAGCGAGTGTGAGGAGGTCAGTGTGACTGTGATGGAGTGAGTGTGAGGGGGTCAGGGTGACGCTGATGGAGTGATTGTGAGGGGATCAGTATGACTGTTATTGAGTGAGTGTGAGGGGGTCAGCGTGACTGTGATGGAGTGAGTGTGAGTGGGTCAAGGCGACAGTGATGAAGTGAGTGTGAGGGGGTCAGGGTGATGATGATGGAGTGAGTGTGAGGGCATCGGTGTGACAGTGATGGAGGGAGTGTGAGGGTGTCAGGGTGACGGTGATGGAGGGAGTGTGACTGGCTCAGGGTGACGGTAATGGAGTGAGTGTGAGGGGTTCAGGGTGACGGTGATGGAGTGAGAGTGAGGGGTGAGGGTGACGGTGAAAAATGGTTGTGAGTGGGTCAGGGTGACGGTGATGGAGTGAGTGTGAGGGTGTCAGGGTGACTGTGATGGAGTGAGTGTGAGGAGGTCAGTGTGACTGTGATGGAGTTAGTGTGAGGATGGTCAGGGTGACGGTGATGGAGTGAGTGTGAGAGGGTCAGGGTGACGTTTATGGAGTGAGTGTGAGTGGGTCAGGATGACTGTGATGGTGTGAGTGTGAGGGGGTCAGGATGACTGTGATGGAGTGAGTGTGAGGGGTCAGCGTGACGGAGATGGTGTGAGTGTTAGGAAGTCAGTGTGATGGTAATGGAGTGAGAGTGAGGGGGTCAGCGTGACAGTGATGGCGTGAGTGTGAGATTGTCAGGGTGAGGGTGATGGAGTGAGTGTGAGGGGGTCAGAGTTAGGGTGATGGAGTGAGAGTGAGGGTGTCAGTGTGACGGTGCTGGAGTGAGAGTGAGGGGGTCAGGGTGAGTGTGATGGAGTGATTGTGAATGTGTCAGTTTGACAGTGATAGAGTGAGTGTGAGGGGGTCAGTTTGACGGTGATTGAGTGAATGTGGGAGGTCAGTGTGACGGAGATGGAGTGCGTGTGAGGGTGTCAGAGTGACGCTGACAGAGTGAGTTTTTTGGGGTCAGTGTGACTGTGATGGAGTGAGTGTGAGGGGGTCTGGGTGACGGTGATGGAGTGAGTAAGATGTGGTCATGGTGGCGGTAGTGAAATGATATGAGGGGTCAGTTTGACGGTGAAGGAGTGAGTGTGAAGGGGTCAAGGTGACATTGATAAATGAGTGTAAGCGGGTCAGGGTGATGGTGTTGGAGTGAGTGTGAAGACATCATGTTGACTCTGATGGAGAGACTGTCAGGAGGTCAGTGTGATGGTGATGGAGTGAGTGTGAGGGTCTCAACGTGACTGTGATGGAGTGAGCGTGAGCGGGTCAGGGTGATGATGAAGGAGTGAGTTTAAGGGGTTTAGGGTGACGGTGATGGAGCGAGTGTGAGGGGGTCAGTGTGACGGTGGTAAATGAGTGTGAGGGGGTCAGGATGTCGGTGATGGAGTGAGTGTGAGGGGATCAGAGTGAAAGTGATAAATGAGTGTGCGTGGGTCAGGGTGACGGTGATGGAGTGAGTGTGAGGGGTGAGGGTGACGGTGATAAGTAAGTGTGAGTGGGTCAGGGTGACGGTGATGGAGTGAGTGTGAGACGGTCAGTGTGACTGTGATGGAGTGAGTGTGAGGGGGTCAGTGTGACGCTGACAGAGTGAGTGTTTTGGGGTCAGTGTGACTGTGATGGAGTGGGTGTGAGGGGGTCTGGGTGACGGTGATGGAGTGAGTAAGATGTGGTCATGGTGGCGGTAGTGGAATGATATGAGGGGTCAGTTTGACGGTGAAGGAGTGACTGTGAAGGGGTCAAGGTGACATTGATAAATGAGTGTAAGCGGGTCAGGGTGATGGTGTTGGAGTGAGTGTGAAGACATCATGTTGACTCTGATGGAGAGACTGTCAGGAGGTCAGTGTGATGGTGATGGAGTGAGTGTGAGGGTCTCAACGTGACTGTGATGGAGTGAGCGTGAGCGGGTCAGGGTGACGATGAAGGAGTGAGTGTAAGGGGTTTAGGGTGACGGTGATGGAGCGAGTGTGAGGGGGTCAGTGTGACGGTGGTAAATGAGTGTGAGGGGGTCAGGATGTCGGTGATGGAGTGAGTGTGAGGGGGTCAGAGTGAAAGTGATAAATGAGTGTGCGTGGGTCAGGGTGACGGCGATGGAGTGAGTGTGAGACGGTCAGTGTGACTGTGATGGAGTGAGTGCGAGGGGGTCAGTGTGACTCTGATGGAGAGAGTGTGAGGGTGTCAGTTTGACTGTGATGGAGTGAGTGTGAGATTTCAGGGTGACGGTGGTGGAGTGAGTGTGAGGGTGTCAGGGTGACAATGATGTAGTGAGTGGGAGGGGGTCAGGGTGACGCTGATGCAGTGAGTGTGAGGGGATCGGTGTGACAGTGATGGAGGGAGTTTGCGGGGGTCAGGTTGACAGTGATGGTGGGAGTGTGAGGTGTTCAGGGTGACGATGATGGAGTGAGAGTGAGGGGTGAGGGTGACGGTGATAAATGAGTGTGAGTGGTTCAGGGTGACGATTCTGGAGTGAGTGTGAGCGGTTCAGCGGGACCTTCATGGTGTGAGTGTGAGGGGGTCAGGATGATGGTGATGGTGTGAGTGTGAGAGGGTCAGGATGATGGTGATGGAGTGAGTGGGAGTGGGTCAGTTTGGAAGTGATGGAGGGAGTGTGAGAGTGTGAGGGTGACGGTGATGGAGTGATTGTGACAAGTCAGGGTGACTGTGATGGAGTGAGTGTGAGGGGGTCACTTTGACGGTGATTGAGTGAGTGTGCGGGTCAGTGTGACGGTGATGGAGTGAGTGTGAGGGGATCGGTGTGACAGTGATGGAGGGAGTTTGCGGGGGTCAGGGTGACAGTGATGGTGGGAGTGTGAGGTGTTCAGGGTGACGATGATGGAGTGAGAGTGAGGGGTGAGGGTGACGGTGATAAATGAGTGTGAGTGGTTCAGGGTGACGATTCTGGAGTGAGTGTGAGCGGTTCAGGGGGACCTTCATGGTGTGAGTGTGAGGGGGTCAGGATGATGGTGATGGTGTGAGTGTGAGAGGGTCAGGATGATGGTGATGGAGTGAGTGGGAGTGGGTGAGTTTGGAAGTGATGGAGGGAGTGTGAGAGTGTGAGGGTGACGGTGATGGAGTGATTGTGACAAGTCAGGGTGACTGTGATGGAGTGAGTGTGAGGGGGTCACTTTGACGGTGATTGAGTGAGTGTGCGGGTCAGTGTGACGGTGATGGAGTGAGTGTGGAGAGTCAGTGTGACCGAGATGGAGTGAGTTTAATGGGGTCATTGTGACGAAGATGGAATGAGTGTGAGGGGGTCAGTTTGACGCTGAAGGTGTGAGTATGACTGGTCAGGGTGATGCTGATGGAGTGAGTGTGAGGGGATCGGTGTGACAGTGATGGAGGGAGTGTAAGGGGGTCATCGTGACGTTGATGAAGTGAGTGCGAGGGGGTCAGTGTGACGATGATAAACGAGTGTGTGGGGGTCAGGGTGACCGTGATGGGGTGAGTGTGAGGGGGTCAGAGTGAAAGTGATAAATGAGTGTGCGTGGGTCAGGGTGACGGTGATGGAGTGAGTGTGAGGGGTGAGGGTGACGGTGATAAGTAAGTGTGAGTGGGTCAGGGTGACGGTGATGGAGTGAGTGTGAGGGTGTCAGTGTGACTGTGATGGAGTGAGTGTGAGGGGGTCAGTGTGACGCTGACAGAGTGAGTTTTTTGGGGTCAGTGTGACTGTGATGGAGTGAGTGTGAGGGGGTCTGGGTGACGGTGATGGAGTGAGTAAGATGTGGTCATGGTGGCGGTAGTGAAATGATATGAGGGGTCAGTTTGACGGTGAAGGAGTGAGTGTGAAGGGGTCAAGGTGACATTGATAAATGAGTGTAAGCGGGTCAGGGTGATGGTGTTGGAGTGAGTGTGAAGACATCATGTTGACTCTGATGGAGAGACGGTCAGGAGGTCAGTGTGATGGTGATGGAGTGAGTGTGAGGGTCTCAACGTGACTGTGATGGAGTGAGCGTGAGCGGGTCAGGGTGATGATGAAGGAGTGAGTTTAAGGGGTTTAGGGTGACGGTGATGGAGCGAGTGTGAGGGGGTCAGTGTGACGGTGGTAAATGAGTGTGAGGGGGTCAGGATGTCGGTGATGGAGTGAGTGTGAGGGGATCAGAGTGAAAGTGATAAATGAGTGTGCGTGGGTCAGGGTGACGGTGATGGAGTGAGTGTGAGGGGTGAGGGTGACGGTGATAAGTAAGTGTGAGTGGGTCAGGGTGACGGTGATGGAGTGAGTGTGAGACGGTCAGTGTGACTGTGATGGAGTGAGTGTGAGGGGGTCAGTGTGACGCTAACAGAGTGAGTGTTTTGGGGTCAGTGTGACTGTGATGGAGTGGGTGTGAGGGGGTCTGGGTGACGGTGATGGAGTGAGTAAGATGTGGTCATGGTGGCGGTAGTGGAATGATATGAGGGGTCAGTTTGACGGTGAAGGAGTGACTGTGAAGGGGTCAAGGTGACATTGATAAATGAGTGTAAGCGGGTCAGGGTGATGGTGTTGGAGTGAGTGTGAAGACATCATGTTGACTCTGATGGAGAGACAGTCAGGAGGTCAGTGTGATGGTGATGGAGTGAGTGTGAGGGTCTCAACGTGACTGTGATGGAGTGAGCGTGAGCGGGTCAGGGTGACGATGAAGGAGTGAGTGTAAGGGGTTTAGGGTGACGGTGATGGAGCGAGTGTGAGGGTCAGTGTGACGGTCTTGGAGTAAGTGTGAGGGTGTCATGGTGACTGTGATGGAGTGACTGTGAGGGGGCAAGTGTGATGGTGATGGAGTGAGTGTGAGGGGGTCAGTGTGACGATGATAAACGGGTGTGTGGGGGTCAGGGTGACTGTGATGGTGTAAGTGTTAAGGGGTCAGGGTGACAGTGATAAATGAGTGTGACGGGGTCAGTGTGACGGTCTTGGAGTAAGTGTGAGGGTGTCATGTTGACTGTTATGGAGTGACTGTGAGGGGGCAAGTGTTATGGTGATGGAGTGAGTGTGAGGGGGTCAGTGTGACTGTGATTGAGTGAGTGTGAGCGGGTCAGGTTGACATTGATGGAGTGAGTGTGAGAAGCCCAGGGTGACGGTTATGGGGTGAGTGTGAGTGGCTCAGGGTGTTGGTGATGAAGTTAGTGGGAGTGGGTCAGGTTGACGGTGATTGAGCTTGTGTGTGAGTGTGAGGGTGACGGTGATGGAGTGAGTGTGACAGGTGGGGGTGACTGTGATGGGGTGAGTGTGAGGCCTCAGCGTGACGGAGATGAAGTGAGTATTAGGAAGTCAGTGTGACGGTGATGGAGTGAGTGTGAGGGGGTAAGGGTGACAATGATGGAGTGAGTGTGAGAGGGTCAGGGTGACGGTGATGGATGAGACTGAGGGGGTCAGGGTGAGTGTCATGGAGTGAGTGTGAGAGGGTCAGGTTGAGAGTGGTGGAGTGAGTGTGAGGGGGTCAGGGTGAGAGTGATGGAGTGAGTGGGAGTGGGTCAGGTTGACGGTGATGGAGCGATTTTGACAGTGTGAGGGTGATGGTGATGTAATCAGTTTGAGGGGTCAGCGTGACGGAGATGGAGTGAGTGTGAGGAGGTCAGGGTGACAATGATGGAGTGAGTGTGAGAGGGTCAGGGTGAGGGTGATGGATTGATTGTGAATGTGTCAGGTTGACAGTGATAGAGTGAGTGTGAGGGGATCAGTTTGACGGTGATTGAGTGAGTGTGGGGGGTCAGTGTGATGGAGATGGAGTGAGTGTGCGGGTGTCAGTGTGACGCTGACGGAGTGAGTTTAATGGGGTCAGTGTGACGAAGATGGAGTGAGTGTGAGGGGGGTCTGGGTGACGGTGTTGGAGTGAGTAAGATGGGGTCAGGGTGATGGTGGTGGAATGAGTGTGAGGGGGTCAGTTTGACGGTGAAGGAGTGTGTGTGAGGGGTCAGGGTGATGCTGATGGAGTGAGTGTGAGGGGGTCAGTGTGACGATGATAAATGAGTATGAGTGGGTCAGGGAGACGGTGATGGATTGAGTGTGAGGGCGCCTGTTTGACGGTGATTGAGTGAGTGTGGGGTGTCAGTGTGACCGAGATGGAGTGAGTGTGAGGGGTCAACGTGACGGAGATGGAGTGTGAGGAGATCAGGGTGATAATAATGGAGTGAGTGTGAGAGAGTCAGGGGGAGGTTGATGGAGTGAGAGTGAGGTGGTCAGAGTGAGTGTGATGGAGTGATTCTGAATGTGTCGGGTTGACAGTGATTGAGTGAGTGTGAGGGGTCAGTTTGACGGTGATGGAGTGAGTGTGAGGGTGTCAGAGTGACGCTGACTGAGTGAGTTTAATGGGGTCAGTGTGACGAAAATGGAGTGAGTGCGAGGGGGTAAGGGTGACGATGATGGAGTGAGTAAGATGGAGTCAGGGTGACGGTGGTGGAATGAGTGTGAGGGGTTCAGTTTGACGGTGAAGGAGTGAGTGTGACGGGTCAGGGTGATGCTGATGGAGTGAGTGTGAGGGGATCGGTGTGACAGTGATGGAGGGAGTGTAAGGGGGTCAGTGTGACGATGATAAATGAATGTGTGGGGGTCAGGGTGACGGTGATGGGCTGAGTGTGAGGGGGTCGTGTTGACTGTGTTGGAGTGAGTGTGAGTGGGTCGGGGAGACTGTGACGGAGTGAGTGTGAGGGGGTCAGTGTGACTGTGATTGAGTGAGTGTGAGGGGATTGGTGTGACAGTGATGGAGGGAGTGTGAGGGGGTCAGGGTGACAGTGATGGTGGGAGTGTGATGGGGTCAGGGTGACGATGATGGAGTGAGTGTGAGAGGGTCAGGGTGACGGTAATGGAGTGAGTGTGAGGGGTTCAGGGTGACGGTGATAAATGAGTGTAAGGGGGTCAGTGTGACTGTGATGGAGTTAGTGTGAGGGGCTCAGGGTGACGGTGATGGAGTGAGTATGAGAGGGTCAGGGTAACATTGATGGAGTCAGTGTTCGAGGGTCAGGGTGACGGTTAAAGAATTGAGTGTGAGTGGGTCAGGGTGATAGTGATGGAGCGAGTGGGAGTGGGTCAGGTTAACGCTGATGGAGGGATTGTGAGAGATTGGGGGTGACGGTGATAGAGTGAGTGTGACAGGTCAGGGTGACTGTGATGGAGTGAGTGTGAGGGGTCAGCGTGACGGAGATGGAGTGAGTGTGAGGGGGTCAGGGTGACAATAATGGAGTGAGTGTGAGAGAGTCAGGGTGAGAGTGATGGAGTGATTGTGAATGTGTCAGGTTCACAGTGATGGAGTGAGTGTGAGGGGGTCAGTTTGACAGTGTTTGAGTGAGTGTGGGGGGTCAGTGTGACGGAGATGGAGTGAATGTGCGGGTGTCAGTGTGACGCTGACGGAGTGAGTTTATTGGGGTCAGTGTGACGAAGATGGAGTGAGTGTGAGGGGGTCTGGGTGACGGTGATGGAGTGAGTGTGAGAGAGTCAGGGTGAGAGTGATGGAGTGATTGTGAATGTGTCAGGTTCACAGTGATGGAGTGAGTGTGAGGGGGTCAGTTTGACAGTGATTGAGTGAGTGTGCGGGGTCAGTGTGACGGAGATGGAGTGAATGTGCGGGTGTCAGTGTGACGCTGACGGAGTGAGTTTAATGGGGTCAGTGTGACGAAGATGGAGTGAGTGTGAGGGGGTCTGGGTGACGGTGATGGAGTGAGTAAGATGGGGTCAGAGTGAGTGGTGGAATGAGTTTGAGGGGGTCAGTTTGACGGTGAAGGAGTGAGTGCGAGCGGTCAGTGTGTCGGTGATGGAGTGAGTGTGAGGGGGTCAGTGTGACGATGATAAATGAGTATGAGTGTGTCAGGGTGACGGTAATGGAGTGAGTGTGAAGGGGTCAGGGTGACGTTGATAAATGAGTGTCAGGGGTCAGGATGACGGTGATGGAGTGAGTGTGAGGGCATCATGTTGACTCTGATGGAGTGACAGTGAGAAGGTCAGGGTGACGGTGATGGAGTGACTTTGAGTATGTCAGGGTGATGGTGATGGAGTGAGTGTGAGTGGGTCAGTGTGACAGTGATAAATGAGTGTGATGGGGTCAGGGTGACGGTGATGGAGTGAGTGTGGGGGGTCAGGGTGACAGTGATAAATGAGTGTGCGGGGGTCAGGGTGACGGTGATGGAATGAGTGTGAGAGGTGAGGGTGACGGAGATAAATGAGTGTGAGTGGTTCAGGGTGACGGTGATGGAGTGAGTGTGAGCTTGTCAGGGTGACTGTGATGAAGTGAGTGTGAAGGGGTCAGTGTCACTGTGGTGGAGTGAGTGAGAGGGGGTCAGTGTGACTGTGATGGAGTGAGTGTGAGGGGTTCAGGGTGACGGTGATGGAGTGAGTGTGTGAGGGTCAGGCTGACAATGATGGAGTGAGTATGAGAGGGCCAGGTTAACAGTGATGGAGTGAGAGTGAGAGGGCCAGAGTGACATCTATGGAGTAAGTGTGAGTGGGTCAGGGTGACTGTGATGGTGTGAGTGTGAGAGGGTCAGGGTGTCAGTGATGGGGTGAGTGTGAGAGGGTCGGGGTGACTTTGATGGAGCGAGTGGGAGTGGGTTAGCTTGACTGTGATGGGGTGAGTGTGAGAGTGTCAGGGTGACAGTGAAGGAGTGCTTGTGACTGGTCAGGGTCACTGTGATGGAGCGAGTGTGAGGGGTCAGCGTGACGGAGATGGAGTGAGTGTAAGGAGGTCAGTGTGACGGTGATGGAGTGTGAGGGGATCAGGGCAACGGTGACAGAGGGATTTCAAGTGGTTCAGGGTGACGGTGATGGAGTGAGTGTGAGGGCGTCATGGTGACGGTGATGGAGTGAGTGTGAGGGCGTCAGGGTGACGGAGATGGAGTGAGTGTGAGTGGGTTAGGGTGACGGTGATGGAGTGAGTGTCAGTCGGTCACAGTGACGGTGATGGAGTGATTGTGAGGGGGTCAGGGTGACGGTGTAGAGAGAGTGTGAGAGGGTCAGTGTTACGGTAATGGACTGATTTTGAGTGGATCAGGGTGACGGTGATGGAGTGAGTGTGAGGGGATCAGGGCAGCGTTGACGGAGGGAGTGCGAGTGGTTCAGGGTGATAGTGATGGAGTGCATGTGAGGGTGTCAGGGTGACGCTAATGGAGTAAGTGTGAGAGGGTCAGGGTGACAGTGATGGAGTGATCGTGAGGTGGTCAGGTTCACGGTGATCGAGTGAGTGTGAGGGGTTCAGGGCAAAAGTGATGGAGTGATTGTGAGGCGTTCATGGCAACGGAGATGGAGTGAGTGCGAGTGGATCAGGGTGATGGTGATGGAGTGAGTGTGAGGGATTCAGGGTTTTGGTGATGAAGCGAGTGTGAGAGGGTCAGGGTGACAGTGATAAATGAGTGTGAGTGGGTCAGGGTGACGGTGATGGAGTGAGTGTGAGCTTGTCAGGGTGACTGTGATGGAGTGAGTGTGAGGGGGTCAGTGTGACTGTGATGGAGTGAGTGTGATGTGTTCAGGGTGACGGTGATGGAGTGAGTGTGTGATGGTCAGGCTGACAGTGATGGAGTGATTGTGAGAGGGCCAGGGTGACGTCCATGGAGTGAGTGTGAGTGAGTCAGGGTGACTGTGATGGTGTGGGTGTGAGAGGGTCAGGGTGACAGTGATGGAATGAGTGTGAAGGAGTCAGAGTGAGTGAGTGGGAATGGCTTAGCTTGACTGTGATGGAGTGAGTGTGAGAGTGTCAGGGTGACAGTGAAGGAGTGCTTGTGACTGGTCAGGGTTACTGTGATGGAGCGAGTGTGAGGGGTCAGCGTGACGGAGATGGAGTGAGTGTAAGGAAGTCAGTGTGACGGTGATGGAGTGAGTGCGAGGGGATCAGGGCAACGGTGACGGAGGGAGTTCAAGTGGTTCAGGGTGACGGTGATGGACTGAGTGTGAGGGCGTCTGGGTGATGGAGATGGAGTGACTGTGAGTGGGTCAGGGTGATGGTGATGGAGTGAGTCTGAGGGGTTCAGGGTTATGGTGATGAAGCGAATGTGAGAGGGTCAGGGTGACCATGATGGAGTGATTGTGAGGGGTCAGGTTGACGGTGATGGAGTGTGTGTGAGGGTGTCACGGTGACTCTGATGGAGTGAGTGTGACGGGGTCAGGGTGACGGTGATGGAGTGTGTGTGAGGGTGTCACGGTGACTCTGATGGAGTGAGTGTGACGGGGTCAGGGTGACGGTGATGGAGTGTGTGTGAGGGTGTCACGGTGACTCTGATGGAGTGAGTGTGACGGGGTCAGGGTGACGGTGATGGAGTGAGTGTGAGTTTGTCAGGGTTACGGTGATGGAATGAGTTGAGGGTGTCAGGGTGACGGTGATGGAGTGAGTTTGAGGAGGTCAGTGTGATGGTTGGAGGGATTTTGAGGGGGTCAGGTGATGGGATGGAGTGAGTGTGGGAGGGTCAGGGTGATGTTGATGGAGTGAGTGTGAGGGGTTCAGGGCAAAAGTGATGGAGTGATTGTGAGGCGTTCAAGGCAACGGAGATGGAGTGAGTGCGAGTGGATCAGGGTGATGGTGATGGAGTGAGTGTGAGGGTGTCATTGTGACGGTGATGGAGTGAGTGTGAGGGGGTCAGTGTGATGGTGTAGGTATGAGTGTAAGTGGAACAACGTGACGGTGATGGAGTGCGTGTGAGGATGTCAGGGTGACTGTGATGGAGTGAATGTGAGATGGTCAGGGTGACGGTGATGGAGCGAGTGTGAGGTGGCCAGGTTGGCGGGTGATGGAGTGACTGTGAGGGGATCATTGTGACGGTGATACGGTGAGTGTGAGGGGATCAGGGTGCTGGTGATGGATTGAGAATGAGGGGGTCAGGGTGACGGTGAAGGAGTGCTTGTGACTGGTCAGGGTCACTGTGATGGAGCGAGTGTGAGGGGTCAGCGTGACGGAGATGGAGTGAGTGTAAGGAGGTCAGTGTGACGGTGATGGAGTGTGAGGGGATCAGGGCAACGGTGACAGAGGGATTTCAAGTGGTTCAGGGTGACGGTGATGGAGTGAGTGTGAGGGCGTCATGGTGACGGTGATGGAGTGAGTGTGAGGGCGTCAGGGTGACGGAGATGGAGTGAGTGTGAGTGGGTTAGGGTGACGGTGATGGAGTGAGTGTCAGTCGGTCACAGTGACGGTGATGGAGTGATTGTGAGGGGGTCAGGGTGACGGTGTAGAGAGAGTGTGAGAGGGTCAGTGTTACGGTAATGGACTGATTTTGAGTGGATCAGGGTGACGGTGATGGAGTGAGTGTGAGGGGATCAGGGCAGCGTTGACGGAGGGAGTGCGAGTGGTTCAGGGTGATAGTGATGGAGTGCATGTGAGGGTGTCAGGGTGACGCTAATGGAGTAAGTGTGAGAGGGTCAGGGTGACAGTGATGGAGTGATCGTGAGGTGGTCAGGTTCACGGTGATCGAGTGAGTGTGAGGGGTTCAGGGCAAAAGTGATGGAGTGATTGTGAGGCGTTCATGGCAACGGAGATGGAGTGAGTGCGAGTGGATCAGGGTGATGGTGATGGAGTGAGTGTGAGGGATTCAGGGTTTTGGTGATGAAGCGAGTGTGAGAGGGTCAGGGTGACAGTGATAAATGAGTGTGAGTGGGTCAGGGTGACGGTGATGGAGTGAGTGTGAGCTTGTCAGGGTGACTGTGATGGAGTGAGTGTGAGGGGGTCAGTGTGACTGTGATGGAGTGAGTGTGATGTGTTCAGGGTGACGGTGATGGAGTGAGTGTGTGATGGTCAGGCTGACAGTGATGGAGTGATTGTGAGAGGGCCAGGGTGACGTCCATGGAGTGAGTGTGAGTGAGTCAGGGTGACTGTGATGGTGTGGGTGTGAGAGGGTCAGGGTGACAGTGATGGAATGAGTGTGAAGGAGTCAGAGTGAGTGAGTGGGAATGGCTTAGCTTGACTGTGATGGAGTGAGTGTGAGAGTGTCAGGGTGACAGTGAAGGAGTGCTTGTGACTGGTCAGGGTTACTGTGATGGAGCGAGTGTGAGGGGTCAGCGTGACGGAGATGGAGTGAGTGTAAGGAAGTCAGTGTGACGGTGATGGAGTGAGTGCGAGGGGATCAGGGCAACGGTGACGGAGGGAGTTCAAGTGGTTCAGGGTGACGGTGATGGACTGAGTGTGAGGGCGTCTGGGTGATGGAGATGGAGTGACTGTGAGTGGGTCAGGGTGATGGTGATGGAGTGAGTCTGAGGGGTTCAGGGTTATGGTGATGAAGCGAATGTGAGAGGGTCAGGGTGACCATGATGGAGTGATTGTGAGGGGTCAGGTTGACGGTGATGGAGTGTGT
This sequence comes from Chiloscyllium plagiosum, assembly GCF_037043375.1. Taxonomy (NCBI): domain Eukaryota; kingdom Metazoa; phylum Chordata; class Chondrichthyes; order Orectolobiformes; family Hemiscylliidae; genus Chiloscyllium; species Chiloscyllium plagiosum. The sequence continues at coordinate 114,113,337 of NW_028270156.1, forward strand.
GTGAGGGTGTCACGGTGACTCTGATGGAGTGAGTGTGACGGGGTCAGGGTGACGGTGATGGAGTGTGTGTGAGGGTGTCACGGTGACTCTGATGGAGTGAGTGTGACGGGGTCAGGGTGACGGTGATGGAGTGTGTGTGAGGGTGTCACGGTGACTCTGATGGAGTGAGTGTGACGGGGTCAGGGTGACGGTGATGGAGTGAGTGTGAGTTTGTCAGGGTTACGGTGATGGAATGAGTTGAGGGTGTCAGGGTGACGGTGATGGAGTGAGTTTGAGGAGGTCAGTGTGATGGTTGGAGGGATTTTGAGGGGGTCAGGTGATGGGATGGAGTGAGTGTGGGAGGGTCAGGGTGATGTTGATGGAGTGAGTGTGAGGGGTTCAGGGCAAAAGTGATGGAGTGATTGTGAGGCGTTCAAGGCAACGGAGATGGAGTGAGTGCGAGTGGATCAGGGTGATGGTGATGGAGTGAGTGTGAGGGTGTCATTGTGACGGTGATGGAGTGAGTGTGAGGGGGTCAGTGTGATGGTGTAGGTATGAGTGTAAGTGGAACAACGTGACGGTGATGGAGTGCGTGTGAGGATGTCAGGGTGACTGTGATGGAGTGAATGTGAGATGGTCAGGGTGACGGTGATGGAGCGAGTGTGAGGTGGCCAGGTTGGCGGGTGATGGAGTGACTGTGAGGGGATCATTGTGACGGTGATACGGTGAGTGTGAGGGGATCAGGGTGCTGGTGATGGATTGAGAATGAGGGGGTCAGGGTGACGGTGAAGGAGTGATTGTGACGGGTTCAGGTTGACGGTGATGGAGTGAGTGTGAGGTGGTCAGAGTGACGGTGATGGAGTGAGTGTGTTGGGGTCAGGGTGACAGTGATGGAGTGAGTGTGAGAGGGTTAGGGTGAACGATGATGGAGTGAGTGTGAGGTGATCAGTGTGACGGTGATAGAGTGAGTGTGGTGGGGTCAGGGTGACAGTGATGGAGTGAGTGTGAGAGGGTTAGGATGACGGTGTTGAAATGAGTGTGAGTGGGTCAGATTGGCTGTGATGGAGTGAGTGTGACGGGGTCAGGGTGACGGTGATGGAGTGATTTTGAGAGGGTCAGGGTGACAGTGATGGAGTGAGTGTGAGAGTGTCAGGGTGACGGTGATGGAGTGAGTTTGAGGTGGTCAGGTAACGTGACGGAGTGAGTTTGAGGGGGTCTGGGTAATGGTGATGGTGTAAGTGTGAGGGGACCATGTTGACGGTGATGGAGTGCCTGTGAGGGGGTCAGGGTGATGGTGATGGAGTGAGTGTGAGGGTGTCATGGTGACGGTGATGGAGTGAGTGTGATGAGGTCACCTGACGGTGAGGGTGAGAGTGTGATGGATCAGGGTGACGATGATGGTGTGAGTGTGAGTGGATCATTGTGATGTTGATTGAGTGTGTGTCAGGGGGTCAGTGTGACTGTGATGGAGTGAGTGTGAGGGTGTCAGTGTGACGGTGATGGAGTGAGTGTGAGGGGGTCTGTGTGATGGTGATGATGTGAGTGTAAGGAGATCAGGGTGACCGTGATGGAGTGAGTGTGAGGGGGTCAGGGTGACGGTGACGGAGTGAGTGTGAGGATGTCAGGGTGACGGTGATGGAGTGAGTGTGAGGGGGTCTGTGTGATGGTGATGGTGTGAGTGTAAGGAGATCAGCGTGACCGTGATGGAGTGAGTGTGAGGGGGCCAGGGTGACGGTGACGGAGTGAGTGTGAGGGGTCAGATTGACGGAGATGGAGTGAATGTGAGATGGTCAGCATGACGGTGATGGAGTGAATATGAAAGGTTCAGGGTGACAGTGATGGAGTGAGTGTGAGGGGATCAGTGTGACGTGATGGATCGAGTGTGAGGTGGTCAGGTTGATGGGTGATGGAGTGCCTGTGAGGGGATCAGTGTGACGGCGATTCAGTGAGTGTAAGGGGTTCAGGGTGATGGTGAGGGAATGAGAATGAGAGGTTCAGGGTGACGGTGATGGAGTGAGTGTGAGGTGGTCAGATTGATGGTAATGGAGTGAGTGTGAGAGGGTCAGCGTGACACTGATGGAATGAGTGAGTGGCTCAGGGTGACGGTGATGTAGTGTGTTGAGGGGGTCAGGGTGACGGTGAAGGGGTGAGTATGAGGTGATTAGGGTGACTGATGGACTGAGTGTCATTGGGTCAGTCTGAGGCTGATGGAGTGAGTGTGAGAGTGTCAGGGTGACAGTGATGGATTGAGTGTGACGGGGTCAGGGTGACGGTGATCGAGACAGTTTGAGAGTGTCAGGGTGACAGTGATGGAGTGAGTGTGAGGGGATCAGGGTCTCTGTGAGGGAGTGAGTGTGATGGGGTAATAGTGACAGAATTGGGACGAGTGTGAGGGTTCAGTGTGACAGTGAAGGAATTAGTTGAGGGTGTCAGGGTGTGGATGATGGACTAAGTGTGAGGAGGTCAGTGTGATGGTGATGGAGTGAGTGTGAGGGGGTCAGGGTGACGGTGATGGAGTGAGTGTGAGGGGGTCAGTGTGGCTGTGATGGAGTCAGTGTGAGAGGGTTAGGGTGATGGTGATGGAGTGAGCGTGAGAGATTTTACGAGATGGTGATGGAGTGAGTGTCAGCGGATCAGTGTGACCGTGATGGAGTGAGTGTGAGGGAGTCAGTTTGACTGTGATGGAGTAAGTGTGAGATGGTCAGGGTGACGGTGACGGAGTGAGTGAGAGGGGGTCAGGGTGACGTTGATGGAGTGAGTGTGAGGGGATCAGATTGACGGTGATGGAGTGAGAGTGAGGGGGTCAGAGTGACGGTCATGGAGTGAGTGTGAGGGGGTCAGGATGACGGTGATGGAGTGAGTGTGAGACGGTCAGGTTGACGGTGATCGTGTGAGTGTGAGGGGGTCAGTTTGATGGTGACCGAGGGTGTGTGAGGATTCTGTGTGACGGTGATGGAGTGTGTGTGAGGCGGTCAGAGTGACGGTGATGGAGTGAGTGTGAGAGGGTCAGTATGGCTGTGATCGACTGAGTGTGAGGGTGTCATGGTGACAGTGATGGAGTGAGTGTGAAGGGGTCAGGGTGAGGGTGATGGAGTGAGTGTGAGAGGGTCAGTATGGCTGTGATCGACTGAGTGTGAGGGTGTCATGGTGACAGTGATGGAGTGAGTGTGAAGGGGTCAGGGTGTGGGTGATAGAGTGAATGTGACGGGTTCAGAGTGATGGGGATGGAGTGAGTGTGAGTGGGTCAGTATTAAGGTGATGGAGTGAATGTTGGGGGGGTCAGTGTGGCGGTGATGCAGTGAAAATGAGGGGGTGAGCTTGACGGTTATGGAGTGAGTGTGATGGGGACAGGGTGACATCGAAGGAGGGAGTTTGATTGGATCAATGTGACGGTGACGGAGTAAGTGTGACGGGGTCAGGGTGGCCGTGATGGTGTGAGTGTGAGTATATCAGGGTGACAGTGATGGAATGCGTTTGAGGGGTTCAGACGTGAGTGTGTGGCGGTCAGTATGACTGTGATGGAGTGAGTGTGAGGGGGTCAGTGGGACGCTGATGGAAATAGTGTGAGGGGGTCACGGTGACGGTGATGGAGTGAGTGTGAGGGAGTCAGCGTGACCGTGATGGAATGAGTGTGAGATGATCAGGGTGACAGTGACGGAGTGACTTTGAGGGGGTCAGGGTGACGGTTACGGAGTGAGAGTGAGGGTGTCAGGGTGACGGTGATGGGGTGAGTGTGAGGGGATCAGAGTGACGGTGATGGAGTGAGTGTGAGGCAGTCAGGTTGATGGTGATGGAGTGAGTGTGAGTGTGTCAGGGTGAAGGTTATGAAGAGAGTGTGAGGGGATCAGAGTGACGGTGATGGAGTGAGTCAGTGTGACGGTGATGGAGTGAGTGTGAGAGAGTCAGGTTGACGGTGTTGGTGTGAGTGTGCGTGCGTCAGGGATGGAGTTAGTATGATGGTGACCGAGGGTGTGTGAGGATTCTATGTGACCGTGATAGAGTGTGTGTGACATGGTCCGGGTGACGGTGATGGAGTGTGTGTGAGGTGGTCAAAGTGACGGTGATGGAGTGAGTGTGAGGGGGTCAGGGTGACGGTGGTGGAGTGAGTGTGATGTGGTCAGGGTGAGGGTGATGGTGTGAGTGTGAGAGGGTCAGGGTGACGGTTATGAAGTGAGTGTGAGGGGAGCAGAGTGACGGTGATGGAGTGAGTCTGAGAGGGTCAGTATGACTGTGATCGAGTGAGTGTGAGGATGTCATGGTGACAGTGATGGAGTGTGTGTGAAGGGGTCAGGGTGTGGGTCATGGAGTGAGCGTGACGGGTTCAGGGTGACGGGGATGTAGTGAGTGTGATGGGGTCAGAGTTACGGTGATGGAGTGAGTGTGAGGGGATCAGTGTGACGGTGATGCAGTGAAAATGAGGGGGTCAGCTTGACGGTTATGGAGTGAGTGTGATGGGGTCAGCGTGACATTGATGGAGTGAGGGTGAGGGGTTAGGATGCCGGTGAGGGAGTGAGTGTGATGGGATCAGTGTGACGGTAATGGAGTGAGGGTGATGGGGTCAGCGTGACATGGACGGAGTGAGTGTGAGGGGGTCAGGGTGACGGTGAGGGAGTGAGTGTGATGGGATCAGTGTGACGGTAATGGCGTGAGTGCGATGGGGTCAGGGTGACATTGACTGAGTTAGTGTGAGGGGGTCAGGGTGACGGTAATGGCGTGAGTGTGAGAGGGTCAGGGTGACAGTGAAGGAGTGAGTGTGATATGGTCAGGGTGACGATGATGGAGTGAGTGTGATTGGATCAGTGTAACAGTGATGGAGTAAGTGTGACGGGGTCAGGGTGGCCGTGATGGTCTGAGTGTGAGTACATCATGGTGACAGTGATGGAGTGCGTGTGAGGGGATCTGGGTGACAGTGATGACGTGTGTGTGTGGCGGTCAGTATGACGGTGATGGAGTGAGTGTGCAAGGGTCAATGTTACAGTGATGGAGTGAGTGTGAGGGGGTCAGGGTGATGGTGACGGAGTGAGTGTGAGGGGGTCAGGGTGACAGTGATGGAGTGAGTGTGAGAGGGTCAGGTTCACGGTGATGGTGCGAGTGTGAGTGCGTCAGGGATGGAGTTAGTGTGAGGCGATCAGTGTGATGGTGACGGAGGGTGTGCGAGGATTCTGTGTGACAGTGATGGACTGTGTGTGAGGCGGTCAGAGTGACGGTGACGGAGTGCGTTTGAGGCGGTCAGAGTGACGGTGATGGAATGAGTGTGAGAGGGTCAGTATGACTGTGATCGAGTGAGTGTGAGGATGTCATGGTGACAGTGATGGAGTGAGTATAAGTGTGTCAGTGTGACGGTGAAGGTGGGAGTGGGAGGGGGTCGGGATGATGGTGACGGAGTGAGTGTGAGGGGGTCAGGGTGACAGTGATGGAGTGAGTGTGAGAGGGTCAGGTTGACGGTGATGGTGCGAGTGTGAGTGCGTCAGGGATGGAGTTAGTGTGAGGCGATCTGTGTGATGGTGATGGAGGGTGTGCGAGGATTCTGTGTGACAGTGATGGACTGTGTGTGAGGCGGTCAGAGTGACGGTGACGGAGTGCGTTTGAGGCGGTCAGAGTGACGGTGATGGAATGAGTGTGAGAGGGTCAGTATGACTGTGATCGAGTGAGTGTGAGGATGTCATGGTGGCAGTGATGGAGTGAGTATAAGTGTGTCAGTGTGACGGTGAAGGTGGGAGTGAGAGGGGGTCGGGATGATGGTGACGGAGTGAGTGTGAGGGAGTCAGGGTGACAGTGATGGAGTGAGTGTGAGAGGGTCAGGTTGACGGTGATGGTGTGAGTGTGAGTGCGTCAGGGATGGAGTTAGTGTGAGGCGATCAGTGTGATGGTGACGGAGGGTGTGCGAGGATTCTGTGTGACAGTGATGGACTGTGTGTGAGGCGGTCAGAGTGACGGTGACGGAGTGCGTTTGAAACGGTCAGAGTGACGGTGATTGAATGAGTGTGAGAGGGTCAGTATGACTGTGATCGAGTGAGTGTGAGGATGTCATGGTGACAGTGATGGAGTGATTGTGAAGGGGTCAGGGTGTGGGTGATGGAGTGAGTGTGACGGGTTCAGGGTGACGGGGGTGGAGTGAGTGTGATGGGGTCAGATTTACGGTGATGGAGTGAGTGTGAGGGGATCAGTGTGACGGTGAGGGACTGAGTGTGATGGGATCAGTGTGACGGTAATGGCGTGAGTGCGATGGGGTCAGGGTGACATTGACGGAGTTAGTATGAGGGGGTCAGGGTGACAGTGAAGGAGTGAGTGTGAGATGGTCAGGGTGACGGTGATGGATGAGTGTGATTGGATCAGTGTGACGGTGACGGAGTGAGTGTGAGGGCGTTCTGGGTGACAGTGATGACGTGTGAGAGGGGCAGTATGACTGTGATTGAGTGTATGTGAGGATGTCATGGTGACAGTGATGGATTGAGTGTGACGGGTTCAGAATGACGGGGATGGAGTGAGTGTGAGGGGATCAGTGTGACGGTGATGCAGTGAAAATGAGGGGGTCAGCTTGACGGTTACAGAGTGAGTGTGATAGGATCAGTGTGACATTGACGGAGTGAGTGTGAAGGGGTCATGGTGACAGTGAGGGAGTGAGTGTGATGGGATCAGTGTGATGGTAATGGAGTGAGTGCGAGGGGGTCAGGGTGACTTTGACCGAGTTAGTGTGAGGGGGTCAGGGTGACGGTGAGGGAGTGAATGTGAGCGGGTCAGTGTGACGGTGATAGAGTGAGTGTGAGAGGGTCAGGGTGACAGTGATGGAGTGAGTGTGAGTGGGTCAGGGTGACGGTGATGGAGTGAGTGTGATTGGATCAGTGTGACGGTGACGGAGTAATTGTGACGGGGTCAGGGAGGCCATGATGGTGTGAGTGTGAGTACATCAGGGTAACAGTGATGGACTGCGTGTGAGGGTGACAGTTCAGGGTGACAGTGATGACGTGTGTGTGTTGCGGTCAGGTTGACGATGATGTACTGAGTGTGTGGCGGTCAGTATGACGGTAATGGAGTGAGTGTGCGAGGGTCAGTGTTTCAGTGATGGAGTGAGTGTGAGGGGGTCATGGTGACAACGATGGAGTGAGTGTGAGAGGGTCAGGGTGACGTGATCGAGTGAGTGTGAGGATGTCATGGTGACAGTTATGGAGTGATTGTGAAGGGGTCAGGGTGACGACGAAGGAGTGAGTGTGAGAGGGTCAGGGTGACGTGATTGAGTGAGTGTGCGTGTGTCAGTGTGACGGTGATTGTGTGAGTGTGAGGGGGTCAGGATGACGGTGATGGAGTGAATGTGAGGGGGTCAGGGTGACAGTGATGCAGTGAGTGTGAGACGGTCAGGTTGACGGTGATGGTATGAGTGTGAGTGCGTCAGGGATGGAGTTAGTGTAGGCGATCAATGTGATGGTGACCGAGGGTGTGCGAGGATTCTGTGTGACAGTGATGGATTGTGTGTGAGGCGGTCAGAGTGACGGTGATGGAGTGAGTGTGACGGGGTCAGGGTGACGGTGAGGGAGTGAGTGTGAGAGGGTCAGTATGACTGTGATCGACTGAGTGTGAGGGTGTCATGGTGACGGTGAGGGAGTGAGTGTGAGAGGGTCAGGGTGACAGTGATGGAGTGAGTGTGAGTGGGTCAGGGTGACGGTGATGGAGTGAGTGTGATTGTTTCAGTGTGACGGTGATGGAGTAATTGTGACGGGGTCCGGGTGGGCGTGATGGTGTGCGTGTGAGGGGTTCAGGGTGACAGTGATGACGTGTGTGTGAGGTGGTCAGGGTGACGGTGATGCAGTGAAAATGAGGGGGTCAGCTTGACGGTTACGCAGTGAGTGTGATGGGGTCAGCGTGACATTGACGGAGTGATTGTGAGGCGGTAAGGGTGACAATGATGGAGTGAGTGTGAGTGGGTCATTGTGACGGTGATGGAGTGAGTGTGATTGGATCAGTTTGACGGTGGCGGAGTAAGTGTGACGGGGTCAGGGTGGCTGTGATGGTCTGAGTGTGAGTACATCAGGGTGACAGTGATGGAGTGCGGGTGAGGGGTTCAGGGTGACAGTGATGATGTGTGTGTGAGGCGGTCCGAGTGACGATGATGGACTGAGTGTAAGGTGGTCAGTATGACGGTGATGGAGTGAGTGTGCGAGGATAAGTGTTACAGTGATGGACTGAGTGTGAAGGGGTCATGGTGACGACGATGGAGTGAGTGTGAGAGGGTCAGGTTGAAGTGATTAAGTGAGTGTGAGTGGGTCAGTGTGACGGTGATGGAGTGAGTGTGAGGGGATCAGTGTCACGGTGATGGACTGGGAGTGAGGGGCTCTGTGTGACGGTGTTGGAGTGTGAGTGTGTCAGGGTGACAGTGATGGAGTGAGTGTGAAGCGGTCATTGCGACGGTGATGTGGTGAGTGTGAGGGGGTCAGTGTGACAGTGACATAGTGAGTGTTAGAGGGTCTAGGTGACAGTGATGGAGTGATTGTGCGAGGGTCAGGGTGACATTGATGGAGTGAGTGTGAGGGGGTCAGGGTGACGGTGGTGGAGTGAGTGTGATGTGGTCAGGGTGAGGGTGATGGTGTGAGTGTGAGAGGGTCAGGGTGACGGTTTTGAAGTGAGTGTGAGGGGAGCAGAGTGACGGTGATGGAGTGAGTCTGAGAGGGTCAGTATGACTGTGATCGAGTGAGTGTGAGGATGTCATGGTGACAGTGATGGAGTGTGTGTGAAGGGGTCAGGGTGTGGGTCATGGAGTGAGCGTGACGGGTTCAGGGTGACGGGGATGTAGTGAGTGTGGTGGGGTCAGAGTTACGGTGATGGAGTGAGTGTGAGGGGATCAGTGTGACGGTGATGCAGTGAAAATGAGGGGGTCAGCTTGACGGTTATGGAGTGAGTGTGATGGGGTCAGCGTGACATTGATGGAGTGAGGGTGAGGGGGTCAGCGTGACATGGACGGAGTGAGTGTGAGGGGGTCAGGGTGACGGTGAGGGAGTGAGTGTGAGAGGGTCAGGGTGACAGTGAAGGAGTGAGTGTGATATGGTCAGGGTGACGATGATGGAGTGAGTGTGATTGGATCAGTGTAACAGTGATGGAGTAAGTGTGACGGGGTCAGGGTGGCCGTGATGGTCTGAGTGTGAGTACATCATGGTGACAGTGATGGAGTGCGTGTGAGGGGATCTGGGTGACAGTGATGACGTGTGTGTGTGGCGGTCAGTATGACGGTGATGGAGTGAGTGTGCAAGGGTCAATGTTACAGTGATGGAGTGAGTGTGAGGGGGTCAGGGTGATGGTGACGGAGTGAGTGTGAGGGGGTCAGGGTGACAGTGATGGAGTGAGTGTGAGAGGGTCAGGTTCACGGTGATGGTGCGAGTGTGAGTGCGTCAGGGATGGAGTTAGTGTGAGGCGATCAGTGTGATGGTGACGGAGGGTGTGCGAGGATTCTGTGTGACAGTGATGGACTGTGTGTGAGGCGGTCAGAGTGACGGTGACGGAGTGTGTTTGAGGCGGTCAGAGTGACGGTGATGGAATGAGTGTGAGAGGGTCAGTATGACTGTGATCGAGTGAGTGTGAGGATGTCATGGTGGCAGTGATGGAGTGAGTATAAGTGTGTCAGTGTGACGGTGAAGGTGGGAGTGAGAGGGGGTCGGGATGATGGTGACGGAGTGAGTGTGAGGGAGTCAGGGTGACAGTGATGGAGTGAGTGTGAGAGGGTCAGGTTGACGGTGATGGTGTGAGTGTGAGTGCGTCAGGGATGGAGTTAGTGTGAGGCGATCAGTGTGATGGTGACGGAGGGTGTGCGAGGATTCTGTGTGACAGTGATGGACTGTGTGTGAGGCGGTCAGAGTGATGGTGACGGAGTGCGTTTGAAACGGTCAGAGTGACGGTGATTGAATGAGTGTGAGAGGGTCAGTATGACTGTGATCGAGTGAGTGTGAGGATGTCATGGTGACAGTGATGGAGTGATTGTGAAGGGGTCAGGGTGTGGGTGATGGAGTGAGTGTGACGGGTTCAGGGTGACGGGGTGGAGTGAGTGTGATGGGGTCAGATTTACGGTGATGGAGTGAGTGTGAGGGGATCAGTGTGACGGTGAGGGACTGAGTGTGATGGGATCAGTGTGACGGTAATGGCGTGAGTGCGATGGGGTCAGGGTGACATTGACGGAGTTAGTATGAGGGGGTCAGGGTGACAGTGAAGGAGTGAGTGTGAGATGGTCAGGGTGACGGTGATGGATGAGTGTGATTGGATCAGTGTGACGGTGACGGAGTGAGTGTGAGGGCGTTCTGGGTGACAGTGATGACGTGTGAGAGGGGCAGTATGACTGTGATTGAGTGTATGTGAGGATGTCATGGTGACAGTGATGGATTGAGTGTGACGGGTTCAGAATGACGGGGATGGAGTGAGTGTGAGGGGATCAGTGTGACGGTGATGCAGTGAAAATGAGGGGGTCAGCTTGACGGTTACAGAGTGAGTGTGATAGGATCAGTGTGACATTGACGGAGTGAGTGTGAAGGGGTCATGGTGACGGTGAGGGAGTGAGTGTGATGGGATCAGTGTGATGGTAATGGAGTGAGTGCGAGGGGGTCAGGGTGACTTTGACCGAGTTAGTGTGAGGGGGTCAGGGTGACGGTGAGGGAGTGAATGTGAGCGGGTCAGTGTGACGGTGATGGAGTGAGTGTGATTGGATCAGTGTGACGGTGACGGAGTAATTGTGACGGGGTCAGGGTGGCCATGATGGTGTGAGTGTGAGTACATCAGGGTAACAGTGATGGACTGCGTGTGAGGGTGACAGTTCAGGGTGACAGTGATGACGTGTGTGTGAGGCGGTCAGGTTGACGATGATGTACTGAGTATGTGGCGGTCAGTATGACGGTAATGGAGTGAGTGTGCGAGGGTCAGTGTTTCAGTGATGGAGTGAGTGTGAGGGGGTCATGGTGACAACGATGGAGTGAGTGTGAGAGGGTCAGGGTGACGTGATCCAGTGAGTGTGAGGATGTCATGGTGACAGTAATGGAGTGATTGTGAAGGGGTCAGGGTGACGACGAAGGAGTGAGTGTGAGAGGGTCAGGGTGACGTGATTGAGTGAGTGTGCGTGTGTCAGTGTGACGGTGATTGTGTGAGTGTGAGGGGGTCAGGATGACGGTGATGGAGTGAATGTGAGGGGGTCAGGGTGACAGTGATGCAGTGAGTGTGAGACGGTCAGGTTGACGGTGATGGTATGAGTGTGAGTGCGTCAGGGATGGAGTTAGTGTAGGCGATCAATGTGATGGTGACCGAGGGTGTGCGAGGATTCTGTGTGACAGTGATGGATTGTGTGTGAGGCGGTCAGAGTGACGGTGATGGAGTGAGTGTGACGGGGTCAGGGTGACGGTGAGGGAGTGAGTGTGAGAGGGTCAGTATGACTGTGATCGACTGAGTGTGAGGGTGTCATGGTGACGGCGAGGGAGTGAGTGTGAGAGGGTCAGGGTGACAGTGATGGAGTGAGTGTGAGTGGGTCAGGGTGACGGTGATGGAGTGAGTGTGATTGTTTCAGTGTGACGGTGATGGAGTAATTGTGACGGGGTCCGGGTGGGCGTGATGGTGTGCGTGTGAGGGGTTCAGGGTGACAGTGATGACGTGTGTGTGAGGTGGTCAGGGTGACGGTGATGCAGTGAAAATGAGGGGGTCAGCTTGACGGTTACGCAGTGAGTGTGATGGGGTCAGCGTGACATTGACGGAGTGATTGTGAGGCGGTAAGGGTGACAGTGATGGAGTGAGTGTGAGTGGGTCATTGTGACGGTGATGGAGTGAGTGTGATTGGATCAGTTTGACGGTGGCGGAGTAAGTGTGACGGGGTCAGGGTGGCTGTGATGGTCTGAGTGTGAGTACATCAGGGTGACAGTGATGGAGTGCGGCTGAGGGGTTCAGGGTGACAGTGATGATGTGTGTGTGAGGCGGTCCGAGTGACGATGATGGACTGAGTGTAAGGCGGTCAGTATGACGGTGATGGAGTGAGTGTGCGAGGATCAGTGTTACAGTGATGGACTGAGTGTGAAGGGGTCACGGTGACGACGATGGAGTGAGTGTGAGAGGGTCAGGTTGAAGTGATTAAGTGAGTGTGAGTGGGTCAGTGTGACGGTGATGGAGTGAGTGTGAGGGGATCAGTGTCACGGTGATGGACTGGGAGTGATGGGCTCTGTGTGACGGTGTTGGAGTGTGAGTGTGTCAGGGTGACAGTGATGGAGTGAGTGTGAAGCGGTCATTGCGACGGTGATGTGGTGAGTGTGAGGGGGTCAGTGTGACAGTGACAGAGTGAGTGTTAGAGGGTCTAGGTGACAGTGATGGAGTGATTGTGCGAGGGTCAGGGTGACATTGATGGAGTGAGTGTGAGGGGGTCAGGGTGACGGTGATGGAGTGAGTGTGCGAGGGTCAGGGTGACATTGATGGAGTGAATGTGAGGTGGTCATTGTGACGTTGATGGGGTGAGTGTGAGGGGGTCAGTGTGACGATGATGGAGTGAGTGTTAGTGGGTCAGGGTGACGGTGATGGTGGGAGTGTGAGAGTGACGCAATAAGTGTGAGGCGTTCAGGGTGATTGTGACGCAGTAAGTGTGAGGGGGTCAGAGAGATAGTGACGCAGTAAGTGTGAGGGGGTCAGGGTGATAGTGACACAGTCAGTGTGAGGGGGTCAAGGTGATAGTGACGCAGTAAGAGTGAAGGGGTAAGTCTAATAGTGACGCATAAGTGTGAGGGAGTCAGAGTGATAGTGACGCAGTAAGATGAGGGTGTTAAGGTGACAGTGATACAGTAAGTGTGAGGGGGTCAGGGCGAGAGTGACGCAGTAAGTGTGAGGTGATCAGAGAGATAGTGACGTGATAATTGTGAGGGGTCAGGTTGATAGTGACGCAGTAAGTGTGAGGGAGTCAAGGTGATAGTAAGGCAGTAATTGGGAGTGGTCAGACTGGCAGTGACACAGTAAGTCTGAGGGGGTCAGGATGACAGTGATGCACTAAGTGTGAGGGGTCAGACTGACAGTGATGCAGTAAGTGTGAGGGGGAGAGGCTGGTAGTGACACAGTGACTTTGATGGTGTTAGGTTGATCATGACGCAGTAAGTGTGAGGGGTTCAGGGTGATAGTGATGCAGTAAGTGTGAGAGGTACAGGGTAACACTGACGCAGTAAGTGTGAGGAGGTCAGGCTGATAGTGAAGCAGTAACTGTGAGGGGTCAGACTGACAGTGATGCAGTATGTCTCAGGGGTCAGTCTATAGTGGCGTAGTAAGTATGAGGGAGTCAGGCTGTCAGTGAAGCAGTAAGTGTGAGGGGGTCAGGGTGATAGTAACAGACTAAATGTGAGAGGTCAGGGTGTCAGTGATGAAGTAAGTGTGAGAGGGAGAGGCTGGTAGTGACACAGTAAGTGAGTTGGGTTTCAGCGTAACACTGGTGCAGTCGTTGTGAGGGGAGAAGCTGGTAGTGACGCAATAAGTGTGAGGGAGTTAGGGTGTTAGTTGCACAGTAAGTGTGTGGGTGTCAGGATGATAGTGACGCACACAGTGTGAGGGGGCAGGGTGATAGTGATGCAGACAGCGTGAGGGGGTCGGGGTGATCGTGAAAAAGTAAGTGTGAGGTATCAGGGCTATAGTGACACAGTATGTATGTGGGGGTCAGCGTGATAGTGATGCAGTCAGTGTGAAGCTGTCAGGGTTATAACGACACAGTAAGTATGAGGGTGGGCAGGGTGATAGTGACGCAGTCAGTGTGAGGGGGTGAGGGTGATAGTGACACAATAACAGTGAGGGGGTCAGGGTGATAGTGACACGGTTAGTGTGAGGGTGTTGGGATGATAGTTACGCAGAGAGTGGGAGGTGTCAGGGTGATAGTGACACAGTAAGCGTATGGGGGTCAGGGTGATAGTGACGCAGTAAGCGTGTGGGATCAGGGTGATAGCGACACACTAAGTGTGAGCGGGTCAGGGTGACAGTGACACAGTAAGTGTGAGGTGATCAGGCTGATAGTGACGCAGTTAGTGTGTGTGATGGTAAGGTTCAACATGATGTAAGGCGTCAGTCTGATAGTGACGCAGTAAGCGTGAGTTGTCTGTGATGCAGTAAGAGTGAGGGGGTCAGGGTGACAGTGACACAGTAAGTCTGAGAGAGAGAGGCTAACAGTAACGCAGTTCGTGTGAGGGGTTCAGGCTGATAATGACACAGTCAGTATGGGGGTGTTAGGGTGATAGTGTCACAGTAAGTGCAAGGGTGTCAGGGTGAAAGTGATGCAGTAACTCTGAGGGGGTCAGGGAGATAGTGACACAGTAAGAGTGAGGGTGTCAGTGTGATAGTGACGCAGTAACTGTGAGGGGGTCTGGGTTATACTGACGCAGTAAGTGTGAGGCGATCAGGGTGACAGTGACGCAGTAACAGTAAGGGGGTCAGGATTAGTGACGCAGTAAGTGTGAGGGTGTCAGGGTGATAGTGTCGCAGTAAGTGTGAGGAGGTCAGGGTGATAGTGCTGCAGTAACGGTGAAGGGGTCAGGGTGATAGTGACGCAGTAAGTGTGAAAGGGTCAGGTGATAGTATCGCAGTCAGTGTGACAGGGTCAGGGTGATTGTGACGCAAGAAGTGTGAGGGGATCAGGGTGACAGTTATGGAGTCAGTGTGAGGGGGTCAGGTTGATAGTGAAGCAGTAATTGTGAGGGGTCAGGGAAATAGTGACACAATAAGTGTGAGGGTTCAGGGTGACAGTGATGCAGTAAGTGTGAGAGAGACAGGCTGGCAGTGACGCAGTAAGTGTGAGGGGGTCAGGCTGGTAGTGACGCAGTGAGTGTGAGGGGGTCAGGCTGATAGTGACACAGTCAGTGTGGGGGTGTTATGGTGACTTGCTCGCAGTCAGTGTAAGGGGCTCAGGGTGACAGTGACACAGTCAGTGTGAGGGGGTCAGGATGGTTGTAACGCATTAAGTGTGAGGCAATCTAGGTGATAGTTACGCAGTAACTGTGAGGGGTCAGACTGACTGTGACACCGTAAGTCTGAGGGGGTCAGGATGACAGTGATGCACTAAGTGTGAGGTGTCAGACTGACAGTGATGCAGTATGTGTGATGAGGAGAGGCTGATAGTAATACAGTGGTTGTGATGGTGTTAGGTTGATCATGACGCAGTATGTGTGAGGGGGTCAGGGTGATATTGATGCAGTAAGTGTTAGACGTTCAGGGTGACACTGACGCAGTAAGTGTGAGGGGGGTCAGGCTGATAGTGACGTAGTAAGTGTGAGGGGGTCAGGCTGATAGTGACACAATAAGTGTCGGGTGTTTGGATGATAGTGACGCAGTCAGTGTGGGGGAGTTAGGGCGATAGTGACGCAGTCAGTGTGACAGAGTCAGGGTGACAGTGACGCAGTACGTGTGCGGGGGAAAGGCTGAGTGACAGAATAACTGTGTTGCTGTGATGGTGTTAGGTTGATCGTGATGCATTAAGTGTGAGGTGCCAGAGTAATAGTGACGCAGTCAGTGTGTGGATGTAAAGGTGATAGTGTCGGAGTCAGTGTAAGGGGGTCAGGGTTACAGTGATGCAGTAAGTCCGAGGGGGTCAGGGTGACAGTGAAGCAGTAACTTTGAGTGGTCAGACTGACAGGTGACGCAGTATGTCTGAGGGGTCAGTCAATAGTGACGCAGAATGTGTGAGGGGGTCAGGGTGACAATGACGCAGTAAGTGTGAAGGGTCAGTCTATAGTGGCGCAATAAGTGTGAGAGGTTCAGGGTGACACTGACGCATTAAGTATGAGGGAGTCAGGCTGTCAGTGAAGCAGTAAGTGCGAGGGGGTCAGGGTGATAGTGACAGACTAAATGTGAGGCATCAGGGTGACAGTGATGCAGTAAGTGTGAGGGGGTCAGGGTGATAGTGAAGCAGTAACTGTGAGGGGTCAGACTGACAGTGACGCAGTATGTCAGAGGGGTCAGTCTATAGTGGCGCAGTAAGTATGAGGGAGTCAGGCTGTCAGTGAAGCAGTAAGTGTGAGGGGGTCAGGGTGATAGTAACAGACTAAATGTGAGAGGTCAGGGTGTCAGTGATGAAGTAAGTGTGAGAGGGAAGGCTGGTAGTGACACAGTAAGTGAGTTGGGTTTCAGCGTGACACTGATGCAGTCATTGTGAGGGGAGAAGCTGGTACTGACGCAGTAAGGGTGAGGATGTCAGGGTGAGAGTGAACCAGTAAGTGTGAGGGGTCAGGGTGACAGTGATGCAGTGGGTGTGAGGGGTCAGGCTGATAGTGATGCAGTAAGTGTGAGGGGTAAGGCTGATAGTGACGAATAAATGTGAGATTAAGGGTGACAGTGACGCAGTAAGTGTGAGTGGGTCAGGGTGACAGTGACCTAGTGAGTGTGAGGGGGTAAGACTGAGAGTGACACAGTAAGTGTGAGGTTGAGGGTGACAGTGACGCAGTGAGTGTGAGGGAGTCAGGATGACATTGATGCTATAAGTGTGAGTTGTCAGGGTGATAGTGACGCAGTAAGTCCGGTGGGGTCAGGGTAAGTGTGAGGGGTAGATGCTGGTAGTGACGCAGTAAGTCTGATTGTGTCAGGGTGATAGTGACATAGTCACATATGAGGGGGTCATGCTGATAGAGACGCAGTAAGTGTCGGGGTTTTAGGGTGATAGTGACGCAGCCAGTGTGGGTGTGTAAGGGTGACAATAACGTAGTAATTATGTGAGGGTCTGGGTGATAATAACGCAGTAAGTATGAGAGGGGCCTGGGTGACAGTGATCCAGAAACTGTGAGGGGGTCAGACTGACATTGATGCTGTAAGTGTGAGTTGCCAGGGTGACAGTGACACAGTAAGTGCGGTGGGGTCAAGGTAACAGTGGTGCAGTACGTGTGATTGTGCCAGGGTGATAGTGATGCAGTAGGTGTGAGAGGTCAGTCTGATAGTGATCCAGTAGGTGTGAGTGTGTTCAGCTTGTAGTGAAGCTTTAAGTGTGAGGGGGTCAGGGTGATAGTGACGCAGTCAGTATGAGGGAGTCAGGGTGATAGTAACGCAGTAAGTGTGAGGGGGTCAGGGTGATATTGACGCAGCAAGTGTGAGGGGATCAGGGCGATAGTGACGCAGTCAGTATCAGGGGTTCAGGGTGATAGTGATGCAGTCAGTGTGAAGGGGTCAGGATGATAGTGACGCAGTAAGAATGAAGGGTAAGTGGAATAGTGACGCAGTAAGTGTGAGGGAGTCAGAGTGGTAGTGACGCAGTAAGTATGAGGCTGTCAAGGTAACAGTGATGCAGTAATTGTGAGAGGGGTCAGGGCGAGAGTGTCGCAGTAAGTTTGAGGTGATCAGAGAGATAGTGACGTGGTAATTCTGAAGGGTCAGAGTGATAGTTATGCAGTAAGTGTGAGGGGGCTCAGGGTGATAGTGACGCAGTCAGTGTGAGGGGCTCAGGGAGACTGTGACGCAGTAAGTGTGATGGGGTCAGGGTGATAGTGATGCAGTCAGTGTGAGGTGTTCAGGGTGATAGTGATGCAGTAAGTGTGAGAGGTACAGGGTAACACTGACGCAGTAAGTGTGAGGGGGTCAGGGTGATAGTGATGCAGTAGGTGTGAGTGAGAGATGCTAGTAGTGATGCAGTAAGTGTGAGGGGCTCAGTCTGATAGTTGCGCAGTAGGTGTGAGTGTGCCCAGCTTGAGGTGAAGCAGTAAGTGTGTGGGGGTCAGGGTGACAGTGACGCAGTAAGTGTGAGGGGGTCAGGGTGACAGTGATACATAAATTGCGAGGAGGTCAGGGTGATAGTGACGCAGTAAGTGTGAGGGGGTCAGGGCGATAACGACGCAGTCAGTATGAGGATTTCTGGGTGATAGTGATGCAGTCAGTGTGAAGGTGTCAGGGTGATCGGGAAACAGTAAGTGTGAGGTGTCAGGGTGTCAGTGGCGCAGTCAGTGTGAGGGAGTCAGGGTGATAGTGACGCAGTAAGTGTGAAGGGGTAAGTGTAATAATGACGCAATAAGTGTGAGGGAGTCAGAGTGATAGTGATGCACTAAGTATGAGGGTGTGAAGGTGACAGTGATGCAGTACGTGTGAGGGGGGTCAGGGCGAGAGTGACGCAGTAAGTGTGAGGTGATCAAAGAGATAGTGACGTGGTAATTGTGAGGGGTCAGGGTGATAGTGACGCAGTAAGTGTGAGGGGGTCAGGGTGATAGTAACGTAGTCAGTGTGAGGTGCCAGGGTGACAGTGACGCAGTAAGTGTGATGGGGTCAGGGTGATAGTGATGCAGTAAGTGTGATTATGCCTGGGTGATAGTGATGTAGCAAGTGTGAGGAGGAGAGGCTGGTAGTGATGCAGTAAGTGTGTGGGACTCAGTCTGATACTGACGCAGTAGGTGTGAGTGTGTCCAGCTCGTAGTGAAACTGGAAGTGTGAGGGGGTCAGGGTGATAGTGATGCAGTAAGTGTGAGGGGGTGAGGGTGACAGTGAACCAGTAAGTGTGAAGGGGTCAGGGTGGTAGTGACGCAGTCAGTGTGAGGTGGTCAGTGTGATAGTGATGCAGTAAGTGTGAGCGGGTCAGGCTGACAGTGACGGAGTAAGTGTGAGGGGTTCAGCGTGACAGTGACGCAGTAAGTGTCAGGGGGTCAGTGTGACAGTGATGCAGTAAGTGAGAGGGCGTCAGTGTGACAGTGATGCAGTAATAGTGAGGAGGTCAGGGTGACAGTGACGCAGTAAGTGTGAGCGGGCAGGATGAATTGATGCAGTAAGTCTGAGGGCTTCAGGGTGATAGTGATACAGTAAGTGTGAGGAGGTCAGGGTGATAGTGAAGTAGTCACTGTTAGGGGGTCAGGCTGATAGTGACGCAGGAAGTTTAGGGGTTTTAGGGTGAAAGTGACACAGTCAGTGTGGGTGTGTAAGGGTGACAGTGACATAGTAAATGTGAGGGGTCAGGATGATATTGATTCAAAAAGTGTGAGGTGGTCAGTTTGATAGTGACGCAATAAGTGTGAGAGGGTCAGGGTGACAGTGATGCAAAAAGTGTGAGGTCGTCCGGCTGACAGTGACACATTAATTGTGATGGGTCAGGGTGATACTGATACAGTTAGTCTGAGGTTGTCAGGGTGATGGTGACACAGTTGGTGTGAGGGGGTCAGGGTGATAGTGACCCATTCTGTGTGAGGATGGTCCTGTTGATAGTGATGCAGTAACTCTGAGGTTTCTCTCTGACTGAATCTGTCTCCCTCCTGTCCCTCCCTCCCTCTCTCTCTGACACACTCTGTCTCCCTGGTCCTACCCCCTCCCTCTGACCCAGAGACAGGGTGGTTTGTGGGCGAGGTTCCATTTGTGGCGGTTGGGGTGAGATGTGGGAGAAAGGGAAAATTGTGGGAGGCAGACAGCGACAGCAGGACAGTGAGTGTGAGCGGGAGGGGGTGGGGATAGGAAAGCGTGGAGGCAGGTGGAGAAACCAGGGTTGGGGGTGAGAGAGGGGGTACGAGAGAGAGTGAAAGGGAGAGGAGTGAGAAAGAGTGAATGTGCAGAGAGGGGGGCAGAGAAATGAGGAGAACGCGTATGGGAGAGGAAATGGGGAGGTCAGATTGGAGTGGGGGAGACAGAGGGAGTTAATCCCAGCTCCTGAGCTCAGGGCGCGATATCTTTCCCTTCGCTGAGAGCCAGGACTTGGGGCTGAGTCTGTTTCTCTCCAGCTCAGCTTCTCCAACACAAAGACACACAACAACATCGGTCACTCTGCTGCTCGGCATGCTTTAATCAACATTTTTATTGTTTATAAATGGAAGTGATGTTTACAGTCAGTGGGATGGTGCCTTTTCTCACTGGCACCTGAGTTGTGAGAAACATTGAAATGTTTCCCTGTAACTCTCCTGGGGGATAAGGATGGACAAACCAGCGCTACCCTCAGTCTGTTACCATAGCGACAGGCTGCTCCATCGCTGAAACACTGAACTGAAATGAGAAAATCCCGGATGGATTGATTAATGAGGGAATTTGATGGATGGATGGATCTGGGTGAAGGGATATTTCAGCACATTCTTCAGCTGCTGCCTGAACTTAGTCTGGGTCACGGCATAAATCGCGGTGTTTGTGCAGCAACTGAGGAGCTGCAGCATGAAGCCCAATTCCCGCACAAAGCCAGGGAGAGACACAGAGGTATTCACAATCCACCCCATCCGTATCCATATAGAATACAGCATTAACGTTGACCATAACAGGATCAAATTGGCCGAGATCACAAACAGTAAAATGATGGATTTTTTTCGGTTCCTCATTTCAGTGTCAGACTGAGCGTCCCCATTGGTGTGAGCGCGGAGTCTCCTGCGGGCTCTGCTGGTCATTAAAATGTGTCTGACGGTGAGAACATTGAGCAGCAGAATCAGGAGAAATGGGACACACGGGGTTAGAATGTGTTGGAGGGAATCGATTGAGGTCCAGACATTGGAGTAAAGAACAACGACTTTTACCGCACAAAACCAGGGGCGGTTCATCAGCGAATACCGAGCCGTGAGAATAAAATACCAGGAAATGTTCTTTAAACAGCTCAGCACAGTCACTGCTCCCAGAACCACAGCCGCCGTTTTCTCACTGCAACATTTACTTTTCAGCTTCTGGCAACAAATGCCCATAAACCGATCAAAGGTGAAAGTGACGGTGAACCAGACAGAGCAGTCAGTGGCTGCATAAAGTAGGACATCGTAGATATTACACACGGGGACGGAGACTCTCAGGAAATAAAACTGTTCCCGATAAGCAATGGGAATGTGTCTCAGTATCAGGTCGAGGATAATGACCAGGAGATCCTCGGCTGCCATGGCCCCCAGGTAACGTCTGACACATGGAGACAATCCACAATCTTTATAAAGCAGGACGTAGATGGTCACGACGTTAACTGTGAGGAAGGAAAACAAACCCATTATCCATCAGCCTGGAGGCAAAGGAACCCGTTTGATTGGGACCCAGTGAGATTTTCAAATGTGTCCTTGTATTCAGGGATTTATTAAAATAATTGGAGTTGGAATAACAAATGGGAAGGTCGGAATTACTGACAAAAATGTGACATAAACCACAGGAAACCCTCCCTCTCCAAACACACAGAAACACATCCATAAGGACAGATGGTTTCTAGAACATTCCCACACACTCGATCACTCGAGAGCAGACACAGGTCACTCCTTCCCAGTTCCTAATACGGAGGGTGGGAACGTTGCTGTCCTGAAGGATTCTCTCCCAGTTTCCTGAAGACAAACGGAATTTGGGAATTTCTTTGTTTTGGTCTAAATTGTGGTCGATCCTGTGTCGGGAAGAAATGTAAACGCAGGGAAAACTTATTCACCCCTTTAACTGCCTGAGGGGCCTTCGGAACAGTGTCTCCTTCTCCCTGCAACGGGATCTCTACCCTCAGGATCTTATCGTTTCTTCAATTCACTGACGTCCGGGCGTTCACAAACAATGTCAGGGACAGAACGTTCCGGGGAATGGTGGTTATAGAATGCCGGGGACAGAACGTTCCGGGGAATGTCAGTTATAGAATGTCGGGGACAGAACGTTCCGGGGAATGTCAGTTATAAAACGTTGGGGAAAGAACGTTCCGGCGGATGTCAGTTATAGAATGTCCGGGACAGAACGTTCCGGGGAATGTCAGTTATAGGATGTTGGGGATAGAACGTTCCGGGGAACGTCAGTTATAGAATGTCAGTGACAGAACATTACAAGAAATGTCTGTTATAGAATGTCGGGGACAGAATGTTCTGGGGAATGTCCGTTATAGAATGTCAGGGACAGAACATTCCGGGGAATGTCAGTTATGGAATGTTGGGGATAGAACGTTCCAGGGAATATAAGTTATAGAATGTCAGGGACAGAACTTTCCGGGGAAGGTCATTTATAGAATGTCGGGGACAGAAAGTTCCGGGAAATGGCAGTTATAGAATGCTGGGGATAGAACGTTCCGGGGAATATCAGCTATAGAATGTCAGGGACAGAACTTTCCGGGGAAGGTCATTTATAGAACTCATTGACCTGGCCATCACTTTCCCCCCCCCCCCCCCCCCCCCGCCAATCCACCCCACCAACATGACGTACTGTACCTGGACACACTGTAACATTAATGGGGTGAGAGACGGAGGGTCCAATCACAGGAATGGGAACTAAAGGCATTGCCAGATCAACTGAAATGGTTAGATATACCACATTCTCAATCCACCTCACAGAACCAGCCCAGACACCATACACCCAGAGGAGATATCTGTTCGCCGTGGAACACTGTGCAGACCAGGCCTGTGTACTGCTCAGTACAACCCAGCAACCTCTCCAGATTCATCCATTACACTGGTCAATCCAATCCAGGCAATCTGTCCAGGGTGAAACATTGCACAGCTCCTGTCACAGCACTTATCTTCAAACGCAGACTAGACATCTGTCCAGTTTGGGAAGCTGGGATAGAGACAGAAAAGGTGCAGATGCTGGAGAGCAAAGTAGACAGGCAGGAAGCTGGGAGAACACAACAATCGATCAGGAGTTGGAGAAGTCGACATTCGGGTGTTACCGTTCTGTAAGATTCCTGCAGAAGGGCTACACCTGAAACATCAACTTCTACACCTCCTGATGCTGCCTGGATTGCTGTGTTCCCCTAGCAAGTATACAGCATGAGACGCAGTGGAGACCACACCCGTGCATTGATCTATAAACCCCAACTAGATATCTGTCCAGCACGGGGAGCTGTGCAGACCACAGTAGGGCCCTAATGTGTAAACCTGAAACAAATATCCATCCAGCATAAGGAACTACACAAACCACATCATTGTATTATCTATAAACCTCAATCAGATAGTCTGACCAGCACAGGGAACTGTGCAGTTATCGGCCATGAATTAATCTGTAAACCAGGAGCAGTTATCCTCCCAGCATGTAGGACTGTGTACACCACTCCAGTGCATTGATCTGTAAACCAGGAGCATTTAACCTCCCAGCATGTAGGACTGTGTACACCACCCCAGTGCATTGATCTGTAGACCAGGAGCAGTTACCCTCCCAGAATGTAAGACTGTGTCCACCACCCCAGTGCATTGATCTGTAAACCAGGAGGATTTACCCTCTCAGCATGTAGGACTGTGTACACCACCCCAGTGCATTGATCTGTAAACCAGAAGGAGTTACCCTCCCAGCATGTAGGACTATGTACATCTCCTCAGTGCATTGCTCTGTAACCCAGGAGCAGTTACCCTCCCAGCATGCAGAGCTGTGTACCCCACCCCAGTGCATTGACCTGTAACCCAGGAGCAGTTACCCTCACAGCATGTAGGGCTGTGTACACCACCCCAGTGCATTACTCAGTAACATTGTGTTACATACCTGCCCAGTGTGTGGAAACTTGCAGCCCATGCTGGAAGTGACATGATGTGCAGCTCCCACCCATTTACAGCTCCATATCTCCATTGTGCCATGACAAGGGGGTGCTGTGGCTATGAACATCACTGCCAGAGAGAGATGGCAGGGGAATAAGTTTAAATATCACCACATGGGAGGGGTTTTGGAAATAGACAGAGACAGGGTGACTGAGAGACAGTGTCATGGAAGGATGTGTTCCCAGGTTTCAGAATACTGAAATGTAAACACATCGGTAACATCCTGTAACATGAGCCAGTCTTCCCAGGAAAGATGGGAAAATGGGATATTGGTGTGAGGTCAGATGAAACAACAGCTGCTGCGTGATTTTGAAGTTACGTTTATGTAATTTTAATAAGTGTCTTTTTGAAACAGTATATTGTTATAGAGTTGGAGTAGGGTAATAAGCAGTTAAGAGAAATGGGGTCCCAGAGTTGTGAATAGTTGATGTAAAATGTTCACTTTCAGAGTTAAAAAAATTGGGAGTGGAATTTGGGAGTTCTTTCTGACTCATATTTTAACAGTTTACAAGGCAAATTGAGCATTTCTTTATGTTTAGTGTAAATTACCAGATAAGCTCAATGCTGTGTCCTAACAATTGCTGTGTGTGTATCTGTGTGTCTCTGTGTGGGGCAGGTCTGGCAGTCTCTGTGGTGCTTAAAGCGATGCAATGCCAACCTCTGCTGGCCTCCTCACGCCACAGCACAGACATTGGCAGAGGGTGAAAACCAACATGGATCCATTCAGAGAAGGGGAGGGGGAGGGAGAGGGCAGCTGCTCACAGCACCATTCAAACTGATGTCTTATCCATGGACTGATTTAAATGTCCTTTAAACGTTGTAACTGTCCCTGCTTTCACCACTTCCTCTGAAAGTTCATTCCACACACAAGCCAGCTTCTGTCTAACATAATTACCTCTCGTGACTTTTGTAAATCTTTTTTCCTCGCACCTTAAAATATCCCTCAGTTTTGAATCCCCATCTCCAGTGAAAAGACATCAGCCCTTCAACGTTTCTGTAACCCTCATTATTTTATAAACCTCTGTAAAGTTACTGCTTAATCTCATATTCTTCAGTGAAAAAAATCCCAGCCTATCCAGCCTCTCCTTATAGCTCACTCCCTCCTTTCCCAGCAACATTCAGGTTAAATTCTTCTCAATCCTCTCCAGCTTCATCATATCAAGGTTAATACTATCAAAATGAAGAGTCAAGGTATTTTCTAAGGGTATGGGGAGTCCAACACTAGAGGACATAGACTTAAGTGGGCGGCACGGTGGCACAGTGGTTAACACTGCTGCCTCTCAGCGCCAAAGAGGCAGGTTCAATTCCTGCCTCAGACGACTCTCTGTGTGAATTTTGTGCATTCTCCCCGTGTCTGTTTGGGTTTCCTCCGGGTGCTCCGGTTTTCTCCCACAATCCAAAAATATGCAGATCAGGTGAATTGGCCAGGCTAAATTGCCCGTAGTGTTAGGTGAAAGGTTAAATGTAGGAGAACGGGTCTGGGTGGGTTATGCTTCGGCGGGTCGGTGTGGACTTGTTGGGCCGAAGGGCCTGTTTCCACACTGTATGTAATCTAATCTAATCTAATTTAAAAGTCACCTAAGGGGCAGCTTTTTCACCCAGAGAGTAGTGTGCCTATGGAATGGGCGGGCAGGGTGACCAGACTGGACACAGTATTCCAGAAGAGGTCTCACCAATGTCCTGTACAACCACAACATGACGTCCCAATTCTGATACTCAAACGTCTGTCCTATGAAGACATGTGCGTTAAAAACCTTCTTAACCACGCTATCAATATGAGATGCAAACTTTAAAGAATTAAACCTGACGGCCTAGGTTTCTGTACTACAGCACTGCCAAAGGCTCTACTTTTAATTGTATAGGTCCTGTTGTTTGATTTACCAAACCCAATACCTCGCATTAATCCAAACTAAACTCCATAAGCTACCCCTCAGCTCAGTGTGTGATATTACTGCCACCTCACCCTCCCCCTTCAATTTTAAAATGCCTATCCCTCTCCAGGATGCCTGCACACTCCGGCCTTGATTTTCACAAAGACCCTGAGCATGGGATGCCTTGTGTGGTTAGGGGGAGAAGAGACAGATTGCAGTCACAGTCAGTGGGGAGGAGAAGCTGGACAGTAATCAGCGGCCTGGTGTCATTTCATGGTTTTAGGAAGAGTGCAGTCGCACGTGAGAGTTGGGTAAGAGTGTTCGGTGTTTTGGGGTCAGAAATTAAGCTCTTCCTTCGTCTGTGGTGTTCAGTCATAAATATCTATTTGAGACCTTTCATTTGGCAGAGTGTGTCTGCAGGATTTCTTTCCTTAATATTGCAGACTACAGATAATAGCAATTAAAGATGTTTATAGTTAATTTGATGGCACAGCACGTACACTCAATATTCTACAGTTGCGACAATATCTTGCATTTGTTTAATAATACAAAGTGTTTTTTTGTAATTCAGTAACGGTAACCTGATTATAATAAATCTCACCAAGCTGAAAACGGGCACTTAAAATATTACCCAAAATCTGGGTATGGTAGTTGTAGTGGGTAGTGTCCCTGTCTCTGAGCCAGAGGTCTGGATTTGATTTCAATTCCTGAATATGTGTGGTCGTGTTCCTAGCTCTGGACTAGAAGGCCTGGATTCAAGTCCTGCCTGTAGCAGAGGTATGTCACAGCATATCAGAACAGGCTGATGAGCAAACACACAGGAGAATAATGTTACAGCTTTATGGGTATTGCTGAGTGATGCTAGTGTCCCCACCTCTGGGCACAAAGGTCCAGGCGAAAAGCCCACAGAAGTGTCTCATGATACATCTGTGCAACCTGATTAAAATAGATTTAGAATTGTGACTTGATCGAGAAGGAAGTGGAGTCAGTATTGAATTTCAGAATTTCGGCCCGGGATGACTGAAAGTATGACTATTCGTGTTGATTGGAGGCATATTTCGCAGCAGTAAAGGTTTATAAAATCAGAACGGTCCTGTATAGGGTGACTAGTCAGGGTTTTTCCCCAGGTTAGGCGCGCCCAAAACCTGAGGGCATTGGTTAAAAGTGAGAGGGGAAAGGTTTTGATGAGGCCTAAAGGGCACTTTTTCACACAGAGGGTGGTGTGCATATGGAATGAGCTGCCAGAGGAAGTGGTGGAGGCTGGTACAACTAAAACATGTAAAAGGCATCTGGATGCTGACAGACCTGCCGAGCTTTTCCAGCAATTTCTGTATTTCTTTAAAAAATGCATTCAGTTTAACACAGGTATTCTGAATAAATTAAACATTTTTATTTTTTTAATATCGCAGGGATATATAAACATATCTTCAAATTGACCGAGACCATTTTCTGGGAAGCATATGGCTCTGTTTATGACAGCAGCAATGATGCATCTACATTGAACAGGGATGTGATGGAGACATAATTTGGACAATGTACAAGGAGACCTCACATGGTCCAGTTTGGGAGTGGATGACATTCCTGTGTGATTCAGCTCAGAGAGGGAGAAAATGTCATCTGCCCGAGAAGGAATGGCTTATTGCACTCGCTCTCCTTCAGTGTTCCTCATCACAGCAATGTGTGCAAGCTAAAAATAAAACCTCGACAGTCACCGATGCCATTCTTATTTTTATGGAATCACTGCAGTGTTGAAACAGGCCCTTCGGCCCAACAAGTCCATAACAACATTACCAACCCTTTTCCCTATATTTACCCCTGACTATTGCACATAACCTAGAAATCCCTGAACACTACAGACAATTTAGCATGACCAATCCACCAAACCTACACCGTTTGTGGGAGGAAATTGGATCACCAATTAGAAGCTCACATAGACAAGGGGAGAATGTGCAGACTCCACACAGAAAGTCATCCAAGGCTGGAACTAGGGCTGAAATCCCTAGTTCTGTGAGGCAGCAGTGCTAACCACCGTGCTACCCTTTGGATGATCCCGAACTAGAATTCACTGGAATCTACTCACTGCCTAAAGCAAAGGGAATTCAGCCAAATCCAAACGCTACTAGGATGAAATCCCATTGCTAGCAGCTTGTGTGAGTACAATATCTTCAGAAGCAGAATAACGTTCTGGACAATCTCACAATTTTTCCTTGCAATGAGATCCAATAATATCTGGACAAAGTTCTTTCAAGTTAAAATTGCAGAGATTGTGTGTGTGTGTGTGTGTGTGTGTGTGTGTGTGTGTGTGTGTGTGTGTGTGTGTGTGTGTGTGTGTGTGTGTGTGTGTGTGTGTGTGTGTGTGTGTGTGTGTGTGTGTGTGTGTGTGTGTGTGTGTTTTTGAGAAAGGGAAATATTGATTATATAATTGCAATACCCAAACAGTTTGCCACTCATCTTTCCATCATAGTTTGAGTAACATTGCTCTGGATCATAAATGTGTTGTTTTAGCAGATTAAAGAAACGAGCCTGACTTATTTCTAAAGCTGACCCTGACCCAGTCTGAGACCGATATCATCGGCCATATCACCCACCTGGTTACATTTAACATTTGTTGTGAGCAGTGGAGGAATGGGACTAGAGGAAACAGTGACCCACAAAGCTGGGGAACTATCGACCGGTAAGCCTGATATCAGTGGTGGGTAAGTTGTTGGAGGGGATACTGAGGGACAGGATTTACATACATTTGCGAAGGCAAGGGCTGATCGGGGTCGACAACGTAGCTGTCTGCTTGGGAAATCATGTCTCACTAATTTCGTTAAGTTTTTTGAAGACGTCATAAAGAAGATTGATGAAGGCTGTTTGTTAGACATTGTCTATATGGACCTCAGCAAGGTGTTCATTTAAAGAACAAAGCGCAAAGAAAATTTCCAGGCCAGGAACAGGCCCTTTGCCCTCCAAACCTGAGCCGATCCAAATGTACTGTCTAAGTCTGTCGGTCAATTCCTAAGCATCTGTATCCCTCTGCTCCCCACCTACTCATCCATCTGCCCAGACGCATCTTAAATGAATCTGCCTTGCCTGCCTCTACAACCTCTGCTGGTAACACGTTCCAAACGGCCACCATCCCTCTGTGTGATGTACTTACCGCGTATATCCCCTTAAACTTTCCACCTCTCACTTTGAAAGCACGACCTCTCGTTATTGAATCCCTCAACCTGGGAAAAAGCTTGTCTCTGTCCATCCTGGCTGTACCCTTCTTGATTTTGCAAATCTCAATCAGGTCCCCCCTCAATTTCCTTTTTTCAAGTGAAAATAAACCTAACCTACTCAGTTTCTCTTCATAGCTAGTATTTCATTCTGATTGGTAGACAGATTAGTAAGTTTCAGTCACATGGGATACAGAAGAAGCTAGTCACAATTGGTTTGAAGGAAGAGGGATATATTTCAGACTGGAGGCTTGTGAGAAGCAGTGTGCTGTAAGAATCAGTACTGAGTTCACTGCATTTCATCATTTATGTAAAGGATTTAGATGTGAATATAGAGGCAATATTTAGTAAGTATAGAGATGACATCAGAAAGGTGGTGCAGTAGATTATCTCAGATTACAACAAGACGGCAATTAGATGAGACAAAGGGGCAAGGAGTAACAGATGAAGGTTAATTTAGATAAATATGAGGTTTTGCATTTTGGGAAGGCAAACCAGGGCAGACATTATATACTTCATGGTCAGGTCCTGGGGCATGTTGTGAAACAAAGGGACCGAGGACTGCAGGTACATTGTTCCTTGAAAGTGGAGTCGCAGGTAGACAGTGGTGCTGAACACATTTGGCACATTTGCCTTAATCAGTCAGAGCATTGAGTTTAAGAGTTGTGGTGACATGTTGCATCTATAAAGGACGTTGGTGAGACCACTTTAAGAATACTGAGTACAACTCGGTTTTCTGCAAAAATGACTTACACAGATGTGTAAGCTTTAGGGAGAGGTTGATTAGGTTGAGGTATTTTCGCTTGGAGCATCAGAGGCTGAAGGGTGCCATTACAGAGGTTTATGTAATCATCAGGGGCATGGATATTCTGAACAGCCATGTTCTGCTCTCCAGGACAGGGGAGTCCAGAACAAGAGGGCATAGGTTGAAGGCGAGGGCGAATGATTTAGAAGGGACCTGAAGATAAATGTTTCACACAGGGAGTGGTGTGTGTCCAGAAAGTGCTGTCAGAGAAAGTGGTGAAGGCAGTTACAATTGCACATTTAAAAAGAATCAGAAAGAGGAGGGGTATTAGCCAAATGCTGGCAATTGGGACTGAATCAGATTTGATATCTGATCGGAGTCAACAGATTGGACTAACGGGTCTGTTTCCGGTTTGCTTGACTCTCTGATTCTATAAGAGGGATGATGAAAAATTCTGTAAGGTCCTTTCAAGTCGTACTTCTCTTCTCTGGAAGTTTATCGTGCCTCTATGTTCACATTGATCGAAAGCTGAATTAGTTAAATGTTTGACAAAGAAGTGAATCATGCATAATGGGATGCAGAGAGGAAAGTGGGGCTGACACGCCAGCCTGATCAGCCACAATCTTACTACCTGGTCGAGAAGGCTCAAAGTATCTAATGACCCACTCCTGCTCCTCAGTCCCATGTTCCTGTGTTCCATTCAGCCCCTCAAACCTGCTAGACAGGAACAGTTGGAGGCCACTTACTCCTATAAACTGGTGCACAGAAACAGAGGAGACCATTCAGCCTCTCAAGACTGTCACACACGCTTTGAGGTGATTTGGGAAATGTAATTGGAAAATCCAGACTGGGTATGAAAGAGGCCCCTCAGCTCGCTTTACAGAGGTTCCCCTATCTGCAGCTTGTACTTCGTTTGTTGGTCGTGTTGTAGACCCAGATTCACTGTGACTACAGCTCACATACCTCACCCAGAGATGGATCAAAAAATCATTTGGTCTCCCTGACTGCAATATGCAATACCAGAACATTCATAAAAATAACACCCACTAACTTTCCAATAACAGAATGTGAGAACATCAGAAACAGGGGCATGTCGTTCACTCCCCAAGCCTGCCTTGCCCTTCACTAAGATCATGGCTGATCTGCTCCTGGCCTCAAATCCTCTTTCATAACCAATTCCTCATAGCCCTCAACTCTCTGACAGGTCAATATCCATTTATTTCCTCTTCAAATGCTTTCAGTCATCTAGCTCCCGGAACACTCTTGAGAAGAAAAATCTTGACATTCAATACCACCTGTTTGAAGAAAACACTTGCTGCTCCTATATCATGGCCTATTGATGTGAACAAAAGAGGTTGGCTTAAGGGTTCAGGTAAAAATGACTGGCCCTGATATCAAGGCAATGGTTGACTTCTGTTGACATCAAGGAGCTGGACTTAATGGGAATCAGAGTAAACTCTCCAGTATTTGGAGTCAAACATGGCACAAAGGAAGATGTTCATCATCTTAGTCCTGGGTCACTTCTGTGGGAGATTCTCAGAGTAGCTTCCTCTTCACAAACATTTTCAACTGCTTCATCAATGTCTCCCCGCACCCACCTTCCCCACCATAAGATCAGAAGTGGGGATGGTCACTGAAGATTCTACAATGTTCAGAATGTTTTGTCCCCCGTCAGCTCCTGAACTGGTCTGTGACCATGTGCAGCAAGACCCAGACTCCATTGAGACTTGTGCTGTTAAAGTGTCTGTAACATTCATGTATGTGCACTGCCTGATACTGCGCATTGCCACAGTAAAATAAGAGTTCATTCAGCACCTAACGCTGGTTTCACAGGAATATGAGGAAGCCATTCAGCCCATTGACACTATTGGAGAAGAAGAGGGACAGCCCATTCAGTGCCTCCAGCCTATTACTCAGGAAGAGAAGGAGTCTAGTGTGATGGACCACACCAGAGCCCCTCGAAAATATTTGATGGCAATAACCTAGACTCTAATGTTTTTTTTTTGCTTTAAAGGAAATGTAATTTTTCTGTTACAGATGCAGTGTGACTGGTCAAACAACTCGGTGTGAAGCGAAATACCATCTATTTCAACACGAAAGAAGCAATAAAACCACAGAAAGAGGAATGTAGAATAACGTAATTCTATTGGACAGTTTAGGAGAATAATAGAATTAGGAGCTGTTACTAATGAACTATTCCAACATAGGAAAATTCCAGAAACAGAGCCCTTGGCAAAAACGAAAATTCAGACACAGAATGTCACAAATATTTCTCCATTCTAGGAATAAAAAACAGCATCAAGAGAAAATTCAGAGAGAGTAGCAGCCGGGAGATAGTCACTGACGCTTCCAACTCTTGGAGACCCCTATAACTTTTGATGTTACTGAGAAACCAAAACCCAGAGATCCTAACCTGTGAGAACTGGCCACACCCATTCAGGCTGCATTAAAATTAACCTAAGGACTCCCTCGCTGTTTACTCAAGTGGTCTGAACTAGCCATATTTGTAACAATCTTTCTTTTAAAATAAACCAGGACAAAATAACCTCTTAAAGCTGCAGCATTGTCACACTGGTCAGTACATTGAGCTGTCAAACAGGAACCGGGGGAACCCAGTCGGGCCTCGGCCCTGTCCAATTGGACGAGGAAGAAGCCAGTCAGTCCCTTGAGTCACTTATACAGGAACAGTAGGAGACCATTCCCACCTCAATGCACTTCGACGGGGGCAGAATGAGGTAATTTATGCTGATTCCTGATGATTTATGTATGCCCAAAACGTCAATTATCCTGCTTCTAGGATATTTCCTGACCTGCTGTGCTTTTCCTTCAATCGATTCTCTACTCTGATCTCCAGCATCTGCAGTCTTGAGTGTCTCCTCAATAATGCTCTGACATGATGAACAAGTGGAGCAGAGGCTGCACAGACAGACTGCTCCACGTTGTTCCTCCTGGGTCCGTTGCTCATTCTACACATGTGGGACTTTAACGTGGTCTTGTATGAAGTCTCAAGAAGGCATCTTTCAGCTCCGAGAAGACAGCCAGGTGTTCTCTATGTAGGGCGGAAGCTGGTGGGAATGGCTACCTGTTTCAGATGGAAGGTATTGTGGCTGCTGTTGGGGATTGTGAACAACATGATGTTGAGTACGGGTTCACACGCCGACTGCACAATAACGTGGAGAGAGTTAATTTAGGCATATAAACTATTAGGAAAGCCATGTTAGACTGATAAATGGAGATTCTAAGTTCAAACAATGGTGATCTTGTTCATGTTGATCTTGTCTAGTGCACGTCGTGTTGCCTTACTCTGTCCAAGTCTATTTCCACCCTATGATGTGCCTGGGCATGTTCACTATGATCTTCCTCCACTGCTCATAAATAATGTGTTTCCCTGTACTGACGTGCACGTGGCAATAAATGAAACAAATCAATCCTGGTAAAGTATGGAACTTCTCACCCTATCAATGTCTCTTTTGGAAATAAGTGATCGCTGCCACTCCTCATGTTTCAGCATCGCCATTTCTTTGTCTCTCACAGCTCTGCAGATTAAACACTCAGCTTATTCACTCTCTCCTCATGTTACCATGACCCGTGCCTGTGGTAAGGAGATCATTCCTTACAAAGGAGATCAAATCTGTAGAGAGTGCCCCAAGTGCTCTCTCAGCATGGCTCTACAACAGAAGGAAGATGGCTTTACTTATGTACTCGAATCATCTTACAATGAAGGACAGCATACCCTTGACTGCACCCATGACTGACACAGGTTTTGATTCAGACCGGTCAGCATAAACTTGTGAGTGGGAGATCATGCTTGCCCAATTTCTTAGAGTCCTTTGGTGAAGTGACCAAGAAGGTTGATGAGGGCAGAGTGGTAAACGTAGTACCTATGGATTTCAGTCAGGCCTTTGATAAGGTTCCACATGGGCAGGCTCCTCTTCTATGAAATTGAGGTCGCGGGTACATCGGATAACGAAGAATGCGTTTGGTATGCTTTCCTTTATTGGTCAGAGTACCGAGTACAGGAGTTGGGAGGTCATCTTGCGGGTGTACAGGACATTGGTTAGGTCACTCTTGGAATATTGCGTGTAATTCTGGTCCCTTTCCTATCGAAAATATGTTGTGAAATTTGAAAGGGTTCAGAAAAGATTTACAAGGATGTTGCCAGGGTTGGAGGATATGAGCTACAGAGAGAGGCTGAACAGGCTGGGTGTGTCTTCCCTGGAGTGTCGGTGGCTGAGGGGTGACCTGATCGAGGTTGACCCTGGGGTCAGAGATTCTAGAACTAGAGGGCATAGGTTTAGTTTGAGAGGGGAAGACATGAAAGAGACCTAAGGGGCAACTTTTTCACAGAGAAGGTGGTACGTGTATGGAGTGAGCTGCCACAGGATGTGGTGGAGGCTGGTACAATTGCAACGTTTAAGAGGAATTTCGATGAGCATATGAATAGGAAGGGTTTGGAGAGACATGGGCCAGGTGCTGGCAGGTGGAACTAGATTGGTTTGGGATATCTGGTCGGCATGGACAGGTTGGAACGAAGGGTGTGTTTCCATGCTGTACATCTCTATGAATCTAACACTCTGTAACTCACTCCGGGCTACCTGTTTTTCTGCATAGAAACCACCCTGAAACTCTCGATTAGATTCCAATCTGTAACTAACTCTGGGGTATCTGTTATTGTACTCATGATCGTCCTGAATCCCCTTGATAAAATTCCAATCTGTAACTGACTTCCATTTTTAAGGGACTCTGTACATGAGCCACCTCAATCCTTGAATTAGATTCCAGTCTGTATCACACTCCTGGATATCTGTTAGTCTGTATATTAATCATCCAATCCAAACCCTGTTAAAATTGCCCACAGTGTTCAGGGATGTGTATGTGAGGTGCATTAGTCAGGGGTAAATGTGGGGAAATGGCTCTGAATGGGTTATTCTTCTGAGGGTCAGTGTGTTCTTGTTGGGCTGAAGGGCTTGTTTCCCCACTGTCGGGATTATATGAATCACCCGGAACCCTCTCGTTTAGATTCCAACGTGTAACTCACTTCCATGTATGTGTGAGTGGCATGTTTCAAAAACACCCCAAAACCTTCAATTCTATTCCACTTCGATAAACGCGAGGTGCTGTATTTTGGGAAAGCAAATTTGAGCAGGACTTACACACTTAATGGTCATGTCCGAGAGAGAGTTGCTGAACAAAGAGACTTTGAAGTACAGGTTCGTAGCTCCTTGGAAGGAGAGTGGAAGGTGCATAAGATAATGAAGGCAGCGTTTGGTATGCTTTCCTTTATTGGTCAGAGTTTTGAGTATTGGCATTGAGAGGTCATGTTGCGGCTGGACTGGACATAGTTTAGTCCACTGTTGGAATATGGCGTGCAATTCTGGTCTCCTTCCTACCGGAAGGATGTTATGAAACTTGAAAGGATTCAGAAAAGATTTACAAGGAGGTTGCCAGTGTTAGAGGATGTGAGCTACAGGGAGAGGCTGAATAGGCTGGGGCTGTTTTCCCCGGAGCATCAGAGGTTGAGGGTGACCTTATCAAGGTTTATAAAATCATGAGGGGCATGGATAGGGTAAATAGACAAAGCATTTTCCTTGGGGTGGGGGAGTCCAGAACTAGAGGGCATAGGTTTACTGTGAGAGGGGAAAGATATGAAAGAGACCTAAGGGGAAACGTGTTCACTCAGAGGGTGGTATATGAATGGAATAAACTGTCAGACGAAGTGGTGGAGGCTGGTATAATTGCAACATTGAAAATACAGCTCGATGGGTATATGAATGGGAAGGTTTGGAGGGAGATGGGCCAAGTGCTTGAAAAAGAGACGAGAGTAGGTTAGGATATCTGATCGGCATGGTGGGATTGTACTAAAGGGTCTGTTTCCATGCTGTACATCTATATGACTGTATGATTCCGCGATTTTGTGACTCACTCCTTGTTATCTGTTATTCCGTATGTAAACCACCTCAAACCTCTCGATTAGACTCCACTTTGTCCCTCACTCCTGGGTACCTCATATGCTGTATGTAAATCCTAAACCCCTCAATTAGATTCCAGTCTGGACCTCACTCCTGGGTTATCTGTTATTGGATCTGTGAAGTGATCCTTG
Organism: Chiloscyllium plagiosum; assembly: GCF_037043375.1. Taxonomy (NCBI): domain Eukaryota; kingdom Metazoa; phylum Chordata; class Chondrichthyes; order Orectolobiformes; family Hemiscylliidae; genus Chiloscyllium; species Chiloscyllium plagiosum. The sequence continues at coordinate 114,148,586 of NW_028270156.1, forward strand.
TTGAATGTTAGACTGAAGACAAGATGAACTAAATGGTCAAATGCTACATTGGGAGCAGGAACACAGGAAGCTGCTGCTTCATTTGTGTTCTGTTACATATCTCCAAGTTTCAGATTGGGGCTGAATTTCTGCCACAATGGTGAAAGTCTCAAAAGCTGTTTACTGTCCTGCATAAATGCATCGTCATAACATGAATTCCCTTGCAAGATAGGAAATTGAGAAGCTCCTGGGAGGTGTCTGTATCTCTGTGTGTCTGTGTATGTCAGTTTGTATGTGATTCTGTCTGCGTGTTCAATGTTTCATATAATTTCAAACTGTATTGATGTTGCCCGTCTCTCTTGCTTTTCCTTATTTATGAACTCAATGTCATCGTTTTGCTGATACAAAATGGTGGCTGAGGACGAATCTAAAATGTCTGCCTGACTGATTTGTGTCAGGAATACTTTCAGCAAGGGCGAGGGGGCAATGTGTCAAAGGCCATTTCCATTCATTGATGCTCGCAGAGATAGGAAATGGAGACAGCTCATTGAAGGTGATCAAAATTCAAATCCCAGAACCTGTTTACAGTGAATGCGGAGAGACAATGTGACATTCCAGTAAGGTCTGCCTTACTTTCCAAGCTCCTAATATATGAGAGAAACGTAATATCCAAAACCTGATAGAGCTCAGCCACTGAATTGTAGATTTGCAGCGTTGGATCAGAATCCTGCCTGGCTAGGCCTCAGCCCAAATTGAAGGGCTTCTCAAATACCACATGATCTTCTGTGGGTTCAAATTGTGTGTTGTCTACAAATAAAAGAAAATAATGCACCTGCAATTGAACAAAACTCTTTCTGGAACTTTGTATGTCTGTTGGTTTAAGTATCTTTCAACACGATTGAAGATAAATGAGACAGTTAGAGATAGGCAGCACTGTAACCAGAATGGCAGTGCATTATAAAAGGTATATTAGTATCTTCAGTGAAAGGGGAAAACAGGGAAGGATAGTCCTCAAACTAGGACCGTGGGGAGTCAGTAAAGTCGTGTAGTTTGTGACTGCATTATGTTTCTGTGAGTCAAGATTTGAAACCACTTGGCCAATAGTACACTTTGTGACTCACTTCCAGTTACACGTTAATACACGTAAAAAGGTTAACATATCCCTCGATTAGATTCCAGACTGTAACTCACTCCGGGCTATCTGTTATTCCATATATAACGACCCTGAACTCGATTAGATTCCAGGCTGTTACTCATTCCGGGCTATCTGTTATTTTGTATATAAACGACCCTGAACCCCTCGATTAGATTCCAGGCTGTAACTCTCTCCAGCCTTTCTGTTATTCTGTATATAAACCACCATGAACCCCTCGATTAGATTCCAGGCTGTAACTCACTCCGGGTTATCTGTTAGTCTGTATATAAATGACCCAGAACTCCTCGATTAGATTCCAGTCTGTAACTCACTCCGGGCTATCTGTTATTCTGCATCTAAAAATCCCTGAACTCGTCGATTAGATTCCAGGCTGTAACTCACACTAGGGTATCTGTTATTCTGTACATAAACCATTCTAAATCCCTTGATTAGATTACAATCTGTAACACACTCCAGGCTATCTGTTATTCTGTATATAAACCACCCTGAACTCCTCGATTGGATTCCAGGATGTAAGTCACTCTGGGGTATCTGTTATTCTGTGTATAAACCACCCTGAACCCCTCGATTAGATTCCAGGCTGTAACTCACTCTGGGCTATCTGTTATTCTGTATATAGAACACCCTGAAACCCTCGATTAGATTCCAGGCTATAACTCACTCTGTGGTATCTGTTATTCGTATATAAACCACCCTGAACCCCTTGATTGGATTCCAGATTGTAACTCAATACGGGGTATCTCGTATTCTGTATATTAACCACTGAACCCCTCGATTAGATTCCAGTCTGTAACTCACTCCGGGCTATCTGTTGTTTTGTATATTAACCACCCTGAACCCATTGATTTAATTTCACTTCCTGAAATGTTAAGCTCATGTTCCCAACAAAATCTAATATCAATAATGATCAGTGCATGAGGAGAAAGTGAGGACTGCAGATGCTGGAAATCAGAGCTGAAAATGTGTTGCTGGAAAAGCGCAGCAGGTCAGGCAGCATTCAAGGAGAAGTAGAATCGACGTTTCCGGCATGAGCCCTTCTTCAAGAATGAGGCAAGTGTGCCCAGCAGGTTAAGATAAAAGGTCAACTTGGATGCAACCGGACCTGCTGCGCTTTTCCAGCAACATATTTTCAGCAATGATCAATGTATCACTGGTCCTCCTGTCTGCTGCCACTACCATCATGTTAACTTTCTGATGTTTACGGAGATGATTAGCTGTAGCAGTGAGTCGCAGGTAGACAAAGTGGTGCAGAACACATTTGGCACATTTGCCTTAATCAGTCAGAGCATTGAGTATAGGAGAGGCTGATTACGTTGAGGTGTTTACCCCTGGACTGACAGAGGTTGAGAGGTAACATTACCGAGGTTTATAAAATCATCAGTGGCATGGATATTCTGAACAGCCATGTTCTGCTCCCAAGGATAGGGTATTCCAGAACAAGAGGGCATAGGCTGAAGGCGAGAAGGCGAATGATTTCGAATATTTCACACAGAGAGTGGTGTGTGTAAGGAAAGTGCAGTCAGAGGAAGTGACTGCACTATGCGATTTTCCTATATTGGAACAGTTCATTAGTTATAGTTCCTAGATCTATTATTCTGTTAACTTGGCCAATAGAATTATGTTATTCTAAATTCCTCTTTCTTTGGTTTCATTTTCTCTTTTGTGTTTAAATAGATAGTGTTTTGCTTCCCACAGAGGAGTTTGACCAGTCACATTGCATCTGGAACAGACACTTTACATTTGCTTTAAAATTAAAAAAAAAACATGAGAGTCCAGGTTACCAACTTTAAATATTTTTCAGGGGCTCTGGTGTGGCCCATCTCACTAGACTCCCTCTCTTCCTGAGTAATAGGCTGGAGGCATTGAATGGGCTGTCCCTGTTCATCTCCAATAGTGTCAGTGGGCTGAATGGCTTCCCATTCAGCATGAGATGCTGAAGGAACTCTTGTTTTACTGTGGCAATGTGCAGTGTCCGGCAGTGCTGTTACATGAATATTACGGACACTTTAACAGCATAAGTCTCAATGGAGTCTGGATCCTGCTACACACGGACACAGACCAGTTCAGGAGCAGACGGGGGACAAAATGTTCTGAACATTGTGGAATCTTCAGTGACCATCCCCACTTCTGATCTTATGATGGGGAGGGTGGGCATGGGGAGACTTGATGAAGCAGCTGAAGATGTTTGTGAAGGGTAAGCTACTCTGAGGATCTCACACAGAGGTGACCCAGGACGGAGATGATGAACATCTTTCTTGGTGCCATGTTAACAGCATAAGTCTCAATGGATCTTAAGGGGTGCAGTGGGCAGAGAGACCTTGGTGTTCAGGTGCACGGTTCTCTAAGAGTGGAATCACAGGTAGACAGGATAGTGAAGAAGGCTTTTGGCACATTGGCCTTCATCAGGCAGGATATTGAGTATAGAAGTTGGGAACTTATGCTGCAGTTACACAGGACTTTGGTAAGGCCGCACTTGGAGTATTGTGTTCAGTTTTGTCACCTTGTTATGGGGAGAATGTTATTAAATTAGAAAGAGTGCAGAAGAAATTTACAAAGACGTTGGCAGGACCCAATGATCTGAGTTATAGGGAAAGGTTGGACAAGGTAGGACATATTATTTCGCATGTAGGAAACTGAGGGAGTCCTCATAGAGCTGTATAAAGTCACGAGGGGTAACGATAGGGTTCTTGCTCTCAGTCTTTTTCCAAGGTGTAGAGAATCGAGGATTAGAGGGGATCAGTTTAAGGTGAAAGGAGAAGGGATAAAAGGGAACCTGAGGGGCCACTTCTTTACACAGAGGGCTGGTACGTGGATGAGCTGTCAGCAGATGTGGTTGGGGTTTACATTAACAACATTTCAAAAGCATTCAGATAAATTTGTGGACAGGAAAGGAATGGAAGGATATGGGCTAACTGCAGGGAAATCGGTTTAGCGTGGATGGACATTTACAAGGTGGAGTTGAACTCTTCTGTTAATTAAAACCTAACACTCAGAAAAGCTCACCTCACCTCGTTATCTTTTAAAATATGAGTGATGCAGATCTCCTACATTCCACTATTTAAACAAAAAATAACAAGTTAGTTTCTTAATCTTAATAGTGAACACTAAACAACAACTATTCACAAATACAAGCCTCTCTTTTCTTAGCTACTTGCTATCTGACTCCAACTCTGTAAAACTTTGCTGTTCCAAAAACCCACATACTAAACATTACAATCTCAAGACCATACAGTCTCTATCTTCCCCGCTGTGTTCACTCTTTCAGCTACTGATCTTGCGGGGTCATTATCTTTTATTGCAAATAGGTTTCCATGAACATGTGTCTTTGATAGAGAGTGTTTGAGATGGTCAGTTAGCACACCTGCTCTACAGCAGTTGCTTTACTGTTGGATGGCAGTACCTCTCCCTCCAGTGTTCAAAATGCTGGGTTCATATACTCCCCATGATACAGCAATTCTCATAATTTGATTGCTTTCCAGGTGTCCAAACAATAATATTCAAATTCTGTTGGTTTCTGCTATCCTGAGCGTTATTTAAACTCTTTGGTTGCATTTGAATGGCTGTCAAAACAGCAACCAAAACTCAGGAATCCATTTCTCAGCTAATGGTGACATGTGGAACAGTGTGACATTCAGCTGGAATCTGTGGCTTTAATTTCTATTCAGCAAAACCCGATCTGTCTTAAAGTACCCATACATGTTTTTGTCTTCATAACATCTCCCCGCTTCAGAAAATAAAATGAACCAGCAGAATGAAAAGATGGCTACATTTCTTTTCCTCTAATTCTTAATCCCAATTTTATGAAATACAAAAGTACTAATCTCAGTTATATCATTCATATTAATTATGCACACCAATACAACATTGGAATAAGTCAAATCTTATCTACACTGCTTTCCTTTCAATCCGCGAAAACACATCTGCTATCACATTGTCGGAGCCACAGCATGTACATTTTGTGAGTTTAAAGTCGGGAAGGTAAGACTCCAATTAAATAGTCTCATATTCTGGTCTTTAAATATTCCAAAAAATGCGAGAGATTTGTCGTTGTCCACAACCATCTCCGACAATTTGTCATATACACATTAAAATATTGTCAGGCCAGTGTGAAACATAATCATTCTTGTTCAATAATGGAGATTTTGTACTTTTTTTTCTGGTGGATATTGAGCTTTTTAACCATAGTCGCCAATTAACCATTCAATTCCATCATCCTCTTTCTGTATCAATACATCTCCGAGCCCTATATCCCGAGCATCAAACACAATTTTCAAAGGGTTTCAAAATATTTGGTGGAGCTAAAACTGGTGTGGTGATTAATCCTGCTTTAAAATTCTCAAATGCCTCCTGGCATTGTTCTGTCCACCACAATTCTCTGTCTTTCTTCAGTAAATCCATCAGTGGTGCCGATATGCTGCTGAAGTTTGGAACAAACTTTCAATAGAATCCACTCAGTTCCAAAAATCGAAGCACCTCTTTCTTCGAGGATGGTTGTGGAAATTCCTCAAAGTCCTTCGTTTTTGTGTTGCATGGGGGTCAACCTTCCATGGCCAATGTCATGTCCCAAGAACGTCACCTCTGCCTTCACGAATTCTGTTTTCCTTCAGTTTTATACCAAGTTTGCTTATTGAAATCGTTCAACATGCTCTGCCAGCTGTAACATGTGAGCTTTCAATCACTTGCTAAAGACCACTACATAATTCAGATAAGCTGCACAATTTGTCCATATGGCCACACCTCTGTTCTTGAGTCTTAAATGTGGCTGGTGCATTATTCATCCATATTAAATACTCAATAAAGTTTTTTGTCATCTCCGGTATCTTTACCAGATAGTTGAACTGACTCCACATTTTTTTTATTTGAAAGGGGCCACGAAACGCGGCTTTGAAGGGATTTCTTACCACTGGTGGCAATACTAATACCTCATCCCCACGGGAAATCGTCAAAGTTTCAGAGTTTTTATCTGCCACATGCATCACTCTGTACTGTGCCCACTTCAGGTGCTGTTGAGCTCACTCACCTACTTCATCAAATCTATCCCTCACCTCAGATACATGATCCGACTTTGGTCCAGTCAATTTATATTTAATTAATTTCAAAGGACCTCTCACTTCATGTACGAACATTAAACCAAAGGAAGTAAAGTGAGTAGATTTATTTGGGGAATCTCTAATGGCAAACAATATAATGGGGCACCTTTATCCGAATCATTCAGGTACTCCTGACAGTATGCTGTTAACATGGTCCTCAGTGTGTGATGCGAACTTTCCAAGGCTCCCTGGGATTCAGGATGGGACGCACTTGATTTCAAGTGCTGTATGCCTAAGCTATCCATGATTCCTAAAACAGCTGAGCGATAAAAATGAGACCCTTGGTCTGACTGAATCTCTCTGGGCAGTCCACAGTGAGTAAAGAAAGCTACCAACCCCTCCACCTCAATTTTTGCCTTAACACACCAATAATAGATTTTCCTCTGGAAATCTGGTAGGCACATCCATTATGGTCAGCAAATATTGGTTTCCACTTTTACTTTAGAAAGGGGAGCTACACAATTGACCATAATCCATGTGAAAGGTTCTTCGAATGCAGTAATCCGCAACAAAGGTGCTGGTTTTATTACTGCCTGTGACTTACCTACCATTTGGTATGTATGTCACGTACAACCAAAATTAACAGCGTCCTTGTGCATTCCAGGTCACTAGAAATGCTTCTGTACCTTAGCCTGAGTCTTCTGTACACCTAAGTGATGGCCTACAGTTAGTTTATGAGCTACCCGTAACACTGTACGTTACTGCAGCATCCGAGGGGCAGGAGCGTTGACGTTTCAGGCATAAATCCTTCATCAGGAAAGTGGGGGATAAGGGAGGGGGAAGAGGTTGAGAATTAAATGGGAGGGTGGGGGTGGTGCTGGGTGGAAGGGAGCTTGGAAGGCGAGAGGTAGATGCAGGTGGAGTGTAATGGTGATAGGTCGGAGAGGATGGTGATAGACACCTATCGGTGATAGGACAGCTGAAACCCTCAAACTGTACAGCATCAACGTTGACTTCACCAAATTCCAAATCTCCCCTCCACCAACCTCTCCCAGATCCAACCGTTCAACCTAGCACTGCCCTCTTAAACTGCCCTAACTGGCCATCTTCCTTTCCATCTATCGACTCCACCCTCCCCTGCGACATATCACTATCATTCCCACCTACATCTTCTTATTGCCTTCCCAGTGACCCTCCCACCAGCTCAGCTACTACCCTCGTACTTATCTTTCAGCCCCCTTGTCCCCCCACCATGTTCCTGACGATGGGTTTCCGCCTGATATTCGATTGTCCTGCTGTTCGGATGCTGCCTGAACTGTTGTGCCTTTCTGGCGCCCCACTTCTCAACTATTAGAGACTGAGCAGATCCCGCATCTCACAAAAATTTAGGCGGCATGGTGGCACAGTGGTTAGCACTGCTGCCTCACAGCGCCAGAGACCTGGGTTCAATTCCCGATTCAGGCGACTGACTGTGTGGAGTTTGCACATTCTCCCCGTGTCTGTGTGGGTTTCCTCCGGGTGCTCCGGTTTCCTCCCACAGTCCAAAGATGTGCAGGTTAGGTGAATTGGTCATGCTAAATTGCCCGTAGTGTTGGGTAAATGTAGGGGAATGGGTGCATTACGCTTTGGCGGGTCCGTGTGGACTTGTTGGGCCGAAGGGGCTGTTTCCACACTGTAAGTAATCTAATCTAATAACTTCTTGTCCTTCTCCCCCTGTTCTTTCGGAGTAAACTTTATCTACAGAGGCGAATTCTTGAGAGAGATCAGGCACTGCCTCCATACCCAGCCCTTGCCGAGGCTGTGCAATTTCCTCCAGCTCCTCGGCTCCACTTGGGCTCTCCTTTACCAGTTTCACTAATGCCACTGGGCTTAGCCTCTTCTTCCCCATCTTTCCTCAAAGTGTCATCCTTTAACGCCCAGCACGGTGTGTGCCAGCTTACTGCAGTGAAAACAACTTTTTCCCTGTGCCCTTCTTAAACCAGCAGCACTGTAGTATTATGTGTTCCACTCCCTTATTAGTGAGAACACCTGAGGCATTTCACCTCCTGTCAACCCTCTTGGGCTTCTTTCTTCACCTGTGGTAAACTATTGTGAGCTAATGTTCGCTTTGTAATGTGTGATCTTCCCTTCTCCCAATTTCTATGCCTCACAGGATGAAATTCCTGCCAGAAGCTAAATTTCATCACATGCCACAATGCATATTGAACTTCCATTTCTGCCTCGCTTCTCACTTCTTGAACTTTCTATTCATTCACATGAATTCTTACTATCTCTGGAAGTGAGTCTTTTAACTTCTCCAGCAGATTAATCTCCCTTCGAGCCTCACAGGTCTTATCTATTTTTTTTTATTTTTTATATTTTTTAATAGATATTTTTATTAGAAATTTAACATTTTTTACACGTTTACAAAAATAAACAAAATTCTCAGATATAAACATTGATATACAATTAGCTCAAATATACAATAGCCAAAATTTAGCAAAAAAATCAACACAACAACAAAAATAAACCGAAAAGAAAAAAAAAACAAACAAACAAAACTCAACTATCTGCTAATCTAACCTTCAACTAACCAGGGTGTATATTTAAGTCTCTTACATGCTCGGGATGTGTTAGCATCAGATATAATAAAACCCGTATTCGTGCGGGATTCCTCCCCCGAGGGGCCGCGGACCAGCCAGGTTTGTAATCTCAATTAAATAAAAGCCCTTGTTAGGATAGCCGAAATATCTGTATTTATGTAATTCAAAAAGGGCTGCCATATTTTATAAAATAATTCGGTCTTTCGGTGCACCATATTTGTAAGGAAGTCAAGGGGAATACATTCCATAATTAGTCTGTGCCAATTTGAAAGTCCGGGTGGGCCATCAGCCTCCCAGTTCACCAAAATATTTTTCCTTGCACAGAAAGAAAGAATAGAAAATAGTCTCTTCCCGTACGTGTCCAGGGAGGGAAAGTTCGAAAAGCCCAAGAGGAGAGATACAGGGTCCACTTTAATTTCCATTCCTAAACTTTCTGTCAGGGTACTTGCTACTTTAGTCCAATATCTATGGATCTTATGACAGGTCCATAAGCAATGTACAAGAGTGCCCACCTCTATTTTACATTTAGGACACATTGGAGATGCTCCTGCCTTAAATTTTGCCAATCGAACCGGTGCTATATGGGCCCTATGAAGTATCTTCAGCTGGATAGCCTGGGTTCTGTTACAAATAGAAATTCTTCCAGCATTTTCCCAGATATCATTCCACGTTTCTGTGGAGATTTCTAGTCCCAGATCCTGATCCCATGTTTTAAGCAGATTATCCATATATCCCGATACTTCATCATGTAGTAAATGATAAATATTACTGACGGAAGATACCCCCATTGGTCGGAGGTCACTACATTCTCTATCGGATTTATAAAGACTATCTAATAACGTTGTCTTCTTCTGTATATAATCTCGAATTTGGAATTATCGAAGGAGGTCTCCATTGGGTATCCGAATTTCTGACGCACCTGTCCGAAAGACATCAGGACCCCATCTTTAAATAAATCCCCTAGACATGAGATACCCCTGGATCTCCAGAGTTTAAAAGTGGCATCTGTTAACCCCGGTTGGAATCCCCATGCTCCCACTATAGGTGCATAGGGGGATGTTTTATGTGAATTACCCTCATTTTGCCGCATTATATTCCAAGCCTTGATTGTATTTAGTGTTATAGGGTTTTTACAGTGATCTGTAATGATTTTCCTCTTGTCTGAGAATAAAAGGTTAATAAGTGGGTATTTTACTTGAGAAGCCTCGATGTCCAACCAGATTGATTGTGGATCAGACAAGACCCAATCAGCTATGTAACCTAATAGGGAACTTAACTGATATTTCCTAAAGTCTGGGAAGTCCAATCCACCCCTTGCCTGTGGAAGCTGTAGCTTCTTCGGCTTAATGAGGGGCCGCCTATGATTCCAGATAAAGGAACTCAGCCAGCCATATAATTTACATAAAGCCGTCCTCGGCAGCATCACCGGAAGCATTCTCATAGGATATAGGAGACGGGGCAGGACATTCATTTTGATTAATGCTATTCTACCCAACCAGGAAATTGGTAGGTCTCCCCATCGCTGGAGGTCCTGCCTTATCCTTTCCAGTAAATGCACAAAATTAGCCTTATACAACTGACCAAATACTGGAGTAATAAAAATGCCTAAATATAAGAAACACTCCAGGGACCAGCGAAAGGGAAAAAGGGAACCGTCTGCTAAGCGGGGTATCATAGCAAGGCCACCCATTGGCATAGCCTCCGATTTTGAAAAATTAATTTTATAGCCTGAGAATGCACTAAATGTATTAATAACTTGGATTAAGCGAGGTATGGACATCAAAGGGTTACTGAGGAATAGAAGAACATCATCTGCATAAAGGGTAATTTTATGTTTACCTGTACCAATCCTTGGGGCCACTATATTAGGATCAGCTCGTATAGCTTCTGCTAGTGGTTCAATTATTAGCGTGAATAACAATGTCGAGAGGGGACATCCCTGACGGCAGCCCCTACCCACACTGAAGCTATCCGACCCTAATCCATTGGTAACCACAACTGCTTTGGGATCATGATACAATGTTGAGACCCATTTGGTAAACACCTGTCCAATGCCAAACCTCTCCAATGTGTAAAACAAATATGACCATTCGACCCTATCAAATGCCTTTTCCGCGTCTAATGAAACCACTACTCCTGGTATCTTTCCCTGATGACAAGCTTGAATCATATTCAGAGCCCTTCTAACATTATTGGATGATCTACGGCCCTTATTAAACCCCGTCTGATCCTCCTTTATAATATGTGGCAGTATCCTTTCTAGTCTCAGTGCTAACGTTTTAGAGAGGATTTTAAAATCTACATTTAGCAAGGATATTGGTCTGTATGACGTACAATCTTCTGGGTCCTTTCCTTTTTTAAGGATAAGAGAGATATTTGCCTCTTTCAGCGAAGGCGGGAGACAGCCCTGACTATATGCATAGTTATACATGTCCATAAGTGGACCAGCCAGTATTTCTGTAAATTCTTTATAGAATTCAGCTTGAAAACCATCTGGGCCCGGCGCCTTACCATTTTGAAGGTGCCTAATTGCATCAACCATTTCTTGGGGTGTAAGAGGAGCATTTAGGACCGATACTTGTTCCGGAGTTAGGTCTGGAAAAGTCAAATTTTTAAAAAATGACTGCATCCTCTTCGTCCTATCTTCACAATCCTGTGATTTATATAACTCAGAATAGAATTCTCTAAAGGTCGCATTAATCTTTTTGTGATCATGAGTCAAAATACCCGTACTTTCCTTGATAGACATAATAGTCTGAGGGGCCTTTTTTTCCTTTACAAGAAATGCTAAGTATATACCCGGTTTGTCGCCATATTCATATAATCTTTGCTTTGCAAATAATATTTCCCTCTTAGCCGTTTGAGTAAGTGTAGATTTAGAGCTGTCCTAAGAGCTGTAATCCTTTGCAATTTAATAATAAATAAGGTCTATCAGTGTATGCTGTTTCAGCCGCTTTTAAGCAGGCTTCAAGCAGACGCTGTTGTTCTCCCTTTAATTTCTTCTGGGTCGCTGAGTAGGAGATGATCAAGCCTCGCGTGTAAGCTTTGATGGTCTCCCACATCATTGACGGGTTGCTAGCTGTACCTGAATTAATTTCTAAAAAAGTTTTAAATTCTTGAGAGAAGTACTTTACAAATTTACTATCTTTCATTAGGAAGGGGTCCATACGCCAATGCCGAGGGGATGTCCCACTGTTCCTCGCCTTAGTTTCCATATATACAGCAGCGTGGTCAGAAATTGCTATATTACCTATTTTACAGGATAATATGGAATTTAAAAAAATCGAGGAGGCCAAAAAACATATCAATTCTGGTATGACATTTATGTGGATTAGAGTAGAAAGAAAAATCTCTACCCTGTGGATGAAGACATCTCCATACATCTACTAATCCTAATTCTTTGTTCAGATCCATCAATTGTCTAGATCTGGGAGATACTCCTGCAGTACTCTTGGGAATCCTATCTATTTCCGGATCCATAATACAATTAAAGTCTCCCCCTATAATTATATGACGGGCATCAAAAGCCATCAATTTTGAAAAGGCTTCAGTTATAAATTTAAAGGGGTGTGGCGGGGGCAGTACAAATTTAAAATCCCATATTCCTCTCCATTTATGAGGGCTTCAATCAAGATACATCGTCCAGATTCGTCTTTTATCTGCTTAAGGATTTTGAAAGGGAAATTCTTCCGAACAAGAATAACAACTCCCCTGCTTTCTGAGCTAAAAGAAGAAAAAAAGGCCTGATCAAATCCGCCCTGTCGTAATTTCAAGTGTTCTTTATCTGACAGGTGTGTCTCCTGTAGGAGAGCTGTATCAACTCTTTCCTTCTTAAGATTTGATAATATTTTCTTCCTTTTGAGTGGCGAATTACTCCCCTTGACATTCCAGGTGCACCACTTAACCGACTGATCAACCATAATCCTCTGGGCCAATCCGAGACCCCTCGGGAGGGGCAACCCTATCCAGAACATCCCGAGCGTGGAACATGTAAAATTTACAAAAATAAAGCCTCTTTAATACACCCACAACAATACAGTAAAAAACTATTTCTAAATAAAAAAAATATAAAACGTATCTAAGTGGAGATTTTCCCCCTTGTTCCCATGGGGCGTCATTTCCTCTCCAAAAGTCCCTCATATCCTCTCCCAACCAATGCCCACCCTTGACCCAGGCACCCCTCAGTAAAATGAGGAGAATTCAAATATAATACAAAGCTAGAGTTAACAGTGAGCACCCTACCCCCACCCATACCAACACCTGGGTATATTTGGTAATGTTAATACCATATATAAACATATAACTATAAAATGACCACTTCAACAAATAATAATTAAATATGATAGTACAAAATAACGAAGGGAAAACAACCCCGCTCCGAAAGGCAGAGGTAAAATTGAATAAGGTAACCACTTTCCCCCACCAACATTAACCAAACCCTCCAGCTTTTTTATATATATATATATATACACACACATACATATATATATATACATATATATATATATATATACACACATGTACATACATCCCTCATATATACATAAAATAATAACAGAAAACAACTCCAAGGGGGGGGGGAAGAAAATCAAATCCCTCTCCCCACCCCCCATGATAATATTAAGCAGTAAGGTAAGAGAAAGAAAGAAAAAGGAGGAGATATAAACCAAAGCGGGGGGGGGGGGGGGGGGGGGGGGGAAGGCAGACCAACATCCATTATGTCTTACAGTTTATCTAAGAGAGTCCAAGAATTCCTTAGCCTTTTCTGGTGATCCAAAGTTATATACGGATCCTTCATGGTTAAAGCGTAACATCGCTGGGTAGCGTAAGGAGTACTGAATATTTAAATCCCTTAAACGCTTCTTCACCTCGTCGAATGCCTTCCTCTTTCGAACCAGAGCTGGGGAAAAGTCCTGAAATAGCATGATCTTGGATCCTTTGTAGATCATAGCTTGGGGGTCTTTTCCGAGATTTCTAGAGTCTTCTAGGAGTATCTGCCTCTCCCTGTAGCTCTGCAGCCGGAACAGGAACGGGCGCGGGCGCTGGTTCGAGCCGGGCCCGCGTATTGCAACCCGGTAGGCCCATTCCACCCTTACCTGGCCTGATCCAGCTTGCAGATTTAAAAGCTGTGGCAGCCACTGCTCCAGGAATGCTGTAAGCTGGCCTTCCTCTTCCCGTTCGGGAAGTCCCAGCAAACGAATATTTTTTCGACGACCTCGATTATCGAGGGCGTCAATATGATTTTCCAAGGTCCGGACTCGCTGCTCGAGAGTCCGGATCTGATCCACGGCCGATTGAGTGGTTGTCTCGGAGGTCGCGGCCTTTAACTCCGCCCCTCCGACTCGGCGTTCAATTTCTTGAATCTCTCGGTCGTGCTTCTGCAGCGCGGCCGAGAGCGACTCCCAACGATTTCTGGATTCGACAATAAAGGAATCGATCTTCGAGTCAAGCTTGGAAAGCATTTCTGCAAGGCTTGTTACTGTTGGTAAGTCCCCCGGGGCGGCTGTGGACGCCTCTGCTGCAGCTGGAGAGGGTGGGGGAAGGGTTCCTGGTTGCTGAGAGCTGCGGGCTCCCTTCCCTTTAGTCATTTTAACTTCGGATTAAATTGTTTAAATGTAATATTACACAACTAATTAAATTACACAACTATTATAAATGATTTGGTGAGCTTGGTAGGGGGTGGGTGACCCACTGTACCCAAGTCTTGAGAGGAGCACTATCGACTCAGTCTTACTGGGTCGCCGCCATCTTGGAACGCCCCCCTTATCCATTTTTAAGGCCAGCACCCACCTATCAAAATGACTGTGGTTAATTCTTTCAAATTCAATATAAGTCTGACCCGGTTCCGTTTCTATTTTTCTGAACTTCCGTCTATATGCTTCTAGTACCAATTCATAATCAATCAAAACAGCCAATTTGACATCTTGATAATCTCTTGATCCCTCATCTGACAGCGCTGCACATACCTGACCAGCTGTGCCCACTAGCTTAGGCTGAACTCGCATTACCCACAAGTTCACTGGACACGACATCTGCCTAGCCATTTTTTCAAATTAAATAACAAAGGTTTTGACATTTTTCTCACCGAAATATGGCAAGTTACTAACCTAGTTGTATACATCCCTACGTTCTCCCTTCATCTCCATCCTGTTAATTTAATTTGCTTGTCTAATTCCCAACTTCTGAATTTCAAATCCCCTCTCTCTTTCTTTCTCTTCTCTTTCGCTTTCGTCTCTCTCTGTTTCCATCTTTTTATTTATCTTCCAACTCCAGTTGCCACACTTGCAATTTAAGTTTTTTTTTTAACTCTACTGCAGTTAGCTGTTTCTCTGATACATCAAAGTGCTTGACCAACTCCATTACAATTTTAGCTTCTCTTTTCTCCCTGGTTAAACCCAATTCCAACCTATTTGCTAATTCTAAAAAAAAAATGTCCTCCTTCTGTCTTTCAAAACTTCCTTGGAACATTTGGGAACCTCTTTAGTAATGTTAAAAGCCATTTCCCTCACTTTTCATTTAATCAACCACAAGTAACAAAATTAAATGAATTTTCCCACTGGTTTTATTCGAAGATCAAAGTCACTATTTGCAATGAGTTGGAATTTGCTGGGACCTGTTGTATCGCAAATCTGTTCAAGTCGGTCCAAGTGCCACACGGCAAGGCCCCAAACTATTATCACATCAATGTCGAACCCCTCACAAACTTTGAAGATAAGGAAGAGTTGTGAGGCTGGGTGAGGTGACAGAGATAGGGAGAGATGTGAAGAGGGAGGGATGCAGAGATAGCAAGAATTAGAGTCGTAATGTTATGTAGCATGGAAACAGACGCTGTGATCCAATCAATCCATGTCAAACATAATTCCAAACTGAGTTAATCTCACCTGCCTCCCCTTGGTCCACATGTATCCAAACATTTCCTATTACGTACCTGTCCAAATGGGTTTCCCATAGAATCACTGTGGTGTGGAAACTGGCCATTTAGTGTCAGAGTCATTGAGATGTACAACATGGAAACAGACCCTTCCATCCAACCCATCCATGCTGACCCGATATCCCAAGCCGCCAGCACCCAGTCCATATCCCTCCAAACCCTTCCTATTCATATATCCATCCAAATGCGTCTTAAATGTTGCAATTGTACCAGCCTCCACCACTTCCTCTGGCAGCTCATTCCATGCCGTACCACCCTCTGCATGAAAAAGTTGCCACTTTGGTCTTTTTTATATCTTTTCCCTGTCACCCTAAACCTATGCCCTCTAGTTCTGGACTAGTTTCTGGAAGACTGGTGCCCTTATTTGAGAAAGGTCGTAAGGAAAAGCCAGCGAACTATTGACTGGTGAGCCTGAAGTCAGTAGAAGGCAAGTTGTTGGAAGGGCTTATAAGGGGCAGGATTTACATGTAATTGGAAAGACAAGAATGATTAGGGATAGTCAGCATGGCTTTGTGCATGGAAATCACTTACTTGGACTTCAGAAAGACGTTCAGCAAGGTTCCACATAACAGACGGGTTAGCAAGTTCATCACCATAGAATACAAGGAGATGGGGAGATTTGGATACAAAATTGGCTGGAAGGTCATAGAGTCATACAGATATACATAACAGAAACAGACCCTTCGGTCCAACCCGTCCATGTTGACCAGGTATCCCAACCCATTCTAGTCCCACCTGCCAGCACCTGGCCCATATCCCTCTAAACCCTTCCTATTCATGTTCCCACCGACAGAGGAACCTCAATTATGTGAACGAGTTGGGTGGGCACTAATTCATTCGGTCAATCAATGATTCGGTGAATCGATTAAATGCCTTTCCTCTGGGGCTCGGAGTTTTCAAAGTCTGCTCCCCATTCAGAAGACTGCAGCAGCACACAGCACGAATGCCCACCCACACACGGCCCCCAGCCTGACCCCTACCGCCGTGCAACACCGCTCCCAGCCTGACACTCACTGCCGCCCAAACACCACCCCCAGCCTGACCCTCACCGTCGTCCAACACCGCTCCCAGCCTGACCTACATGGGAATCCACACACTACCCCCAGCCAGACCCTCACCACTGTCCACACACCACCACCAGCCTGACCCTCACTGCCATCCACACAACACCCCAGCCTGACCCTTACCACTGCCCACACACCGCCACCAGCCTAACCCTCACTACCATCCACACACCGCCACCAGCCTGACCCTCACCGCCAGTCAACGCCACCCCCAGCCTGTCCATCATCACCTCCAGCCTGACCATCACCGCCCCCAGACTGACTCCCTCCACCGACCACACACTGCATCCAGCCTGACCACCTTTGCCATCCACACACCGCACCCAGCCTGACCCTCACCGCCGTCCAACGCCACCCCCAGTCTGACCATCACCGTCCCCAGCCCGACCCCGTCCGTCGTCCACACACTGCCCCCAGCCTGACCCCCTCCACCGTGCACACAACACCCCCACCCTGAACCTCACTGCTGACCCACACCGCCATCAGCCTGACCCTCACCGCCGTTCAACATCACCCCCAGTCTGACCATCACTGCCGCCAGCCTGACCCCCTACGCCATTAACACACCGCCCCCAGCCTGAAACACTCCGCCGTCCACACACCACGCTCAGCCTAATCCTCACCACCCTGAAACACCGCCCCCAGCCTGACCCTCACTACAGTCCACACACCTCCCCAGCCTGACCCTCACTGCCACCCACATACTGAGCCAGCCTGACCCTCACCACTGTCCACCCACTGCCCCCAGCCTGAACCTCACCGCTGTCCACACACCGCCCCCTGCTTGAACCTCACCGCTGTCCACACACCACCCCCAGCCTGACCCTCACCATGGTCCAAGACCGCCCCCAGCCTGACCCTCACCGCCGTCAAACAGCGCCCCAGCCTGACCCACAATTCCACCTGCACAGCGCCCCCAGCCTGACCCTCACCGCCGTCAACACACCGCCCCAACCCTGACCCGCACCGCGGTCCAACACTGCCCAAAGCATGACACTCGTTGCCATCCAACAGCGCCCCCGGCTTGACGCTCACCACCATCCACACACCGCCCCAAGCCTGACCCTCACTGCCGTCCACAAACCGCCCCAATCCTGACACTCATTGTTGTCCAACACCACCCCCAGCCTGACCCTCGCCGCCTTACACACACCACCCCAAGCCTGACCCCTCACCGCCGTTTGCACACCGCCCAAGCCTGACACTCATTGCTGTCTACTGACTGCCCCCAGCTTGACCCTTGCCACCGTCCACACACCACCCCAAACCTGACCATCACCGCTGTCCAACACTGCCCCAAGCCTGACCCTCACTGCCGTCTACACGCCGCCCCAAACCTGACCCTCACTGCCGTCCAACACTGCCCCAAGACTGACATTCATTGCCATCCAACACTGCCCCCAACCTGACCCTCACCGCCGTCCACACACCGCCCCCAAGCCTGACACTCATTGCCGTCCAACACCGCCCTAAGCTTGACCCTCACCTATGTCTACACACCGCCCCAAACCTGACACTCACTGACCCAAAACACCGCCGTCCACCCTGACCCTCACTGTCGTCTATTCACTGCCCCCAGCCTGACCGTCACCACCATCCACCCACCGCCCCCAACCTGACCCTCACCAACGTCCAACACCGCCCCCTATGTGACCCTCATCGACGTCCAACACTACACCCTCCATGACCCTCATTGATGTCCAACACTGCCCCCAGGCAGACTCTCACCACTGTCGACACATCGCGCCCAGCATGACCTTCACCGCCGTTCAACGTTGCCCCCAACCTGACCCTCACCACAGTCCACACACCGCCCCAAGCCAGACACTCAACGTTGTCCACACACCGCACCAAGACTGACCGTCACTGCTGTCCGCACACCACTACCAACCTGACCCCGACCGCTGACCACTCACTGCCCCCTGCCTGACTCTCACCACCATTCAACACCACCCCCAGTCTGAACATCATCGCCCCCAGCCTGACCCCCTCCGTTATCCACACACCTCCACCCAAAACCTCACTGCCGTCCCGATACCGCCCCCAGGCTGAACCTCACCGCCGTCCAACGCCACCCCCAGTCTGACCATCACCGTCACCCAGTCTGACCCCTTCCGCCGTCAACACACTGCCCCCAGCCTGACCCCCACCGCCATCTTCACACTGCCCCCAGCCTGACCCACACCGCTGTCCAAAGCCACCCCCAGTCTGACCGTCACCACCCCCAGCCTGATCCGCTCCGCCGTCCACACACTGCCTCCAACCTGACCCCCTCTGCCATCCACACAACACCCCCAACCCTGAACCCCACTGCTGTCCCCACACCGCCCCCAGTCTCATACTCACCGCCGTCCACTGCACCCCCAGCCTGACCATCAACGCCCCCAGCCTGACCCCCTCCTGCGTCCACACACCGACCTCACCCAGAATCTCACTTCCATCCCCACACCACACCCAGCCTAACCCTCACCACCCTGAAACACCACCACCAGCCTGACCCCCACTGCCACCCACATACCGAGCCAGCCTGACCCTCACCGCCATCCAATCACCGCCCCCAGCCTGAACCTCACTGCTGTACACACCGCCCTCAGCCTGACCCTCACAATCGTCCAACACTGCCCCCAGCCTGACCCTCACCGCCGTCAGACACCGCCCCAGCCTGACCCACAATGTCACCTGCACACCACCCCCAGCCTGAACCTCACCGCTGTACACACTGCCCGCAGCCTGACCCTCACCATGGTCCAACACTGCCCCCAGCTTGACCCTCACCGCCTTCAAACACCACCCAGCCTGACCCACAATGCCAACTGCACACCGCCTCCAGCCTGACCCTCACCCCTGACAACACACTGTCCCAAGCCTGACCCTCACTGCTGCCCCAAGCATGACACTCGTTGCTGTCCAACACCGCCCCCAGCTTGACGCTCGACGCCATCCACACACCGACCCAAGCCAGACCCTTACCGCCGTCCACAAACCGCCCCAATCCTGACACTCATTCCCGTCCAACACCGCCGCAAGCCTGACACTCATTGCCGTCTGCACACCGTGCCCAGCCTGACCCTTGCCAACGTCTACACACCGCCCCAGGCCTGACACTCATTGCTGTCTACACATTGCCCCCAGCTTGACCCTCACCGCTGTACAACACCATCCCCAGACTGACCCTCACCACTGTCAACACACCCCCAGGCTGTCCTTCACTTCCGTCAAACACCGCCCCAGCCTGACCCACAATGCCACCCGCACACAACACCCACACCCTGACCCTCTCTGCCATCCACACACCGTCCCCAGCCTGACCTTCACTGCCGTCCACACACCGCCCCCAGCCTGACCTTCATTGCCGTCCACTCACTGCCCCCAGCCTGACCCTCACTGCCACCTACACACCGCCTCCAGCCTGACTCTCGCCGCCATCCACCCACCCCCCCAGCCTGACCCTAACCACCGTCCACACACCACTCCCAGCCTGACCCTCACCAACGTCCAACACAGCCCCCTATGTGACCCTCATCGACGTCCAACACTGCACCCTGCATGGCCCTCATTGATGTCCAACACTGCCCACAGGCTGACCATCACCGCTGTCGACACACCGCCCCCAGCCTGACCATCACCACTGTCGACACACCGCCCCCAGCCTGACAATCACCGCTGTCAACACACCACCCCCAGCATGACCTCCCCCGCCGTTCAACATTGCCCCCAGCCTGACCCTCACCACAGTTCACACACCGCCCTAAGCCTGACACTCAACGTTGTTCACACACCGCACCAAGACTGACCTTCATTGCAGTCCGCACACCGCCTACAGCCTAACCCTCACCAGCTTCCAATACTGACCCCAGCCTGACCCTCACCGCTGTTCACACAGCACCCCAAGCCTGACCCTCTTTGCCATCTATGCACTGCCCCCAGCCTGACACTCACCTCTGTCCAACCCCAACCCAGCCTAACCCTCACCACTGCCCACACACTGTCCTCAGCCTGACCCTCACCACCCTCCACACACTGTCCTCAGCCTGACCCTCACCACTGTCCAACACCGTCCCCAGACTGACCCTCACCTCCATCCATCACCACCCCCAGTCTGACCCTCACTGCTGTCCATACATGGCCCCCAGCCTGACCCTCACCTCCGTCCAACACCGCACCCAGCTTGAGTCACACTGCCACCCGCACACCACCCACAGCCTGACCCTCACCGCCATCTATACACCACCCCCAGCCTGACTCGCATCTCAGTCCACACAATGCCCCCAGCTTGACTCTCGCCGCCGTCTACACACCACCCCAAACCAGTCCCTCACCGCTGTCTACACACCATACCCAGCCTGACCATCATCACTGTCCAACACCGCGCGAAGCCTGACACTCATTGCTGTCTACACACTGTCTCTAGCCTGACCCTCACCACCGTCCACGCACCGCCCCCAGTCTGTCCCTCAGCACTGTCCACACACCGCCCCAAGAATGACCCTCACCGCTGTCCACACAACGCTCCCTGCCTGACCCACACCACTGTCCACACACCGCCCCCGTCTGACCCATAAGACCATTCAACACTGCACCCAGCCCAACACTCACTGCCGTCCACTCACCGCCCCCACACTGACATCCACCACCTTCCAACACTGCCCCGAGCTTGACCCTCAACGCCCCCAGCCTGACCCTCACCGCCATTCACACCCCATCCCCAGCGAGACTCTCACCTCCATCCACCCACCGTCCCGAGCCTGACCCACATCGACCTCCATACACCGCTCCCAGCCTGACCACCACCACCGTTCACGGACCACCCCCAGCCTGACCCTCACCGCCGCCCACACCCCACCACCAGCCTGATAATCACCGCCATCCAAACACGGAACCCAGCCTGACCCTCACCTCAGTCTAACCCCGCCCCCAGCCTGATCCTCACTAACGTACACACACTGCCCGAAGCATGTCACTCACCGTCGTCCACACACCGCCCCAAACCTGAACTTCACTGCCGTCTACATACCGTCCCCAGCCTGACCCTCACCAGAGGACTGGAGGGAGGCAAATGTAATTCCTCTCTTCAAGAAAGGAATTAGGGAAATTCCCCGCAATTACAGACCAGTCAGACTTACGTCTGTCGTCTGTAAGGAGTTAGAAAGGATCCTGAGGCATCGGATTTATGACCATCTGGAAGAGCATGGCTTGATTAAAGGCAGTCAGCACGGCTTTGTGAGGGGCAGGTCATGCCTCACTCATCTTATTGAGTTCTTTGAGGATGTTACTAGGCAGGTTGATGAGGGTCGAGCTGTGGATGTTGTGTATCCTGACTCCAGTAAGGCATTTGATAAGGTTCCCCGTGATAGGCTCGTTCAGAAGGTCAGAAGGAATGGGATAAAGGAGAATTTAGCTGTCTCGATACAGAATTAGCTGGTCAACAGAAGACAACGAGTGTTTTTGGAAGGAAAGTATTCTGCCTGGAGGTCAGTGGTGAGTGGTGTTCCACAGGGCTCTGCCCTTGTGCCTCTACCCTTTGTAATTTTTATTAATGTTTTGGATGAGGAGATTGAAGGATGGGTTAGCAAGTTTGCAGATGACACAAAGGTTGGAGGTGTCGTTGACAGTATAGAGGGCTGTTGTTGGCTGCAGCGGGACATTGACAGGATGCAGAGATGGGCTGAGAGTGGCGGATGGAGTTCAAACTGGATAACTGCAAAGTGATGCATTTTGGAAGGTCAAATTTGAAAGCTGAGTACAGGATTAAAGACAGGATTCTTGGCAGTGTAGAGGAACAGAGGGATCTTGGGGTGCAGGTATATAGATCCCTTAAAATTTCCACCCAAGTGGCAGTATTGTTAAGAAAGCATATGGTGTTTTGGCTTTCATTAACAGGGGGATTGAGTTTAAGAGCCATGAAATCTTGTTGCAGCTCTATAAAACTTTGCTTAGACCGCACTTGGAATATTGTGTCCAGTTCTGGTCGCCCTATTATTGGAAAGATGTGGGTGCTTTGGAGAGGGTTCAGAGGAGGTTTACCAGGATGCTGCCTGTAATGGAGGGCTAATCTAATGAAGAGAGGTTGACGGAGCTCGGACTTCTTTCAGTGGAAAAAGGAAGGAAGAGAGGGGACCTAATTGAGGTGTACAAGATAATGAGAGGCATAGATCGAGTTTATAGCCAGAAACTTTTTCCCAAGGGCAGAAATTGTTAACACGAGGGGTCATAGTTTTAAGCTGTTTGGAGGAAAGTATAGAGGGGATGTCAGAGGCGGGTTCCTTACGCAGAGAGTTGTGAGAGCATGGAATGCGTTGCCAGCAGCAGTTGTGGAAGCGAGGTCATTGGGGATATTTAAGAGACTGCTGGAAATGCATATGGTCACAGACATTTGAGGGTTCGTACATTAGGTTTACCTTACATGAGGATCAATGGTCACCACAACATCGTGGGCTGAAGGGCCTGTTCTGTGCTGTATTGTTCTATGTCCTATGCTCATTGTTCTATGTTCTATGAAGTGTATCTGTACCTTTCGACCATCTGCACCCTGTACTGACAGATAGTGCTCCCTCAATACCTTAGAAACCATCCCCTCAGTATGTTTATCCCCAAAGCACTTCGACAGAACATTCATGCCCTCAACGCCTCAGAACGCAAACCTGTTGCCCCCTTGGACCGTTTTCATCCCCAAATCTGTTCTCATGTGATGACCCACTGCCACCCCCAAGATTGGAACCCAGGGCCCAGAACAATATTTGAGTCTCTCGATTGATCATAGATTCCCTGAGATGTGGAAGCAGGCCATTCGGCCTATCAGGTTCACACTGACCTTCAGCAGAGCATCCCATTCCCCCTCTATCCACGGATTTCTTCATTTCCTCTGGCTAATCCATCTAGCCAGCACATCTGTCAGAGGGAAATGGATCTGGGTGGGTTACTCTTCGGAGGGTCAGTGTGGACTTGTTGGGCCAAAGGGCCTGTTGCCACACTGTAGGGAATCTAATCTAATCTAATCTTTGGACAGTGGGTGGGAACTGAAGCACCCGGATGCTGACACGGGGAGAATGTGCCAACTCCACACAGACAGTCGCTCGAGGCTGGAATCGAACCCGTGTGGGGTGAGGCAACACTGAGCCCCCGTGACCATCCCACCACCTCCTCCCCGTTGATGACTGTTTGATGTCTATACCCGGGGAGTATCGAACTTGTCTAACGTTTATTTAAGAAAGATTAGGGACAAGGGCAATGCCTCCACAAGCTCAAGATGCTTGGTCCCCCTCGAAAAAATATTTATATCAATATCAAAAAGAGACTTTATTCACAAAAAACCTTTACATGCAAACATAGTCACTAAAGTTCTGTTCTGTATAGTCTTTACAACAAGGCTTTGCCATGACATATATACTCCCCTTGGCTGATTAACTGAAATGTTAGCTCTGAGCTGTTCCTTCTGAATTAACATCACAAACTAACATTGAGAAGGATCTTTGTGAAGTGCCTGTGTTCTGTATCTGTTCTCCCATGTACCCTGCCCTCCGAATACAATACCTTACAAAGCCTTAAACCTGTTTGTCAACTTTCAACAGAAGCAGCCTCAGGGCATTGAACACAGACTGAATTACTCAGTGACGCTTGGATCAGGTCAAATTCTCAAGCAAACAGATGGCTGAGGATATTCAGCAGCATACAGCAGGTAGCAACGGTGAAGGGAGAGAGGAACAATTCGCATTTCAAGTGATCCTTCCTCAAAATGGTATGTACTGAAGGAACTTTCCCGCAGAAATCACTGGATTGAAAGGTGAACTCTCTCTCTGTCTCTTTCTCCCTCCCCCTTCAGAGATGCTACCGGACATGCCTCGCTCCTTCAGCAATCTCTGTATTGATGTTTCAGGTCCCCAGCGCGTCCGTACAGATTGATTTTAGTGTTAAATTCTCAAGCTTGCTCTATTAAAGGGATTGAATCCCTCTGCTACAAAGGGGGGTCAGTTACCACAGCTAACAGGTTCGTGATGCCAACATTTTTGGCTCAATCTCTATCATGTCTGAAATTACCATGAAGGTCCCAGCTTCTCAACCTCGCCCCTCACCTGAGGTGTGTGACCCACCAGGCCTCTCTCTCTGACAAGACAGCAGCTCTCGGGTCCTCCTGGTCTATATTAACTTCCCAACTTTAAAAGGGCCCTCCAGTAAGAGAGCTCTTTACATGGTTCAGGTCAAAATCCTGGAGCTCCCTCCCTAACATCACTGTGGGACACCCAAGGACTGCAGCAGGAGAGTACAGCTCACCCCACCTTCCAGGCAACTATTAGAGGGTGTGGGAATCACATACAAGCCACATGTGAAAATAAGTTTTATAACAGGGTCACGGTGGATGTTCACTAACTCTGTTCTTTTCCTGTGTTGAAATCAGCATAATTAAGAAGCTAATGGTGGGTTGAGAATGACAATGATAATAATTCATAGGTTGGTGTTTATGAGAGTTTGTATCGACAGTATGAATGTTTGAGCACTTATTCAAGAGCATGCAGGCAGTTGCCAGAGGAAGTGATGGGGGCTGGTATAATTGCAACATTTAAAATGCATCAGGATGAGTATGTGAATAGGAAGGGTTTAGAGGGATATCAGCCAAGTGCTAGCTAATGGAATGAAATGAGATGAGAATATCTGGTTGGTATGGACGAGTTGGATAGGAGGGTCCATTTCCAAGCTGTGCACCTCTGTGACTCTGTGCCTCTGAATAGTCTATTACAGAAACTTTCAGACAGGGTTTGGTTTGTGTGTCTCTCTCATGCTTCCTCAGAATCTGCAAAC
The DNA here is from genome assembly GCF_037043375.1 of Chiloscyllium plagiosum. Lineage (NCBI taxonomy): Eukaryota > Metazoa > Chordata > Chondrichthyes > Orectolobiformes > Hemiscylliidae > Chiloscyllium > Chiloscyllium plagiosum. Next base: position 114,174,121 of record NW_028270156.1, read on the forward strand.
CCTATGTCTCCAAAATTCCACAAGACTCGAAGAAATCTTGAGTCTATGAAAATCTATGAAAAAGAGAGGGTCAGTACTGAAGGAGTGCTGCACTGTCAGAGGGTCAGGACTGAGGGAGTGCAGCACTGTCAAGGGTTAGTACTGAGGTAGTGCTGCACTGTCAGAGGGTCAGTACTGAGGGAGTGCTGCACTGTCAGAGGTTCAACACTGAGGGAGTGCTGCACTGTCAGAGGATCAGTAATGAGGAAGTGCTGCACTGTCAGAGGGTCAGTAGTGAGAAAGTGCTGCACTGTGAGAGGGTCAGTACTGAGGGAGCGCTGCACTGTCAGAGGGTCAGTACTGAGGGAGTGCTGCACTGTCGGAGGATCAGTACTGAGGGAGTGCTGCACTGTCAAAGAGTCACAACTGAGGGAGCGGTACATTCTCAGAGAGTTAGTTCTGAGGGAGCGTTACACTGTAAGACTGTCAGAACTAAAGGAACGCTGCACTGTCGACGAGCTGCACTGTCAGTGGGTCAGTACTGAGGGAGTGCTGCACAGTCAGAGGGTCAGTACTGACGATGTCCCGCACTGTCACACGATCAGTATGGGGGCAGTGCCACACTGTCAGATGGTCAGTACTGAGGAAGTTCTGCACTGTGTGAGCGTCAGTACTGAGGAAGTGCCGGACTGTCAGAGGGTCAGTACTGAGGGAGTGCTGCACTGTCAGAGGGTCAGTACTGAGGGATCACTGCGCTGTCGGACAGTCCGTAGTGAGGAACTACTGTATTACCTGACAGCCATTTCTGAGGAGTACTGCACTGTCAAAGGGACAGTACTGAGGGAGCACCACGTTGTTAGACGTTCAGTCCAGAGGGAATGCCGCACTGTCTGAGGCTCTATACTCTCAGAGCACTGCACCATCAGAGGGTCAGTACTGAGAGAGCACTACACTGTCAGAGGGACAGAACTGAGGGAGCATGCACTATCAAAAGGTCACTACTGAGGGAGCGCTACACAGTGAGAGTGTCAGTTCTGAGTGAGTGCTATTTCAGAGGGTCAGTACAGAGAGTGTGCTGCACTGTCAGAGGGTCAGTACTGAGGGAATGCTGCACAGTCAGATGATCAGTACCGAGAGAGTGCTGAACTGTGAGAGGGTCAGTACTGACTGAGCACCACACTGTCAGAGTTTCAGTTCAGACGGCAAGCCTCACTATCAGAGGATCTGCTAAGAGAGAGCACTGCACCATCAGAGGGTCAGTGCTGAGGGGGTGCCTCATTGCCAGAGGGTCAGTACTGAGGGAGTGCTGCACTGTCAGAGGGTCAGTACTGAGGGAGTGCTGCACTGTCACAGGGTCAGTACTGAGGGAGTGACTCATTGCCAGAGGGTAAGTACTGAGGGAGTGCCTCATTGCCAGAAGGTCAGTACTGTGGGAGTGCTGCACTGTCAGAGGGTCAGTTCTGAGGGAGTGCTGCACTGTCAGAGGGTCAGCACTGAGGGAGTGCCGCACTGTCACAGGGTCAGTTCTGAGGGAGTGCTGCACTGTCAGAGAGTCAGTACTGACTGAGCACCACACTGTCAGAGTTTCAGTCCAGACGGCAAGCCTCATTATCAGAGGATATGCACTAAGAGAGCACTGCACCATCAGAGGGTCAGTACTGAGGGAGTGCTTCATTGCCAGAGGGTCAGTACTGAGGGACTGCTGCACGGTCAGAGGGTTCGTACAGAGAGAGTGCTACACTGTCAGATAGACAGTACGGAGGCACTGCAGGACTGTCAGAGGTGCAGGACCGAGGCAGAGGGTCAGTACTGAGGGAATGCTACACTGGCAATGAGTCAGTACTGAGGCAATGCTGTACTGTCAGAATGTCAGTTATGATGGAGTGCTGTACTGTCAGAAGTTTTGTGCTGAGATTGGGCCACACTGTCAAAGGGCCAATATAGGGCCACTTCCACACTGTCAGAGAGTCAGTCCTGAGGTAGTGCATCACTATCAGAGAATCAGTATGGAAGGAGTGCAGCATTGCCAGAGGATCAGAATGGAGGGAGTGCAGCATTGTCAGAGGATTAGTGTGGAGGGACTGCAGAATTGTAAGAGCGTCAGTATCAAGGGAGTGCAGCATTGTCAGAGGATCAGAATGGAGGGAGTGCAGAATTGTCAGAGGGTCAGTATGGAGGGTGTGCAGCATTGTCAGAGGGTCAGTATGGAGGGAGTGCAGCCTTGTCAGAGGGTCAGGGTGGAGGGAGTGCAGCATTGTCAGATGATCAGTGTGGAGGGAGTGCAGCATTGTCAGAGGTTCAGTGTAGAGAGAATGCAGCATTATCAGAGGGTCATGATGGAGGGAGTGCAGCATTGTCAGAGAGTCAGTGTGGAGGGAGTGCAGCATTGTCAGAGGGTCAGGATGGAGGGAGTGCAGCATTGTCAGAGGATTAGTGTGGAGGGAGTGCAGCATTGTCAGAGGATCAGTGTGGAGGGAGTGCAGCATTGTCAGGGAGTCAGTGTGGAGGGAGTGCAACATTGTCAGAGGATCAGTGTGGAGGGAGTGCAGCATTGTCAGAGGATCAGTGTAGAGGGAGTGCAGCATTATCAGATGGTCAGGATGGAGGGAGTGCAGCATTGTCAGAGAGTCAGTGTGGAGGGAGTGCAGCATTGTCAGAGGGTCAGGATGGAGGGAGTGCAGCATTGTCAGAGGATCAGTGTGGAGGGAGTGCAGCATTGTCAGAGGATCAGTGTGGAGGGAGTGCAGCATTGTCAGAGAATCAGTGTGGAGGGAGGGCAGTATTGTCAGAGGATCAGTGTGGAGGGAGTGCAGCATTGTCAGAGGATCAGTGTGGAGGGAGTGCATCATTGTCAGAGGATCAGTGTGGAGGGAGTGCAGCATTGTCAGAGGATCAGTGCGGAGGGAGTGCAGCATTGTCAGAGCATCAGTGTGGAGGGAGTGCAGCATTGTCAGAGGATCAGTGTGGAAGGAGTGCAGCATTGTCAGAGGGTCAGTACGGAGGGATTGCAGCATTGTCAGAGGGTCAGTACGGAGGGAGTGCAGCACTGTCAGGGGGTCAGTGTGGAGGCAGTGCAGTATTGTCAGAGGGTCAGTGTGGAAGGAGTGCAGCATTGTCAGAGGGTCAGTACGGAGGGAGTGCAGCATTGTCAGAGGTTCAGTGTGGATGCAGTGCAGGATTGTCAGAGGGTCAGTACGGAGGGAGTGCAGCATTGTCAGAGGGTCAGTGTGGAGGGAGTGCAGCATTGTCACAGGATCAGTGTGGATGGAGTGCAGCATTGTCAGAGGGTCAGTGTGGTGGGAGTGCAGCGTTGTCAGAGGGTCAGGGTGGAGGGAGCGCAGCATTGTCAGAGGATTAGTATGGAGGGAGTGCAGCATTGTCAGAGAGTCAGTGTGGAGGGAGTGCCGCACTGTCACAGGGTCAGTACTGAGGGAGTGCCTCATTGCCAGAGGGTCAGTACTGAGGGTGTGCCTCATTGCCAGAAGGTCAGTACTGTGGGAGTGCTGCACTGTCAGAGGGTCAGTTCTGAGGGAGTGCTGCACTGTCAGAGGGTCAGCACTGAGGGAGTGCCGCACAGTCACAGGGTCAGTTCTGAGGGAGTGCTGCACTGTCAGAGTTTCACTCCAGACGGCAAGCCTCACTATCAGAGGATCTGCACTAAGAGAGCACTGCACGATCAGAGTGTCAGTACTGAGTTTTGCCTCATTGCCAGAGTGTCAGTACTGAGGGAGTGCTGCAGTGTCAGAGGGTCAGTACTGAGGGAGTGCTGCATGGTCAGAGGGTTCGAACAGAGAGAGTGCTACACTGTCAGATAGACAGTACGGAGGCACTGCAGGACTGTCAGAGGTGCAGGAACGAGGCAGAGGGTCAGTATTGAGGGAGTGCTACACTGCCAATGAGTCAATACTGAGGCAATGCTGTACTGTCAGAGTGTCAGTTATGATGGAGTGCTGTACTGTCAGAGGTTTTGTGCTGAGATTGGGCCACACTGTCAGAGGGCCAATAAAGGGCCACTTCCACACTGTCAGAGAGTCAGTCCTGAGGTAGTGCGTCACTATCAGAGAATCAGTATGGAAGGAGTGCAGCATTGCCAGAGGATCAGAATGGAGGGAGTGCAGCATTGTCAGAGGATCAGTGTGGAGGGAGTGCAGCATTGTCAGAGGATCAGTGTGGAGAGAGTGCAGCATTGTCAGGTTAGCACTGCTGCCTCGCAGCGCCAGAGACCCGGGTTCAATTCCCGCCTCAGGCGACTGACTGTGTGGAGTTTGCACATTCTCCCCGTGTCTGCGTGGGTTTCCTCCGGGAGCTCCGGTTTCCTCCCACAGTCACAAAGATGTGCAGGTTAGGTGAATTGGCCATGTTAAATTGTCCCAAATGTTAGGTAAGGGGTAAATGTAGGGGAATGGGTGGTTTGCGCTTCGGTGGGTCGGTGTGGACTTGTTGGGCCGAAGGGCCTGTTTCCACACTGTAAAGTAATCTAATCTAATCTAATCTAATCTAATCTAATCTAATCTAATTGTCAGACGATCAGTACGGAGGGAGTGCAGCATTGTCAGAGGGTCAGTATCAAGGGAGTGCAGCATTGTCAGAGGATCAGGATGGAGGGAGTGCAGAATTGTCAGAGGGTCAGTATGGAGGGAGTGCAGCATTGTCAGAGGGTCAGTATGGAGGGAGTGCAGCCTTGTCAGAGGGTCAGGGTGGAGGGAGTGCAGCATTGTCAGATGATCAGTGTGGAGGGAGTGCAGCATTGTCAGAGAATCAGTACGGAGGGAGTGCAGCATTGTCAGAGGGTCAGTATCAAGGGAGTGCAGCATTGTCAGAGGATCAGGATGGAGGGAGTGCAGAATTGTCAGAAGGTCAGTAAGGAAGGGAGTGCAGCATTGTCAGACGGTCAGTATGGAGGGAGTGCAGTCTTGTCAGAGGGTCAGGGTGGAGGGAGTGCAGCATTGTCAGAGGGTCAGAGTGGACGGAGTGCAGAATTGCCAGAGGGTCAGGATGGAGGGAGTGCAGCATTATCAGAGGGTCAGTGTGGAGGGAGCGCAGCATTGTCAGGAGGTCAGTGTGGAGGGAGTGCAGCATTGTCAGAGGGTCAGTGTGGAGGGAGTGCAGCATTGTCAGAGGGTCAGTGTGGAGGGAGTGCAGCATTGTCAGAGGATCAGTGCGGAGGGAGTGCAGCATTGTCAGAGAGTCAGTGTGGAGGGAGTGCAGCATTGTCAGAGGGTCAGGATGTAGGGAGTGCAGCATTGTCAGAGGATCAGTGTGGAGGGAGTGCAGCATTGTCAGAGGATCAGTGTGGAGGGAGTGCAGCATTGTCAGAGAATCAGTGTGGAGGGAGGGCAGTATTGTCAGAGGATCAGTGTGGAGGGAGTGCAGCATTGTCAGAGAGTCAGTGTGGAGGGAGTGCCGCACTGTCACAGGGTCAGTACTGAGGGAGTGCCTCATTGCCAGAGGGTCAGTACTGAGGGTGTGCCTCATTGCCAGAAGGTCAGTACTGTGGGAGTGCTGCACTGTCAGAGGGTCAGTTCTGAGGGAGTGCTGCACTGTCAGAGGGTCAGCACTGAGGGAGTGCCGCACAGTCACAGGGTCAGTTCTGAGGGAGTGCTGCACTGTCAGAGTTTCACTCCAGACGGCAAGCCTCACTATCAGAGGATCTGCACTAAGAGAGCACTGCACGATCAGAGTGTCAGTACTGAGTTTTGCCTCATTGCCAGAGTGTCAGTACTGAGGGAGTGCTGCAGTGTCAGAGGGTCAGTACTGAGGGAGTGCTGCATGGTCAGAGGGTTCGAACAGAGAGAGTGCTACACTGTCAGATAGACAGTACGGAGGCACTGCAGGACTGTCAGAGGTGCAGGAACGAGGCAGAGGGTCAGTATTGAGGGAGTGCTACACTGCCAATGAGTCAATACTGAGGCAATGCTGTACTGTCAGAGTGTCAGTTATGATGGAGTGCTGTACTGTCAGAGGTTTTGTGCTGAGATTGGGCCACACTGTCAGAGGGCCAATAAAGGGCCACTTCCACACTGTCAGAGAGTCAGTCCTGAGGTAGTGCGTCACTATCAGAGAATCAGTATGGAAGGAGTGCAGCATTGCCAGAGGATCAGAATGGAGGGAGTGCAGCATTGTCAGAGGATCAGTGTGGAGGGAGTGCAGCATTGTCAGAGGATCAGTGTGGAGAGAGTGCAGCATTGTCAGGTTAGCACTGCTGCCTCGCAGCGCCAGAGACCCGGGTTCAATTCCCGCCTCAGGCGACTGACTGTGTGGAGTTTGCACATTCTCCCCGTGTCTGCGTGGGTTTCCTCCGGGAGCTCCGGTTTCCTCCCACAGTCACAAAGATGTGCAGGTTAGGTGAATTGGCCATGTTAAATTGTCCCAAATGTTAGGTAAGGGGTAAATGTAGGGGAATGGGTGGTTTGCGCTTCGGTGGGTCGGTGTGGACTTGTTGGGCCGAAGGGCCTGTTTCCACACTGTAAAGTAATCTAATCTAATCTAATCTAATCTAATCTAATCTAATCTAATCTAATCTAATCTAATTGTCAGACGATCAGTACGGAGGGAGTGCAGCATTGTCAGAGGGTCAGTATCAAGGGAGTGCAGCATTGTCAGAGGATCAGGATGGAGGGAGTGCAGAATTGTCAGAGGGTCAGTATGGAGGGAGTGCAGCATTGTCAGAGGGTCAGTATGGAGGGAGTGCAGCCTTGTCAGAGGGTCAGGGTGGAGGGAGTGCAGCATTGTCAGATGATCAGTGTGGAGGGAGTGCAGCATTGTCAGAGAATCAGTACGGAGGGAGTGCAGCATTGTCAGAGGGTCAGTATCAAGGGAGTGCAGCATTGTCAGAGGATCAGGATGGAGGGAGTGCAGAATTGTCAGAAGGTCAGTAAGGAAGGGAGTGCAGCATTGTCAGACGGTCAGTATGGAGGGAGTGCAGTCTTGTCAGAGGGTCAGGGTGGAGGGAGTGCAGCATTGTCAGATGATCAGTGTGGAGGGAGTGCAGAATTGTCAGAGGGTCAGAGTGGACGGAGTGCAGAATTGCCAGAGGGTCAGGATGGAGGGAGTGCAGCATTATCAGAGGGTCAGTGTGGAGGGAGCGCAGCATTGTCAGGAGGTCAGTGTGGAGGGAGTGCAGCATTGTCAGAGGGTCAGTGTGGAGGGAGTGCAGCATTGTCAGAGGGTCAGTGTGGAGGGAGTGCAGCATTGTCAGAGGATCAGTGCGGAGGGAGTGCAGCATTGTCAGAGAGTCAGTGTGGAGGGAGTGCAGCATTGTCAGAGGGTCAGGATGTAGGGAGTGCAGCATTGTCAGAGGGTCAGTGTGGAGGGAGTGCAGCATTGTCAGAGGATTAGTGTGGAGGGAGTGCAGCATTGTCAGAGGTTCAGTGTAGAGGGATGCGGCATTATCAGAGGGTCAGGATGGAGGGAGTGCAGCACTGCCAGGGAGTCAGTATGGAGGGAGTGCACCATTGTCAGAGGGTCAGTGTGGAGGGTTTGCAGCATTGTCAGAGGATCAGGGTAGAGGGAGTGCAGCATTGTCAGAGGATCAGTGTGGAGGGAGTGCAGCATTGTCACAGGATCAGTGTGGAGGGAGTGCAGTATTGTCAGAGGATCAGTGTGGAGGGAGTGCAACATTGTCAGATGATCAGTGTGGTGGTAGTGCAGTATTGTCAGAGGATCAGTGTGGAGGGAGTCCAGCATTAGCAGAGGATCAGTGTGGAGGGAGTGCAGTATTGTCAGAGGATCTGTGCGGAGGGAGTGCAGCATTGTCAGAGGGTCGGTGTGGAGGGAGTGCAGCATTGTCAGAGGGTCAGTGTGGAGGGAGTGCAGCATTGTCAGAGGATCAGTACGGAGGGAGTGCAGCATTGTCAGAGGATCAGTGTGGAGGGAGTACAGAATTGTCAGAGGGTCAGTGTGGAGGGTGTGCAGCGTTGTCAGAGGGTCAGGGTGGTGGGAGCGCAGCATTGTCAGAGGATCAGTATGGAGGGAGTGCAGCGTTGTCAGACGGATAGTATGGAGGGAGTGCAGCATTGTCAGACGGTCAGTGTGGAGGGAGCGCAGCATTGTCAGGAGGTCAGTGTGGAGGGAGTGCAGCATTGTCAGAGGATCAGTATGGAGGGAGTGCAGCGTTGTCAGACGGATAGTATGGAGGGAGTGCAGCATTGTCAGACGGTCAGTGTGGAGGGAGCGCAGCATTGTCAGGAGGTCAGTGTGGAGGGAGTGCAGCATTGTCAGAGAATCAGTGCGGAGGGAGTGCAGCATTGTCAGAGGATCAGTGTGGAGGGAGTGCAGCATTGTCAGAGAATCAGTGTGGAGGGAGGGCAGTATTGTCAGAGGATCAGTGTGGAGGGAGTGCAGCATTGTCAGAGGATCAGTGTGGAGGGAGTGCATCATTGTCAGAGGATCAGTGTGGAGGGAGTGCAGCATTGTCAGAGGATCAGTGCGGAGGGAGTGCAGCATTGTCAGAGCATCAGTGTGGAGGGAGTGCAGCATTGTCAGAGGATCAGTGTGGAAGGAGTGCAGCATTGTCAGAGGGTCAGTACGGAGGGATTGCAGCATTGTCAGAGGGTCAGTACGGAGGGAGTGCAGCACTGTCAGGGGGTCAGTGTGGAGGCAGTGCAGTATTGTCAGAGGGTCAGTGTGGAAGGAGTGCAGCATTGTCAGAGGTTCAGTACGGAGGGAGTGCAGCATTGTCAGAGGTTCAGTGTGGATGCAGTGCAGGATTGTCAGAGGGTCAGTACGGAGGGAGTGCAGCATTGTCAGAGGGTCAGTGTGGAGGGAGTGCAGCATTGTCACAGGATCAGTGTGGATGGAGTGCAGCATTGTCAGAGGGTCAGTGTGGTGGGAGTGCAGCGTTGTCAGAGGGTCAGGGTGGAGGGAGCGCAGCATTGTCAGAGGATAAGTATGGAGGGAGTGCAGCATTGTCAGAGAGTCAGTGTGGAGGGAGTGCCGCACTGTCACAGGGTCAGTACTGAGGGAGTGCCTCATTGCCAGAGGGTCAGTACTGAGGGTGTGCCTCATTGCCAGAAGGTCAGTACTGTGGGAGTGCTGCACTGTCAGAGGGTCAGTTCTGAGGGAGTGCTGCACTGTCAGAGGGTCAGCACTGAGGGAGTGCCGCACAGTCACAGGGTCAGTTCTGAGGGAGTGCTGCACTGTCAGAGTTTCACTCCAGACGGCAAGCCTCACTATCAGAGGATCTGCACTAAGAGAGCACTGCACGATTAGAGTGTCAGTACTGAGTTTTGCCTCATTGCCAGAGTGTCAGTACTGAGGGAGTGCTGCAGTGTCAGAGGGTCAGTACTGAGGGAGTGCTGCATGGTCAGAGGGTTCGAACAGAGAGAGTGCTACACTGTCAGATAGACAGTACGGAGGCACTGCAGGACTGTCAGAGGTGCAGGAACGAGGCAGAGGGTCAGTATTGAGGGAGTGCTACACTGCCAATGAGTCAATACTGAGTCAATGCTGTACTGTCAGAGTGTCAGTTATGATGGAGTGCTGTACTGTCAGAGGTTTTGTGCTGAGATTGGGCCACACTGTCAGAGGGCCAATAAAGGGCCACTTCCACACTGTCAGAGAGTCAGTCCTGAGGTAGTGCGTCACTATCAGAGAATCAGTATGGAAGGAGTGCAGCATTGCCAGAGGATCAGAATGGAGGGAGTGCAGCATTGTCAGAGGATCAGTGTGGAGGGAGTGCAGCATTGTCAGAGGATCAGTGTGGAGAGAGTGCAGCATTGTCAGGTTAGCACTGCTGCCTCGCAGCGCCAGAGACCCGGGTTCAATTCCCGCCTCAGGCGACTGACTGTGTGGAGTTTGCACATTCTCCCCGTGTCTGCGTGGGTTTCCTCCAGGAGCTCCGGTTTCCTCCCACAGTCACAAAGATGTGCAGGTTAGGTGAATTGGCCATGTTAAATTGTCCCTAATGTTAGGTAAGGGGTAAATGTAGGGGAATGGGTGGTTTGCGCCTCGGTGGGTCGGTGTGGACTTGTTGGGCCGAAGGGCCTGTTTCCACACTGTAAAGTAATCTAATCTAATCTAATCTAATCTAATCTAATCTAATCTAATCTAATTGTCAGACGATCAGTAGGGAGGGAGTGCAGCATTGTCAGAGGGTCAGTATCAAGGGAGTGCAGCATTGTCAGAGGATCAGGATGGAGGGAGTGCAGAATTGTCAGAGGGTCAGTATGGAGGGAGTGCAGCATTGTCAGAGGGTCAGTATGGAGGGAGTGCAGCCTTGTCAGAGGGTCAGGGTGGAGGGAGTGCAGCATTGTCAGATGATCAGTGTGGAGGGAGTGCAGCATTGTCAGAGAATCAGTACGGAGGGAGTGCAGCATTGTCAGAGGGTCAGTATCAAGGGAGTGCAGCATTGTCAGAGGATCAGGATGGAGGGAGTGCAGAATTGTCAGAAGGTCAGTAAGGAAGGGAGTGCAGCATTGTCAGACGGTCAGTATGGAGGGAGTGCAGTCTTGTCAGAGGGTCAGGGTGGAGGGAGTGCAGCATTGTCAGATGATCAGTGTGGAGGGAGTGCAGAATTGTCAGAGGGTCAGAGTGGACGGAGTGCAGAATTGCCAGAGGGTCAGGATGGAGGGAGTGCAGCATTATCAGAGGGTCAGTGTGGAGGGAGCGCAGCATTGTCAGGAGGTCAGTGTGGAGGGAGTGCAGCATTGTCAGAGGGTCAGTGTGGAGGGAGTGCAGCATTGTCAGAGGATCAGTGCGGAGGGAGTGCAGCATTGTCAGAGGATCAGTGCGGAGGGAGTGCAGCATTGTCAGAGAGTCAGTGTGGAGGGAGTGCAGCATTGTCAGAGGGTCAGGATGTAGGGAGTGCAGCATTGTCAGAGGGTCAGTGTGGAGGGAGTGCAGCATTGTTAGAGGATTAGTGTGGAGGGAGTGCAGCATTGTCAGAGGTTCAGTGTAGAGGGATGCGGCATTATCAGAGGGTCAGGATGGAGGGAGTGCAGCACTGCCAGGGAGTCAGTATGGAGGGAGTGCACCATTGTCAGAGGGTCAGTGTGGAGGGTTTGCAGCCTTGTCAGAGGATCAGGGTAGAGGGAGTGCAGCATTGTCAGAGGATCAGTGTGGAGGGAGTGCAGCATTGTCACAGGATCAGTGTGGAGGGAGTGCAGTATTGTCAGAGGATCAGTGTGGAGGGAGTGCAACATTGTCAGATGATCAGTGTGGTGGTAGTGCAGTATTGTCAGAGGATCAGTGTGGAGGGAGTCCAGCATTGGCAGAGTATCAGTGTGGAGGGAGTGCAGTATTGTCAGAGGATCTGTGCGGAGGGAGTGCAGCATTGTCAGAGGGTCAGTGTGGAGGGAGTGCAGCATTGTCAGAGGGTCAGTGTGGAGGGAGTGCAGCATTGTCAGAGGATCAGTACGGAGGGAGTGCAGCATTGTCAGAGGATCAGTGTGGAGGGAGTGCAGAATTGTCAGAGGGTCAGTGTGGAGGGTGTGCAGCGTTGTCAGAGGGTCAGGGTGGTGGGAGCGCAGCATTGTCAGAGGATCAGTATGGAGGGAGTGCAGCGTTGTCAGACGGATAGTATGGAGGGAGTGCAGCATTGTCAGACGGTCAGTGTGGAGGGAGCGCAGCATTGTCAGGAGGTCAGTGTGGAGGGAGTGCAGCATTGTCAGAGGATCAGTGTGGAGGGAGTGCAGAATTGTCAGAGGATCAGTATGGAGGGAGTGCAGCGTTGTCAGACGGATAGTATGGAGGGAGTGCAGCATTGTCAGACGGTCAGTGTGGAGGGAGCGCAGCATTGTCAGGAGGTCAGTGTGGAGGGAGTGCAGCATTGTCAGAGGATCAGTATGGAGGGAGTGCAGCATTGTCAGAGGGTCAGTGTGGAGGGAGTGCAGCATTGTCAGAGGATCAGTGCGGAGGGAGTGCAGCATTGTCAGAGAGTCAGTGTGGAGGGAATGCAGCATTGTCAGAGGGACAGGATGGAGGGAGTGCAGCATTGTCAGAGGATCAGTGTGGAGGGAGTGCAGCATTGCCAGAGGGTCAGTGTGGAGGGAGTGCAGCATTGTCAGAGGGTCAGTGTAGAGGGAGTGCAGCATTGTCAGAGGATCAGTGTGGAGGGAGTGCAGCATTGTCAGAGAGTCAGTGTAGAGGGAGTGCAGCATTGTCAGATGATCAGTGCGGAGGGAGTGCAGCATTGTCAGAGGATCAGTGTGGAGGGAGTCCAGCATTGTCAGAGGATCAGTGCGGAGGGAGTGCAGCAGTGTCAAGGGATCAGTGTGGAGGGAGTGCAGCATTGTCAGAGGATCAGTGTGGAGGGAGTGCAGCATTGTCAGAGGATTAGTGTGGAGGGAGTGCAGCATTGTCAGAGGGTCAGTATGGAGGGAGTGCAGCACTGTCAGGGGCTCAGCGTGGAGGCAGTGCAGGATTGTTTTACGGTCAGTACGGAGGGAGTGCAGCATTGTCAGAGGATCAGTGTGGAGGGAGTGCTGCATTGTCAGAGGGTCAGTGTGGAGGGTGTCCAGCATTGTCAGAGGGTCAGTGTGGAGCGAGTGCAGCATTGTCAGAGGATCAGTGTGGAGGGAGTGCAGCATTGTCAGAGGGTCAGGATGTAGGGAGTGCAGCATTGTCAGAGGGTCAGGATGGAGGGAGTGCAGCACTGCCAGGGAGTCAGTATGGAGGGAGTGCACCATTGTCAGAGGGTCAGTGTGGAGGGTTTGCAGCATTGTCAGAGGGTCAGTGTAGAGGGAGTGCAGCATTGTCACAGGATCAGTGTGGAGGGAGTGCAGTATTGTCAGAGGATCAGTGTGGAGGGAGTGCAACATTGTCAGATGATCATTGTGGTGGTAGTGCAGTATTGTCAGAGGATCAGTGTGGAGGGAGTGCAGCATTGTCACAGGATCAGTGTGGAGGGAGTCCAGCATTGTCAGAGGATCAGTGTGGAGGGAGTGCAGCATTGTCAGAGGATCTGTGCGGAGGGAGTGCAGCATTGTCACAGGATCAGTGTGGAGGGAGTGCAGCATTGTCAGAGGATCAGTGTGGAGGGAGTGCAGCATTGTCAGAGGATCAGTACGGAGGGAGTGCAGCATTGTCAGAGGGTCAGTACGGAGGGAGTGCAGCATTGTCAGAGGGTCAGTATGGAGGGAGTGCAGGATTGTCAGACGGTCAGTACGGAGGGAGTGCAGCATTGTCAGAGGATCAGTGTGGAGGGAGTGCAGCATTCTCAGATGGTCAGTGTGGAGGGAGTGCAGCTTTGTCAGAGGTACAGTGAGGAGGGAGTGCAGCATTGTCAGAGGGTCAGTGTGGAGGAAGTGCAGCATTGTCAGAGGATCAGTGTGGAGGGAGTGCAGAATTGTCAGAGGGTCAGTGTGGAGGGTGTGCAGCGTTGTCAGAGGGTCAGGGTGGTGGGAGCGCAGCATTGTCAGAGGATCAGTATGGAGGGAGTGCAGCATTGTCAGAGGGTCAGTATGGAGGGAGTGCAGCATTGTCAGACGGTCAGTGTGGAGGGAGCGCAGCATTGTCAGGAGGTCAGTGTGGAGGGAGTGCAGCATTGTCAGAGGATCAGTATGGAGGGAGTGCAGCATTGTCAGAGGGTCAGTGTGGAGGGAGTGCAGCATTGTCAGAGGATCAGTGTGTAGGGAGTGCAGAATTGTCAGAGGGTCAGTGTGGAGGGTGTGCAGCGTTGTCAGAGGGTCAGGGTGGTGGGAGCGCAGCATTGTCAGAGGATCAGTGTGGAGGGAGTGCAGAATTGTCAGAGGGTCAGTGTGGAGGGTGTGCAGCGTTGTCAGAGGGTCAGGGTGGTGGGAGCGCAGCATTGTCAGAGGATCAGTATGGAGGGAGTGCAGCATTGTCAGAGGGTCAGTGTGGAGGGAGTGCAGCATTGTCAGAGGATCAGTGCGGAGGGAGTGCAGCATTGTCAGAGGGTCAGTGTGGAGGGAGTGCAGCATTGTCAGAGGATCAGTGCGGAGGGAGTGCAGCATTGTCAGAGAGTCAGTGTGGAGGGAATGCAGCATTGTCAGAGGGACAGGATGGAGGGAGTGCAGCATTGTCAGAGGATCAGTGTGGAGGGAGTGCAGCATTGCCAGAGGGTCAGTGTGGAGGGTTTGCAGCATTGTCAGAGGATCAGTGTGGAGGGAGTGCTGCATTGTCAGAGAGTCAGTGTAGAGGGAGTGCAGCATTGTCAGATGATCAGTGCGGAGGGAGTGCAGCATTGTCAGAGGATCAGTGTTGAGGGAGTCCAGCATTGTCAGAGGGTCAGTATGGAGGGAGTGCAGCACTGTCAGGGGCTCAGCGTGGAGGCAGTGCCGGATTGTTTTACGGTCAGTACGGAGGGAGTGCAGCATTGTCAGAGGATCAGTGTGGAGGGAGTGCAGCTTTGTCAGAGGGTCAGTGTGGAGGAAGTGCAGCATTGTCAGAGGGTCAGTGTGGAGGGAGTGCTGCATTGTCAGAGGGTCAGTGTGGAGGGTGTGCAGCATTGTCAGAGGGTCAGTGAGGAGGGAGTGCAGCATTGTCAGAGGATCAGTGTGGAGGGAGTGCAGCATTGTCAGAGGATCAGTATGGAGGTAGTGCAGGATTGTCAGATAGTCAGTGCGGAGGGAGTGCAGCATTGTCAGAGGATCAGTGTGGAGGGAGTGCAGAATTGTCAGAGGATCAGTATGGAGGGAGTGCAGCGTTGTCAGACGGATAGTATGGAGGGAGTGCAGCATTGTCAGACGGTCAGGGTGGAGGGAGCGCAGCATTGTCAGAGGGTCACTGTGATGGGAGTGCAGCATTGTCAGAGGGTCAGTGTGATGGGAGTGCAGCATTGTCAGAGGGTCTGTGTGATGGGAGTGCAGCATTGTCAGAGGGTCAGTGTGGAGGGAGTGGTGCGTTGTCAGAGGGTCAGTGTGATGGGAGTGCAGCATTGTCAGAGGATCAGTGTGGAGGGAGTGCAGAATTGTCAGAGGGTCATTATGGAGAGACTGCCGCGTTGTCAGAGGGTCAGTATGGAGGGAGTACTGCATTGTCAGTGTATCAGTATGGAGGGAGTGCAGAATTGTCAGAGTGTCAGTGTGGAGGGAGTGCAGCATTGTCAGAGGATCAGTGTGGAGGGAGTGCAGCATTGTCAGAGGGTCAGGATGGAGGGAGTGCAGCATTATCAGATGGTCAGGGTGCAGGTAGAGCAGCATTGTCAGGGGATCAGTGTAGAGGGAGTGTAGCATTATCAGAGGGTCAGGATGGAGGGAGTGCAGCATTGTCAGAGGGTCAGTGTGGAGGGAGTGCAGTATTGTCAAATGATCAGTGCGGAGGGAATGCAGCATTGTCAGAGGATCAGTGTGGAAGGAGTGCAGCATTGTCAGAGGATCAGAGTGGAGGGAGTGCAGCATTGTCAGAGGATCAGTGTGGAGGGAGTGCAGCATTGTCAGATGATCAGTGCGGAGGGAATGCAGCATTGTCAGAGGATCAGTGTGGAAGGAGTGCAGCATTGTCAGAGGATCAGTATGGAGGGAGTGCAGTATTGTCAGACGGTCAGTATGGAGGGAGTGCAGTCTTGTCAGTGGGTCAGGGTGGAGGGAGTGCAGCACTGTCAGAGGGTCAGTGTGGACGGAGTGCAGCATTGCCAGAGGGACAGAATGGAGGGAGTGCAGCATTATCAGAGGGTCAGTGTGGAGGGCGCGCAGCATTGTCAGGAGGTCAGTGTGGAGGGAGTGCAGCATTGTCAGAGAGTCAGTGTGGAGGGAGTGCAGCATTGTCAGAGGGACAGAATGGAGGGAGTGCAGCATTGTCAGAGGATCAGTGTGGAGGGAGTGCAGCATTGCCAGAGGGTCAGGATGGAGGGAGTGCAGCATTATCAGAGGGTCAGTGTGGAGGGAGCGCAGCATTTTCAGGAGGTCAGTGTGGAGGGAGTGCAGCATTTTCAGAGGATTAGTATGGAGGGAGTGCAGCATTGTCAGAGGTTCAGTGTAGAGGGATGCGGCATTATCAGAGGGTCAGGATGGAGGGAGTGCAGCACTGCCAGGGGGTCAGTATGGAGGGAGTGCACCATTGTCAGAGGGTCAGGATGGAGGGAGTGCAGCATTGTCAGAGGATCAGTGTGGAGGGAGTGCAGCATTGTCAGAGGATCAGTGTGGAGGGAGTGCAGCATTGTCAGAGGATCAGTACGGAGGGAGTGCACCATTGTCAGAGGGTCAGTAGGGAGGGAGTGCAGCATTGTCAGAGAGTCAGTATGGAGGGAGTGCAGCACTGTCAGGGGGTCAGCGTGGAGGCAGTGCAGCATTGTCAAGGGGTCAGTGTGGAGGGAGTGCAGCATTGACAGAGGCTGAGTGTGGAGGGAGTGCAGCATTGTCAGAGGGTCAGTGAGGAGGCAGTGCAGGATTGTCAGACGGTCAGTACGGAGGGAGTGCAGCATTGTCAGACGATCAGTGCGGAGGGAGTGCAGCATTCTCAGATGGTCAGTGTGGAGGGAGAGCAGCTTTGTCAGAGGGACAGTGAGGAGGGAGTGCAGCATTGTCAGAGGGTCAGTACGGAGGAAGTGCATCATTGTCAGAGGGTCAGTACGGAGGGAGTGCAGCATTGTCAGAGGGTCAGGGTGGAGGGAGCGCAGCATTGTCAGGGGATCAGTATTGAGGGAGTGCAGCATTGTCAGAGGGTCAGTGTGGAGGGAGTGCAGCGTTGTCTGAGGGTCAGGGTGGTGGGAGCGCAGCATTGTCAGAGGATCAGTATGGAGGTAGTGCAGGATTGTCAGAGAGTCAGTGTGGAGGGAGTGCAGAATTGTCAGAGGGTCAGTATGGAGGGAGTGCAGCGTTGTCAGACGGACAGTATGGAGGGAGTGCAGCATTGTCAGACGGTCAGGGTGGAGGGAGCGCAGCATTGTCAGAGGGTCAGTACGGAGGGAGTGCAGCATTGTCAGAGGGTCAGTGTGATGGGAGTGCAGCATTGTCAGAGGGTCAGTGTGATGGGAGTGCAGCATTGTCAGAGGGTCAGTGTGATGGGGGTGCAGCATTGTCAGAGGGTCAGTGTGGAGGGATTGCTGCGTTGTCAGAGGGTCAGTGTGATGGGAGTGCAGCATTGTCAGATGGTCAGTGTGGAGGGAGTGCAGCATTGTCAGAGGATCAGTGTGGAGGGAGTGCAGCATTGTCAGGGGGACAGTGTGGACGGAGTGCAGCATTGTCAGAGGGTCAGGATGGAGGGAGTGCAGCATTGTCAGAGGGTCAGGGTGGAGGTAGAGCAGCATTGTCAGAGGATCAGTGGAGAGGGAGTGCAGCATTGTCAGAGGGTCAGGATGGAGGGAGTGCAGCATTGTCAGAGAATCAGTGTGGAGATAGTGCAGCATTGTCAGAGGGTCAGGATGGAGGGAGTGCAGCATTGTCAGAGGATCAGTGTGGAGGGAGTGCAGCATTGTCAGAGGATCAGTGTGGAGGGAGTGCAGTATTGTCAGAGCATCAGTGTGGAGGTAGTGCAGCATTGTCAGAGGGTCAGTGTGGACGGAGTGCAGCATTGTCAGAGGATCAGTGAGGAGGGAGTGCAGCATTGTCAGAGGATCAGTGTCGAGGGAGTGCAGCATTGTCAGAGGATCAGTGTGGAGGGAGTGCAGCATTGTCAGAGGGTCAGTTTCGAGCGGGTGCATCATTGTCAGAGTGTCATTGTGGAGGGAGTGCAGCATTGTCAGAGGATCAGTATGGAGGGTGTGCAGCATTGTCAGGGGGTCAGTACGGAGGGAGTACAGCATTGTCAGGGGGGCAGTGTGGAGGGAGTGCAGCATTGTCAGAGGGTCAGTGCGGAGTGAGTTCAGCATTGTCAGAGGGTCAGTGTGGAGGTCGTGCAGCATTGTCAGAGGGTCAGTTTCGAGCGGGTGCATCATTTTCAGAGTGTCAGTGTGGAGGGAGTGCAGCATCGTCAGAGGATCAGTATGGAGGGTGTGCAGCATTGTCAGGGGGTCAGTGTAGAGGGAGTGCAGCATTCTCAGAGGGTCAGTGTGGAGGGAGTGCCGCATTGTCAGAGGGTCAGTATGGAGGGCGAGCAGCATTGTCAGACTGTCAGTGTGGAGGGAGTGCAGCATTGTCAGAGGGTCAGTACGGAGAGAGTGCAGCATTGTCAGAGGGTCAGTACGGAGGGAGTGCAGCATTGTCAGAGGGTCAGTGTGGAGGGAGTGCAGCATTGTCAGAGGATCAGTATGGAGGGAGTGCAGCATTGTCAGGGGGCAGTGTGGAGGGAGTGCAGCATTGTCAGAGGGTCAGTGCGGAGTGAGTTCAGCATTGTCAGAGGGTCAGTGTGGAGGTAGTGCAGCATTGTCAGAGGGTCAGTACGGAGTGAGTGCAGCATGGTCAGAGTGTCAGTGTGGCGGGAGTATAGCATTGTCAGAGGGTCAGTGTGGAGGGAGTGCAGGATTGTCAGAGGGTCAGTATGGAGGGAGTGCAGCATTGTCAGGGGGTCAGTGCGGAGGGAGTGCAGCATTGTCAGATGGTCAGTGCGGAGGGAATGCAGCATTGTCAGAGGGTCAGTGTGAAGGGAGTGCAGCATTGTTCGAGGGTCAGTACGGAGGCAGTGCGGCATGGTCAGAGGGTCAGTGTGGCGGGAGTACAGCATTATCAGAGGGTCAGTGTGGAGGGAGTGCAGCATTGTCAGAGGGTCAGTATGGAGGGAGTGCAGCATTGTCAGGGGGTCAGTGCGGAGGGAGTGCAGCATTGTCAGGGGATCAGTATGGAGGGAGTGCAGCATTGTCAGAGGGTCAGTGGGATCGGAGTGCAGCATTGTCGGAGGGTCAGTGCGATGGGAGTGCAGCATTGTGAGACGGTCAGTATGGAGGGAGTGCAGCATTGTCAGAGTGTCAGTATGGAGGGAGTGCAGCATTGTCAGAGGGTCATTGTGGAGGGAGTGCAGCATTGTCAGAGGGTCAGTGTGGACGGACTGCAGCATTGTCAGATGATCAGTGTGGAGGAAGTGCAGCATTGTCAGAGGTTCAGTGTAGAGGGATGCGGCATTATCAGAGGATCAGTGTGGAGGGAGTGCAGAATTGTCAGAGTGTCAGTGTGGAGGGAGTGCAGCATTGTCAGAGGATCAGTGTGGAGGGAGTGCAGCATTGTCAGAGGGTCAGGATGGAGGGAGTGCAGCATTATCAGATGGTCAGGGTGCAGGTAGAGCAGCATTGTCAGAGGATCAGTGTAGAGGGAGTGCAGCATTATCAGAGGGTCAGGATGGAGGGAGTGCAGCATTGTCAGAGGGTCAGTGTGGAGGGAGTGCAGTATTGTCAGATGATCAGTGCGGAGGGAATGCAGCATTGTCAGAGGATCAGTGTGGAAGGAGTGCAGCATTGTCAGAGGATCAGAGTGGAGGGAGTGCAGCATTGTCAGAGGATCAGTGTGGAGGGAGTGCAGCATTGTCAGATGATCAGTGCGGAGGGAATGCAGCATTGTCAGAGGATCAGTGTGGAAGGAGTGCAGCATTGTCAGAGGATCAGTATGGAGGGAGTGCAGTATTGTCAGACGGTCAGTATGGAGGGAG
Source organism: Chiloscyllium plagiosum (assembly GCF_037043375.1). Taxonomy (NCBI): domain Eukaryota; kingdom Metazoa; phylum Chordata; class Chondrichthyes; order Orectolobiformes; family Hemiscylliidae; genus Chiloscyllium; species Chiloscyllium plagiosum. The sequence goes on from NW_028270156.1 coordinate 114,193,513, forward strand.
TGCAGTCTTGTCAGAGGGTCAGGGTGGAGGGAGTGCAGCATTGTCAGAGAATCAGTGTGGAGATAGTGCAGCATTGTCAGAGGGTCAGGATGGAGGGAGTGCAGCATTGTCAGAGGATCAGTGTGGAGGGAGTGCAGCATTGTCAGAGGATCAGTGTGGAGGGATGCAGCATTGTCAGAGGATCAGTGTGGAGGGAGTGCAGTATTGTCAGAGCATCAGTGTGGAGGTAGTGCAGCATTGTCAGAGGGTCAGTGTGGACGGAGTGCAGCATTGTCAGAGGATCAGTGAGGAGGGAGTGCAGCATTGTCAGAGGATCAGTGTCGAGGGAGTGCAGCATTGTCAGAGGATCAGTGTGGAGGGAGTGCAGCATTGTCAGAGGGTCAGTTTCGAGCGGGTGCATCATTGTCAGAGTGTCATTGTGGAGGGAGTGCAGCATTGTCAGAGGATCAGTATGGAGGGTGTGCTGCATTGTCAGAGGGTCAGTACGGAGAGAGTACAGCATTGTCAGGGGGGCAGTGTGGAGGGAGTGCAGCATTGTCAGAGGGTCAGTGCGGAGTGAGTTCAGCATTGTCAGAGGGTCAGTGTGGAGGTCGTGCAGCATTGTCAGAGGGTCAGTTTCGAGCGGGTGCATCATTTTCAGAGTGTCAGTGTGGAGGGAGTGCAGCATCGTCAGAGGATCAGTATGGAGGGTGTGCAGCATTGTCAGGGGGTCAGTGTAGAGGGAGTGCAGCATTGTCAGAGGGTCAGTGTGGAGGGAGTGCCGCATTGTCAGAGGGTCAGTATGGAGGGCGAGCAGCATTGTCAGACTGTCAGTGTGGAGGGAGTGCAGCATTGTCAGAGGGTCAGTACGGAGAGAGTGCAGCATTGTCAGAGGGTCAGTACGGAGGGAGTGCAGCATTGTCAGAGGGTCAGTGTGGAGGGAGTGCAGCATTGTCAGAGGATCAGTATGGAGGGAGTGCAGCATTGTCAGGGGGCAGTGTGGAGGGAGTGCAGCATTGTCAGAGGGTCAGTGCGGAGTGAGTTCAGCATTGTCAGAGGGTCAGTGTGGAGGTAGTGCAGCATTGTCAGAGGGTCAGTACGGAGTGAGTGCAGCATGGTCAGAGTGTTTGTGTGGCGGGAGTATAGCATTGTCAGAGGGTCAGTGTGGAGGGAGTGCAGGATTGTCAGAGGGTCAGTATGGAGGGAGTGCAGCATTGTCAGGGGGTCAGTGCGGATGGAGTGCAGCATTGTCAGATGGTCAGTGCGGAGGGAATGCAGCATTGTCAGAGGGTCAGTGTGAAGGGAGTGCAGCATTGTTCGAGGGTCAGTACGGAGGGAGTGCGGCATGGTCAGAGGGTCAGTGTGGCGGGAGTACAGCATTATCAGAGGGTCAGTGTGGAGGGAGTGCAGCATTGTCAGAGGGTCAGTATGGAGGGAGTGCAGCATTGTCAGGGGGTCAGTGCGGAGGGAGTGCAGCATTGTCAGGGGATCAGTATGGAGGGAGTGCAGCATTGTCAGAGGGTCAGTGGGATCGGAGTGCAGCATTGTCAGAGGGTCAGTGCGATGGGAGTGCAGCATTGTGAGACGGTCAGTATGGAGGGAGTGCAGCATTGTCAGAGTGTCAGTATGGAGGGAGTGCAGCATTGTCAGAGGGTCATTGTGGAGGGAGTGCAGCATTGTCAGAGGGTCAGTGTGGACGGACTGCAGCATTGTCAGATGATCAGTGTGGAGGAAGTGCAGCATTGTCAGAGGTTCAGTGTAGAGGGATGCGGCATTATCAGAGGATCAGTGTGGAGGGAGTGCAGAATTGTCAGAGTGTCAGTGTGGAGGGAGTGCAGCATTGTCAGAGGATCAGTGTGGAGGGAGTGCAGCATTGTCAGAGGGTCAGGATGGAGGGAGTGCAGCATTATCAGATGGTCAGGGTGCAGGTAGAGCAGCATTGTCAGAGGATCAGTGTAGAGGGAGTGCAGCATTATCAGAGGGTCAGGATGGAGGGAGTGCAGCATTGTCAGAGGGTCAGTGTGGAGGGAGTGCAGTATTGTCAGATGATCAGTGCGGAGGGAATGCAGCATTGTCAGAGGATCAGTGTGGAAGGAGTGCAGCATTGTCAGAGGATCAGAGTGGAGGGAGTGCAGCATTGTCAGAGGATCAGTGTGGAGGGAGTGCAGCATTGTCAGATGATCAGTGCGGAGGGAATGCAGCATTGTCAGAGGATCAGTGTGGAAGGAGTGCAGCATTGTCAGAGGATCAGTATGGAGGGAGTGCAGTATTGTCAGACGGTCAGTATGGAGGGAGTGCAGTCTTGTCAGAGGGTCAGGGTGGAGGGAGTGCAGCACTGTCAGAGGGTCAGTGTGGACGGAGTGCAGCATTGCCAGAGGGACAGAATGGAGGGAGTGCAGCATTATCAGAGGGTCAGTGTGGAGGGCGCGCAGCATTGTCAGGAGGTCAGTGTGGAGGGAGTGCAGCATTGTCAGAGGATCAGTATGGAGGGAGTGCAGCATTGTCAGGGGGCAGTGTGGAGGGAGTGCAGCATTGTCAGAGGGTCAGTGCGGAGTGAGTTCAGCATTGTCAGAGGGTCAGTGTGGAGGTAGTGCAGCATTGTCAGAGGATCAGTACGGAGTGAGTGCAGCATGGTCAGAGTGTCAGTGTGGCGGGAGTATAGCATTGTCAGAGGGTCAGTGTGGAGGGAGTGCAGGATTGTCAGAGGGTCAGTATGGAGGGAGTGCAGCATTGTCAGGGGGTCAGTGCGGAGGGAGTGCAGCATTGTCAGATGGTCAGTGCGGAGGGAATGCAGCATTGTCAGAGGGTCAGTGTGAAGGGAGTGCAGCATTGTTCGAGGGTCAGTACGGAGGCAGTGCGGCATGGTCAGAGGGTCAGTGTGGCGGGAGTACAGCATTATCAGAGGGTCAGTGTGGAGGGAGTGCAGCATTGTCAGAGGGTCAGTATGGAGGGAGTGCAGCATTGTCAGGGGGTCAGTGCGGAGGGAGTGCAGCATTGTCAGGGGATCAGTATGGAGGGAGTGCAGCATTGTCAGAGGGTCAGTGGGATCGGAGTGCAGCATTGTCGGAGGGTCAGTGCGATGGGAGTGCAGCATTGTGAGACGGTCAGTATGGAGGGAGTGCAGCATTGTCAGAGTGTCAGTATGGAGGGAGTGCAGCATTGTCAGAGGGTCATTGTGGAGGGAGTGCAGCATTGTCAGAGGGTCAGTGTGGACGGACTGCAGCATTGTCAGATGATCAGTGTGGAGGAAGTGCAGCATTGTCAGAGGTTCAGTGTAGAGGGATGCGGCATTATCAGAGGATCAGTGTGGAGGGAGTGCAGAATTGTCAGAGTGTCAGTGTGGAGGGAGTGCAGCATTGTCAGAGGATCAGTGTGGAGGGAGTGCAGCATTGTCAGAGGGTCAGGATGGAGGGAGTGCAGCATTATCAGATGGTCAGGGTGCAGGTAGAGCAGCATTGTCAGAGGATCAGTGTAGAGGGAGTGCAGCATTATCAGAGGGTCAGGATGGAGGGAGTGCAGCATTGTCAGAGGGTCAGTGTGGAGGGAGTGCAGTATTGTCAGATGATCAGTGCGGAGGGAATGCAGCATTGTCAGAGGATCAGTGTGGAAGGAGTGCAGCATTGTCAGAGGATCAGAGTGGAGGGAGTGCAGCATTGTCAGAGGATCAGTGTGGAGGGAGTGCAGCATTGTCAGATGATCAGTGCGGAGGGAATGCAGCATTGTCAGAGGATCAGTGTGGAAGGAGTGCAGCATTGTCAGAGGATCAGTATGGAGGGAGTGCAGTATTGTCAGACGGTCAGTATGGAGGGAGTGCAGTCTTGTCAGAGGGTCAGGGTGGAGGGAGTGCAGCATTGTCAGAGAATCAGTGTGGAGATAGTGCAGCATTGTCAGAGGGTCAGGATGGAGGGAGTGCAGCATTGTCAGAGGATCAGTGTGGAGGGAGTGCAGCATTGTCAGAGGATCAGTGTGGAGGGATGCAGCATTGTCAGAGGATCAGTGTGGAGGGAGTGCAGTATTGTCAGAGCATCAGTGTGGAGGTAGTGCAGCATTGTCAGAGGGTCAGTGTGGACGGAGTGCAGCATTGTCAGAGGATCAGTGAGGAGGGAGTGCAGCATTGTCAGAGGATCAGTGTCGAGGGAGTGCAGCATTGTCAGAGGATCAGTGTGGAGGGAGTGCAGCATTGTCAGAGGGTCAGTTTCGAGCGGGTGCATCATTGTCAGAGTGTCATTGTGGAGGGAGTGCAGCATTGTCAGAGGATCAGTATGGAGGGTGTGCAGCATTGTCAGGGGGTCAGTACGGAGGGAGTACAGCATTGTCAGGGGGGCAGTGTGGAGGGAGTGCAGCATTGTCAGAGGGTCAGTGCGGAGTGAGTTCAGCATTGTCAGAGGGTCAGTGTGGAGGTCGTGCAGCATTGTCAGAGGGTCAGTTTCGAGCGGGTGCATCATTTTCAGAGTGTCAGTGTGGAGGGAGTGCAGCATCGTCAGAGGATCAGTATGGAGGGTGTGCAGCATTGTCAGGGGGTCAGTGTAGAGGGAGTGCAGCATTCTCAGAGGGTCAGTGTGGAGGGAGTGCCGCATTGTCAGAGGGTCAGTATGGAGGGCGAGCAGCATTGTCAGACTGTCAGTGTGGAGGGAGTGCAGCATTGTCAGAGGGTCAGTACGGAGAGAGTGCAGCATTGTCAGAGGGTCAGTACGGAGGGAGTGCAGCATTGTCAGAGGGTCAGTGTGGAGGGAGTGCAGCATTGTCAGAGGATCAGTATGGAGGGAGTGCAGCATTGTCAGGGGGCAGTGTGGAGGGAGTGCAGCATTGTCAGAGGGTCAGTGCGGAGTGAGTTCAGCATTGTCAGAGGGTCAGTGTGGAGGTAGTGCAGCATTGTCAGAGGGTCAGTACGGAGTGAGTGCAGCATGGTCAGAGTGTCAGTGTGGCGGGAGTATAGCATTGTCAGAGGGTCAGTGTGGAGGGAGTGCAGGATTGTCAGAGGGTCAGTATGGAGGGAGTGCAGCATTGTCAGGGGGTCAGTGCGGAGGGAGTGCAGCATTGTCAGATGGTCAGTGCGGAGGGAATGCAGCATTGTCAGAGGGTCAGTGTGAAGGGAGTGCAGCATTGTTCGAGGGTCAGTACGGAGGCAGTGCGGCATGGTCAGAGGGTCAGTGTGGCGGGAGTACAGCATTATCAGAGGGTCAGTGTGGAGGGAGTGCAGCATTGTCAGAGGGTCAGTATGGAGGGAGTGCAGCATTGTCAGGGGGTCAGTGCGGAGGGAGTGCAGCATTGTCAGGGGATCAGTATGGAGGGAGTGCAGCATTGTCAGAGGGTCAGTGGGATCGGAGTGCAGCATTGTCGGAGGGTCAGTGCGATGGGAGTGCAGCATTGTGAGACGGTCAGTATGGAGGGAGTGCAGCATTGTCAGAGTGTCAGTATGGAGGGAGTGCAGCATTGTCAGAGGGTCATTGTGGAGGGAGTGCAGCATTGTCAGAGGGTCAGTGTGGACGGACTGCAGCATTGTCAGATGATCAGTGTGGAGGAAGTGCAGCATTGTCAGAGGTTCAGTGTAGAGGGATGCGGCATTATCAGAGGATCAGTGTGGAGGGAGTGCAGAATTGTCAGAGTGTCAGTGTGGAGGGAGTGCAGCATTGTCAGAGGATCAGTGTGGAGGGAGTGCAGCATTGTCAGAGGGTCAGGATGGAGGGAGTGCAGCATTATCAGATGGTCAGGGTGCAGGTAGAGCAGCATTGTCAGAGGATCAGTGTAGAGGGAGTGCAGCATTATCAGAGGGTCAGGATGGAGGGAGTGCAGCATTGTCAGAGGGTCAGTGTGGAGGGAGTGCAGTATTGTCAGATGATCAGTGCGGAGGGAATGCAGCATTGTCAGAGGATCAGTGTGGAAGGAGTGCAGCATTGTCAGAGGATCAGAGTGGAGGGAGTGCAGCATTGTCAGAGGATCAGTGTGGAGGGAGTGCAGCATTGTCAGATGATCAGTGCGGAGGGAATGCAGCATTGTCAGAGGATCAGTGTGGAAGGAGTGCAGCATTGTCAGAGGATCAGTATGGAGGGAGTGCAGTATTGTCAGACGGTCAGTATGGAGGGAGTGCAGTCTTGTCAGAGGGTCAGGGTGGAGGGAGTGCAGCATTGTCAGAGAATCAGTGTGGAGATAGTGCAGCATTGTCAGAGGGTCAGGATGGAGGGAGTGCAGCATTGTCAGAGGATCAGTGTGGAGGGAGTGCAGCATTGTCAGAGGATCAGTGTGGAGGGATGCAGCATTGTCAGAGGATCAGTGTGGAGGGAGTGCAGTATTGTCAGAGCATCAGTGTGGAGGTAGTGCAGCATTGTCAGAGGGTCAGTGTGGACGGAGTGCAGCATTGTCAGAGGATCAGTGAGGAGGGAGTGCAGCATTGTCAGAGGATCAGTGTCGAGGGAGTGCAGCATTGTCAGAGGATCAGTGTGGAGGGAGTGCAGCATTGTCAGAGGGTCAGTTTCGAGCGGGTGCATCATTGTCAGAGTGTCATTGTGGAGGGAGTGCAGCATTGTCAGAGGATCAGTATGGAGGGTGTGCTGCATTGTCAGAGGGTCAGTACGGAGAGAGTACAGCATTGTCAGGGGGGCAGTGTGGAGGGAGTGCAGCATTGTCAGAGGGTCAGTGCGGAGTGAGTTCAGCATTGTCAGAGGGTCAGTGTGGAGGTCGTGCAGCATTGTCAGAGGGTCAGTTTCGAGCGGGTGCATCATTTTCAGAGTGTCAGTGTGGAGGGAGTGCAGCATCGTCAGAGGATCAGTATGGAGGGTGTGCAGCATTGTCAGGGGGTCAGTGTAGAGGGAGTGCAGCATTGTCAGAGGGTCAGTGTGGAGGGAGTGCCGCATTGTCAGAGGGTCAGTATGGAGGGCGAGCAGCATTGTCAGACTGTCAGTGTGGAGGGAGTGCAGCATTGTCAGAGGGTCAGTACGGAGAGAGTGCAGCATTGTCAGAGGGTCAGTACGGAGGGAGTGCAGCATTGTCAGAGGGTCAGTGTGGAGGGAGTGCAGCATTGTCAGAGGATCAGTATGGAGGGAGTGCAGCATTGTCAGGGGGCAGTGTGGAGGGAGTGCAGCATTGTCAGAGGGTCAGTGCGGAGTGAGTTCAGCATTGTCAGAGGGTCAGTGTGGAGGTAGTGCAGCATTGTCAGAGGGTCAGTACGGAGTGAGTGCAGCATGGTCAGAGTGTTTGTGTGGCGGGAGTATAGCATTGTCAGAGGGTCAGTGTGGAGGGAGTGCAGGATTGTCAGAGGGTCAGTATGGAGGGAGTGCAGCATTGTCAGGGGGTCAGTGCGGATGGAGTGCAGCATTGTCAGATGGTCAGTGCGGAGGGAATGCAGCATTGTCAGAGGGTCAGTGTGAAGGGAGTGCAGCATTGTTCGAGGGTCAGTACGGAGGGAGTGCGGCATGGTCAGAGGGTCAGTGTGGCGGGAGTACAGCATTATCAGAGGGTCAGTGTGGAGGGAGTGCAGCATTGTCAGAGGGTCAGTATGGAGGGAGTGCAGCATTGTCAGGGGGTCAGTGCGGAGGGAGTGCAGCATTGTCAGGGGATCAGTATGGAGGGAGTGCAGCATTGTCAGAGGGTCAGTGGGATCGGAGTGCAGCATTGTCAGAGGGTCAGTGCGATGGGAGTGCAGCATTGTGAGACGGTCAGTATGGAGGGAGTGCAGCATTGTCAGAGTGTCAGTATGGAGGGAGTGCAGCATTGTCAGAGGGTCATTGTGGAGGGAGTGCAGCATTGTCAGAGGGTCAGTGTGGACGGACTGCAGCATTGTCAGATGATCAGTGTGGAGGAAGTGCAGCATTGTCAGAGGTTCAGTGTAGAGGGATGCGGCATTATCAGAGGATCAGTGTGGAGGGAGTGCAGAATTGTCAGAGTGTCAGTGTGGAGGGAGTGCAGCATTGTCAGAGGATCAGTGTGGAGGGAGTGCAGCATTGTCAGAGGGTCAGGATGGAGGGAGTGCAGCATTATCAGATGGTCAGGGTGCAGGTAGAGCAGCATTGTCAGAGGATCAGTGTAGAGGGAGTGCAGCATTATCAGAGGGTCAGGATGGAGGGAGTGCAGCATTGTCAGAGGGTCAGTGTGGAGGGAGTGCAGTATTGTCAGATGATCAGTGCGGAGGGAATGCAGCATTGTCAGAGGATCAGTGTGGAAGGAGTGCAGCATTGTCAGAGGATCAGAGTGGAGGGAGTGCAGCATTGTCAGAGGATCAGTGTGGAGGGAGTGCAGCATTGTCAGATGATCAGTGCGGAGGGAATGCAGCATTGTCAGAGGATCAGTGTGGAAGGAGTGCAGCATTGTCAGAGGATCAGTATGGAGGGAGTGCAGTATTGTCAGACGGTCAGTATGGAGGGAGTGCAGTCTTGTCAGAGGGTCAGGGTGGAGGGAGTGCAGCACTGTCAGAGGGTCAGTGTGGACGGAGTGCAGCATTGCCAGAGGGACAGAATGGAGGGAGTGCAGCATTATCAGAGGGTCAGTGTGGAGGGCGCGCAGCATTGTCAGGAGGTCAGTGTGGAGGGAGTGCAGCATTGTCAGAGGATCAGTATGGAGGGAGTGCAGCATTGTCAGGGGGCAGTGTGGAGGGAGTGCAGCATTGTCAGAGGGTCAGTGCGGAGTGAGTTCAGCATTGTCAGAGGGTCAGTGTGGAGGTAGTGCAGCATTGTCAGAGGATCAGTACGGAGTGAGTGCAGCATGGTCAGAGTGTCAGTGTGGCGGGAGTATAGCATTGTCAGAGGGTCAGTGTGGAGGGAGTGCAGGATTGTCAGAGGGTCAGTATGGAGGGAGTGCAGCATTGTCAGGGGGTCAGTGCGGAGGGAGTGCAGCATTGTCAGATGGTCAGTGCGGAGGGAATGCAGCATTGTCAGAGGGTCAGTGTGAAGGGAGTGCAGCATTGTTCGAGGGTCAGTACGGAGGCAGTGCGGCATGGTCAGAGGGTCAGTGTGGCGGGAGTACAGCATTATCAGAGGGTCAGTGTGGAGGGAGTGCAGCATTGTCAGAGGGTCAGTATGGAGGGAGTGCAGCATTGTCAGGGGGTCAGTGCGGAGGGAGTGCAGCATTGTCAGGGGATCAGTATGGAGGGAGTGCAGCATTGTCAGAGGGTCAGTGGGATCGGAGTGCAGCATTGTCGGAGGGTCAGTGCGATGGGAGTGCAGCATTGTGAGACGGTCAGTATGGAGGGAGTGCAGCATTGTCAGAGTGTCAGTATGGAGGGAGTGCAGCATTGTCAGAGGGTCATTGTGGAGGGAGTGCAGCATTGTCAGAGGGTCAGTGTGGACGGACTGCAGCATTGTCAGATGATCAGTGTGGAGGAAGTGCAGCATTGTCAGAGGTTCAGTGTGGAGGGAGTGCAGAATTGTCAGAGTGTCAGTGTGGAGGGAGTGCAGCATTGTCAGAGGATCAGTGTGGAGGGAGTGCAGCATTGTCAGAGGGTCAGGATGGAGGGAGTGCAGCATTATCAGATGGTCAGGGTGCAGGTAGAGCAGCATTGTCAGAGGATCAGTGTAGAGGGAGTGCAGCATTATCAGAGGGTCAGGATGGAGGGAGTGCAGCATTGTCAGAGGGTCAGTGTGGAGGGAGTGCAGTATTGTCAGATGATCAGTGCGGAGGGAATGCAGCATTGTCAGAGGATCAGTGTGGAAGGAGTGCAGCATTGTCAGAGGATCAGAGTGGAGGGAGTGCAGCATTGTCAGAGGATCAGTGTGGAGGGAGTGCAGCATTGTCAGATGATCAGTGCGGAGGGAATGCAGCATTGTCAGAGGATCAGTGTGGAAGGAGTGCAGCATTGTCAGAGGATCAGTATGGAGGGAGTGCAGTATTGTCAGACGGTCAGTATGGAGGGAGTGCAGTCTTGTCAGAGGGTCAGGGTGGAGGGAGTGCAGCATTGTCAGAGAATCAGTGTGGAGATAGTGCAGCATTGTCAGAGGGTCAGGATGGAGGGAGTGCAGCATTGTCAGAGGATCAGTGTGGAGGGAGTGCAGCATTGTCAGAGGATCAGTGTGGAGGGATGCAGCATTGTCAGAGGATCAGTGTGGAGGGAGTGCAGTATTGTCAGAGCATCAGTGTGGAGGTAGTGCAGCATTGTCAGAGGGTCAGTGTGGACGGAGTGCAGCATTGTCAGAGGATCAGTGAGGAGGGAGTGCAGCATTGTCAGAGGATCAGTGTCGAGGGAGTGCAGCATTGTCAGAGGATCAGTGTGGAGGGAGTGCAGCATTGTCAGAGGGTCAGTTTCGAGCGGGTGCATCATTGTCAGAGTGTCATTGTGGAGGGAGTGCAGCATTGTCAGAGGATCAGTATGGAGGGTGTGCAGCATTGTCAGGGGGTCAGTACGGAGGGAGTACAGCATTGTCAGGGGGGCAGTGTGGAGGGAGTGCAGCATTGTCAGAGGGTCAGTGCGGAGTGAGTTCAGCATTGTCAGAGGGTCAGTGTGGAGGTCGTGCAGCATTGTCAGAGGGTCAGTTTCGAGCGGGTGCATCATATTCAGAGTGTCAGTGTGGAGGGAGTGCAGCATCGTCAGAGGATCAGTATGGAGGGTGTGCAGCATTGTCAGGGGGTCAGTGTAGAGGGAGTGCAGCATTGTCAGAGGGTCAGTGTGGAGGGAGTGCCGCATTGTCAGAGGGTCAGTATGGAGGGCGAGCAGCATTGTCAGACTGTCAGTGTGGAGGGAGTGCAGCATTGTCAGAGGGTCAGTACGGAGAGAGTGCAGCATTGTCAGAGGGTCAGTACGGAGGGAGTGCAGCATTGTCAGAGGGTCAGTGTGGAGGGAGTGCAGCATTGTCAGAGGATCAGTATGGAGGGAGTGCAGCATTGTCAGGGGGCAGTGTGGAGGGAGTGCAGCATTGTCAGAGGGTCAGTGCGGAGTGAGTTCAGCATTGTCAGAGGGTCAGTGTGGAGGTAGTGCAGCATTGTCAGAGGGTCAGTACGGAGTGAGTGCAGCATGGTCAGAGTGTTTGTGTGGCGGGAGTATAGCATTGTCAGAGGGTCAGTGTGGAGGGAGTGCAGGATTGTCAGAGGGTCAGTATGGAGGGAGTGCAGCATTGTCAGGGGGTCAGTGCGGAGGGAGTGCAGCATTGTCAGATGGTCAGTGCGGAGGGAATGCAGCATTGTCAGAGGGTCAGTGTGAAGGGAGTGCAGCATTGTTCGAGGGTCAGTACGGAGGGAGTGCGGCATGGTCAGAGGGTCAGTGTGGCGGGAGTACAGCATTATCAGAGGGTCAGTGTGGAGGGAGTGCAGCATTGTCAGAGGGTCAGTATGGAGGGAGTGCAGCATTGTCAGGGGGTCAGTGCGGAGGGAGTGCAGCATTGTCAGGGGATCAGTATGGAGGGAGTGCAGCATTGTCAGAGGGTCAGTGGGATCGGAGTGCAGCATTGTCAGAGGGTCAGTGCGATGGGAGTGCAGCATTGTGAGACGGTCAGTATGGAGGGAGTGCAGCATTGTCAGAGTGTCAGTATGGAGAGAGTGCAGCATTGTCAGAGGGTCATTGTGGAGGGAGTGCAGCATTGTCAGAGGGTCAGTGTGGACGGACTGCAGCATTGTCAGATGATCAGTGTGGAGGAAGTGCAGCATTGTCAGAGGTTCAGTGTAGAGGGATGCGGCATTATCAGAGGATCAGTGTGGAGGGAGTGCAGAATTGTCAGAGTGTCAGTGTGGAGGGAGTGCAGCATTGTCAGAGGATCAGTGTGGAGGGAGTGCAGCATTGTCAGAGGGTCAGGATGGAGGGAGTGCAGCATTATCAGATGGTCAGGGTGCAGGTAGAGCAGCATTGTCAGAGGATCAGTGTAGAGGGAGTGCAGCATTATCAGAGGGTCAGGATGGAGGGAGTGCAGCATTGTCAGAGGGTCAGTGTGGAGGGAGTGCAGTATTGTCAGATGATCAGTGCGGAGGGAATGCAGCATTGTCAGAGGATCAGTGTGGAAGGAGTGCAGCATTGTCAGAGGATCAGAGTGGAGGGAGTGCAGCATTGTCAGAGGATCAGTGTGGAGGGAGTGCAGCATTGTCAGATGATCAGTGCGGAGGGAATGCAGCATTGTCAGAGGATCAGTGTGGAAGGAGTGCAGCATTGTCAGAGGATCAGTATGGAGGGAGTGCAGTATTGTCAGACGGTCAGTATGGAGGGAGTGCAGTCTTGTCAGAGGGTCAGGGTGGAGGAATGCAGCACTGTCAGAGGGTCAGTGTGGACGGAGTGCAGCATTGCCAGAGGGACAGAATGGAGGGAGTGCAGCATTATCAGAGGGTCAGTGTGGAGGGCGCGCAGCATTGTCAGGAGGTCAGTGTGGAGGGAGTGCAGCATTGTCAGAGAGTCAGTGTGGAGGGAGTGCAGCATTGTCAGAGGGACAGGATGGAGGGAGTGCAGCATTGTCAGAGGATCAGTGTGGAGGGAGTGCAGCATTGCCAGAGGGTCAGGATGGAGGGAGTGCAGCATTATCAGAGGGTCAGTGTGGAGGGAGCGCAGCATTTTCAGGAGGTCAGTGTGGAGGGAGTGCAGCATTTTCAGAGGATTAGTATGGAGGGAGTGCAGCATTGTCAGAGGTTCAGTGTAGAGGGATGCGGAATTATCAGAGGGTCAGGATGGAGGGAGTGCAGCACTGCCAGGGGGTCAGTATGGAGGGAGTGCACCATTGTCAGAGGGTCAGGATGGAGGGAGTGCAGCATTGTCAGAGGATCAGTGTGGAGGGAGTGCAGCATTGTCAGAGGATCAGTGTGGAGGGAGTGCAGCATTGTCAGAGGATCAGTACGGAGGGAGTGCACCATTGTCAGAGGGTCAGTAGGGAGGGAGTGCAGCATTGTCAGAGAGTCAGTATGGAGGGAGTGCAGCACTGTCAGGGGGTCAGCGTGGAGGCAGTGCAGCATTGTCAAGGGGTCAGTGTGGAGGGAGTGCAGCATTGACAGAGGCTGAGTGTGGAGGGAGTGCAGCATTGTCAGAGGGTCAGTGAGGAGGCAGTGCAGGATGGTCAGACGGTCAGTACGGAGGGAGTGCAGCATTGTCAGACGATCAGTGCGGAGGGAGTGCAGCATTCTCAGATGGTCAGTGTGGAGGGAGAGCAGCTTTGTCAGAGGGACAGTGAGGAGGGAGTGCAGCATTGTCAGAGGGTCAGTACGGAGGAAGTGCATCATTGTCAGAGGGTCAGTACGGAGGGAGTGCAGCATTGTCAGAGGGTCAGGGTGGAGGGAGCGCAGCATTGTCAGGGGATCAGTATTGAGGGAGTGCAGCATTGTCAGAGGGTCAGTGTGGAGGGAGTGCAGCGTTGTCTGAGGGTCAGGGTGGTGGGAGCGCAGCATTGTCAGGGGATCAGTATTGAGGGAGTGCAGCATTGTCAGAGGGTCAGTGTGGAGGGAGTGCAGCGTTGTCTGAGGGTCAGGGTGGTGGGAGCGCAGCATTGTCAGAGGATCAGTATGGAGGTAGTGCAGGATTGTCAGAGAGTCAGTGTGGAGGGAGTGCAGAATTGTCAGAGGGTCAGTATGGAGGGAGTGCAGCGTTGTCAGACGGACAGTATGGAGGGAGTGCAGCATTGTCAGACGGTCAGGGTGGAGGGAGCGCAGCATTGTCAGAGGGTCAGTACGGAGGGAGTGCAGCATTGTCAGAGGGTCAGTGTGATGGGAGTGCAGCATTGTCAGAGGGTCAGTGTGATGGGAGTGCAGCATTGTCAGAGGGTCAGTGTGATGGGGGTGCAGCATTGTCAGAGGGTCAGTGTGGAGGGATTGCTGCGTTGTCAGAGGGTCAGTGTGATGGGAGTGCAGCATTGTCAGATGGTCAGTGTGGAGGGAGTGCAGCATTGTCAGAGGATCAGTGTGGAGGGAGTGCAGCATTGTCAGGAGAACAGTGTGGACGGAGTGCAGCATTGTCAGAGGGTCAGGATGGAGGGAGTGCAGCATTGTCAGAGGGTCAGGGTGGAGGTAGAGCAGCATTGTCAGAGGATCAGTGGAGAGGGAGTGCAGCATTGTCAGAGGGTCAGGATGGAGGGAGTGCAGCATTGTCAGAGGATCAGTGTGGAGGTAGTGCAGCATTGTCAGAGGGTCAGGATGGAGGGAGTGCAGCATTGTCAGAGGATCAGTGTGGAGGGAGTGCAGCATTGTCAGAGGATCAGTGTGGAGGGATGCAGCATTGTCAGAGGATCAGTGTGGAGGGAGTGCAGTATTGTCAGAGCATCAGTGTGGAGGTAGTGCAGCATTGTCAGAGGGTCAGTGTGGACGGAGTGCAGCATTGTCAGAGGATCAGTGAGGAGGGAGTGCAGCATTGTCAGAGGATCAGTGCGGAGGGAGTGCAGCATTGTCAGAGGATCAGTATGGAGGGTGTGCAGCATTGTCAGGGGGTCAGTACGGAGGGAGTGCAGCATTGTCAGGGGGTCAGTGTGGAGGGAGTGCAGCATTGTCAGAGGGTCAGTGCGGAGTGAGTTCAGCATTGTCAGAGGGTCAGTGTGGAGGTCGTGCAGCATTGTCAGAGGGTCAGTTTCGAGCGGGTGCATCATTTTCAGAGTGTCAGTGTGGAGGGAGTGCAGCATTGTCAGAGGATCAGTATGGAGGGTGTGCAGCATTGTCAGGGGGTCAGTGTGGAGGGAGTGCAGCATTGTCAGAGGGTCAGTGTGGAGGGAGTGCCGCATTGTCAGAGGGTCAGTATGGAGGGCGAGCAGCATTGTCAGAGTGTCAGTGTGGAGGGAGTGCAGCATTGTCAGAGGGTCAGTACGGAGAGAGTGCAGCATTGTCAGAGGGTCAGTACGGAGGGAGTGCAGCATTGTCAGAGGGTCAGTGTGGAGGGAGTGCAGCATTGTCAGAGGATCAGTATGGAGGGAGTGCAGCATTGTCAGGGGGCAGTGTGGAGGGAGTGCAGCATTGTCAGAGGGTCAGTGCGGAGTGAGGTCAGCATTGTCAGAGGGTCAGTGTTGAGGTAGTGCAGCATTGTCAGAGGGTCAGTACGGAGTGAGTGCAGCATGGTCAGAGTGTCAGTGTGGCGGGAGTATAGCATTGTCAGAGGGTCAGTGTGGAGGGAGTGCAGGATTGTCAGAGGGTCAGTATGGAGGGAGTGCAGCATTGTCAGGGGGTCAGTGCGGAGGGAGTGCAGCATTGTCAGATGGTCAGTGCGGAGGGAATGCAGCATTGTCAGAGGGTCAGTGTGAAGGGAGTGCAGCATTGTTCGAGGGTCAGTACGGAGGGAGTGCGGCATGGTCAGAGGGTCAGTGTGGCGGGTGTACAGCATTATCAGAGGGTCAGTGTGGAGGGAGTGCAGGATTGTCAGAGGGTCAGTATGGAGGGAGTGCAGCATTGTCAGGGGGTCAGTGCGGAGGGAGTGCAGCATTGTCAGGGGATCAGTATGGAGGGAGTGCAGCATTGTCAGAGGGTCAGTGGGATCGGAGTGCAACATTGTCAGAGGGTCAGTGCGATGGGAGTGCAGCATTGTGAGACGGTCAGTATGGAGGGAGTGCAGCATTGTCAGAGTGTCAGTATGGAGGGAGTGCAGCATTGTCAGAGGGTCATTGTGGAGGGAGTGCAGCATTGTCAGAGGGTCAGTGTGGACGGACTGCAGCATTGTCAGATGATCAGTGTGGAGGAAGTGCAGCATTGTCAAACAGTCAGGATGGAGGGATTGCTGTGCAGTGAGAGAGTCAGTAATGATGAAGTGCGCACTCTCTGACGGTCAGTGCTAATGAATGGCCATGCTGTCACATTGTCGCACTGTGAGAGAGTTACTACTGAGGGAGCGCTGAACTCTGAACGGGTTAGAACTGAGGAAGCACGGCACTCTGAGGGTATTAGTCCTGAGGGATCACCGCGCTGTGAGGGGATCAGTACTGAGGGAGCACCACACTATGTGTCGGACAGTCAGTCCTGAGTGATTGCTGCATTGCCAGAGGGTCAGTACTGGGAGAGTGATGAACACTCAAAGGGACATTACTGAGGGAGCGCTACACGGTCTGTTTCTCAGTTCTGAGGGAGTGTTGTTTCAGAGGGTCAGTACTGAGGGAGTGCTGCACTGTCAGAGGATCAGTAATGAGGGAGTGCTGCACTGTCAGAGGGTCAGGACTGAGGGAGTGCTGCATTTTAAAAGGTCTGTACGGAGGGAGTGCTGCACTGTCAGAGGGTCAGTACTGAGGGAGCACTGCACTGTCAGAGGGTCAGTACTGAGGGAATGCTGTTCTGTCAGAGGGTCACTACTGAGGGAATGCTGCACTGTCAGAGTGTCATTACTGAGGGAGTGCCACACTGTCAGAGTGTCATTACTGAGGGAGCGCTGCACTGTCAGTGCATCAGTCTGGGGGATACCTGCATTGGAAGAGAGTCAGTACTGAGTGATTGCCACACTATCAGATGGGCTGAATGGCCTAATGTCTGCTCCCATGTCTTGTGGTCGAAGAGGAATATCTGAAATTGTTCAGTACATTTCTGCCTCTGCTTCCTACAGACCCTGCTCAGCAGTGATTCCCACGTCCAGGTTCCAGACACTGTGTTCTAACAGACAGTCTTCATTTGGTTACCACCCTCTTTTCCCAAGGATCGAATTTTCGTTTCACGTGACTGACCTGCCAGCTCAAAGGGATATTTTCATGCTGCAGGGCTGAGGTTTATTCCTCAGCTTCCGTCTGCTCATCCCAAATGAATCCCACTGCCCCACACTCAGCACAGTCATGTGTTCCTTATTTCTGAGCTTCCCAATGCTAATCCACATCCAGAATGACATCCCACACTCCTCCAAATCGTATCGCAGGCTATTTGCCTGGGAGCGAGGAGTGCTAAGAGAGGAAATAAAAATCTGACAGTACTTTACAGTGACATTAAGGGTGAATTGATAATGAGAGAAAGAGTAGGTTGTGGAACACGGTGAAAAGTTGTGCATGGACCCAGAGGCTACAGTGAATGGATGCATTTTGTCAATGCTCATTGGGACAGGGACGGTATGAAATCGCGGAGATGCTCTGTGATACAATTAAATGTATTAGCATATATAGAGAGAGATGGTTCTGAGTGGTCTGGCCTTCTTACAACCCAATAAATCTCCAAAGACCGTGGAAATGTATCTCAGTTTACCGAATGAGGTGATGGAGGAAGTAGCAGGGACACTTGCAAACATTTTCAAATCCCTTCTGGCCACAGGAGAGGTGCCGTCGGACTGACCATGTGGTCCTGTTATTCAAGAGGGAACATGGGATATACCAGGCAGCTCCAGGTCAGTCAGGCTAATATCGTGGGTGGGACGTCTGTTGGAAGCAATTTTGGGAGAGAGAATTAATCAGCATTTACAGAGACTGGAATTCATGAAGAACAGTCGGAATGGTTGTGTTAAAGGGAGGTCAGGTCTGACCAATGGGATTGCACTTTTTAAGGACATGACCAGGTGTGTAAATAAGGGCAATACTTTCCTGTCGCCTGCTTGGAGGTCAGTCAGGCTTTTATCAGGACCCATACTGGAAACTGATAGTGAACATAAAAACTCGAGATCCAAGGAATTTGGCACAGAATGCTGAGTGGCAGGAAGCAGACAGTGATGGCCCAGTTAGAAATCTCTGTCTGTTCATGTCTCACTGTTGGGGTCTTGCTGATGTGGTTGTTAGAAAAGATTTAGGTTTGAATGGTGGAGGGTTCATCATTGGGTTCATGAATGATATGAAGATTGGTTGGGTGATAAATACTGAGGATGATAGCCCAAGGTTACAGAAGGATGTAGATGGCCTTGTCAAATGGACCGATCAGTGACAACGGGTGAGGTGCCTGAAGACTGGAGGGTGATTAATGATGTGCTATTATTGAAGTAAGGCTGCAAGGAACAACCATTGAACTATGGAGCTGTGAACCTGATGGCAGTAGTGGGTAAGCTGTTGGAGGGCATTCTGAGAGACAACTTACATGCATTTGGAAAAGCAAGAATTGATTAGGGATGGTCAGCTTGGTTTTGTTTGTGGAAATGATGTGTCCAACTTGATAGAGCTTTTGAAGGGATGACCATGGAGACAGATGAGAAGGTTTCACATGGGAGACTGCTTAGTAAAAGGTTAGATGAGATGGCATCCAGGGAGAGAGGACAACACGGTGCCTCAGTGGTTTGATTCTAACTCCCGGTGACTGTCTGTGTGGAGTTTACACATTCTCTCTGTATCTGTGCGGGTTCCCTCCGGGTGATCCAGTTTCCTCCCACCGCCCAAAGATGCCATGGGAAATGCAGTATTACAGGGATAGAGTAGAGGATGTGAGTCTGGGTGCGATGCTGTTCAGACAGTCAGTGTGGAGCCAATGGACGGAATGGCTTGCTTCTACACTTTAGGAATTCTAAAATTAATCCAGAGAGACAGGTAATGTTCTGGGGACCTGGGCTCCAATCTTGGACAGGGGTGGATGTGGGTCCTTACAGTCTGAAGGGGTTTGAACACAGTCTGAGGGGGGAGCTCGGCTGAGCCCTGAAGTGTTGAGGATGTGAATGTTTTGTGGAGCTACTGTCTGAGGGGTTTTGGGGGTTAAACACAACAAAGTGATGCTTTCTTCGGTATTGAGGGAGCACTTTCTGAGGTATTGAGGGAGCACTTTCTGAGGGACTGAGGGAGCACTTTCAGAGGTATTGAGGCAGCACTATCTGACGTACTGAGAGAGCACTGTCTGGTGGTATAGAGTGCAGAGGATAGAAAGGAACAGATGCAATTCCCTGATAATTTCCTCAGGGTCCCCGAGGCACTCTGGTGTCGTAATTTGAAATGGAAGCCACTCCCTATTTCAGAAGATTCAGATCATTTTAAACAATCAGTGAAAAATAACAGCAGCATGTGTCTGAAACATGGTTTGGGGGAAAACTTTCATCAATCTATTGTTACTTGTTGCTTGGATACGTTTTAGAAAAGCAGGCACCCAAACAGGCTAATGCTGTCGATGCAAGAGGTGGTGCACAGGAAGATCCAACAAGTCATCTGTAGCTGCTGTCTGTCTCCCTGGAGCAGTCATCATGTGAGATCATGACTCAGTCGTCGGAGAAATCATTTCTCCTCCAAAACCTCAACCATGCCTTTACAGCTGTGTGTGTGTATGTGTGTGTGTGTGTGAGAGAGAGAGAGACTGCCCGTGTTTGTGTGTGTGAAAGAGTGGATGCATGTGTATCTCTGTGTGTCTGTATATGTGTGCGTGAGAGTGAAAGTGCATGTTCATGTGAGAGTGAGTGGCTGTGTGTGTGTTTGAGGGTGTGTGTGTCTCTGTGTGCATGTGTGTGAGTGTGCCTGTGTGTGAGAGAGTGTGTCTGTGTGTGAGAGAATGTGTCTGTGTGTCTAGTTGTGTGTGTGTCTGTGTGTCTATGTGTGTGTATGACAGTGTGTCTTGTGTGAGAGAGTGTGTATGTGTGTGTGAGAGAGTGTGTGTGTGTGCATGTGTGTGAGAGTGAGTGTGTCTGTGTGTGAGAGAGAGTTTGTGTGTCAATGTGTGTGTGTGAGAGAGAGTGTGTCTATTATATTTCAGGGAGTGTGTGTCTGCGTATGTATGTGTGTGTGAGAGAGAGAATGTAACTGTGTGTTTTTGTGTGTGTGAGGGAGAGCGTCTGTGTGTGTGCGAGAGTGTGTCAGTGTGTGTGTGTGAGAGAGAGTGTGTCTATGTGTGTTTAAGGGAGCGTGTGTCTGTGTGTGTGAGAGAGAGTAACTGTGTGTTTATGTGTGTGTGAGAGAGTGTGTCTGTGTGTGTTTGAGGGAGCGTGTGTCTGTGTGTCTGTCTGTATGTGTGTGAGAGACAGTGTGTGTGTGTGAGAGAGAGTGTGTCTGTGTACGTGAGAGTGACTGGGTGTGTGAGAGAATGAGATTGTGTGTGTGAGAGTGTGTGCGTAAATGAGAGAGTGTGTATGTGTGTGTGAGAGAGAGTGTGTGTCTGTGTGTGCGTGAGAGAGAGTGTCTGTGTGTGAGAGAGAGAGTGTGTCTGTGAGAGAGAGTGTGACTGCGTGTATGTGTGAGAGAGCGTGTCCATATATGTATTTCAGGGAGCGTATGTCTGTGCGTGTATTTGTGTGAGAGAGAAAGTGTGTGCTTGTGTGTATATGTGTGAGAGAGAGAGTTGTGCCTGTGTGTATGTGTTTGTGAGAGTGTGTCTGTGTTTGTGTTTGAGGGAGTGTGTGTGTGTGTGTGTGTGTGTGAGTGTGTGTGTGTGTGTGTGTGTGTGTGTGTGTGTGTGTGTGTGTGTGTGTGTGTGTGTGTGTGTGTGTGTGTGTGTGTGTGTGTGTGTGTATGAGTGTGTGTATGTATGTGTGTGTATGTAAACTAGCCAATCTTATTGGGTGCCCATAAATACAAAATCCAGCAGCTGTTTCAGGTGAATTGGTCCGTGTGTCTCCAAAGACACAAAAGCTGCAAGAGTGACTTAACTGGGGGAAAGACAGTGCTGTTCAGTCCAGTGGGGATTCATCCAGTAAACCTTCCCCACACACTAACATCCCTCTGGCAATGCAGTGACTAGTCCTGCACACAGTGCTCCAGGTACAAACCAATGTAATGTCACCGTAGCCTTACCAGAGCATGGGGCAGCTCCGCATTACAGAGCGGTGTCTGGTGGGGATTTAAACAGAAGATCACCATGGCCCGGCTGAGGGGAGAGGTTGGGAAGGAGAGTCCTTCAGAGTAACTCTAGCTAGTGTGGTAAGCTAACTGCCCAGCCAACTGAGCTAACTGACTTCACTCCAGGGGCATGCCCTGTATAACCCAATAATAGCCAGCCTGCACCTTATTAGGAGCCAGGAGCAAGGCCATTCGGCCCCACCCTAACCCAGAAGGGAGAGCACGGGAAGCTGATGAAGGAAACAAGCCTCTCCCATGTGGCATTCTGAAATGGAGCTGGAGGACAGAGCACATCTGGCCTGCTGTTTGCTTCCCCATGACTGGCCTGTTCCACCTTACAGTGAGAGACTGAGGGGAACCTCAAGGAGATTTCACTTCTCACTGAGAGGCTGCAACTCCAATCCAAATCAGGCTGGTTCCCTCCGAGACTCACGGAAGAGGGCAGCACTCTACAGATCAGGCCCTTGTGTCATCATCACCTCCAGTGTGGGGGCCAAGAGCTGGGAGGTAGTGTTAAGAACATAAGACCATCCAAAATAGGAACAGCAGACCATCCAGCCCCTCGAGCCTGCTCTGGTATTCAAAAGGATCGTGGATGATTCAACATTTGATTTGGGAGCTGAAACTAGGACAATACAGAGACAAAGAATCAAATTATTCTGCCATGAGGAATCATCAGACTAAAGCACACACACACACACACACACACACACACACACACAACACACACACACACACACACACACACACGAATTGTGGGATTCAAGCCGTCTGTGGGAATGGGGAGAGACAAAAGAGACAAAGGAGCAAAATGCTAGAGAGGGATCTGATCCCACAGATTTCACTGCTTCCCTCTCTCTCTGCGGCTCTCATGTCTATTTTTGTGTTCCCAGTTCTCTCTCCCACATCTTTCCTTCAATCCCTATCTCTCAACATCCTTCACATCTCTGTCCTGTTTACATTTCCCAGTAGATTCCCTTCCTCCTTTGTCACCTCACCAGGTTTTTCAGGAATGCTTAATCATTCAGTCTTTCACAAAACTAACACCTTGCTCTTCTCTCTCTGCATCTGTCCCTCTGCTCTGTGGGATCTTGCTATTCCTGTCTGTACATCCTTCTAGCCACATCACATCAGCCTCCAACACCACCCAATTCTCTCAGCTCTATCTCTCTGCTGTTGCAACTCCTCTCTCTCTCTCTGTCCTATATCTCTCCCTGGGATTTCTGTCTTGCTGTCTGCCTGAACTTCTCTCCCTCTCTTTCTCTCCCCATTTTCACCTTGCATCTGTCTGACATTGTATTTCTCTTCCTGGAGTTTCACTCTCTCTCTCTCTCTCTGTCTGTCTCTCTCCTGCTCTCTCTCAGTTCTTCTCACTTTCTCTCCCCCCCTCTGATGCCTGTCTTTCTCTTGTTCTCTCCCTCCCTCTCACTGTCTGTCCGTCCATCTTTCTTTCTCTTCTGTAGTTTCTCTCCCTCTTTCTCCATGGACCCTTCTGCTTTGTCCTAGTGATTGGGGGAAGGGGCATTGGGAAGAGACTGCCTCAGTGCCTGGTCTCTCTCAGGTTTTACCCCGACTGTAGGGGAGGAACATGAAGTACTTTTCTGAGTGAGTCTGAAATAGAGAAAAAAGAGAGAGAAAGGGACAGTGACAAAAAGAGAAAGAGACATAGAGAGAGTTGAGATGGAGAAAGTGGAGAGAGAGAAATGGGCAGTAAGAGTCAGGGAGGCGGAGTGAGAAAAGGACAGAGTGAGAGAGACAGGGAGAGAGAGAGTGAGAAGGACATATATTGAGGGAGAAGGACAGTGTGTGTACTTTGCGATGGTTGTAGAGTGGGATCTTGCTGTGCATTACAGCAGTCAGTCAAAAGGTGAGTTAGAGTCTGCACTATGTCCTCCAGCCCAGGGGCTGTGAGTCTGCATGGGAAGGGGGAGAGTGGGAGACACGGAGGGATGGGACAGCGAGAGACGGGGGGGGGGGGGTTGATGGGGCTTTGGGGCTGGTGGAGAAAGGAGGGGCTGTTGTCATAGAGAGATGAAGGGAGGGATAGCATGTGATGCAAAGTCTGAGACAGGGTGGAGAAGAGGTTTCCATACGAAGGATAGTCAATGAGGCCATTCAGGGGCCAATCCTGAGGATCCTGAACCGGACCAGGATCATTTAATGGGGCAGGGGGATGATGGGCAGAAAGCACTCCATCTGTGATGCAAACCTTCTGTAATTCTTGGACTGGGATCTTGCTGTACACTAAAACAGTCACAGACCAGTCAGTCAACCCAGACTCATTTACCAGTGTGAGAAAGTGAGGACTGCAGATGTTGGAGAGTCTGAGTTACAAAGTGTGGAGCTGGAGAAGCACAGCAGGTCAGGCAGGAGAGTCAACGCTTCAGGTCTGATCTGCTGGGCTTTTCCAGCTCCACACTTTTCCACTCAACTCCCTCTGCCCCAGGGAATGGGGCTCACAGCAATGTTGGGGGGGGGGCAGCAAAATATTTGAGGGGGCACAGTTGGTGAGGTAGATATTTGTGAGGAAAGATATTTGGGGAAGGGAATAAATTTGGGACGAGAGTGAAAATGCGGGGCAAAATATTTTTAGGGGGTTCAAAATTAGGTGAGCACTTTCAGGTCTGAAATAAAGAAAAAGAGAAAGGGAGGGTGAGAAAAAGAGAGAGAGGTAGAGAGAGTGGGGATGGAGAAGAGGGATGAGAGAAAGATGGGGCAGAGACAGACAGTGAGAGGGAGGGTGTGAGAGAAAGGCAGATTGAGAGAAAGAGGCGGACAGGGAGAGAGAAGGACAAAGAGAGAAGGGGAAGTCAGACTGAGACAAACAGACGTTGAAGCATGGACAGACTGAAGGGGGAACGCTCAGTATTCCAGGTGGTTCCAGCTCCCTCTCTCTCAATGGTTTTTCACACTCCCTCTCTCCCATGCTCCTGGGGGTTCCTTCAGCTTGTCTCCCTTCATCTCTCTCTCCCTCTCTCTGGATGGTGAGCTGGTCTCTGTCCCTTGCCATGTTGGTCATCTCAGAAAGCCTCCAGAAAATTCAAGAGATCAGTCTGCAGGTGATCCCTGGTTTTGTTCATTTCTGGATGGTTTCCCAGAACTTTCTATATTTCTGGCCAATTCGGAGAATCAGTTAACAGTTTTAAGCATTGCTAATCATTTGGATGGCTTGTTCCTGTTAGTTTCTTTGTGTAGTAGGACCCGGTGCCTTCCTATCTGGGCCCTCCTTTGTTTGGTGGAGACGTTGTTAGGGATATGTCTGCCCAGGGGACCTGCTGCCTTTGACATTATGCTGATGGTATAACCATCTGGCTGCTGTCTGGCTTTTGTGGTTTGGGAGTATAACTTGTCCAATATACCCAGCATCTCTTGGCTGTCTATCTGTGTTTTAGCAAGGAGGCCGCAACATTTCACCCATTCCCCCTCCCCCACCCAGTCTTTTGAATGGAAAGAAGATTATACAATGAATTACAATCTTAATTTTAAAAGCTGGTTATGTTTGTTGTCAGAGTAGCCTGATGTTTGAGCGAAAGCCATTTTGTACATTGGTCAAACCGATTGTCATATGGCTGATAAGTGATATCATAGAATCCCTACAGAGCAGAAACAGGCCCTTCAGCCCATCGAGTCCACAAAGACCCTCTGAAGAGAATCCAACTCAGATCCATACGCTGATGATATCCCTGAAACCCTGCATTTCCCATGGCTATTCCAGCTAACCTGAATATCCCTCGACACTATGGGCAATCTGTCAAAAATGTGAGTTATTGAACAGTGGGAGAAAACCCATGCAGATGCAGGGAGAATGTACAAACTCCACACAGACAGTCGTTCAAGAGTGGAATCAAACCCAGGTCTCTGGCGCTGTGAGGTAACAGTGCTAACCACTGAGCGACTGTGGCTTTCCTAACTGTTTCGACAAAACATATTCCGTTCTGAGAATCCATACAGAATTGGGATGCATAGCCAACATCCAGTGAGCAGAATAAATGCAAGGGAATGAGACCTGCTGGCTCAAACTCCTGGAATTCCCTCCCTAAGGACATTGTGGGTCCACCACCTGCAACAGTTCAAGGAGGCAGCTTACCACCAAAACCAGCTCCCGAGCAGCTACGGACAGGCAATCAATACTGGGCCCAGCCAGGAACACTCAAACGTTTCAAATGAATGAAACTAAAGGTGATCACCCAGGGAGTTCCATCTACCTTCCAGTCCCTGGGGGTGTGTCCAGGCATTATTCACCATGATGGTACCCATCTGTTGCAGTCTGCAATTCTAACCACCGGTATCCCGAGATAGATCAAGGTGAGTGCGGTTAGTACCACAGCTTGATGTGAGAGGAGCCGAATTTGTTAATGACAGGCGGTGGGAATACCGTGGTATGGCCTGTTCTTTCACATTTACCTAAGTGTGCCCCCTGTCAATGTCCCCTCTAACTCCACCACATATGGGAGGGAATCATGATAACACATCCAAATACCTTTTTTAATGTAATCCGATACTTTCGACTTCAAAGATCCCCATCCAAACTTTGTCACTTGGGATAATTGGAATCCCTCGCACCAAGCCCAGTGCACCACCGAAAGTGTCCTTACAGCTGTTACTAACCCAGCCCTTGGTGAGCTGCTGTAACTGACAGTGAGACATGATGGTGTGGGTGTTCTCCTGGAACAAATATTTATGCTGTTTGTCACTAATCCGGGATGGGACTTTTCTCGAGCAGTGAGGACCGCTGCCTTCATTTCATCATGGATGCCCGTCCCTCACTGTTGTCCCTCAGGGAGGGCTGAATGGCCTGGTGGACAAAGTCACATGGTGATTAATTTAGTTTGTTTGTCAGCATCCAGTCCGTGTATGACAGACTGTCGTTCTATGTCATCCAAAAATGTATCTGGGTTTGAGATAGGATCAAACAGAGTGGCCTCTTTGGTGCTGCCCACCAGCTGGGTGGCTGGAATGGCTATTTTGTATGGAGTGAGACCATCAGCTGTCTGACACTGGATAACCACAGGATTCAATGGAATCTGGGTCCGTCTGTGGGTCAGGGCTGGGGGCAAAAGGTGCAGTTACCTGGGAAAAAGGCAGTGGGAGTCCCCATCTGCGGGAGGGTGTGGGTGTGTCAGTGTGTGAACCTGTCGTTATCTCCCTGGGGTGGTAGAACCCCAAAGGCACACATAATCCCATTCTGGGAGGAGCCCTGGTTTCCTGAGGGATTGTACTTGCTCCTGGCACCTCCTACAGGGGCCTGATGTGTGTTGCTCCGTGTTGCAGGTGTACAGGACCCATACAGCTGCTTGGAGCTCATACACTGTCCTTCCAGATTGTCCATGTAACCTGAGGCTGTCTCCGAATCCCCAGAGACCCTCCTTTCACTGGATTGGACTCTTCCCATTTGTAACTGGAGTAGTCCCATGTGGGTGAGTTTTTCCTGCAACGTTCTGTCCTGCTCATTGTGTCGGAGACCTAGCTCTGTTCCAGCCTATAGTTTTCCCTGGGGTGACTGGATCCAGCTGCCTTATCCCAGCCGGGGGTCCTCCAGGCTATCGGTGTGGAGTGAACTTTCCAGCTTCCTTCCCCAGTTCTCTATGGGCTTCTCACTACAGCTCCTGTACCAGGAATCCTTCGCTGCAAGGCCAGGCTGGCTTCCTGTGAAATTCTGCAGGACTGTTTCACATTTGTACCTGGCCGTGTTCCTTTTGCTTTAGCCGCTTCTGTATTATGGGACACTTGGGTATACTCATAGAGTCATAGAATGGAGACAGGCTCTTTGCCCAAACTGGTCCATCCACACTAACCCCGTTTCCCTGCACTTTACCCATATCCTTCCAATGCGTTTCTCTCCATATATTTGTCCAAGTGCCTTTTAAATGTTATTAATTGTATCCTCCTCGACTACTTGCACTGGTAGTTCATTCCGTATGTGTACCACCCTCTGGATAAAAGCATTCGCCCTCAGGTTCCCTTTTAATCTTTCCCCTTTCACCTTAAACTGATGCCTTTTCGTCCTCGATCCCCCAAGCCTTGGATAAAGACTGAATGCATTCACCGTATCCATGCCTCCCATGATCTTATACACCTCTATAAGGACACCCCTCAGTCTCCTACGCACTAACAAAATGCCCTAGCTTGTCCAACCTCTCTCTATAACTCGAGTTGAGTTCTGGCAACATCCTTGTAAATTCCTTCTGCACTCTTTCCAGTTTAATAGCATCCTTCCTACAGCAAGGTGGGCAAAACTGAACACAACATTCCAAGTGCGGCCTCACCAACATCCTGCACAACTGCAACAGAACTTCCCAACTTCGATATTCCATGCCCTGACTGATGAAGGGCTCAGTGTGCCAAAAACCTTCTTCACTGCCCTGTCTCCCTGTGACTCCACTCTCAGAGAACCGTGTACCTGGAATCCAAGGGCGCACTGTCCCACTACACTCCTTCAGTCCCAACCATTCACCATGAAACCCCTATCTTGATGTGACTTTCCAAAATGCTAGATCTCGCCCTTGTCTGTATTAAACTCCATTTGCCATTTCTCAGCCCAATTCCGCAGCTGATCAAGGCCCTGTTGCAATTGCTGAGAACCTTCCTCACTTAATTTAGTGTAATCTGCAAACTTACTAATCATACCTTAAACATCCTCGTCCAAATCATTGATCAAGATAACAAACAGTAATGGGCCGAGCCCTGACCAACTCAGCGGCACAATGGCTCTGTGGTTAGCACTGCTGCCTCACAGCACCGTGGATCTGGGTTCAATTCCAACCTCACAGGATGGTCTGTGTGGGTTTGATCCTGTTAGGGTTAGATTTCCTACAGTATGGAAACAGGTCATTGGCCCAACAAGTCACAACGACCTGCCGAAGAGTAACCCACCCAGAGCCATTCTCCCTGCCCAATATTTACCCTGGACGAATGCACCTAGCACTATGGCCAATTCAGCTGACCTGTACATTTTTGGATTGTGGGAGGAAACCGGAGCACCCGGAGGAAACCCACGCAGACTCCGCGAGAATGTGCAAACTCCACACAGAGAGTCACCATAGGCTGGGGTAACACCCGGGTCCCTGGTGCTGTGAGGCAGCAGTGCCAACCACAGAGCCACTAAGCCACCCCAACTCAGTTTGTATGTTCTCCCCGTGTCTGCGTGGGTTTCGTCCGGGTGCTCCGGTTTCCTCCCACAATCCAAAGATGTGCAGGTCAGGTAAATTGGCCATGCTCAATTGCCTGTAGTGTTCATGAATGTCTAAGTAAGTTGCATTAGTCAGGGATAAACGTAGAGTAATTAAAGAACTTTTAAAGAACTTCCACTTGCCAGAGGACCCTTTGCCTGCAAACAAAGTTCTCAAACCAACCCCTGCAAGCTGCTGTCTAATTCCGTCAGAATGAGCTTTGCCCCAATGTAGAACTAGCACCTGGAGAACATTTTGTCTCACACCACAATGATTACAATATTAATAAAATTATGGTCACTGGTTCCAAAATGCTCCCCCACTGTCACCCCACTCCAAACATTCTGATTGGGTTGTTTACCTTGTTTTTAGCAGTAACTGGACAACACCATCAGATCTGGGGGAAAGCTTCCTCGAAGTGCCCCCATCGAACACTCTGGAGATTGACAGCACATAGTGTTCTCACAGTCAAATACACAAAGGACAAGATTAAATATTAATACCTCCATCTCACTGACCGGATCTGGGAGAGATGGGTCAGGGACGGGGGAGATTGCTTTGTTGTGTAGTGATCAGTCAGGGAGATGGAGATTGCAGTGATGGGTAGGGATCAGTCAGGGAGGGGGTGAGTGCAGTGTTGGGTAGGGATCAGTCAGGGAGGGGGAGATTACAGTGTTAGGTAGGTATCAGTCAGGGAGGGGGGTGAGTGCAGTGTTGTGTACGGATCAGTCAGGGAGGGGGGACTACAGTGTTGGAAAGGGATGAGCCAGGGAGGGGGAGATTGCAGTGTTGGGTAGTGTGAGAAACAAAGCTCACTCACTTCAATAATTTCAGTCCGAGACATGATCTGAATCAGTAGTGTCATTTATTTTACACTTGCAAGTGGGTGTGATGTCCACAAGGCAGGGACAAAACACACTGAATTCAACAAATTCTCGATATTTATATAATTTGGTTCCTACATATTTTTTCTTATTTCATTGTTTCCCCCCATTTACATCCTCCACTTCCCTAAGACTGGCCCCATTACTCCTGTTTATCTCTTGTCTTATCTGGCCTTGTCTGTGTCAAAATGCTTATATCTGGCCTCACAAGGCCATTTCACCTCATCCCGCTGTAGGTCATTGTTAGGCATATTCTTTCTTCATAATTATCTACCCCCTCCATCTATGCCTTTCCCTCACAGCATCTTATCACTAAGCCCTTTTAATTGGGGTTTGTTCCTGTGTCTCTGTAAAAGTGGGAAACAGATGTGTTTACCTACTGTTTGTACAGGCGTATTTAGCTCAACTTCATCCCCTCACAACATCTTATCTATTTGCCCATAATATCTACCATTGTTTTGCAATCACGTTTCAGGCTGGCATACAATTTTAGCTAATACAAAAACAATTACATATTTCCTCCACATAGTTTCCATTCTTGTTGACTCAGCTCTTGGCTAAAACAATTACACACTGTTGTGAGTTCATTCACTTTGTCTCAGAAATTATAATTGCAGAATTGCAGAAGTAACATTAATTTACCTATATCCCACAGTAGGGATCATTCAGGGAGGGGGAGATTGCAGTGTTGGGTAGTGGATCAGTCAGGGAGGGTGTGATTGCAGTGTTGGGTAGTGGATCAGTCAGGGAGAGTGAGATTGCAGTGTTGGGTAGGGATCAGTCAGGGAGGGTGTGATTGCAGTGTTGGGTAGGGATCAGTCAGGGAGGGTGTGATTGCAGTGTTGGGTAGGGATTAGTCAGGGAGGGATAGATTGCAGTGTTGGATATGGATCAGTCAGGGAGAGGGTGATTGCAGTGTTGGGTAGGGACCAGTCAGGGAAGGGGTGGATTGCAGTGTTGAGTAGGGATCAGTCAGGGAGGGGGTGAGTGCAGTGTTGGGTAGGGATCAGTCAGGGAGTGGGTGAGTGCAGTGTTGGGTAGGGATCAGTCAGGGAGGGGGAGATTGCAGTGATTCCAGTGTTGGGGTGGGATCTGTCAGGGAGGGGGAGATTGCAGTGTTGTGTAGGAATAGAAGGAAATCAGGAGGGCAAAAAGTGTACATGAGTTTACTTTGAGATATAGCGTTAAGGAGAATCCGAATGGCTTTTGCAAATGTATAAAGGACAAAGGGTCACTGGGGAGTGAATCGGGCCCCTCAAAGTTCAAGACAGCCTGCACGTGGAGCTGCAAGAGATGGGGGAGAAACTGAACAAATATTTCCTGTAGAGAAGGGCATGGAAGATATAGAATAGAATGATGGTTTGGGAAATAGCATTGGGAAATAGATGATGTCATCTTGCAAAATGTCCACATTACAGAGGAGGAGATGCTGGATGTCTTGAAACGCATAAAGGTGGATAAATCCCCAGGACCTTATCCCCAGGTGTACTCTCGATCTCTGTGGGAAGCTGGAGAAGTGATTGCTAGGCCCCGTGCTGAAATATTTGTATCATCGATAGACACAGGTGAGGTACTAGATGACCGGAGGTTGGGCTAACGTGGTGCTACTGTTTAAGACGGGTGGTCAGGACAAGTCAGGGAACTACAGACTGGTTCGCATGACGTCAGTCGTGGGCATGTTGAAAGATGAATACATGAGGGACAGGAATTACAAGTATTTAGAAAGGCAATGTCTAATTGGGGATAGTCAGCATTGCTTTGTGCGTGGGAAATCATGTCTCAAGTTATTGCGTTTTTTGAAGAAGTAACGAAAGGATTGATGAGGGCAGTGCGGTGGGTGTGAGTGATATGGACTTCAGTAAGGTATTCGAAAAGTTTCCACACGGGAGATTGGAGAGCAAAGGATAGATCTCACGGAATACAGGGAAAACCAACCATTTGGATACAGAAGTGGCTCAGAGGTAGAAGACAGAGGTTGGTTGTGGAGGGTTGTTTTTTCAGACTGGAGACCTGTGACCAGTGGAGTGCCACAAGGATCGGTGCTGCGTCCACTACTTTCCATTAATTATATAAAAGATTTGGATGTAAACATAGCATGTGTAGTTAGTACGTTTGCAGATGACACCGAAATTGGAGGTGTAGTGGACAGTGAAGAATGTTACTTCACATTACAACGGGATGGTGAACTGATGGGCCATTGGGCTGAGGAGTGGCAGATGGAGCTTCATTTAGATAAATGCGTGGTGCTGCATTTTGGGAAAGCAACTCTTCGCAGGACTGATACACTTCATGTTAATGTCCCAGGGCGTGTTTCTGAACAAAGATACCTTGGAGTGAAGGCTCATTGTTCCTTGAAAAGAGAATTGTGGGTCGATAGGATAGTGAAGAAGGTGTTTGGTATGCTTGTGTTTATTGATCAGTGCATTGCGTAGAGGAGGTGGGAGGTCATGTTGTGGCTATACAGGACATTGGATAGGCCAGTTTTGGAATATTGGGTGCAATTCTTGTATCCTCCCTATCGGAATGATATGTAAATTGAAAGGGTTCAGAAAAGATTTGCAAAGACGCTGACAGGATTGGAGGATTTGACCTAAAGGGAGAGATTAAATGGGCTGGGGATGTTTTCCCTGGAATGTCTGAAGCTGAGGGGTAACCCATATGGAGGTTTATAAAACCATGAGAGGCATGAATAGGTTTAACAGACAAGGTCTTTTCCCTAGGGTGGGGTAGTCCAGAGCAGGAGGGCCCAGATTCAGGGTGAAAGGGGAAAGATATAAAAGGAATGTAAGGGACAACGTTTTGATGTGGAGGGTGTTGCGTGTATGGAATGACCTGCCAGATGAAGTCGTGGGGACTGGTACAATTACTGCATTTAAAAGGCATCTGGATGGGTATACGAACAGGAAGGGTTGAGAGGGATTTGGGCAAAGTGCTGGCAAATGTGACACCACCCTCTCTCCCCCTCACTCTCCCCCCTCTCCCCCTCTATCTCTCCCCTGTCTCTCAGTCCCTCTCTCTCACCCCCTCACTATCTCAAACCGTCACTGTATCTCCCCCTCTCTCTCTCACCGCCTCGCTCTCAACACCCTCTCTCACTCATCACCCTCTTTCACCCCTCTCTCTGTCTCACCCCTCTCTCTCACCCTCTCTCTCTCTCACCACCTGTCTGTCTCACCTCCTCTCTCTCCCACCCCTCTCTATCTCTCACCTCCTCTCTCTCACCCCCGTCTGTCTCACCTCCTCTCTCTCTCATACCCCTGTCTCACTGCCTCTCTCGCAACACTCTCTCTCGCTCACCCCCTCTTTCTCTCACACATCCCTCTCTCACCTGTTCTCTCTATTTCACTTCACTATCTCACTCATCCCTCTCTCTCTCAACCCTCTCTCTCATCCCTCTATTTCTCCCTCTCACCCTTTCTCTCTCTCACACACCCCGTCTTCATCTCATCCCTCTCTCTCTTTCACCCCTCTCTTTCTCACCCCTCTCTCTCCCTCACCCGACTCTCTCTCTCACTCCCTCTCTGTCTCTCACTCCTCTCTCTTTACCCCCTCACACTGTCACCCCCTCTCTCTCTCGCTCAAACCCTTCTCTCTCTCACCCCTCTCTCTCTCACCGCGCTCTCACTCCCTCTCTCTCTCATCACTCTCTCTCACCCTCTCTCTCTCTTGCTCTCACCGTTCTCTCCCTCACCCCTCTTTCTCGCCAACTCGCTGTCTCACACCATCTCTCTCTATTTCCCCCATCTCTCACTCAGCTCTCTCTCTCTGTCTCATTCCTCTCTTACCCCTCTCTCTCTTATACTCCTCCATTTCTCTCTCACCCCTCTCTTTTCCCTCTCATACTCTCACCCCTCTCTCTCTTACACCACTTTCTCTCTCCCTCTCTCTCTACCCCTCTCTCTCACCCCCCTCTCTCTCACTCACGCCCCTTTCTCACTCCCCTCTCTCTCTCACCCCTCTCTCGCACTCACCCCTCTCTCTCTCATCCCTCTCTCTCTCACCCCTCTCTCACACATACACTCTCTCTCTGCCTCTCTCTCTCCCCCTCACGCTCTCCATCCTCCCTCTGTCTCCCCTCACTATCTCTCACCCTGTCTCTCAGCCCTTCTCTCTCTTTCAACACCCTCTCTCACACACTGCCTCTCTCTCGCCCCCTCTCTCGCATCCTGTCTCTCTCTCTCCCCTTCTCTCTCTCAGCTGTCTCTCACCTCTCTCGTCCCCTCCGCTCTCTACGCCTCTCTCTCTCATCCCAGTCTTACTCCCTCTCTCTCTTACACTCCTCCCTCTCTCTCTCACCCCTCTCTCAGCCCTCTCATATTCTCACCCGTCTCTCTCTTATAACATGATTTCTCTCTCCTCCTCTCTCTCATCCCACTCTCTCGTCCCACTCTCTCACCCCTCTCTCTTACTGCCCTCTCTATTTCTCTCACCCATTACCCCTCCATTTCTCTCTCACCACTCTCTCAGCCCTCTCATACTCTCACCCCTCTCTCTCTTACACCACTTCCTCTCTCCCCTCTCTCTCTCACTCCTCCCTCTCATTCAACTCTCTCACTCCTCCCTCTCTATCCTCTCTCTCTCTCACCCCCCCTCTCTCCCCTCTCTATCTCACCCCTCTCTCACCCTCTCTCACTCACCCTCTCTCACTCCCCCTCTCACCCTTTCACCCCCCTCTCTCACACACTCCCTCTCTCTCATACCCCTCTCTCCCTCACCCCATGCTCTCACTCTCCCCTCTCACTCACCGCTATCCCTCACCCTCTCTCTCTTTCACCCCATCTCTCACACACCCTCTCTCTCGCCCCCTGTTTCTCACTCCGCCTCTCACTCCCCCCTCACTCTCTCGCCCCCTCTCTCTCTAGCCCCTCTCTCTCCCTCTCACGCTCTTCACCCTCTCTCTGTCTCCCCCCTATCTCTCCCCGCTCTATCTCTCCCCTGTCTCTCAGCCCCTCTCTCTGTTTCACACACTGCCTCTCTCTCGCCCCCTCACCCGCACCCCATCTCTCTCTCACCCATCTCTCTCTCACCTCTATCTCCCCTCCGCTCTCTACCCTCTCTCTCATCCCTCGCTTACTCCCTCTCTCTCTTACACTCCTCCCTCTCTCTCTCCCCCTCTCTCTCTCTCATCCCACTCTCTCACCCCTCTCTCTTCCCCTCTCTCTCTCTCTCACCCTTCTCTCACTCACCCCCCCTCTCTCACCGCTCTCTCTCACCCCCCTCTCACCCCCTCACTCTCTCACACCCTCTCTCTCTCTTAGCCCTCTCTCTCTCACCTTCTCTCTCTCTCGCTCTCACCCTTCTCTCACTTACCCCTCTCTCTCCCCTCTCTCTCCCACCCTCTCTCTCTTTCACCCCCCTCACACACTCCCTCTCTCTCGCCCCCTCGCTCTCTCCCCTCTCTCTCTCAGCCCTCTCTCACTCACTCCCTCTCTCTCACTGCTCTCTCTCACCCCTCTCTCACCCCTCACTCTCTCACACCCTCTCTCTCTCTTAGCCCTCTCTCTCTCTCACCTTCTCTCTCTCTCGCTCTCACCCTTCTCTCTCTTATCCCTCTCTCTCCCCTCTCTCTCGCACCCTCTCTCTCTTTCACCCCCCTCACACACTCCCTCTCTCTCACCCCCTCGCTCTCTCCCCTCTCTCTCTCAGCCCTCTCTCTCACATCTCACTACCCCACTCTCTCTCATCCCTCTCTTACCCCCACCCTCTTATACTCCTCCATCTCTCTCTCACCACTCTCTCAGCACTCTCATACTCTCACCCCTCTCTCTCTCTTTCACCACTTTCTCTCTCCCGCTCTCTCTCTACTCCTCTCTCTCATCCCACTCTCTCATCCCTCTCTCTTACACCCCTCTCTATCTCTCTCACCCCTCTCTCTCTCACTCACGCCCCTCTCTCACCCCTCAGTCTCTCACCCCTGTTTCTCACCCTTCTCTCTCACACACCCCTCCCTCTCTCTCAGTCTCACCCCCTCTCTCACCCCTCTCTCTCACCCCCTCTCTCTCTCACACCTGTCTCTCTCACCCCCCTCTCTCACACCCTCTCTCACTCCCCTCTCTCTCTTTCACCCCCTTTCTCACACACTCCCTCTTCTCATTCCTCTCTCTCTCACACCATGCTCTCGCTCTCCCCTCTCACTCACCGCTCTCCGTCACCCTCTCTCTCTTTCACCCCGTCTCTCACACACTCCCTCTCTCTCACCCCCTGTTTCTCTCTCTGCCTCACTCTCTCCCCCTCACGCTCTCCACCCTCTCTCTGTCCTCCCCCCTCTCTCTCCCCCTCTATCTCACCCCCTGTCTTTCATCCCCTTTCTCTCTCACCACCTCACTCTCTCCCCCTCTCTCTCACCGCCTCTCTCTCACCCTCTCTCTCACCCTCTGTCTCACCCTATCTCTCTCACTCCCTGTCTGTCTCACCTACTCTCTCACACACCCCCTCTCTCTCTCACCCCCTGTCTCTCTGTCCTCCTCTCACTCACCACCCTCTCTCTCTCTCACCGCCCCTCTCTCAACACGCTCTCTCACGCACCCCTCTCTCCCTCCTTCACCCCTCTCTTTCTCACCTCTCTCTCAGCCCTCTCTCTCCCTCACCCGACTCTCTCTCTCACTCTCTCTGTATCTCACTTCTTCTCTCTCTCACCTCCTCACTCTCTCTCCCTTCTCTCACATCACCCTCTCTCTGTGTCACCCCACTCTCTGTCTCTCACGCCTCACTCTCTCACCCCTATCTCCCTCTCAACCCTTTCTCTCACCATCTCTCTCTCGCTCTCACACTTGTCGCTCTCACCCTTCTCTCTCTCACCCCTCTCTCCCTCACCCCTCTCTCTCTCATCCCACCCTCTCTCACCCTCTCTCTCTTTCACCACCCTCTCTCATACACTGCCTCTCTCTCGGCCCTTCTCTCGCACCCCGTCTCTCTCTCTCTCCCCTTCTCTCTCTCAGCCCTCTCTCTCACAACTCTCTCTCCCCTCCGCTCTCTACCCTCTCTCTCTCATCCCTCTCTTACCCCCTCTCTCTCTTACACTGCTCCCTCTCTCTCTCACCCCTCTCGCAGCACTCTCATACTCTCACCCCTCTCTCTCTTACACCGCTCTCTCTCTCTCCCCCTCTCTCTTCCCACTCTCTCACTGCTCTCTCTTACTCCCATATCTATTTCTCTCACCCTTCTCTCATCCCCTATCTCTCTCACCCTCTCTCTCACACTTCTGTCTCACTCATCCTCCTCTCTCTCTCACCCCTCTCTCTCTCACTCCTCTCTCTCTCACCCTTCTCTCAGCCCTCTCTTTCATACCCTCTCTCACTCACAACTCTCTCTCTCGCACCTGTCTCTCTCACTCCATCTCTCTCTCACTCCCCCTTCTCTCCCCTCTCTCCCCCTCTCTCCCCATCACCCCTCTCCCCTCCCGCTCCCTCTCTCCCCTCCGTCTCTCTCACCCCTCTCTCTCGCCCGCCACTCTCCCTCCTCCCCTCTATCTCATCCCTCTGTCTCACCCCTCTGTCTGACCCCTCTGTCTCACCCCTCTCTCACCCCTCTGTCTCACCCCTCTGTCTCACCCCTCTCCCTCACCCTTTTTCTCTTTCACCCTGTCTCCCACACACTCCCTCTTTCTCGCCCCCGTCTCTCTCGCCGTCTCTCTCTCGCCCACCCCCCTCGTCCCACCCTCTCTCCCCCTCACTCTCCCCCCTCTCCCCCTCTATCTCTCCCCTGTCTCTCAGTCCCTCTCTCTCACCCCCTCTCTATCTCAAACCGTCACTGTCTCTCCCCCTCTCTCTCTCACCGCCTCGCTCTCAACACCCTCTCTCACTCATCACCCTCTTTCACCCCTCTCTCTGTCTCTCCCCTCTCTCTCACCCTCTCTCTCACCCTCTCTCTCTCACCACCTGTCTGTCTCACCTCCTCTCTATCCCACCCCTCTCTATCTCTCACCTCCTCTCTCTCACCCCCGTCTGTCTCACCTCCTCTCTCTCTCATACCCCTGTCTCACTGCCTCTCTCGCAACACCCTCTCTCGCTCACCCCCTCTCTCTCTCACACCTCCCTCTCTCACCTGTTCTCTCTATTTCACTTCACTATCTCACTCATCCCTCTCTCTCTCAACCCTCTCTCTCATCCCTCTCTTTCTCCCTCTCACCCTTTCTCTCTCTCACACACCCCGTCTTCATCTCATCCCTCTCTCTCTTTCACCCCTCTCTTTCTCACCCCTCTCTCTCTCCCTCACCCGACTCTCTCTCTCACTCCCTCTCTGTCTCTCACTCCTCTCTCTCACCCCCTCACACTGTCACCCCCTCTCTCTCTCGCTCACACCCTTCTCTCTCTCACCCCTCTCTCTCTCTCACCGCGCTCTCACTCCCTCTCTCTCTCATCACTCTCTTTCACCCTCTCTCTCTCTTGCTCTCACCGTTCTCTCCCTCACCCCTCTTTCTCGCCCCCTCGCTGTCTCACACCATCTCTCTCTATTTCCCCCTCTCTCACTCAGCTCTCTCTCTCTCTCCCATCTCTCTCTGTCTCATTCCTCTCTTACCCCTCTCTCTCTTATACTCCTCCATTTCTCTCTCACCCCTCTCTTTTCCCCCTCATACTCTCACCCCTCTCTCTCTTACACCACTTTCTCTCTCCCTCTCTCTCTACCCCTCTCTCTCACCCCCCTCTCTCTCACTCACGCCCCTCTCTCACTCCCCTCTCTCTCTCACCCCTCTCTCGCACTCACCCCTCTCTCTCTCTCACCCCTCTCTCTCTCACCCCTCTCTCACACATACACTCTCTCTCTGCCTCTCTCTCTCCCCCTCACGCTCTCCATCCTCCCTCTGTCTCCCCTCACTATCTCTCACCCTGTCTCTCAGCCCTTCTCTCTCTTTCAACACCCTCTCTCGCACCCTGTCTCTCTCTCTCCCCTT
Organism: Chiloscyllium plagiosum; assembly: GCF_037043375.1. Classification (NCBI taxonomy): domain Eukaryota; kingdom Metazoa; phylum Chordata; class Chondrichthyes; order Orectolobiformes; family Hemiscylliidae; genus Chiloscyllium; species Chiloscyllium plagiosum. Next base: position 114,230,933 of record NW_028270156.1, read on the forward strand.
CTCTCTCTCAGCTGTCTCTCACCTGTCTCGTCCCCTCCGCTCTCTACGCCTCTCTCTCTCTCATCCCAGTCTTACTCCCTCTCTCTCTTACACTCCTCCCTCTCTCTCTCACCCCTCTCTCAGCCCTCTCATATTCTCACCCCTCTCTCTCTTATAACATGATTTCTCTCTCCTCCTCTCTCTCATCCCACTCTCTCGTCCCACTCTCTCACCCCCTCTCTTACTGCCCTCTCTATTTCTCTCACCCATTACCCCTCCATTTCTCTCTCACCACTCTCTCAGCCCTCTCATACTCTCACCCCTCTCTCTCTTACACCACTTCCTCTCTCCCCTCTCTCTCTCACTCCTCCCTCTCATCCCACTCTCTCACTCCTCCCTCTCTAACCTCTCTCTCTCTCACCCCCCCACTCTCCCCTCTCTATCTCACCCCTCTCTCTCACCCTCTCTCACTCACCCTCTCTCACTCACCCTCTCACCCTTTCACCCCCCTCTCTCACACACTCCTTCTCTCTCATACCCCTCTCTCTCTCACCCCATGCTCTCACTCTCCCCTCTCACTCACCGCTATCCCTCACCCTCTCTCTCTTTCACCCCATCTCTCACATACCCTCTCTCTCGCCCCCTGTTTCTCACTCCGCCTCTCACTCCCCCCTCACTCTCTCGCCCCCCTCTCTCTAGCCCCTCTCTCTCCCTCTCACGCTCTTCACCCTCTCTCTGTCTCCCCCCTATCTCTCCCCGCTCTATCTCTCCCCTGTCTCTCAGCCCCCTCTCTGTTTCACACACTGCCTCTCTCTCGCCCCCTCACCCGCACCCCATCTCTCTCTCACCCATCTCTCTCTCACCTCTATCTCCCCTCCGCTCTCTACCCTCTCTCTCTCATCCCTCGCTTACTCCCTCTCTCTCTTACACTCCTCGCTCTCTGACTCCCCCTCTCTCTCTCTCATCCCACTCTCTCACCCCTCTCTCTTCCCCTCTCTCTCTCTCACCCTTCTCTCACTCACCCCCCTCTCTCACCGCTCTCTCTCACCCCCCTCTCACCCCCTCACTCTCTCACACCCTCTCTCTCTCTTAGCCCTCTCTCTCTCACCTTCTCTCTCTCGCTCTCACCCTTCTCTCACTTACCCCTCTCTCTCCCCTCTCTCTCCCACCCTCTCTCTCTTTCACCCCCTCACACACTCCCTCTCTCTCGCCCCCTCGCTCTCTCCCCTCTCTCTCTCTCAGCCCTCTCTCACTCACTCCCTCTCTCTCACTGCTCTCTCTCACCCCCCTCTCACCCCTCACTCTCTCACACCCTCTCTCTCTTAGCCCTCTCTCTCTCTCACCTTCTCTCTCTCTCGCTCTCACCCTTCTCTCTCTTACCCCTCTCTCTCCCCTCTCTCTCGCACCCTCTCTCTCTTTCACCCCCTCACACACTCCCTCTCTCTCACCCCCTCGCTCTCTCCCCTCTCTCTCTCAGCCCTCTCTCTCACATCTCTCTACCCCACTCTCTCTCATCCCTCTCTTACCCCCACCCTCTTATACTCCTCCATCTCTCTCTCACCACTCTCTCAGCACTCTCATACTCTCACCCCACTCTCTCTCTTTCACCACTTTCTCTCTCCCGCTCTCTCTCTACTCCTCTCTCTCATCCCACTCTCTCATCCCTCTCTCTTACACCCCTCTCTATCTCTCTCAACCCTCTCTCTCTCACTCACGCCCCTCTCTCACCCCTCTCTCTCACCCCTGTTTCTCACCCTTCTCTCTCACACACCCCTCCCTCTCTCTCTCTCAACCCTTGCTCTCTCTCGCTCTCACCCCCTCTCTCACCCCTCTCTCTCACCCCCTCTCTCTCTCACACCTGTCTCTCTCACCCCCCTCTCTCTCACCCTCTCTCTCACCATCCACTCAACACCACCTGTCTGTCTCACCTCCTCTCTCTCCCACTCTTTCTCTCTCTCGCTCTCACCCTTCTCTCTCTGACTCCTCTCTCTCTCATTCCTCTCTTACCCCTCTCTCTCTCTTACACTCCTCCCTCTCTCTCTCACCCCTCTCTCAGTCCTCTCATACTCTCACACCTCTCTCTCTTTCGCTCTCACCCTTCTCTCTCTGACTCCTCTCTCTCGCCCCCACTCTCTCACCCCTCTCTATCTCTCATCCCTCTCTCTCACCCACTTCTCTATCTCACCCGCTTCCCTCTCTCTGTCCCTCCCTCTCTCCCTCACTCTCTCACTCTCTCCCCCCTCACTCACTCCCGCTCTCACTCACAGCCCTCTCTCACACTCCCCCTATGTTACCCCTCTCTTTCTCACTATTCGGGCTCTCTTTCACCCCTCTCACACTCTCCCCTCACTCTCTCCCTCACCCTCTCCTCTCTCCTACTCATCCCTCTCTCTCTCATCCCCTCTCTCTCGCCATTCGTGCTCTCTCTCACCCCTTCTCTCTCAGCCCCCTCTCTCACCCACTTCTCTTCCTCACACCTTCTCGCTCTCGACATTCTCTCTCTCTCACCCCTCTCGCGCTCTCTCACCCTCATTCTCTCTCTCATCTCCCTCTCTCACACCTTCTCTCTCCCTCGCCCCTACACTCTCCCACTCTCTCTCTCGCCCACTCTCTTTCGCGCCCACTCTCTACTTCTGCCCCCCTCACGCACTCTCTCGCCCACTCTCTCTCACCCACTCTCTCTCGCCCACTTTCTCTCTCGCCCACTCTTCTCTCTCACCCACTCGCTCTCTCACCCACCCTCTCTCTCACCCAGTCTCTCTCTTGCCCAATCTCTCTCTCGCCCTCTCTCTCTCTCGCCGACTCTCTCTCTCAGCCACTCTCTCTCTCACTCCCTCTCTCACTCACACCCTCTCACTCTCTCACCCCTCTCGCGCTCACTCTCACTCCCTCTTTCTCAGTCCTTCTCCCACTCACACCCTCTCACTCTCACACCCTCTCACTCTCACTCACTCTCTCTCACGCCCTGTCTCTCTCTCACACCCCTTCCCTCTCACATCCTCACTATCTCACCGTCTCTCTGACCACTCTCGCAACCATCTCTCTCTGCCCTCTCTCTCACCCCTCTCGCGCTCTCTCACCCAGTTTCTCACCTCTCTCTCTCGCTCAGTCTCTCTATCACACCCTCTCACTCTCACACCCTCTCACTCTCACTCCCTCCCTCTCACGCCCTGTCTCTCTCTCATACCCCTTCGCTCTCACACCTTCACTATCTCACCCTGTCTCTCCGACCCTTCTCGCACCCATCTCTCTCTCCCCTCTCTCTCACCCCTCTCGCCCACTCTCACCCACTCTCACCATCTCTCTCACCTCTCTCTCTCTCGCCCTCTATCTCTCCCAGACTCTCTCTCGCCCACTCTCTCGCACACTCTCTCTCTCGCCCACTCTTCTCTCTCACCCACTCGTTCTCTCACCCACCCTGCTCTCACCCAGTCTCTCTCAATACCTCTCTCTCTCACACCCTCTCACTCTCACACCCTCTCACTCTCACTCCTTCTCTCTCACGCTCTGTATCTCTCTCACACCCCTTCCCTCTCAAACCCTCACTATCTCACCTTGTCTCTCTCACCCCTCTCGCACCCATGTCTCTCTCCCCCCTCTCTCTTGCCCCTCTCGCGCTCTCTCGCCCACTCTCTCTCGCCCTCTCTCTTCCTACACTATCTCTCGCCCACACTCTCTCTCACCTCTATCTCTCACCCCACTCTCTCTCACTCACTCTCACTCCCTCTTTCTCAGTCGGTCTCTTTCTCAGTCCCTCTCTCCCTCACTCCCTTTCTCTCTCATATCATGTCTCTCTCTCACACACCCTCTCTCTCACTCCCTCACTATCTCACCCCGTCTTTCTCACCCCACTCTCTCACCCTCTCTCTCCCTCATCTCTCTCTCTCCCCCTCTCTCTCTCACTTCTCTCCCTCGCCCACTCTCTCTCGCCCACTCTCTCTCTCGCCCCAGTCTATCGCTCGCCCATTCTCTCTCTCTCGCCTACTCTCTCTCTCTCACTCACTCTCTCTCTCGCCCATACTCTCTCGCCCACACTCTCTCTCGCCCACTCTCTCTCATCCACTCTCTCTCTCGCCCATTCTCTCTCATCCCTCTCTCTCTGTCACCTCCCTCTCACCTATCTCTCTCTCTCGCCTCCCTCTCACCCCTCTCTCACCTCTTACTCACGCTGTCACTCTTTCAGCCTCTATCTCTCTCTCAAACCTCTCTCTTCCTCACCCACTCATTTCTCACACTCTCACTCGCTCTTCCCCTCACTCTCTCTGCCCCGTTCTCTCACCCCCTCACTCTCTCCCAACTCTCTCTCCCCCTCTCTATCTCCCACGGACTCTCACACACGCTCTTCCTCTCACGCCCCTACTCTCTCACAACTCATCTCTCTCTCACTCCTCTCTCTGTCACTCCCTTTCTCTCCCACCCGCATCCCTATCTCTCACCCACTCTCTTCCTCATTCCCTATCTTCCTCAGCCCCTCCCTCTCTTGCCCACTCTCTCTCTCTCGCCCACTCTCTCTCGTCTACTCTCTCACCCACTCTTTCTCTCAATTCCCCTCTCTCAACACCCTCTCTCTCTCGCCCCTCTTTCTCACACCCCTCTCTCTCTCACTCTCGCTCACCCTCTCACTCTCACTCCCTCTTTCTCAGTCTCTCTCTCACTCCCTCTCTCTCTATCACACCCCCTCCCTCTCATAACCTCACTATCTCACACTGTCTCTCTCACCCCTCTCACACCCATCTCTCTCTCACCCTCTCTCTCACTTCACTGTCTCGCCCACTCTCTCTCTCACCTCTATCACTCACCCCTCTCTCTCTCTCACACTCACTCTCACTCTCACTCCCTGTTTCTCAGTCCCTCTCTTTCTCAGTCCCTCTCTCCCTCACTCCCTCTCTCTCATATCATGTCTCTCTCTCACAGCCCCTCTCTCTCACCTCTCACTATCTCACCCCGTCTCTCCCCCCACCCCTCACTTCACTCTCTCGGCCACTCTTTCTCACCCACACTCTCTCTCACAAACTCTCTCTCTCGCCCACACGCTCTCGCCCACTCTCTCTCTCACCCACTCTCTCTCGCCCACTCTGTCTCGCCCAGTCTCTCTCGCCCACTCTCTCTCTCGCCCCGCACTCTCTCGCCTACTCTCTCTCTCCCCACTGCTCTCTCTCACTTCTCTCTCTCGCCCACTGTCTCTCGCCCACTCACTCTCGCCCACACTCTCTCTCTCGCCCATTCTCTCTTGCCCACTCTCTCTCTCTCGCCCACTCTCTCGCCCAAACTCTCTCGCCCACTCTCTCTCTCACGCCCCACTCTCTCTCGCCTACTCTCTCTCTGCCCACCGCTCTCTCTTCGCTCTCTCGCCCACTCTCTCTCGCCCACTCTCTCTCTCTCGAGCCTACTCTCTTTCACCCCACTCTCTCTCGCCCACTCTCTCTCTCTCCCCATCTCTCTCACTTCTCTCTCTCGCCCACTCTCTCATCTCACCCACTCTCTCTCGCCCATTCTCTCTCTCGCCCCACTCTCTCTCGCCTACTCTCTCTCTCCCCACACCTCTCTCTTCGCTATCTCGCCCCACTCTCTCTCGCCCAATCTCTCTCGCCCACTCTCTCTCGCCCACTCTCTCTCGCCCACTCTCTCTCTCGCCCACTCTTTCTCTCTCCCCCTCACTTCTCTCTCTCGCCCACTCTCTCTCGCCTACTCTCTCTCTCCCCACTGCTCTCTCTCACTTCTCTCTCTCGCCCACTGTCTCTCGCCCACTCACTCTCGCCCACACTCTCTCTCTCGCCCATTCTCTCTTGCCCACTCTCTCTCTCTCGCCCACTCTCTCGCCCAAACTCTCTCGCCCACTCTCTCTCTCACGCCCCACTCTCTCTCGCCTACTCTCTCTCTGCCCACCGCTCTCTCTTCGCTCTCTCGCCCACTCTCTCTCGCCCACTCTCTCTCTCTCGAGCCTACTCTCTTTCACCCCACTCTCTCTCGCCCACTCTCTCTCTCTCCCCATCTCTCTCACTTCTCTCTCTCGCCCACTCTCTCATCTCACCCACTCTCTCTCGCCCATTCTCTCTCTCGCCCCACTCTCTCTCGCCTACTCTCTCTCTCCCCACACCTCTCTCTTCGCTATCTCGCCCCACTCTCTCTCGCCCAATCTCTCTCGCCCACTCTCTCTCGCCCACTCTCTCTCGCCCACTCTCTCTCTCGCCCACTCTTTCTCTCTCCCCCTCACTTCTCTCTCTCACCCACTCTCTCTCGCCCACTCTCTCTTGCCCACTCTCTCTCTCGCCCACTCTCTCGCCCACCCTCTCTCGCCCAATCTCTCTCGCCCACTTCTCTCTCACCGCAACCCTCTCTCTTCGTTCTCTCGCCCACTCTCACTCGCCCACTCTCTCTCGCCCACTCTCTCTCTCGCCCGGCTCTCTCTCGCCCACTCTCTATCTCGCTCCCCCATCCCTCTCACTTCTCTCTCTCGCCCACACTCTCTCTCGCCCACTGTCTCTCGACCACTCTCTCTCATCCACACTCTCTCTCGCCCCACTCTCTCTCTCGCCCACACACTCTCTCGCCCACACTCTCTCGCCCACTCTCTCTCTCGCCCACACTCTCTCTCGCCCACACTCTCTCTCGCCCACTCTCTCTCGCCCACTCTCTCGTCCACACTCTCTCTCGCCCCACTCTCTCTCGCCCACTCTCTCTCTCCCCCCTCACTTCTCTCTCTCGCCCCACTCTCTCTCGCCCACTCTCTCTCTCTCCCCCTCACTTCTCTCTCTCCCCCTCACTTCTCTCTCTCGCCCACTCTCTCTCGCCCATTCTCTCACTCTCGCCCACTCTCTCTTTTGCCCAGTCTCTCTCTCGCCCAAACTCTCTCACGCCCACACTCTCTCTCGCCCACACTCTCTCTCGCCCACTCTCTCTCTCGCCCACACTCTCTCTCGCCCAGTCTCTCTCTCGCCCACACTCTCTCTCACCCACACTCTCTCGCCCACACTCTCTCTCACCCACACTCTCTTTCGCCCACACTCTCTCTCTCGCTCACACTCGCTCTCACCCACTCTCACTCTCGCCCACTCTCTTTCTCGCCCACTCTCTCTCTCGCCCACACTCTCTCTCGCGCACACTCTCTCTCGCGCACTATCTCCCTCTGCCCCATCTCTCTCTCGCCCACTCTCTCTCTCGCCCACACTCTCTCACCACACTCTCTCTCGCCCACACTCTCTCTCGCCCAGTCTCTCTCTCGCCCACACTCTCTCTCACCCACTCTCTCTCGCCCACACTCTCTCTCACCCACTCTCTCTCGCCCATACTCTCTCTCACCCACTCTCCCTCTCGCCCACACTCTCTCCTACCCACTCTCTCTCTCGCCCACACTGTCTCTCGCCCACACTCGCTCTCACCCACTCTCACTCTCGCCCACTCTCTCATCTCACCCACTCTCTCTCGCCCATTCTCTCTCTCGCCCCACTCTCTCTCGCCTACTCTCTCTCTCCCCACACCTCTCTCTTCGCTTTCTCGCCCCACTCTCTCTCGCCCAATCTCTCTCGCCCACTCTCTCTCGCCCACTCTCTCTCGCCCACTCTCTCTCGCCCATACTCTCTCTCACCCACTCTCTCTCGCCCACACTCTCTCCTACCCACTCTCTCTCTCGCCCACACTGTCTCTCGCCCACACTCGCTCTCACCCACTCTCACTCTCGCCCACTCTCTCATCTCACCCACTCTCTCTCGCCCATTCTCTCTCTCGCCCCACTCTCTCTCTCGCCTACTCTCTCTCTCCCCACACCTCTCTCTTCGCTTTCTCGCCCCACTCTCTCTCGCCCAATCTCTCTCGCCCACTCTCTCTCGCCCACTCCCTCTCGCCCACTCTCTCTCTCGCCCACTCTTTCTCTCTCCCCCTCACTTCTCTCTCTCGCCCACTCTCTCTCGCCCACTCTCTCTCGCCCACTCTCTCTCTCGCCCACTCTCTCGCCCACCCTCTCTCGCCCAATCTCTCTCGCCCACTTCTCTCTCACCGCAACCCTCTCTCTTCGTTCTCTCGCCCACTCTCTCTCGCCCAGTCTCTCTCTCGCCCACACTCTCTCTCACCCACACTCTCTCGCCCACACTCTCTCTCACCCACACTCTCTTTCGCCCACACTCTCTCTCTCGCTCACACTCGCTCTCACCCACTCTCACTCTCACTCTCGCCCACTCTCTTTCTCGCCCACTCTCTCTCTCGCCCACACTCTCTCTCGCGCACACTCTCTCTCGCGCACTATCTCCCTCTGTCCCATCTCTCTCTCGCCCACTCTCTCTCTCGCCCACACTCTCTCACCACACTCTCTCTCGCCCACACTCTCTCTCGCCCAATCTCTCTCGCCCACTTCTCTCTCACCGCAACCCTCTCTCTTCGTTCTCTCGCCCACTCTCACTCGCCCACTCTCTCTCGCCCACTCTCTCTCTCGCCCGGCTCTCTCGCCCACTCTCTATCTCGCTCCCCCATCCCTCTCACTTCTCTCTCTCGCCCACACTCTCTCTCGCCCACTGTCTCTCGACCACTCTCTCTCATCCACACTCTCTCTCGCCCCACTCTCTCTCTCGCCCACACACTCTCTCGCCCACACTCTCTCGCCCACTCTCTCTCTCGGCCACACTCTCTCTCGCCCACTCTCTCGCACACACTCTCTCGCCCACTCTCTCTCACCCACTATCACTCTCGCCCCCACTCTCTCTCGCCCACTATCCTTCTCTGCCCCCTCTCTCTCTCGCCATTTCTCTCTCTTGCCCACACTCTCTCTCGCCAATCTCTCTCTCGCCCACTCTCTCTCGCCCACTCTCTCTCGCCCACTCTCTCTCGTCCACTCTCACCCTCGCCTACTCTCTCTCTCTCAACCACACTCTCTCTCTCCCACACTCTCCCTCACCCACTCTCTCTCGCCCACACTCTCATACAAGCCCACTCTCTCTCTCGCCCACACTCTCTCGCCCACTCTCTCTTGCCCACACTCTCACTCTCGCCCACTCTCTCCCTCCCCGCACTCTCTCTCGCCCACACCCACTCAGGCCCACTCTCTCTCTCGCCCACTCTCTCTCTCGCCTACTCTCTCTCTCGCCCACTCTCTCACTTTCGCCCTCTATCTCTCTCTGCCCCCTCTCTAACAGTCTCTCTGGCGTACTCGCTCTATCGCCCACAATCTCTCTCGCGCGTACACTCTCTCTTACCCACTCTCTCTCTCTCCCGACCACTATCTCCCTCTGCCCCCTCTCTCACTCCCACTCTATCTCTCGCCCCCTCTCTCTCGCTCATTCTCTCTCACCCCCACTCTCTCTCCCACACTCTCTCTGTCGCTCACACCCTCTCGCCCACTCTCTCACCCTCACTCTCTCTTTCTCTCCCACTCTCTCTCTGGCCCACCATCTTTCTCGCCCACACTCTCTCTCGCCCTAAATCTCACTCTCACTCACTCTCTCACTCTCGCCCACTCTCCATCTCTCCCATTCTCTCTTTCGCCCACTCTCTCACTCTTGCCCAAGCTCTCTCTCGCCCACTTTCACCCCTGCCCCCTCTCTCAGTCTTGCCCAAACTCTCTCTCGTGTACTCTCTCTGTCGCATGCACTCTCACTTGCCCACACTCTATCTCGCCCACTCTCTCACTCTCGACGCCTCTCTCTTTCGCCCAATCTCTCTCTCGCCCAGTCTCTCTCTCGCCCACTCTCATCCGCCCACTCTGTCTCTCGCCCACGCTCTCACTCTCGCCCACTCTCCCTCTCTCGCCCACTCTCTTTCACCCACTCTCTCTTTCGCCCTGTCTCACTCTCGCCCAATCTCTCTCTCTCTCGCCCACTCTCTCTCTCTCGCCCACACTCACTCTTGCCCACACTCTCTCGCCCACTCTCTCTTGCCCACACTCTCACTCTCCCCTACTATCTCCCTCCCCACCTCTCTCTCGCCAACAACCTCTCAGGCCCACACTCTCTCTCGCCCACTCTCTCACTCTCGCCCACTCTCTCTCGCCCACTCTCTCTCTCGCCAACACTCTCTCTCCCCCACTATGTCCCTCTGTCCCCTCTCACTCTCGCCCACACTCTCTCTCGCGTACACTTTCTCTCGCCCACTCACTGTCTCTCTCGCACACACTCTCTCTCGCCCACTCTCTCTCGCCCACACTCTCTCGCCCACTCTTTCTCACCCACTCTCACTCTCGCCCACACTCTCTCTCGCCTACTATCTCCCTCTGCCCCCTCTCTCTCGCCCACTCTCTCTCTCTTGCCCACACTCTCTCTCGCCCACACTCTCTCTGGCTCACTCTCTCTCGCTCATTCTCTCTCACCCCCACTCTCTCTCCCCCACTCTCTCTGTCGCTCACACTCTCTTACCCACTCTCTCTCTCTTTCCCACTCTCTCTCTCGCCCACCATCTATTTCGCCCACACTCTCTCTCGCCCACTGTCTCACTCTCACTCACTCTCTCTCTCGCCCACACTCTCTCTCGCCCATTCTCTCTCTCTTTCGCCCACTCTCTCTCTCGCCCACTCTCTCACTCTCGCCCACACTCTCTCTATCCAACACTCTCTCTCTCGGCCACTCTCTCTCGCCCACTCTCACACTCTCGCCCACTCTCTCTCACCCACTCTCTCTCTCGCCAACATTCTCTTTCCCACACTATGTCCCTCTGTCCCCTCTCACTCTCGCCCACACTCTCTCGCGCATACTCTCTCTCTCGCCCACTCACTGTCACTCTCGCACACACGTTCTCTCGCCCACTCTCTCGCCCACTCTCTCTCACCCACTCTCACTCTCGCCCCCACTCTCTCTCGCCCACTATCCTTCTCTGCCCCCTCTCTCTCTCGCCATTTCTCTCTCTTGCCCACACTCTCTCTCGCCAATCTCTCTCTCGCCCACTCTCTCTCGTCCACTCTCTCTCGTCCACTCTCACCCTCGCCTACTCTCTCTCTCTCAACCACACTCTCTCTCGCCCACACTCTCCCTCACCCACTCTCTCTCTATCGCCCACTCTCTCTATCGCCCACTCTCTCTTTCGCCCATTCTCTCTCTCGCCCATTCTATCTCTCGCCCACTCTCACTCTCGCCCACACTCTCTCTCGCCGACTGTCTCCCTCTGCCCCCTCATTCACTCTCGCCAAAACTGTCTCTCACCCACTCTCTCACACCCCCACTCTCTCTCACCCACTCTCCCTCGTGGCCACACCCTCTCTCGCCCATTTCTCTCTCGCCCACTCTCTCCCTCACCCACTCTCTCCCTCTCGCCCACACTCTCTCTTGCCCACACTCTCTCGCCCACTCTCTCTTGCCCACACTCTCACTCTCGCCTACTATCTCCCTCCCCACCTCTCTCTCGCCAACAACCTCTCAGGCCCACTCTCTCACTCTCGCCTTCTCTGCCCCCTCTCTCTCTCGCCATTTCTCTCTCTTGCCCACACTCTCTCTCGCCAATCTCTCTCTCGCCCACTCTCTCTCGCCCACTCTCTCTCGCCCACTCTCTCTCGTCCACTCTCACCCTCGCCTACTCTCTCTCTCTCAACCACACTCTCTCTCGCCCACACTCTCCCTCACCCACTCTCTCTCTATCGCCCACTCTCTCTATCGCCCACTCTCTCTTTCGCCCATTCTCTCTCTCGACTATTCTATCTCTCGCCCACTCGCACTCTTGCCGACACTCTCTCTCGCCGACTATCTCCCTCTGCCCCCTCATTCACTCTCGCCAAAACTGTCTCTCACCCACTCTCTCACACCCCCACTCTCTCTCACCCACTCTCCCTCGTGGCCACACTCTCTCTCGCCCATTTCTCTCTCGCCCACTCTCTCCCTCATCCACTCTCTCTCTCTATCGCCCACTCTCTCTTTCGCCCACTCTCTCTCTCGCCCAATCTCTCTCTCGCCCACTCTCTCTCACCCACTATCACTCTCGCCTCCACTCTCTCTCGCCCACTATCCTTCTCTGCCCTCTCTCTCTCGCCATTTCTCTCTCTTGCCCACACTCTCTCTCGCCCATCTCTCTCTCGCCCATTCTCTCTCGCCCACTCTCTCTCGCCCACTCTCTCTCGCCCACTCTCTCTCGCCCACTCTCTCTCGTTCACTCTCACCCTCGCCTACTCTCTCTCTCAACCACACTCTCTCTCGCCCACACTCTCCCTCACCGACTCTCTCTGTATCGCCCACTCTCTCTATCGCCCATTCTCTCTTTCGCCCACACTCTCTCTCGCCCACTCTATCTCTCGCTCACTCTCACTCTCGCCCACACTCACTCTCGCCCACACTCTCTCTCGCCGACTATCTCCCTCTGCCCCCTCATTCACTCTCTCCAAAACTGTCTCTCGCCCACTCTCTCACACCCCCACTCTCTCTCACCCAATTTCTCTCGTGCCCACACTCTCTCTCGCCCATTTCTCTCTCGCCCACTCTCTCCCTCACCCACTCTCTCTCTTTCGCCCACTCTCTTTTTCGCCCACTCTCTCTCGCCCAATCTCTCTCTCTCGCCCTCGCACTCTCCCACCCACTCTCTCTCTCCTACTCTTTGTCTATCGCCCACACACTCTCTCGTCCACACTCTCTGTCGCTCACTCTCTCTCGCTCATTCTCTCTCACCCCCACTCTCTCTCCCCCACTCTCTCTGTCGCTCACACTCTCTCACCCACTCTCTCTCTCTTTCCCACTCTCTCTCTCGCCCACCATCTCTTTCGCCCACACTCTCTCTCGCCCACTGTCTCACTCTCACTCACTCTCTCTCGCCCACACTCTCTCTCGCCCATTCTCTCTCTCTTTCGCCCACTCTCTATCTCGCCCACTCTCTCACTCTCGCCTTCTCTGCCCCCTCTCTCTCTAGCCATTTCTCTCTCTTGCCCACACTCTCTCTCGCCAATCTCTCTCTCGCCCACTCTCTCTCGCCCACTCTCTCTCGCCCACTCTCTCTCGCCCACTCTCTCTCGCCCACTCTCTCTCGTCCACTCTCACCCTCGCCTACTCTCTCTCTCTCAACCACACTCTCTCTCGCCCACACTCTCCCTCACCCACTCTCTCTCTATCGCCCACTCTCTCTATCGCCCACTCTCTCTTTCGCCCATTCTCTCTCTCGACTATTCTATCTCTCGCCCACTCTCACTCTCGCCCACACTCTCTCTCGCCGACTATCTCCCTCTGCCCCCTCATTCACTCTCGCCAAAACTGTCTCTCACCCACTCTCTCACACCCCCACTCTCTCTCACCCACTCTCCCTCGTGGCCACACTCTCTCTCGCCCATTTCTCTCTCGCCCACTCTCTCCCTCACCCACTCTCTCTCTATCGCCCACTCTCTCTTTCGCCCACTCTTTCTCTCGCCCAATCTCTCTCTCACCCACTCTCTCTCACCCACTATCACTCTCGCCTCCACTCTCTCTCGCCCACTATCCTTCTCTGCCCTCTCTCTCTCGCCATTTCTCTCTCTTGCCCACACTCTCTCTCGCCCATCTCTCTCTCGCCCACTCTCTCTCGCCCACTCTCTCTCGCCCACTCTCTCTCGTCCACTCTCACCCTCGCCTACTCTCTCTCTCAACCACACTCTCTCTCGCCCACACTCTCCCTCACCGACTCTCTCTCTATCGCCCACTCTCTCTATCGCCCACTCTCTCTGTCGCCTACACTCTCGCCCACTCTCTCTCTCGCCCACACTCTTTCTTGCCCTCTCTCTCCCTCACCCACTATCTCTTTTGCCCACTCTCTCTCATCCCCTCTCTCGCACCCCCACTCTCTCTCACTCACACCTTCTCACGCCCACTCTCCCTTTCGCCCACTCTTCCTCTCGCCCACTCTCTCTTTCGCCCAATCTCTCACTCTCACGCACTCTCTCTCGCCCAATCTCTCACTCTCGCCCAATCTCTCTCTCTCGCCCATTATCTCCCCTTGCCCCCACTCTCAGTCTCGCCCACACTCTCTCATGTACTCTCTCTGTCGCATGCACTCTCTCTTGCCCACACTCTCTCTCGGCCACTCTCTCACTCTCGACCCCTCTCTCTTTCGCCCAGTCTCTCTCTCGCCCACTCTCTCTCGCCCACTCTGTCTCTCGCCCACGCTCTCACTGTCGCCCGCTCTCTCTATCTCGCCCACTCTCTCTCACCCAATCTCTCTCACCCACTCTCTCTCCCGCCCACACTCTCTCTCGCCCACACTCTCTCGCCCACTCTCTCTTGCCCATACTCTCACTCTCGCCCACTATGTTCCTCTGCCCCTCTCTCTCTTTCGCCCACACTCTCTCTCGCCCTCTCTCTCCCTCACCCACTGTCTCTTTCGCCCACTCTTACTCATCCCCTCTCTCTCACCCCCACTCTCTGTAACTCACACCCTCTCACGCCCAATCTCCCTCTCGCCCACTCTTCCTCTCGCCCACTCTCTCTTACATCCAATCTCTCACTCTCACTCACTCTCACTCTCGGCCAATCTTTCACTCTCGCCCAAGCTCTCTCTCTCGCCCACTATCTCCCCCTGCCCCTTCTCTCAGCCTCGCTCACACTCTCTCATGTACTCTCTCTGTCGCATGCACTCTCTCTCATCCCCTCTCTCTCACACCCACTCTCTCCCACTCACACCCTCTCACGCCCACTCTCTCTCTCGCCCACTCTCCCGCCCACTCTTTCTCACCCACAATCTCTCTCGCTCACACCCTCTCAGGCCCACTCTCTCAAGCCCACTCTCTCACTCTCGCCCACTCTCTCTCACCCAATCTCCCTCTCTCGCCCTCTCTCCCTCTCCCACTCTCTCTCGCCCACTCTCTCTCTCGCTCAATCTCTCTCTCGCCCACTCTCTCCCTTGCCAACCCTCTCTCTCGCCCACCCTCTCTCTCGCCCACTCTCTCTCGCCCACTCTCTCTCGCCCATTCTCTCTCGCCCATTCTCTCTCGCCCGATCTCTCTCTCGCCCACTCTCTTTCTCGCCCAGTCTCTCTCTCTCGCCCAGTCTCTCTCTCTCGCCCACTCTCTCTCGCCCACTCTGTCTCTCGCCCACGCTCCCACTCTCGCCCACTCTGTCTCTCTCGCCCACTCTCTCTCACCCACTGCCTCTTTCGCCCAGTCACACTCTCTCGCCCAATCTCTCTCTCTCTCGCCCACTCTCTCTCTCGCCCACACTGTTTCTCACCAACTCTCTCTCTCCCACTCTCTCTCTCGCCCACACTCTCTCTTGCCCACACTCGCTCACCCACTCTCTCTTGCCCACACTCTCATTCTCGCCCAATCTCTCTCACCCCCACTATGTCCCTCTGCCCCCCTCTCACTCTCGCCCACACTCTCTCTCACGTACTCTCTCCCTCGCCCACACTTTCTCTCTCGCCCACACTCTCTTGCCCACTCAATCTCACCTACACTCACTCTCACCCACTCTCTCTCTCGCCCACTATCTCCCTCTGCCCCCTCTCACTATCGCCCACACTCTCTCTCACATACTCTCTCCCTCGCCCACTCTTTCTCTCTCGCCCACTCTCTCTCTCGCCCACTCTCTCTCTCGCCCACTCTTACTCTCGACCACACTCACTCTCGCCCACACTCTCTCTCGCCCACTATCTCCATCTGCCTCCTCACACACTCTCGCCCACACTGTTTCTCGCCCACTCTGTCTCACCCCCACTCTCTCACTCCCATTCTTTTTCTCGCCCACTCTCTGTCGCACACTCTCTCTCACAGACACTCTCTCTCTCGCCCACTCTCTCTTACACCAACTCTCTCTTGCCCACTCTCTCCCTCTGACCCCGCTCTCACTCTCTACCACTCTCTCTCGCCCACTCTCTCTCGCCCAGTCTCTCTCTCGCTCTCTCTCTCGCCCATTCTCTCTCTCTCTCTCACCCACTCTCTCTCGCCCAGTCTCTCTCTCGCTCTCTCTCTCGCCCATTCTCTCTACATCTCTCGCCCACTCTCTCTCATACCCACACTCTCTCTCCCCACTCTCTCTATCGCTAAGTCTCTCTCTCGCTCACGGTCTCTCTCTCTCTCTCTCTCTCTCACGCTCACTATTTCAATCTCTCCCACTTTCTCTCTCTTGCCCACTCTCTCTCGCCCACTCTCTCTTTTGCCCAGTCTCTCTCTCGCCCGCTCTCTCTCTTGCCCTCTCTCTCTCACCTACTCTCTCTCACACCCACTCTCTCTCTCCTCCAC
This sequence comes from Chiloscyllium plagiosum, assembly GCF_037043375.1. NCBI lineage: Eukaryota > Metazoa > Chordata > Chondrichthyes > Orectolobiformes > Hemiscylliidae > Chiloscyllium > Chiloscyllium plagiosum. The sequence continues at coordinate 114,247,008 of NW_028270156.1, forward strand.
TCTCTCTCTCGCCCACTCTCTCTCTCTCGCCCACTCTCTCTCGCCCACTTTCTCACTCTATCCCACTATCTCTCTCGCCCACTCTCTCTCTCGCCCACTCTCTCACACTCTCTCTCGCCCACTCTCTCACTCTCGCCCACTCTCACTCTCGCCCACACTCACTCTCGCCCACACTCATTCTCGCCCACTATCTCCCTCTGCTCCCTCACTCGCACTCGCCCACTCTGTCTATATCGCCCACTCTCTCTCGCTCCTTCTCTCTCACCACCACTCTCTCTCCCCATTCTCTCTGTCGCCCACACTCTCTTGGCCCACTCTCTCACTCTCGCCCACTTTCTCTCTCGCCAACACTCTCTCTCGCCCACACTCTCTCTCGCCCACACTCTCTCGCCCACTCTCACTCTCGCCCACACATTCTCTCGCCCACTACCTCCCTCTGCCGCCTCTCTCTCTCGCCATCCTCTCTCTCGCCCACTCTCTCTCTCGCCCACTCTCTCTCTTGCCCACTCTCTCTCTCGCCCGCTCTCTCTCTTGCCCTCTCCCTCTCACCTACTCTCTCACACCCACTCTCTCTCTCCTCCACTCTCTCTCTCTCGCCCACTCTCTCTCTCGCCCACTTTCTCACTCTATCCCACTATCTCTCTCGCCCACTCTCTCTCTCGCCCACTCTCTCACACTCTCTCTCGCCCACTCTCTCACTCTCGCCCACTCTCACTCTCGCCCACACTCACTCTCGCCCACACTCAGTCTCGCCCACTATCTCCCTCTGCCCCCTCACTCGCACTCGCCCATTCTGTCTCTATCGCCCACTCTCTCTCGCTCCTTCTCTCTCACCACCACTCTCTCTCCCCATTCTCTCTGTCGTTCACAGTCTCTCGGCCCACTCTCTCACTCTCGCCCACTCTCTTTCTCGCCCACACTCTCTCTCGCCCACACTCTCTCGCCCACTCTCACTCTCGCCCACACTCTCTCTCGCCCACTACCTCCCTCTGCCGCCTCTCTCTCTCGCCGTCCTCTCTCTCTCGCCCACTCTCTCTCGCCCACACTCTCTCTCGCCCACACTCTCGCTCACCCACTCTTTCTCTCTCTCGCCCACTTTCTCTCGCCCACACTCTCTCGCCCACTCTCACTCTCGCCCACACTCTCTCTCGCCCACTATCTCCCTCTGCCGCCTCTCTCTCTCGCCCACTCTCACTCTCGCCCACACTCTCTCTCGCCGACGATCTCCCTCTGCCCCCTCATTCACTCTCGCCAAAACTGTCTCTCACCCCTCTCTCACACCCCCACTCTCTCTCACCCACTCTCCCTCGTGGCCACACTCTCTCTCGCCCATTTCTCTCTCGCCCACTCTCTCCCTCACCCACTCTCTCTCTATCGCCCACTCTCTCTTTCGCCCACTCTCTCTCTCGCCCAATCTCTCTCTCGCCCACTCTCTCTCACCCACTATCACTCTCGCCTCCACTCTCTCTCGCCCACTATCCTTCTCTGCCCCCTCTCTCTCTCGCCATTTCTCTCTCTTGCCCACACTCTCTCTCGCCCAATCTCTCTCTCGCCCACTCTCTCTCACCCACTATCACTCTCGCCTCCACTCTCTCTCGCCCACTATCCTTCTCTGCCCCCTCTCTCTCTCTCGCCATTTCTCTCTCTTGCCCACACTCTCTCTCGCCCATCTCTCTCTCGCCCACTCTCTCTCGCCCACTCTCTCTCGCCCACTCTCTCTCGTCCACTCTCACCCTCGCCTACTCTCTCTCTCAACCACACTCTCTCTCGCCCACACTCTCCCTCACCGACTCTCTCTCTATCGCCCACTCTCTCTATCGCCCATTCTCTCTTTCGCCCACTCTCACTCTCGCCCACACTCACTCTCGCCCACACTCTCTCTCGCCGACTACCTCCCTCTGCCCCCTCATTCACTCTCTCCAAAACTGTCTCTCGCCCACTCTCTCACACCCCCACTCTCTCTCACCCACTCTCTCTCGTGCCCACACTCTCTCTCGCCCATTTCTCTCTCGCCCACTCTCTCCCTCACCCACTCTCTCTCTTTCGCCCACTCTCTTTTTCGCCCACTCTCTCTCGCCCAATCTCTCTCTCTCGCCCTCGCACTCTCCCACCCACTCTCTCTCTCCTACTCTTTGTCTATCGCCCACACTCTCTCTCGTCCACACTCTCTCGCCCGTTCGCTGTCTCGCCTTCACTCTCTGTCGCCCACTCTCTCTCTCGCCTACTCTTTCTCTATCGCTAACACTCTCTCCCGCCCAGACTCTCTCGCGCACTTTCTCTCTAGCCCACTCTCTCTCGCCCACTCTCTCTATCGCCCACTCTCTCTGTCGCCTACACTCTCGCCCACTCTCTCTCTCGCCCACACTCTTTCTTGCCCTCTCTCCCCCTCACCCACTATCTCTTTTGCCCACTCTCTCTCATCCCCTCTCTCTCACCCCCACTCTCTCTCACTCACACCTTCTCACGCCCACTCTCCCTTTCGCCCACTCTTCCTCTCGCCCACTCTCTCTTTCGCCCAATCTCTCACTCTCACGCACTCTCTCTCGCCCAATCTCTCACTCTCGCCCAATCTCTCTCTCTCGCCCATTATCTCCCCTTGCCCCCACTCTCAGTCTCGCCCACACTCTCTCATGTACTCTCTCTGTCGCATGCACTCTCTCTTGCCCACACTCTCTCTCGTACACTCTCTCACTCTCGACCCCTCTCTTTCGCCCAGTCTCTCTCTCGCCCACTCTCTCTCGCCCACTCTGTTTCTCGCCCACGCTCTCACTGTCGCCCGCTCTCTCTATCTCGCCCACTCTCTCTCACCCAATCTCTCTCACCCACTCTCTCTCCCGCCCACACTCTCTCTCGCCCACACTCTCTCGCCCACTCTCCCTTGCCCATACTCTCACTCTCGCCCACTATGTTCCTCTGCCCCCTCTCTCTCTTTCGCCCACACTCTCTCTCGCCCTCTGTCTCCCTCACCCACTGTCTCTTTCGCCCACTCTTTCTCATCCCCTCTCTCTCACGCCCACTCTCTGTCACTCACACCCTCTCACGCCCACTCTCCCTCTCGCCCACTCTTCCTCTCGCCCACTCTCTCTTTCACCCAATCTCTCACTCTCACTCACTCTCACTCTCGGCCAATCTTTCACTCTCGCCCAATCTCTCTCTCTCGCCCACTATCTCCCCCTGCCCCTTCTCTCAGCCTCGCTCACACTCTCTCATGTACTCTCTCTGTCGCATGCACTCTCTCTCAGCCCCTCTCTCTCACCCCCACTCTCTCTCACTCACACCCTCTCACGCCCACTCTCTCTCTCGCCCACTCTCCCGCCCACTCTTTCTCACCCACACTCTCTCTCGCTCACACCCTCTCAGGCCCACTCTCTCTCAAGCCCACTCTCTCACTCTCGCCCACTCTCTCTCACCCATTCTCCCTCTCTCGCCCACTCTCCCTCTCCCACTCTCTCTCGCCCCCAATCTCTCTCTCACCCACTCTCTCTCGCCCACTCTCTCTCTCGCTCAATCTCTCTCTCGCCCACTCTCTCCCTTGCCAACCCTCTCTCTCGCCCACCCTCTCTCTCGCCCACTCTCTCTCGCCCACTCTCTCCCTTGCCAACCCTCTCTCTCGCTCACCCTCTCTCTCGCACACTCTGTCTCTCGCCCACGCTCCCACTCTCGCCCACTCTGTCTCTCTCGCCCACTCTCTCTCACCCACTGCCTCTTTCGCCCAGTCACACTCTCTCGCCCAATCTCTCTCTCTCTCGCCCACTGTCTCTCTCGCCCACACTGTCTCTCACCAACTCTCTCTCTCCCACTCTCTCTCTCGCCCACACTCTCTCTTGCCCACACTCGCTCACCCATTCTCTCTTGCCCACACTCTCATTCTCGCCCAATCTCTCTCACCCCCACTATGTCCCTCTGCCCCCCTCTCACTCTCGCCCACACTCTCTCTCACGTACTCTCTCCCTCGCCCACACTTTCTCTCTCGCCCACACTCTCTTGCCCACTCAATCTCACCTACACTCACTCTCACGCCCACTCTCTCTCTCGCCCACTATCTCCCTCTGCCCCCTCTCACTATCGCCCACACTCTCTCACATACTCTCTCCCTCGCCCACTCTTTCTCTCTCGCCCACTCTCTCTCTCGCCCACTCTCTCTCGCCCACTCACACTCTCGACCACACTCACTCTCGCCCACACTCTCTCTCGCCCACTATCTCCATCTGCCTCCTCACACACTCTCGCCCACACTGTTTCTCGACCACTCTGTCTCACCCCCACTCTCTCACTCCCATTTTTTTTCTCGCCCACTCTCTGTCGCACACTCTCTCTCACAGACACTCTCTCTCTCGCCCACTCTTTCTCTCGCCCTACACTCTCTCGCCCACTCTCTCTCACACCAACTCTCTCTTGCCCACTCTCTCCCTCTGTCCCCTCTCTCACTCTCGCACACTCTCTCTATCGCCCACTCTCTCACTACCGCCCACTCTCTCCCTCTGACCCCGCTCTCACTCTCTACCACTCTCTCTCGCCCACTCTCTCTCGCCCAGTCTCTCTCTCGCTCTCTCTCTCGCCCATTCTCTCTCTCTCTCACGCCCACTCTCTCTCTCGCTCTCTCTGTCGCCCATTCTCTCTACATCTCTCGCCCACTCTCTCTCATTCCCACACTCTCTCTCCCCACTCTCTCTATCGCTAAGGCTCTCTCTCGCTCACGGTGTCTCTCTCTCTCTCTCTCTCACGCTCACTATTTCAATCTCTCCCACTTTCTCTCTCTTGCCCACTCTCTCTCTCGCCCACTCTCTCTCTTGCCCTCTCTCTCTCACCTACTCTCTCTCACACCCACTCTCTCTCTCCTCCACTCTCTCTCTCGCCCACTCTCTCTCTCGCCCACTCTCTCTCGCCCACTTTCTCACTCGATCCCACTGTCTCTCTCGCCCACTCTCTCTCTCGCCCACTCTCTCACACTCTATCTCGCCCACTCTCTCACTCTCGCCCACTCTCACTCTCGCCCACACTCACTCTCGCCCACACTCAGTCTCGCCCACTATCTCCCTCTGCTCCCTCACTCGCAGTCGCCCACTCTGTCTATATCGCCCACTCTCTCTCGCTCCTTCTCTCTCACCACCACTCTCTCTCCCCATTCTCTCTGTCACCCACACTCTCTCGGCCCACTCTCTCACTCTCGCCCACTCTCTCTCTCGCCAACACTCTCTCTCGCCCACACTCTCTCTCGCCCACACTCTCTCGCCCACTCTCACTCTCGCCCACACATTCTCTCGCCCACTACCTCACTCTGCCGCCTCTCTCTCTCGCCATCCTCTCTCTCTCGCCCACTCTCTCTCTCGCCCACTCTCTCTCTTGCCCAGTCTCTCTCTCGCCCGCTCTCTCTCTTGCCCTCTCCCTCTCACCTACTCTCTCTCACACCCACTCTCTCTCTCCTCCACCCTCTCTCTCTCGCCCACTCTCTCTCTCGCCCACTTTCTCACTCTATCCCTCTATCTCTCTCGCCCACTCTCTCTCTCGCCCACTCTCTCACACTCTCTCTCGCCCACTCTCTCACTCTCGCCCACTCTCACTCTCGCCCACACTCACTCTCGCCCACACTCAGTCTCGCCCACTATCTCCCTCTGCCCCCTCACTCGCACTCGCCCACTCTGTCTCTATCGCCCACTCTCTCTCGCTCCTTCTCTCTCACCACCACTCTCTCTCCCCATTCTCTCTGTCGCTCACACTCTCTCGGCCCACTCTCTCACTCTCGCCCACTCTCTTTCTCGCCCACACTCTCTCTCGCCCACACTCTCTCGCCCACTCTCACTCTCGCCCACACTCTCTCTCGCCCACTACCTCCCTCTGCCGCCTCTCTCTCTCGCCCACTCTCTCTCTCGCCCACACTCTCTCTCGCCCACACTCTCGCTCACCCACTCTTTCTCTCTGCCGCCTCTCTCTCTCGTCCACTCTCTCTCTCGCCCTATCTCTCTCTCGCCAACACTCTCTCTCGCCCACACTCTCCCTCACCCACTCTCTCTCTTTCGCCCAATCTCTCTCTCGCCCACTCTCACCATCACTCTCTCTCACCCCCACTCTCTCTCGCTCATTCTCTCTCACCCCCACTCTCTCTCCCCATTCTCTCTCTCGCTCACACTCTCTCGCCCACTCTCTCTCACCCCCACTCTCTCTCTCTCCCACTCTCTCGCCCACCATCTCTCTCGCCCACACTCTCTATTTCGCCCACTCTCTCTCTCGAACACTCTCTCACTCTCACTCACTCTCTCTCGCCCACTCTCTCTCGCCCGCTGTCTCTCTTTCGCCCACTCTCTCTCGCACACACTCTCTCTCTCGCCCTCTCTCTCGCTCGCCAACACTCTCTCTCGCCAACTCTCTCTCTCGCCCACTCTCTCTCGCCCACTCTCTCATTCTCGCCCACTCTCTCTCGCCCACACACTCTCTCCCCCACGATGTCCCTCTGCCCACACTCTCTTTTACGTACTCTCTCTCTCGCCCACTCTCCCTCGCCCACTCTTTCTATCTCGCCGACACTCTCTCTCGCCCACACTCTCTCGCCCACAGTCACTCTCGCCCACGCTCTCTGTCGCCCACTATCTCTCTCTCGCCCACTCTCCCTCACCCATTCTCTCTCCTTCGCCCACTCTCCCTCTGCCCCCTCACACACTCTCGCCCACACTGACTCTCGCCCACTCTTTTTCTCGCCCACGCTCTGTCTCCCACTCTCTCTCACCCATTCTCACTCTCTCGCCCACTCTCTCTCTCGCCCTCTCACTCTCTCACCCTCTCTCTCTCTCGCCTTCACACTCTCTCACCCACTCTCTCTCTCGCCCACTCTCTCTCGCCCTCTCACTCTCTCACCCACTCTCTCTCTCGCCCCCAATCTCTCTCACCCACTCTCTGCCTTGCCTACTCATTGTCTATCGCCCACACTCTCTCTCGCCCACACTCTCGCCCACACTCTCTCTCGCCTACACTCTCTGTCGCCCACTCTCTCTCGCCTACTCTTTCTCTATCTCCCACTATCTCTCTCTCCCCCACCCTCTCTCTCGTCCACGCTCTCTCTCGCCCTCTCCCTGTCTCGCCTACTCTCTCACTTTCGCTCTCTATCTCTCTCTGCCACTCTCTAACTCTCGACCACAGTCTCTCTCGCATACTCTCTCTATCGCCCACACTCTCTCTCGCGTACACTCTCTCTTACCCACTCTCTCTCTCCCGCCCACTATCTCCCTCTGCCCCCACTCTCACCACCACTCTCTCTCGCCCACTCTCTCTCGCTTATTCTCTATCACCCCCATTCTCTCTCCCCATTCTCTCTGTCGCTCACACTCTCTCGCCCACTCTCTCTCACCCCCACTCTCTCTCTCCCACTCTCTCGCCCACCATCTCTCTCGCCCACACTCTATCTCGCACACTCTCTCACTCTCACTCACTCTCACTCTCGCCCCATCTCTCTCTCGCCAACAATCTCTCTCGCCCACTCTCTCTCTCACCTACTCTCTCATTCTCGCCCACTCTCTCTCGCCCACACTCTCTCTCCCCCACTATGTCCCTCTGCCCCCGCTCACTCTCGCCCTCACTCTCTCTCACGTACTCTCTCTCTCGCCCACTCTCCCTCGCCCACTCTTTCTCTCTCGCACACACTCTCTCTCGCCCACACTCTCTCGCCCACTCTCACTCTCGCCCACGCTCTCTGTCGCCCACTATCTCTCTCTCGCCCACTATCTCTCTCTCCCCCACCCTCTCTCTCATCCACTCTCTCTCTCGCCCACACTCTCTCGACCACTCTCTCTATCGCCCACTCTCTCACTCGCCCACTCTCTCTATCGACCACTCTCTCTCTCTCCCCCACCCTTTCTCTCGTTCACTCTCTCTCTCTCCTTCACTCTCTCTCGCCCACTCTCTCTCGACTACACTTTCTCTATCGCCCACACTCTCTCCCGCCCACACTCTCTCGCCCACTCTCTCTCTCGCCCACTCTCTCTCTCGCCCACTCTCTCTATCGTCCACTCTCTCTCTCGCCCATTCTGTCTATCGCCACTCTCTCTCTCACCGACTCTCGCCCATTCACACTCTCACCCTCTCTGTCTCTCTCGCCATCTCTCTCTCGCCCACTCTCTCTCTCGCCCCTCTCGCTGACCGTCGCTCGCCCTCTCACCCTCTTGCCCACTCTGACTCTATCGCCCACTCTGTCTCTCTCCCACTCTCTCTCACCAACTCCTAACTCGCCCAGTTTATCTCTCACCCACTCTCTCTCTCTCGCCCACTATCTCTCTCTCCCCCACCCTCTCTCTCTTCCACTCTCTCTCTTGCCCACCCTCTCTCTCCCCTACTCTCTCTCTCACCCTCTCTCTCTCTCACCCATTCTCTCTTTCGCCCAGTCTTTCTTTCGCCTATTCTCTCTCTCCCTCTCTCTCTCCCTCGCCCACTCTCTTTCTCCTGCACTATCTCTCTCTTCCCCCTCTCTCACTCTCGCGTGCACTCTCTCTCGCCCACTCTCTCTCGCCCGCTGTCTCTCTTTCGCCCACTCTCTCTCGCACACACTCTCTCTCATCCCCTCTCTCGCTCGCCAACACTCTCTCTCGCCCACTCTCTCTCTCGCCCACTCTCTCTCGCCCACTCTCTCATTCTCGCCCACTCTCTCTCGCCCACACACTCTCTCCCACACGATGTCCCTCTGCCCACACTCTCTTTTACGTACTCTCTCTCTCGCCCACTCTCCCTCGCCCACTCTTTCTATCTCGCCCACACTCTCTCTCGCCCACACTCTCCCGCCCACAGTCACTCTCGCCCACGCTCTCTGTCGCCCACTATCTCTCTCTCGCCCACTCTCCCTCACCCATTCTCTCTCCTTCGCCCACTCTCCCTCTGCCCCCTCACACACTCTCGCCCACACTGACTCTCGCCCACTCTTTTTCTCGCCCACGCTCTGTCTCCCACTCTCTCTCACCCATTCTCACTCTCTCGCCCACTCTCTCTCTCGCCCTCTCACTCTCTCACCCTCTCTCTCTCTCGCCTTCACTCTCTCTCACCTACTCTCTCTCTCGCCCCCAATCTCTCTCACCCACTCTCTGCCTTGCCTACTCATTGTCTATCGCCCACACTCTCTCTCGCCCACACTCTCGCCCACACTCTCTCTCGCCTACACTCTCTGTCGCCCACTCTCTCTCGCCTACTCTTTCTCTATCTCCCACTATCTCTCTCTCCCCCACTCTCTCTCTCGTCCACGCTCTCTCTCGCCCTCTCCCTGTCTCGCCAACTCTCTCACTTTCGCTCTCTATCTCTCTCTGCCACTCTCTAACTCTCGACCACAGTCTCTCTCGCATACTCTCTCTATCGCCCACACTCTCTCTCGCGTACACTCTCTCTTACCCACTCTCTCTCTCCCGCCCACTATCTCCCTCTGCCCCCACTCTCACCACCACTCTCTCTCGCCCACTCTCTCTCGCTTATTCTCTATCACCCCCATTCTCTCTCCCCATTCTCTCTGTCGCTCACACTCTCTCGCCCACTCTCTCTCACCCCCACTCTCTCTCTCCCACTCTCTCGCCCACCATCTCTCTCGCCCACACTCTATCTCGCACACTCTCTCACTCTCACTCACTCTCACTCTCGCCCCATCTCTCTCTCGCCAACAATCTCTCTCGCCCACTCTCTCTCTCACCTACTCTCTCATTCTCGCCCACTCTCTCTCGCCCACACTCTCTCTCCCCCACTATGTCCCTCTGCCCCCGCTCACTCTCGCCCTCACTCTCTCTCACGTACTCTCTCTCTCGCCCACTCTCCCTCGCCCACTCTTTCTCTCTCGCACACACTCTCTCTCGCCCACACTCTCTCGCCCACTCTCACTCTCGCCCACGCTCTCTGTCGCCCACTATCTCTCTCTCGCCCACTATCTCTCTCTCCCCCACCCTCTCTCTCATCCACTCTCTCTCTCGCCCACACTCTCTCGACCACTCTCTCTATCGCCCACTCTCTCACTCGCCCACTCTCTCTATCGACCACTCTCTCTCTCTCCCCCACCCTTTCTCTCGTTCACTCTCTCTCTCTCCTTCACTCTCTCTCGCCCACTCTCTCTCGACTACACTTTCTCTATCGCCCACACTCTCTCCCGCCCACACTCTCTCGCCCACTCTCTCTCTCGCCCACTCTCTCTCTCGCCCACTCTCTCTCTCGCCCACTCTCTCTATCGTCCACTCTCTCTCTCGCCCATTCTGTCTATCGCCACTCTCTCTCTCACCGACTCTCGCCCATTCACACTCTCGCCCTCTCTGTCTCTCTCGCCATCTCTCTCTCGCCCACTCTCTCTCTCGCCCCTCTCGCTGACCGTCGCTCGCCCTCTCACCCTCTTGCCCACTCTGACTCTATCGCCCACTCTGTCTCTCTCCCACTCTCTCTCACCAACTCCTAACTCGCCCAGTTTATCTCTCACCCACTCTCTCTCTCTCGCCCACTATCTCTCTCTCCCCCACCCTCTCTCTCTTCCACTCTCTCTCTTGCCCACCCTCTCTCTCCCCTACTCTCTCTCTCACCCTCTCTCTCTCTCACCCATTCTCTCTTTCGCCCAGTCTTTCTTTCGCCTATTCTCTCTCTCCCTCTCTCTCTCCCTCGCCCACTCTCTTTCTCCTGCACTATCTCTCTCTTCCCCCTCTCTCACTCTCGCGTGCACTCTCTCTCGCCCACTCTCTCTCGCCCGCTGTCTCTCTTTCGCCCACTCTCTCTCGCACACACTCTCTCTCATCCCCTCTCTCGCTCGCCAACACTCTCTCTCGCCCACTCTCTCTCTCGCCCACTCTCTCATTCTCGCCCACTCTCTCTCGCCCACACACTCTCTCCCCCACGATGTCCCTCTGCCCACACTCTCTTTTACGTACTCTCTCTCTCGCCCACTCTCCCTCGCCCACTCTTTCTATCTCGCCCACACTCTCTCTCGCCCACACTCTCTCGCCCACAGTCACTCTCGCCCACGCTCTCTGTCGCCCACTATCTCTCTCTCGCCCACTCTCCCTCACCCATTCTCTCTCCTTCGCCCACTCTCCCTCTGCCCCCTCACACACTCTCGCCCACACTGACTCTCGCCCACTCTTTTTCTCGCCCACGCTCTGTCTCCCACTCTCTCTCACCCATTCTCACTCTCTCGCCCACTCTCTCTCTCGCCCTCTCACTCTCTCACCCTCTCTCTCTCTCGCCTTCACTCTCTCTCACCTACTCTCTCTCTCGCCCCCAATCTCTCTCACCCACTCTCTGCCTTGCCTACTCATTGTCTATCGCCCACACTCTCTCTCGCCCACACTCTCGCCCACACTCTCTCTCGCCTACACTCTCTGTCGCCCACTCTCTCTCGCCTACTCTTTCTCTATCTCCCACTATCTCTCTCTCCCCCACCCTCTCTCTCGTCCACGCTCTCTCTCGCCCTCTCCCTGTCTCGCCAACTCTCTCACTTTCGCTCTCTATCTCTCTCTGCCACTCTCTAACTCTCGACCACAGTCACTCTCGCATACTCTCTCTATCGCCCACACTCTCTCTCGCGTACACTCTCTCTTACCCACTCTCTCTCTCCCGCCCACTATCTCCCTCTGCCCCCACTCTCACCACCACTCTCTCTCGCCCACTCTCTCTCGCTTATTCTCTATCACCCCCATTCTCTCTCCCCATTCTCTCTGTCGCTCACACTCTCTCGCCCACTCTCTCTCACCCCCACTCTCTCTCTCCCACTCTCTCGCCCACCATCTCTCTCGCCCACACTCTATCTCGCACACTCTCTCACTCTCACTCACTCTCACTCTCGCCCCATCTCTCTCTCGCCAACAATCTCTCTCGCCCACTCTCTCTCTCACCTACTCTCTCATTCTCGCCCACTCTCTCTCGCCCACACTCTCTCTCCCCCACTATGTCCCTCTGCCCCCGCTCACTCTCGCCCTCACTCTCTCTCACGTACTCTCTCTCTCGCCCACTCTCCCTCGCCCACTCTTTCTCTCTCGCACACACTCTCTCTCGCCCACACTCTCTCGCCCACTCTCACTCTCGCCCACGCTCTCTGTCGCCCACTATCTCTCTCTCGCCCACTATCTCTCTCTCCCCCACCCTCTCTCTCATCCACTCTCTCTCTCGCCCACACTCTCTCGACCACTCTCTCTATCGCCCACTCTCTCACTCGCCCACTCTCTCTATCGACCACTCTCTCTCTCTCCCCCACCCTTTCTCTCGTTCACTCTCTCTCTCTCCTTCACTCTCTCTCGCCCACTCTCTCTCGACTACACTTTCTCTATCGCCCACACTCTCTCCCGCCCACACTCTCTCGCCCACTCTCTCTCTCGCCCACACTCTCTCGCCCACTCTCACTCTCGCCCACGCTCTCTGTCGCCCACTATCTCTCTCTCGCCCACTATCTCTCTCTCCCCCACCCTCTCTCTCATCCACTCTCTCTCTCGCCCACACTCTCTCGACCACTCTCTCTATCGCCCACTCTCTCACTCGCCCACTCTCTCTATCGACCACTCTCTCTCTCTCCCCCACCCTTTCTCTCGTTCACTCTCTCTCTCTCCTTCACTCTCTCTCGCCCACTCTCTCTCGACTACACTTTCTCTATCGCCCACACTCTCTCCCGCCCACACTCTCTCGCCCACTCTCTCTCTCGCCCACTCTCTCTCTCGCCCACTCTCTCTATCGTCCACTCTCTCTCTCGCCCATTCTGTCTATCGCCACTCTCTCTCTCACCGACTCTCGCCCATTCACACTCTCGCCCTCTCTGTCTCTCTCGCCATCTCTCTCTCGCCCACTCTCTCTCTCGCCCCTCTCGCTGACCGTCGCTCGCCCTCTCACCCTCTTGCCCACTCTGACTCTATCGCCCACTCTGTCTCTCTCCCACTCTCTCTCACCAACTCCTAACTCGCCCAGTTTATCTCTCACCCACTCTCTCTCTCTCGCCCACTATCTCTCTCTCCCCCACCCTCTCTCTCTTCCACTCTCTCTCTTGCCCACCCTCTCTCTCCCCTACTCTCTCTCACCCTCTCTCTCTCTCACCCATTCTCTCTTTCGCCCAGTCTTTCTTTCGCCTATTCTCTCTCTCCCTCTCTCTCTCCCTCGCCCACTCTCTTTCTCCTGCACTATCTCTCTCTTCCCCCTCTCTCACTCTCGCGTGCACTCTCTCTCGCCCACTATCTTCCTTACCCACACTCTCTCAACCCCAGTCTCTCTCTCTCACCTACTCCCTCTCTCTCACCCACTGTCTCTCACCCCACTTTCTCACTCACACTCTTTCTCTCGCCCACACTCTCTCATCCCCTCTCTCTCTCGCCGACTCTCTGTCACCACCACTCTCTCTCACACACACATTCTCTCGCCCCCACTCTCTCTCGCCTACTCTCTCTTGACCACTCACCCTCTGCACACTCACTCTCGCCCACTCTCACTTGCTCAATCTCTCTCGCCCACTCTCTCTCACACCCACTCTCTCCCTTGCCCACTCTCTCCCTCTGTCCCCTCTCTCACTCTCGCACACTCTCTCTATCGCCCACTCTCTCACTGTCGTCCACTCTCTCCCTCTCTCACTCTCTCCCACTCCCTCTCTCGCCCACTCTCTCTCTCTCGCCCACTCTCTCTCTCGCCCACTCTCTCTCGCCCAGTCTCTCTCGCTCTCTCTCTCTCACCCACTCTCTCTATATCTCTCGCCCATTTTCTCTCATACCCACTCTCTCTCTTTCCACTCTCTCTCTATCGCTAACTCTCTCTTTCGCTCACTGTTTGTCTATCGCCCACTCTCTCTCTCTCTCTCGCCCACTATCTCACTCTCTCCCACTGTCTCTCTATCGCCCACTCTCTCTCACACCCACTCTCTCTCTCCCCACACTCTCTCTATCGCTAACTCTCTCTCTCACTCACTGTCTCTCTCTCTCCCTCTCTCTCTCTCTCTCGCCCACTATCTCACTCTCTCCCACTGTCTCTCTCTCGCCCACTCTCTCTCTCCCCACACTTCCTCGATCGCTAACTCGCTCTCTCCCACTGTCTCTCTCTCCCCACTCTCTCTCTAGCGCCCACTCTTTCTCTCACCCTCTCTCTCTCTCTCACCCATTATCTCTTTCGCCCAGTCTTTCTCTCGCCTATTCTCTCTCTCCCTCTCTCTCTCCCTCGCCCACTCTCTTTCTCCTGCACTATCTCTCTCTGCCCCCTCTCTCACTCTCGCGTGCACTCTCTCTCGCCCACACTCTCTCTCTCCCACTAACTCCCTTACCCACACTCTCTCACCCCCAGTCTCTCTCTAATCTACTCCCTCTCTCTCACCCACTGTCTCTCACCCCACTTTCTCACTCACACTCTTTCTCTCGCCCACACTCTCTCATCCCCTCTCTCTCTCTCGCCCACTCTCTGTCACCACCAATCTCTCTCTCACACACATTCTCTCGCCCCCACTCTCTCTCGCCTACTCTCTCTTGACCACTCACCCTCTGCACACTCACTCTCGCCCACTCTCACGTGCTCACTCTCTCTCTCGCCCACTCTCTCTCACACCCACTCTCTCCCTTGCCCACTCTCTCCCTCTGTCCCCTCTCACACTCTCGCACACTCTCTCTATCGCCCACTCTCTCACTGTCGTCCACTCTCTCCCTCTCTCACTCTCTCCCACTCCCTCTCTCGCCCACTCTCTCTCTCTCGCCTACTCTCTCTCTCGCCCACTCTCTCTCGCCCAGTCTCTCTCTCGCTCTCTCTCTCTCACCCACTCTCTCTATATCTCTCGCCCATTTTCTCTCATACCCACTCTCTCTCTTTCCACTCTCTCTCTATCGCTAACTCTCGCTTTCGCTCACTGTTTGTCTATCGCCCACTCTCTCTCTCTCTCTCGCCCACTATCTCACTCTCTCCCACTGTCTCTCTATCGCCCACTCTCTCTCACACCCACTCTCTCTCTCCCCACACTCTCTCTATCGCTAACTCTCTCTCTCACTCACTGTCTCTCTCTCTCCCTCTCTCTCTCTCTCTCGCCCACTATCTCACTCTCTCCCACTGTCTCTCTCTCGCCCACTCTCTCTCTCCCCACACTTCCTCGATCGCTAACTCGCTCTCTCCCACTGTCTCTCTCTCCCCACTCTCTCTCTAGCGCCCACTCTTTCTCTCACCCTCTCTCTCTCTCTCTCACCCATTATCTCTTTCGCCCAGTCTTTCTCTCGCCTATTCTCTCTCTCCCTCTCTCTCTCCCTCGCCCACTCTCTTTCTCCTGCACTATCTCTCTCTGCCCCCTCTCTCACTCTCGCGTGCACTCTCTCTCGCCCACACTCTCTCTCTCCCACTAACTCCCTTACCCACACTCTCTCACCCCCAGTCTCTCTCTAATCTACTCCCTCTCTCTCACCCACTGTCTCTCACCCCACTTTCTCACTCACACTCTTTCTCTCGCCCACACTCTCTCATCCCCTCTCTCTCTCTCGCCCACTCTCTGTCACCACCAATCTCTCTCTCACACACATTCTCTCGCCCCCACTCTCTCTCGCCTACTCTCTCTTGACCACTCACCCTCTGCACACTCACTCTCGCCCACTCTCACGTGCTCACTCTCTCTCTCGCCCACTCTCTCTCACACCCACTCTCTCCCTTGCCCACTCTCTCCCTCTGTCCCCTCTCACACTCTCGCACACTCTCTCTATCGCCCACTCTCTCACTGTCGTCCACTCTCTCCCTCTCTCACTCTCTCCCACTCCCTCTCTCGCCCACTCTCTCTCTCTCGCCTACTCTCTCTCTCGCCCACTCTCTCTCGCCCAGTCTCTCTCTCGCTCTCTCTCTCTCACCCACTCTCTCTATATCTCTCGCCCATTTTCTCTCATACCCACTCTCTCTCTTTCCACTCTCTCTCTATCGCTAACTCTCTCTTTCGCTCACTGTTTGTCTATCGCCCACTCTCTCTCTCTCTCTCGCCCACTATCTCACTCTCTCCCACTGTCTCTCTATCGCCCACTCTCTCTCACACCCACTCTCTCTCTCCCCACACTCTCTCTATCGCTAACTCTCTCTCTCACTCACTGTCTCTCTCTCTCCCTCTCTCTCTCTCTCTCGCCCACTATCTCACTCTCTCCCACTGTCTCTCTCTCGCCCACTCTCTCTCTCCCCACACTTCCTCGATCGCTAACTCGCTCTCTCCCACTGTCTCTCTCTCCCCACTCTCTCTCTAGCGCCCACTCTTTCTCTCACCCTCTCTCTCTCTCTCACCCATTATCTCTTTCGCCCAGTCTTTCTCTCGCCTATTCTCTCTCTCCCTCTCTCTCTCCCTCGCCCACTCTCTTTCTCCTGCACTATCTCTCTCTGCCCCCTCTCTCACTCTCGCGTGCACTCTCTCTCGCCCACACTCTCTCTCTCCCACTAACTCCCTTACCCACACTCTCTCACCCCCAGTCTCTCTCTAATCTACTCCCTCTCTCTCACCCACTGTCTCTCACCCCACTTTCTCACTCACACTCTTTCTCTCGCCCACACTCTCTCATCCCCTCTCTCTCTCTCGCCCACTCTCTGTCACCACCAATCTCTCTCTCACACACATTCTCTCGCCCCCACTCTCTCTCGCCGACTCTCTCTTGACCACTCACCCTCTGCACACTCACTCTCGCCCACTCTCACGTGCTCACTCTCTCTCTCGCCCACTCTCTCTCACACCCACTCTCTCCCTTGCCCACTCTCTCCCTCTGTCCCCTCTCACACTCTCGCACACTCTCTCTATCGCCCACTCTCTCACTGTCGTCCACTCTCTCCCTCTCTCACTCTCTCCCACTCCCTCTCTCGCCCACTCTCTCTCTCTCGCCTACTCTCTCTCTCGCCCACTCTCTCTCGCCCAGTCTCTCTCTCGCTCTCTCTCTCTCACCCACTCTCTCTAAATCTCTCGCCCACTTTCTCTCATACCCACTCTCTCTCTTCCCACTCTCTCTCTATCGCTAACTCTCTCTTTCGCTCATTATCTCTCTCACTCACTGTCTCTCTCTCGCTCTCTCTCTCTCTCTCGCCCACTATCTCACTCTCTCCCACTGTCTCTCTCTCGCCCACTCTCTCTCACACCCACTCTCTCTCTCCCCACACTCTCTCTATCGCTCATTCTCTCTCTCACTCTCTCTCTCTCTCTCTCTCTCTCTCTCTCGCCCACTATCTCACTCTCTCCCACTGTCTCTCTCTCGCCCACTCTCTCTCACACCCACTCTCTCTCTCCTCACACTTTCTCGATCGCTAACTCTCTCTCTCTCCCACTGTCTCTCTCTCCCCCACTCTCTCTCTAGCGCCCACTCTCTCTCTCGCCCACTCTCTCTCTCGCCCACTTTCTCACTCTATCCCACAATCTATCTAGCCCAGTCTCTCTCTCGCCCACTCTCTCACTCTCTCTCTCGTCCGCTCTCTCACTCTCGCCCACACTCACTCTCGCCCACAATCTCTCTCGTCCACTATCACCATCTGCCCCCTCACTCACTCTCACCCACACTGTCTCTCGCCCACTCTGTCTCACCCCCACTCTCTCACTCCTAGTCTTTCTCTCGCCAACTCTCTGTCGCCCACTCTCACTCACCTACTCTCTCTCTCGCCCAATCTCTCTCGCCCTCTCCCTCTCTCACCCACTCTCTCTCGCCCACTCTCTGTCTCGCCTCCTCTTTGTCTATCGCCCATACTCTCTCTCGCCCACTCTCTCTCTCCCCCATTCTCTCTATCGCTCACACTCTCTCGCCCACTCTCTCTCACCCCCCACTCTCTCTCTCTCCCACTCTCTCTCTCGCCCACCATCTCTCGCCCACACTCTCTGTCGCCCACTCTCTCACTCTCACTCACTCTCTCTATCGCCCACTCTCTCTCGCCCACTCTCTCTCTCTTTCGCCCACACTCTCTCTCGCCCACTCTCTCACTCTCCCCCACTCTCTGTCACCCTCACTCTCTCTCACACACACATTCTCTCGCCCCCACTCTCTCTCTCCCACTATCTCTTGACCACTCACCCTCTGCCCACTCACTCTCGCCCACTCTCACCCGCTCACTCTCTCTCTCGCCCACTCTCTCTCTCTCGCCCACTCTCTCTCTATCGCAAACTCTCTCTCGCCCAGTCTCTCTCTCGCTCAGTCTCTCTCTCTCGCCCACTCTCTCTCATACCCACTCTCTCTCCCCACTCTCTCTATCGCTAACTCTCTCTCGCTCACTGTCTCTCTCTCGTTCTCTCTCTCTCTCTCGCCCACTATCTCACTCTCTTCCACTGTCTCTCTCTCCCCCACTCTCTCTCTAGCGCCCACTCTCTCTCTCGCCCACTCTCTCTCTCTCGCCCACTTTCTCACTCTATCCCACTATCTCTCTCGCCCACTCTCTCTCGCCCACTCTCTCATTCTCTCTAGCGCCCGCTCTCTCACTCTCGCCCACTACCTCCCTCTGCCGCCTCTCTCTCTCGCCCATTCTCTCTCTCGCCCACTCTCTCTCTCGCCCACACTTTCTCTCGCCCACACTCTCGCTCACCCACTCTTTCTCTCTCTCGCCCACTTTCTCTCGCCCACTCTCTTTCGCCCACTCTCTCTCGCCCACACTCTCTCTCCCCCATTATGTCCCTCTGCCCCCCACTCACTCTCGCCCATACTCTCTCTCACGTACTCTCTCACTCGCCCACTCACACTCTCGCCCACACTCTCTCGCCCACTCTCTCTCACCCACTCTCTCTCTCTCGCACACTCTCTCTCTCGCCCACACTCTCTCACCCACACTCTCTCTCGCCTACACTCTCCCTCACCCACACTCTCTGTCGCCCACACTCTCTCTCGCCCACTATCTCCCTCTGCCCCCTCACGCACTCTCGCACGCAATGTATCTCGCCCACTCTCTCACCCCCACTCTCTCACTCCCGCCAATACTCTCTCTCGCCCTCTCCCTCTCTCACCCACTCTCTCTCACCCAATCTCTGTCTCGATTACTCTTTGTCTATCGCACATACTCTCTCTTGCCCACTCTCTCTCTCCCCATTCTCTCTGTCGCTCACACTATCTCGCCCACTCTCTCTCACCCCCACTCTCTCTCTCTCCCACTCTCTCTCTCGCCCACCATCTTTCTCGCCCACACTCTCTCTCGCCCACTCTCTCATTCTCACTCACTCTCTCTGTCACTCACTCTCTCTCTTGCCCACTCTCTCTCTCTTTCATCCACACTCTCTCTCGCCCACTCTCTCACTCTCTCGCCCACTCTCTCTCTCGCCAACACTCTCTCTCGCCCACTCTCTCTCTCGCCCACTCTCTCTCGCGCACTCTCTCATTCTCGCCCACTCTCTCTCTCGCCCACACTCTCTGTCGCCCACACTCTCTCTCGCCCACTATCTCCCTCTGCCCCCTCACGCACTCTCGCACGCAATGTATCTCGCCCACTCTCTCACCCCCACTCTCTCACTCCCGCCAATACTCTCTCTCGCCCTCTCCCTCTCTCACCCACTCTCTCTCACCCAATCTCTGTCTCGACTACTCTTTGTCTATCGCACATACTCTCTCTTGCCCACTCTCTCTCTCCCCATTCTCTCTGTCGCTCACACTATCTCGCCCACTCTCTCTCACCCCCACTCTCTCTCTCTCCCACTCTCTCTCTCGCCCACCATCTTTCTCGCCCACACTCTCTCTCGCCCACTCTCTCATTCTCACTCACTCTCTCTGTCACTCACTCTCTCTCTCGCCCACTCTCTCTATCTTTCATCCACACTCTCTCTCGCCCACTCTCTCACTCTCTCGCCCACTCTCTCTCGCCAACACTCTCTCTCGCCCACTCTCTCTCTCGCCCACTCTCTCTCGCGCACTCTCTGATTCTCGCCCACTCTCTCTCGCCCCCATTATGTCCCTCTGCCCCCCTCTCACTCTCGCCCACACTCTCTCTCACGTACTCTCTCCCTCGCCCACACTTTCTCTCTCGCCCACACTCTCTTGCCCACTCAATCTCACCCACACTCACTTTCGCCCACTCTCTCTCTCGCCCACTATCTCCCTCTGCCCCCTCTCACTATCGCCCACACTCTCTCTCACATACTCTCTCCCTCGCCCACTCTTTCTCTCTCGCCCACTCTCTCTCTCGCCCACTCTCTCTCTCGCCCACTCTCACTCTCGCCCACACTCACTCTCGCCCACTATCTCCCTCTGCCTCCTCACACACTCTCGCCCACACTGTTTCTCGCCCACTCTGTCTCACCCCCACTCTCTCACTCCCATTCTTTTTCTCGCCCACTCTCTGTCGCACACTCTCTCTCACAGACACTCTCTCTCTCTCGCCCTCTCACTCTCTCACCAACTCTCTCTCACGCCTTCACTCTCTCTCACCCACTCTCTGTCTCGCCTACTCTATGTCTATCGCCCACACTCTCTATCGCCCAGTTTACCTCTCATCCACTCTCTCTCTCTCGCCCACTATCTCTCTCTCCCCACCCTCTCTCTCGTCCACTCTCTCTCTTGCCCACCCTCTCTCTCCCCTACTCTCTCTCAGCCTCACTCTCTCTCTCACCCATTCTCTCTTTCGCCCAGTCTTTCCCTCGCCTATCCTCTCTCTCCCTCTCTCTCTCGCTCGCCCACTCTCTTTCTCGTGCACTATCTCTCTCTGCCCCCTCTCTCACTCTCGCGTGCACTCTCTCTCGCCCACACCTGCTCTCGCACTCTCTCTCTCTCGTCCTCTATCTCCCTTGCCCACACTCTCTCACCCCCAATCTCTCTCTCGCCCAGTCCCTCTCTCTCGCCCACTGTCTCTCACCCCACTCCCTCACTCACACTCTTTCTCTCACGTGCTCTCTCACTCCCACTTTCTCACTCACACTCTTTCTCTCGGCCAATCTCTCTCATCCCCTCTCTCTCGCCCACTCTCTGTCACCCTCACTCTCTCTCACACATACATTCTCTCGCCCCCACTCTCTCTCGCCCACTCTCTGTTAACCATTCACCCTCTGCCCACTCACTCTCGCCCACTCTCACTCGCTCACTCTCTCTCTCTCGCCCACTCTCTCACACACCAACTCTCTCTTGCCCACTCTCTCCCTTTGTCCCCTCTCTCACTCTCGCACACTCTCTCTATCGCCCACTCTCTCACTATCGCCCACTCTCTCGCTCTGACCCCGCTCTCACTCTCTCCCACTCTCTCTCGCCCACTCTCTCACTCTCGCCCACTCTCTCTCTCGCCCACTCTCTCTCGCCCAGTCTCTCTCTCGCTCTCTCTCTCGCCCATTCTCTCCATATCTCTCGCCAACTCTCTCTCATACCCACTCTCTCTCTCCCCCACTCTCTCTATCGCTAACTCTCTCTCTCGCTCACTGTGTCTCTCTCGCTCTCTCTCTCTCTCACGCCCACTATCTCACTCTCTCCCACTTTCTCTCTCTTGCCCACTCTCTCTCGCCCACTCTCACTCTTGCCCAGTCTCTCTCTCGCCCGCTCTCTCTCTTGCCCTCTCTCTCTCAGCTTCTCTCTCTCACACCCACTCTCTCTCTCCTCCACTCTCACTCCCTCGCCCACTCTCTCTCTCTCGCCCACTCTCTCTCTCGCCCACTTTCTCACTCTATCCCACTATCTCTCTCGCCCACTCTCTCTCTAGCCCACTCTCTCACACTCTCTCTCGCCCACTCTCTCACTCTCGCCCACTCTCACTCTCGCCCACACTCACTCTCGCCCACACTCAGTCTCGCCCACTATCTCCCTCTGCCCCCTCATCGCACTCGCCCACTCTGTCTCTATCGCCCACTCTCTCTCACTCCTTCTCTCTCACCACCACTCTCTCTCCCCATTCTCTCTGTCGCTCACACTCTCTCGGCCCACTCTCTCACTCTTGCCCACTCTCTCTCTCGCCAACACTCTCTCTTGCCCACTCTCTCTCTCTTTCGCCCACTCTCTCTCTCGCCCACTCTCTCACTCTCGCCCACTCTCTCTCCCGCCAACACTCTCTCTTGCCCACTCTCTCTCTCGCCAACACTCTCTCTTGCCCACTCTCTCTCTCTTTCGCCCACTCTCTCTCTCGCCCACTCTCTCATTCTCGCCCACTCTCTCTCGCCCACGCTCTCTCTCCCCCACTATGTCCCTCTGTCCCCCTCTCACTCTCGAACACACTCTCTCTCACATGCTTTCTCTTTCGCCCACTCACTCTCTCGCCCACACTCTCTCTCGCCCACTCTCCCTCGCCCACTCTTTCTCTCTCTCGCCCACTCTCTCTCGCCCAAACTCTCTCGCCCACTCTCTCTCACCCACTCTCTCTCGCCCACTCTCTCTCTCTCGCCCACTCTCTCTCTCGCCCACACCCTCTCGCCGACTCTCTCTCTCGCCCTCTCTCTCTCGTTCACCCACACTCTCGCTCGCCCACACTCTCTCTCACCCACTCTCTCTCACGCCCACTCTCTCTCACACCCACTCTCTCTCTCCCCCACTCTCTCTATCGCCCACTCTCTCTCTTGCCCACTTTCGCACTCTATCCCACTATCTCTCTAGCCCACTCTGTCTCGCCCACACTCACTCTCGCCCACACTCTCTCTCGCCCACCGCCTCCCTCTGCCCCCTCACTCACTCGAGCCCACACTGTCTCTCGCCCACTCTGTCTCACCCCCACTCTCTCACTCCCACTCTTTCTCTCGCCCATTCTCTGTCGCCCACTCTCTCTCACCCACTCTCTCTCTCGCCCACGCCCTCTCTCACCCACCCTCTGTCTCGCCTACTCTTTGTCTCTCGCCCACACTCTCTTTCGCCCACACTCTCTCGCCCACTCTCTCTATCGCCCACTATCTCTCTCTCCCCCATCCTCTCTCTCGCCCACACTCTCTCTCACCCACTCTCTCACCCATTCTCTCTGTCGTCTACTCTCTGTCTCGCCTACTCTCTCACTCTCTCACTCTCTCTCACCCACTCTCTCTCACCCACTCTCTGTCGCCCAAACTCTCTCTCGCCTACTCCTTCTCTATCGCCCACACTTTCTTTCGCCGACACTCTCTCGCCCACTCTCTCTTTCGCCCACTCTCTCTCGCCCACTCTCTCTCTATCGCCCACTCTCTCTCGCACATTCTCTCTCACCCCCACTCTCTCTCCCCATTCTCTCTACCGCCCATTCTCTCTCGCTCAGTCTCACTCACTCCCACTCTCACTCCCCATTATCTCTGTCGCTCACACTCTCTCCCCCACTCTCTCATCCACACTCTCTCTCTCCCACTCTCTCACGCCCACCATCTCTCTCGCCCACACTCTCTCGCCCACTCTCTCTCTCGCCCACTCTCTCTCTCGCCCACTCTCTCTATCGCCCACTATCTCTCTCCCCCATCCTCTCTCTCGCCCACACTCTCTCTCATCCACTCTCTCTCACCCATTCTCTCTCTCGCCTACTCTCTGTCTCGCCTACTCTCTCACTTTCGCCCTCTATCTGTCTCTGCCCCTCTCTAACTCTCGACCACAGTCTCCCTCGCATACTCTCTTTATCGCCCACACTCTCTCTCTCGCGTACACTCTCTCTTACCCATTCACTCTCTCCTGCCCACTATCTCCCTCTGCCTCCTCTCTCATCCCCACTCTCTCTTGCCCACTCTCTCTCGCTCATTCTCTCTCACCCCCACTCTCTCTCCCCATTATCTCTGTCGCTCACACGCTCTCCCCCACTCTCTCTCACCCCCACTCTCTCTCTCCCACTCTCTCACGCCCACCATCGCCCTCGCCCACACTCTCTCGCCCACTCTCTCTATCGCCCACTATCTCTCTCTCCCCCATCCTCTCTCTCGCCCACACTCTCTCTCACCCACTCTCTCTCACCCATTCTCTCTCTCGCCTACTCTCTGTCTCGCCTACTCTCTCACTTTCGCCCTCTATCTCTCTCTGCCCCTCTATAACTCTCGACCACAGTCTCTCTCGCATACCCTCTCTATCGCCCACACTCTCTCTCTCGCGTACACTCTCTCTTACCCACTCGCTCTCTCCCGCCCACTATCTCCCTCTGCCCCCTCTCTCACCCCCATTCTCTCTTGCCCACTCTCTCTCGCTCATTCTCTATCACCCCCACTCTCTCTCACCATTCTCTCTGTCGCTCACACTCTCTCGCCAACTCTCTCACCCCCACTCTCTCTCTCTCCCACTCTCTCTCTCGTCCACTCACTCTCTAGCCCACTCACTCTCTCTTTCGCCCACTCTCTCTCACCCCGACTCTCTCTCTCGCCCACTCTCTCACTCTCGCCCACTCTCTCTCTAGCCATCACTCTCTCTTTCCACCTCTCTCTCTCGCCCACTTTCTCTCGACCACTCTCTCATTCTCGCACATTCTCTCTCGCCCACTCTCTCTCGCCCACACTCTCTCTCCCCCACTTTGTCCCTCTGCCCCACTCTCACTCTCGCCTTCACTCTCTCACATACTCTCTCTCTCGCCCACTGTCTCTCGCCCACACTTTCTCTCTCTCGCCCACTCTCTCTCGCCCACACTCTATCGCCCACTCTCTCTCACCCACTCTCTCTTTCACCCACTCTCTCGCTCGCCCACTCTCTCTCTCTCGCACACTCTCTCTCTCGCCCACTCTCACTCTCGCCCACACTCTCTCTCGCCCACTTTCTCCCTCTGCCCCCTCACACACTCTCGGCCACATTGTCTCTAGCCCACTCTGTCTCACCCCCACACTCTCACTCCCACTCTTTTTCTCGCCCACTCCCTGTCGCCCACTGTCTCTCGCCCACTCTCTCTCTCGCCCACTCTCTCTCTCGCCTTCACTCTCTCTCACCAACTCTCTGTCTCGCCTACTCTTTGTCTATCGCCCACACGCTCTCTCGCCCACAATCTCTCGCCCACTCTCTCTCTCGCCTTCACTCTCTGTCGCCCACACTCTCTCTCGCCTTCTCTTTCTCTATCGCCCACTATCTCTCTCTCCCCCACTCTCTCTCTCGTCCACTCTCTCTTGCCTTCACTCTCTGTCGCCCACTATCTCTCTCGCCTCTCTTTCTCTCTCGCCCACACTCTCTCTCAACCACTCTCTCTCACCCACATTCTCTCTCGCCTACTCTTTGTCTCATCTACTCTCTCACTTTCGCCCTCTATCGCTCTCTATCCCCTCTCTAACTCTCGACCACAGTCTCGCTCGCATACTCTCTCTATCACCCACACTCTCTCTCTCGCGAACACTCTCTCTTACCCACTGTCTCTCTCCCGCCCACTATCTCCCTCTGCCCCCTCTCTGACCCACTCTCTGTCTCGCCCACTCTCTCTCGGTCATTCTCTCTCACCCGCACTCTCTCTCTCTCCCACTCTCTCTCACCCCCACTCTCTCTCCCACTCTCTCACTCCCACCATCTCTCTCGGCCACACTCTCTCGCCCACTCTCTCTATCGCCCACTATCTCTCTCTTCCCCATCCTCTCTCTCCCCCACACTCTCTCTCACCCACTCTCTCTCACCCATTCTCTCTCTCGCCTATTCTCTGTCTCGCCTACTCTCTCACTTTCGCCCTCTATCTCTCTCTGCCCCTCTATAACTCTCGACCGCAGTCCCTCTCGCATACCCTCTCTATCGCCCACACTCTCTCTCTTGCGTCCTCTCTCTCTTACCCACTCACTCTCTCCCGCCCACTATCTCCCTCTGCCCCCTCTCTCACCCCCACTATCTCTTGCCCACTCTCTCTCGCTCATTCTCTATCACCCCACTCTCTCTCGCCATTCTCTCTGTCGCTCACACTCTCTCGCCCACTCTCTTACCCCCACACTCTCTCACCCCCACTCTCTCTCTCTCCCACTCTCTCTCTCGCCCACTCACTCTCTCGCCCACTCTCTCTCTCTTTCGCCCACTCTCTCTCGCCCACTCTCTCACTCTCGCCCACTCTCTCTCTCGCCATCACTCTCTCTTGCCCACTCTCTCTCTCGCCCACTTTCTCTCGACCACTGTCTCATTCTCGCACATTCTCTCTCGCCCACTCTCTCTCGCCCACACTCTCTCTCCCCCACTATGTCCTTCTGCCCCACTCTCACTCTCGCCATCACTCTCTCACATACTCTCTCTCTCGCCCACTGTCTCTCGCCCACACTTTCTCTCTCTCGCCCACTCTCTCTCGCCCACACTCTATCGCCCACTCTCTCTCACCCAGTCTCTCTTTCACCCACTCTCTCGCTCGCCCACACTCTCTCTCACCCACTCTCTCTTTCACCCACTATCTCTCTCTCCCCCACTCTCTCTCTCGTCCACTCTCTCTTGCCTTCACTCTCTGTCGCCCACTATCTCTCTCGCCTCTCTTTCTCTCTCGCCCACACTCTCTCTCAACCACTCTCTCTCACCCACATTCTCTCTCGCCTACTCTTTGTCTCATCTACTCTCTCACTTTCGCCCTCTATCGCTCTCTGCCCCTCTCTAACTCTCGACCACAGTCTCGCTCGCATACTCTCTCTATCACCCACACTCTCTCTCTCTCTCGCGAACACTCTCTCTTACCCACTGTCTCTCTCCCGCCCACTATCTCCCTCTGCCCCCTCTCTCACCCACTCTCTCTCTCGCCCACTCTCTCTCGCTCATTCTCTCTCACCCGCACTCTCTCTCCCCATTCTCTCTATCGATCGCACTCTCTCACCGACTCTTTCTCACACGCAGTCTCTCTCTCTCCCACTCTCTCTCTCGCCCACCATCTCTCTCGCCCACACTCTCTCTCGCCCACTCTCTCACTCTCACTCACACTCTCTCTCGCCCACTCTCTCTCTCGCCCACTCTCTCTCTCTTTCTCCAACTCTCTCTCTAGCCCACTCTCTCACTCTCGCCCACTCTCTCTCGCCAACACTCTCTCTCGTCCACTCTCTCTCGCCCACTCTCTCTCGCCCACTCTCTCATTCTCGCCCACTCTCTCTCGCCCACACACTCTCCCCCACTATGTCCCTCTGCCCCCTCTCACTCTCGCCCACACTCTCTCTCTCACGTAATCTCTCTCTCGCCCACTCACTCTCTCGCCCACTCTCTCTCGCTCAATCTCTCTCACCCGCACTCTCTCTCCCCATTCTCTCTATCACTCACACTCTCTCACCGACTCTCTCTCACCCGCAGTCCCTCTCTCTTCCACTCTCTCGCTCTCGCCCACCATTTCTCTCGCCCACACTCTCTCTCGCCCACTCTCTCACTCTCACTCACTCTCGCCGACTCTCTCGCCCACTCTCTCTCTTTCTCCCACTCTCTCTCTCGCCCACTCTCTCACTCTCGCCCACTCTCTCTCTCGCCAACACTTTTTCTCGCCAACTCTCTCTCTCGCCCACTCTCTCTCGCCCACTCTCTCATTCTCGCCCACTCTCTCTCGCCCACTCACTCTCGCCCACACTCTCCCTCGCCCACTATTTCTCTCTTTCGCCCACTCTCTCTCGCCCACACTCTCTCGCCCACTCTCTCTCACACACTCTCACTCTCGCCCACACTCTCTCACGCCCACTATCTCCCTCTGCCCCCTCTCTCTCTCGCCCACTCTCTCTATCGCCCACACTCTCTCGCCCACTCTCTCTCACCCACTCTTACTCTCGCCCACTCTCTCTCTCACCCACTCTCTCTCTCGCCCACACTCTCTCGTCCACTCTCTCTCTCCCTCTCTCTCTCACCCACACTCTCTCTCGCCCACACTTTCCCTCACCCACTCTCTCTCTTTCGACCACTCTCTCTCTCGCCCACTCTCACTCTCGCCCACACTCACTCTCACCCACACACTCTCTCACCCACTATCTCCCTCTGCCCCCTCACTCACTCTCGCCCACACTGTCTCACGCCCACTCTGTCTCACCCCCACTCTCTCACCCCAAGTCTTTCTCTCGCCTACTCTCTCTCGCCCTCTCCCTCTCTCACCCACTCTCTCTCGCCCACTCTCTGTCTCGCCTACTCTTTGTATATCGCACATACTCTCTCTCGCCCACTCTCTCTCGCCCACTCTCTCATTCTCGCCCACTCTCTCTCGCCCACACACTCTCGCCCACACTCTCCCTCTCACGTACTCTCTCTCTCGCCCACTCACTCTCTCGCCCACACTCTCTCTCGCCCACTCTCCATCGCCCACTCTTTCTCTCTCTCTCGCCCACTCTCTCTCGCCCACACTCTCTCGCCCACTCTCTCACACACTCTCACTCTCGCCCACATTCTCTCACGCCCACTATCTCCCTCTGCCCCCTCTCTCTCGCCCACCATCTCTCTCGCCCACACTCTCTCTCGCCCACTCTCTCACTCTCACTCACAGTCTCTCTCGCCCACTCTCTCTCTCGCCCACTCTCTCTCACATTCTCCCACTCTCTCTCGACCAACCATCTCACTCTCGCCCAATCTCTCTCGCCAACACTCTCTCTCGTCCACTCCCTCTCTCGCCCACTCTCTCTCGCCCACTCTCTCATTCTCGCCCACACACTCTCCCCCACTATGTCCCTCTGCCCCCCTCTTACTCTCGTCCACACTCTCTCTCTCACGTACTCTCTCTCTCGCCCACTCACTCTCTCGCCCACTCTCTCTCGCTCAATCTCTCTCACCCGCACTCTCTCTCCCCATTCTCTCTATCACTCACACTCTCTCACCGACTCTCTCTCACCCGCAGTCCCTCTCTCTTCCACTCTCTCTCTCTCGCACACCATCTCTCTCGCCCACACTCTCTCTCGCCCACTCTATCACTCTCACTCACTCTTCTCTCGCCGACTCTCTCGCCCACTCTCTCTCTCTTTCTCCCACTCTCTCTCTCGCCCACTCTCTCACTCTCGCCCACTCTCTCTCTCGCCAACACTCTTTCTCGTCCACTCTCTTTGTCGGCCACTCTCTCTCGCCCACTCTCTCATTCTCGGCCACTCTCTCTCGCCCACTCACTCTCTCCCACACTCTCTCTCACGTACTCTCTCTCTCGCCCACTCACTCTCTCGCCCACACTCTCTCTCGCCCACTCTCCCTCGCCCACTCTTTCTCTCTCTTGCCCACTCTCTCTCGCCAACACTCTCTCGCCCACTCTCTCTCACACACTCTCACTCTCGCCCACACTCTCTCACGCCCACTATCTCCCTCTGCCCCCTCTCTCTCTCGCCCACTCTCTCTCGCCCACTCTCTCATTCTCGCCCACTCTCTCTCGCCCACTCTCACTCTCGCCCACTCTCTCTCTCACCCACTCTCTCTCGCCCACACTCTCTCGTCCACTCTCTCTCTCTCCCTCTCTCTCTCACCCACACTCTCTCTCGCCCACACTTTCCCTCACCCACTCTCTCTCTTTCGCCCACTCTCGCTCTCCCCCACTCTCTCTCTCGTCCACTCTCTCTTGCCTTCACTCTCTGTCGCCCACTATCTTTCTCGCCTCTCTTTCTCTCTCGCCCACACTCTCTCTCAACCACTCTCTCTCACCCACATTCTCTCTCGCCTACTCTTTGTCTCATCTACTCTCTCACTTTCGCCCTCTATCGCTCTCTGCCCCTCTCTAACTCTCGACCACAGTCTCGCTCGCATACTCTCTCTATCACCCACACTCTCTCTCTCGCGTACACTCTCTCTTACCCACTGTCTCTCTCCCGCCCACTATCTCCCTCTGCCCCCTCTCTCACCCACTCTCTCTCTCGCCCACTCTCTCTCGCTCATTCTCTCTCACCCGCACTCTCTCTCCCCATTCTCTCTCTCGCCCACACTCTCTCGTCCACTCTCTCTCTCCCTCTCTCTCTCACCCACACTTTCTCTCGCCCACACTTTCCCTCACCCACTCTCTCTCTTTCGCCCACACTCTCTCTCGCCCACTCTCACTCTCGCCCACACTCACTCTCGCCCACACTCTCTCTCGCCCACTATCTCCCTCTGCCCCCTCACTCACTCTCGCCCACACTGTCTCACGCCCACTCTGTCTCACCCCCACTCTCTCACCCCCAGTCTTTCTCTCGCCCACTCTCTCTCGCCCTCTCCCTCTCTCACCCACTCTCTCTCTCGCCCACTCTCTGTCTCGCCTACTCTTTGTATATCGCACATACTCTTTCTCGCCCACTCTCTCTCCCCATTCTCTCTGTCGCTCACACTCTCTCGCCCACCATCTCTCTCGCCAACTCTCTCACTCACTCTCTCTCTCGCCCACTCTCTCTCTTTCGCCCACACTCTCTCTCGCCAACACTCTCTCTCGCCCACTCTCTCACTCACTCTCTCTCTCGCCCACTCTCTCTCTTTCGCCCACACTCTCTCTCGCCCACACTCTCTCTCGCCCACTATGTCCCTCTGCCCCCCTCTCACTCTCGCCCACACTTTCTCTCACGTACGCTCTCCCTCGCCCACTCTTTCTCTCTCGCCCACACTCTCTCGCCCACTCTCTCTATCGCCCACTCTCACTCTCTCCCACTCACTCTCTCGTCCACTCTCTCTCTCGCCCACTCTCTCTCACACACTCTCACTCTCGCCCACACTCTCTCACGCCCACTATCTCCCTCTGCCCCCTCTCTCTCTCGCCCACACTCTCTCTCGCCCACACTCTCTCGCCCACTCTCTCTCTCCCACTCTCTCTCTCGCCCACCATCTCTCTCGCCCACACTCTCGCTCACCCACTCTTTCTCTCTGCCGCCTCTCTCTCTCGTCCACTCTCTCTCTCGCCCTATCTCTCTCTCGCCAACACTCTCTCTCGCCCACACTCTCCCTCACCCACTCTCTCTCTTTCGCCCAATCTCTCTCTCGCCCACTCTCACCATCACTCTCTCTCACCCCCACTCTCTCTCGCTCATTCTCTCTCACCCCCACTCTCTCTCCCCATTCTCTCTCTCGCTCACACTCTCTCGCCCACTCTCTCTCACCCCCACTCTCTCTCTCTCCCACTCTCTCGCCCACCATCTCTCTCGCCCACACTCTCTATTTCGCCCACTCTCTCTCTCGAACACTCTCTCACTCTCACTCACTCTCTCTCGCCCACTCTCTCTCGCCCGCTGTCTCTCTTTCGCCCACTCTCTCTCGCACACACTCTCTCTCTCGCCCTCTCTCTCGCTCGCCAACACTCTCTCTCGCCCACTCTCTCTCTCGCCCACTCTCTCTCGCCCACTCTCTCATTCTCGCCCACTCTCTCTCGCCCACACACTCTCTCCCCCACGATGTCCCTCTGCCCACACTCTCTTTTACGTACTCTCTCTCTCGCCCACTCTCCCTCGCCCACTCTTTCTATCTCGCCGACACTCTCTCTCGCCCACACTCTCTCGCCCACAGTCACTCTCGCCCACGCTCTCTGTCGCCCACTATCTCTCTCTCGCCCACTCTCCCTCACCCATTCTCTCTCCTTCGCCCACTCTCCCTCTGCCCCCTCACACACTCTCGCCCACACTGACTCTCGCCCACTCTTTTTCTCGCCCACGCTCTGTCTCCCACTCTCTCTCACCCATTCTCACTCTCTCGCCCACTCTCTCTCTCGCCCTCTCACTCTCTCACCCTCTCTCTCTCTCGCCTTCACACTCTCTCACCCACTCTCTCTCTCGCCCACTCTCTCTCGCCCTCTCACTCTCTCACCCACTCTCTCTCTCGCCCCCAATCTCTCTCACCCACTCTCTGCCTTGCCTACTCATTGTCTATCGCCCACACTCTCTCTCGCCCACACTCTCGCCCACACTCTCTCTCGCCTACACTCTCTGTCGCCCACTCTCTCTCGCCTACTCTTTCTCTATCTCCCACTATCTCTCTCTCCCCCACCCTCTCTCTCGTCCACGCTCTCTCTCGCCCTCTCCCTGTCTCGCCTACTCTCTCACTTTCGCTCTCTATCTCTCTCTGCCACTCTCTAACTCTCGACCACAGTCTCTCTCGCATACTCTCTCTATCGCCCACACTCTCTCTCGCGTACACTCTCTCTTACCCACTCTCTCTCTCCCGCCCACTATCTCCCTCTGCCCCCACTCTCACCACCACTCTCTCTCGCCCACTCTCTCTCGCTTATTCTCTATCACCCCCATTCTCTCTCCCCATTCTCTCTGTCGCTCACACTCTCTCGCCCACTCTCTCTCACCCCCACTCTCTCTCTCCCACTCTCTCGCCCACCATCTCTCTCGCCCACACTCTATCTCGCACACTCTCTCACTCTCACTCACTCTCACTCTCGCCCCATCTCTCTCTCGCCAACAATCTCTCTCGCCCACTCTCTCTCTCACCTACTCTCTCATTCTCGCCCACTCTCTCTCGCCCACACTCTCTCTCCCCCACTATGTCCCTCTGCCCCCGCTCACTCTCGCCCTCACTCTCTCTCACGTACTCTCTCTCTCGCCCACTCTCCCTCGCCCACTCTTTCTCTCTCGCACACACTCTCTCTCGCCCACACTCTCTCGCCCACTCTCACTCTCGCCCACGCTCTCTGTCGCCCACTATCTCTCTCTCGCCCACTATCTCTCTCTCCCCCACCCTCTCTCTCATCCACTCTCTCTCTCGCCCACACTCTCTCGACCACTCTCTCTATCGCCCACTCTCTCACTCGCCCACTCTCTCTATCGACCACTCTCTCTCTCTCCCCCACCCTTTCTCTCGTTCACTCTCTCTCTCTCCTTCACTCTCTCTCGCCCACTCTCTCTCGACTACACTTTCTCTATCGCCCACACTCTCTCCCGCCCACACTCTCTCGCCCACTCTCTCTCTCGCCCACTCTCTCTCTCGCCCACTCTCTCTATCGTCCACTCTCTCTCTCGCCCATTCTGTCTATCGCCACTCTCTCTCTCACCGACTCTCGCCCATTCACACTCTCACCCTCTCTGTCTCTCTCGCCATCTCTCTCTCGCCCACTCTCTCTCTCGCCCCTCTCGCTGACCGTCGCTCGCCCTCTCACCCTCTTGCCCACTCTGACTCTATCGCCCACTCTGTCTCTCTCCCACTCTCTCTCACCAACTCCTAACTCGCCCAGTTTATCTCTCACCCACTCTCTCTCTCTCGCCCACTATCTCTCTCTCCCCCACCCTCTCTCTCTTCCACTCTCTCTCTTGCCCACCCTCTCTCTCCCCTACTCTCTCTCTCACCCTCTCTCTCTCTCACCCATTCTCTCTTTCGCCCAGTCTTTCTTTCGCCTATTCTCTCTCTCCCTCTCTCTCTCCCTCGCCCACTCTCTTTCTCCTGCACTATCTCTCTCTTCCCCCTCTCTCACTCTCGCGTGCACTCTCTCTCGCCCACTCTCTCTCGCCCGCTGTCTCTCTTTCGCCCACTCTCTCTCGCACACACTCTCTCTCATCCCCTCTCTCGCTCGCCAACACTCTCTCTCGCCCACTCTCTCTCTCGCCCACTCTCTCTCGCCCACTCTCTCATTCTCGCCCACTCTCTCTCGCCCACACACTCTCTCCCACACGATGTCCCTCTGCCCACACTCTCTTTTACGTACTCTCTCTCTCGCCCACTCTCCCTCGCCCACTCTTTCTATCTCGCCCACACTCTCTCTCGCCCACACTCTCCCGCCCACAGTCACTCTCGCCCACGCTCTCTGTCGCCCACTATCTCTCTCTCGCCCACTCTCCCTCACCCATTCTCTCTCCTTCGCCCACTCTCCCTCTGCCCCCTCACACACTCTCGCCCACACTGACTCTCGCCCACTCTTTTTCTCGCCCACGCTCTGTCTCCCACTCTCTCTCACCCATTCTCACTCTCTCGCCCACTCTCTCTCTCGCCCTCTCACTCTCTCACCCTCTCTCTCTCTCGCCTTCACTCTCTCTCACCTACTCTCTCTCTCGCCCCCAATCTCTCTCACCCACTCTCTGCCTTGCCTACTCATTGTCTATCGCCCACACTCTCTCTCGCCCACACTCTCGCCCACACTCTCTCTCGCCTACACTCTCTGTCGCCCACTCTCTCTCGCCTACTCTTTCTCTATCTCCCACTATCTCTCTCTCCCCCACTCTCTCTCTCGTCCACGCTCTCTCTCGCCCTCTCCCTGTCTCGCCAACTCTCTCACTTTCGCTCTCTATCTCTCTCTGCCACTCTCTAACTCTCGACCACAGTCTCTCTCGCATACTCTCTCTATCGCCCACACTCTCTCTCGCGTACACTCTCTCTTACCCACTCTCTCTCTCCCGCCCACTATCTCCCTCTGCCCCCACTCTCACCACCACTCTCTCTCGCCCACTCTCTCTCGCTTATTCTCTATCACCCCCATTCTCTCTCCCCATTCTCTCTGTCGCTCACACTCTCTCGCCCACTCTCTCTCACCCCCACTCTCTCTCTCCCACTCTCTCGCCCACCATCTCTCTCGCCCACACTCTATCTCGCACACTCTCTCACTCTCACTCACTCTCACTCTCGCCCCATCTCTCTCTCGCCAACAATCTCTCTCGCCCACTCTCTCTCTCACCTACTCTCTCATTCTCGCCCACTCTCTCTCGCCCACACTCTCTCTCCCCCACTATGTCCCTCTGCCCCCGCTCACTCTCGCCCTCACTCTCTCTCACGTACTCTCTCTCTCGCCCACTCTCCCTCGCCCACTCTTTCTCTCTCGCACACACTCTCTCTCGCCCACACTCTCTCGCCCACTCTCACTCTCGCCCACGCTCTCTGTCGCCCACTATCTCTCTCTCGCCCACTATCTCTCTCTCCCCCACCCTCTCTCTCATCCACTCTCTCTCTCGCCCACACTCTCTCGACCACTCTCTCTATCGCCCACTCTCTCACTCGCCCACTCTCTCTATCGACCACTCTCTCTCTCTCCCCCACCCTTTCTCTCGTTCACTCTCTCTCTCTCCTTCACTCTCTCTCGCCCACTCTCTCTCGACTACACTTTCTCTATCGCCCACACTCTCTCCCGCCCACACTCTCTCGCCCACTCTCTCTCTCGCCCACTCTCTCTCTCGCCCACTCTCTCTCTCGCCCACTCTCTCTATCGTCCACTCTCTCTCTCGCCCATTCTGTCTATCGCCACTCTCTCTCTCACCGACTCTCGCCCATTCACACTCTCGCCCTCTCTGTCTCTCTCGCCATCTCTCTCTCGCCCACTCTCTCTCTCGCCCCTCTCGCTGACCGTCGCTCGCCCTCTCACCCTCTTGCCCACTCTGACTCTATCGCCCACTCTGTCTCTCTCCCACTCTCTCTCACCAACTCCTAACTCGCCCAGTTTATCTCTCACCCACTCTCTCTCTCTCGCCCACTATCTCTCTCTCCCCCACCCTCTCTCTCTTCCACTCTCTCTCTTGCCCACCCTCTCTCTCCCCTACTCTCTCTCTCACCCTCTCTCTCTCTCACCCATTCTCTCTTTCGCCCAGTCTTTCTTTCGCCTATTCTCTCTCTCCCTCTCTCTCTCCCTCGCCCACTCTCTTTCTCCTGCACTATCTCTCTCTTCCCCCTCTCTCACTCTCGCGTGCACTCTCTCTCGCCCACTCTCTCTCGCCCGCTGTCTCTCTTTCGCCCACTCTCTCTCGCACACACTCTCTCTCATCCCCTCTCTCGCTCGCCAACACTCTCTCTCGCCCACTCTCTCTCTCGCCCACTCTCTCATTCTCGCCCACTCTCTCTCGCCCACACACTCTCTCCCCCACGATGTCCCTCTGCCCACACTCTCTTTTACGTACTCTCTCTCTCGCCCACTCTCCCTCGCCCACTCTTTCTATCTCGCCCACACTCTCTCTCGCCCACACTCTCTCGCCCACAGTCACTCTCGCCCACGCTCTCTGTCGCCCACTATCTCTCTCTCGCCCACTCTCCCTCACCCATTCTCTCTCCTTCGCCCACTCTCCCTCTGCCCCCTCACACACTCTCGCCCACACTGACTCTCGCCCACTCTTTTTCTCGCCCACGCTCTGTCTCCCACTCTCTCTCACCCATTCTCACTCTCTCGCCCACTCTCTCTCTCGCCCTCTCACTCTCTCACCCTCTCTCTCTCTCGCCTTCACTCTCTCTCACCTACTCTCTCTCTCGCCCCCAATCTCTCTCACCCACTCTCTGCCTTGCCTACTCATTGTCTATCGCCCACACTCTCTCTCGCCCACACTCTCGCCCACACTCTCTCTCGCCTACACTCTCTGTCGCCCACTCTCTCTCGCCTACTCTTTCTCTATCTCCCACTATCTCTCTCTCCCCCACCCTCTCTCTCGTCCACGCTCTCTCTCGCCCTCTCCCTGTCTCGCCAACTCTCTCACTTTCGCTCTCTATCTCTCTCTGCCACTCTCTAACTCTCGACCACAGTCACTCTCGCATACTCTCTCTATCGCCCACACTCTCTCTCGCGTACACTCTCTCTTACCCACTCTCTCTCTCCCGCCCACTATCTCCCTCTGCCCCCACTCTCACCACCACTCTCTCTCGCCCACTCTCTCTCGCTTATTCTCTATCACCCCCATTCTCTCTCCCCATTCTCTCTGTCGCTCACACTCTCTCGCCCACTCTCTCTCACCCCCACTCTCTCTCTCCCACTCTCTCGCCCACCATCTCTCTCGCCCACACTCTATCTCGCACACTCTCTCACTCTCACTCACTCTCACTCTCGCCCCATCTCTCTCTCGCCAACAATCTCTCTCGCCCACTCTCTCTCTCACCTACTCTCTCATTCTCGCCCACTCTCTCTCGCCCACACTCTCTCTCCCCCACTATGTCCCTCTGCCCCCGCTCACTCTCGCCCTCACTCTCTCTCACGTACTCTCTCTCTCGCCCACTCTCCCTCGCCCACTCTTTCTCTCTCGCACACACTCTCTCTCGCCCACACTCTCTCGCCCACTCTCACTCTCGCCCACGCTCTCTGTCGCCCACTATCTCTCTCTCGCCCACTATCTCTCTCTCCCCCACCCTCTCTCTCATCCACTCTCTCTCTCGCCCACACTCTCTCGACCACTCTCTCTATCGCCCACTCTCTCACTCGCCCACTCTCTCTATCGACCACTCTCTCTCTCTCCCCCACCCTTTCTCTCGTTCACTCTCTCTCTCTCCTTCACTCTCTCTCGCCCACTCTCTCTCGACTACACTTTCTCTATCGCCCACACTCTCTCCCGCCCACACTCTCTCGCCCACTCTCTCTCTCGCCCACACTCTCTCGCCCACTCTCACTCTCGCCCACGCTCTCTGTCGCCCACTATCTCTCTCTCGCCCACTATCTCTCTCTCCCCCACCCTCTCTCTCATCCACTCTCTCTCTCGCCCACACTCTCTCGACCACTCTCTCTATCGCCCACTCTCTCACTCGCCCACTCTCTCTATCGACCACTCTCTCTCTCTCCCCCACCCTTTCTCTCGTTCACTCTCTCTCTCTCCTTCACTCTCTCTCGCCCACTCTCTCTCGACTACACTTTCTCTATCGCCCACACTCTCTCCCGCCCACACTCTCTCGCCCACTCTCTCTCTCGCCCACTCTCTCTCTCGCCCACTCTCTCTATCGTCCACTCTCTCTCTCGCCCATTCTGTCTATCGCCACTCTCTCTCTCACCGACTCTCGCCCATTCACACTCTCGCCCTCTCTGTCTCTCTCGCCATCTCTCTCTCGCCCACTCTCTCTCTCGCCCCTCTCGCTGACCGTCGCTCGCCCTCTCACCCTCTTGCCCACTCTGACTCTATCGCCCACTCTGTCTCTCTCCCACTCTCTCTCACCAACTCCTAACTCGCCCAGTTTATCTCTCACCCACTCTCTCTCTCTCGCCCACTATCTCTCTCTCCCCCACCCTCTCTCTCTTCCACTCTCTCTCTTGCCCACCCTCTCTCTCCCCTACTCTCTCTCACCCTCTCTCTCTCTCACCCATTCTCTCTTTCGCCCAGTCTTTCTTTCGCCTATTCTCTCTCTCCCTCTCTCTCTCCCTCGCCCACTCTCTTTCTCCTGCACTATCTCTCTCTTCCCCCTCTCTCACTCTCGCGTGCACTCTCTCTCGCCCACTATCTTCCTTACCCACACTCTCTCAACCCCAGTCTCTCTCTCTCACCTACTCCCTCTCTCTCACCCACTGTCTCTCACCCCACTTTCTCACTCACACTCTTTCTCTCGCCCACACTCTCTCATCCCCTCTCTCTCTCGCCGACTCTCTGTCACCACCACTCTCTCTCACACACACATTCTCTCGCCCCCACTCTCTCTCGCCTACTCTCTCTTGACCACTCACCCTCTGCACACTCACTCTCGCCCACTCTCACTTGCTCAATCTCTCTCGCCCACTCTCTCTCACACCCACTCTCTCCCTTGCCCACTCTCTCCCTCTGTCCCCTCTCTCACTCTCGCACACTCTCTCTATCGCCCACTCTCTCACTGTCGTCCACTCTCTCCCTCTCTCACTCTCTCCCACTCCCTCTCTCGCCCACTCTCTCTCTCTCGCCCACTCTCTCTCTCGCCCACTCTCTCTCGCCCAGTCTCTCTCGCTCTCTCTCTCTCACCCACTCTCTCTATATCTCTCGCCCATTTTCTCTCATACCCACTCTCTCTCTTTCCACTCTCTCTCTATCGCTAACTCTCTCTTTCGCTCACTGTTTGTCTATCGCCCACTCTCTCTCTCTCTCTCGCCCACTATCTCACTCTCTCCCACTGTCTCTCTATCGCCCACTCTCTCTCACACCCACTCTCTCTCTCCCCACACTCTCTCTATCGCTAACTCTCTCTCTCACTCACTGTCTCTCTCTCTCCCTCTCTCTCTCTCTCTCGCCCACTATCTCACTCTCTCCCACTGTCTCTCTCTCGCCCACTCTCTCTCTCCCCACACTTCCTCGATCGCTAACTCGCTCTCTCCCACTGTCTCTCTCTCCCCACTCTCTCTCTAGCGCCCACTCTTTCTCTCACCCTCTCTCTCTCTCTCACCCATTATCTCTTTCGCCCAGTCTTTCTCTCGCCTATTCTCTCTCTCCCTCTCTCTCTCCCTCGCCCACTCTCTTTCTCCTGCACTATCTCTCTCTGCCCCCTCTCTCACTCTCGCGTGCACTCTCTCTCGCCCACACTCTCTCTCTCCCACTAACTCCCTTACCCACACTCTCTCACCCCCAGTCTCTCTCTAATCTACTCCCTCTCTCTCACCCACTGTCTCTCACCCCACTTTCTCACTCACACTCTTTCTCTCGCCCACACTCTCTCATCCCCTCTCTCTCTCTCGCCCACTCTCTGTCACCACCAATCTCTCTCTCACACACATTCTCTCGCCCCCACTCTCTCTCGCCTACTCTCTCTTGACCACTCACCCTCTGCACACTCACTCTCGCCCACTCTCACGTGCTCACTCTCTCTCTCGCCCACTCTCTCTCACACCCACTCTCTCCCTTGCCCACTCTCTCCCTCTGTCCCCTCTCACACTCTCGCACACTCTCTCTATCGCCCACTCTCTCACTGTCGTCCACTCTCTCCCTCTCTCACTCTCTCCCACTCCCTCTCTCGCCCACTCTCTCTCTCTCGCCTACTCTCTCTCTCGCCCACTCTCTCTCGCCCAGTCTCTCTCTCGCTCTCTCTCTCTCACCCACTCTCTCTATATCTCTCGCCCATTTTCTCTCATACCCACTCTCTCTCTTTCCACTCTCTCTCTATCGCTAACTCTCGCTTTCGCTCACTGTTTGTCTATCGCCCACTCTCTCTCTCTCTCTCGCCCACTATCTCACTCTCTCCCACTGTCTCTCTATCGCCCACTCTCTCTCACACCCACTCTCTCTCTCCCCACACTCTCTCTATCGCTAACTCTCTCTCTCACTCACTGTCTCTCTCTCTCCCTCTCTCTCTCTCTCTCGCCCACTATCTCACTCTCTCCCACTGTCTCTCTCTCGCCCACTCTCTCTCTCCCCACACTTCCTCGATCGCTAACTCGCTCTCTCCCACTGTCTCTCTCTCCCCACTCTCTCTCTAGCGCCCACTCTTTCTCTCACCCTCTCTCTCTCTCTCTCACCCATTATCTCTTTCGCCCAGT
Source organism: Chiloscyllium plagiosum (assembly GCF_037043375.1). Classification (NCBI taxonomy): domain Eukaryota; kingdom Metazoa; phylum Chordata; class Chondrichthyes; order Orectolobiformes; family Hemiscylliidae; genus Chiloscyllium; species Chiloscyllium plagiosum. The sequence continues at coordinate 114,286,674 of NW_028270156.1, forward strand.
CTTTCTCTCGCCTATTCTCTCTCTCCCTCTCTCTCTCCCTCGCCCACTCTCTTTCTCCTGCACTATCTCTCTCTGCCCCCTCTCTCACTCTCGCGTGCACTCTCTCTCGCCCACACTCTCTCTCTCCCACTAACTCCCTTACCCACACTCTCTCACCCCCAGTCTCTCTCTAATCTACTCCCTCTCTCTCACCCACTGTCTCTCACCCCACTTTCTCACTCACACTCTTTCTCTCGCCCACACTCTCTCATCCCCTCTCTCTCTCTCGCCCACTCTCTGTCACCACCAATCTCTCTCTCACACACATTCTCTCGCCCCCACTCTCTCTCGCCTACTCTCTCTTGACCACTCACCCTCTGCACACTCACTCTCGCCCACTCTCACGTGCTCACTCTCTCTCTCGCCCACTCTCTCTCACACCCACTCTCTCCCTTGCCCACTCTCTCCCTCTGTCCCCTCTCACACTCTCGCACACTCTCTCTATCGCCCACTCTCTCACTGTCGTCCACTCTCTCCCTCTCTCACTCTCTCCCACTCCCTCTCTCGCCCACTCTCTCTCTCTCGCCTACTCTCTCTCTCGCCCACTCTCTCTCGCCCAGTCTCTCTCTCGCTCTCTCTCTCTCACCCACTCTCTCTATATCTCTCGCCCATTTTCTCTCATACCCACTCTCTCTCTTTCCACTCTCTCTCTATCGCTAACTCTCTCTTTCGCTCACTGTTTGTCTATCGCCCACTCTCTCTCTCTCTCTCGCCCACTATCTCACTCTCTCCCACTGTCTCTCTATCGCCCACTCTCTCTCACACCCACTCTCTCTCTCCCCACACTCTCTCTATCGCTAACTCTCTCTCTCACTCACTGTCTCTCTCTCTCCCTCTCTCTCTCTCTCTCGCCCACTATCTCACTCTCTCCCACTGTCTCTCTCTCGCCCACTCTCTCTCTCCCCACACTTCCTCGATCGCTAACTCGCTCTCTCCCACTGTCTCTCTCTCCCCACTCTCTCTCTAGCGCCCACTCTTTCTCTCACCCTCTCTCTCTCTCTCACCCATTATCTCTTTCGCCCAGTCTTTCTCTCGCCTATTCTCTCTCTCCCTCTCTCTCTCCCTCGCCCACTCTCTTTCTCCTGCACTATCTCTCTCTGCCCCCTCTCTCACTCTCGCGTGCACTCTCTCTCGCCCACACTCTCTCTCTCCCACTAACTCCCTTACCCACACTCTCTCACCCCCAGTCTCTCTCTAATCTACTCCCTCTCTCTCACCCACTGTCTCTCACCCCACTTTCTCACTCACACTCTTTCTCTCGCCCACACTCTCTCATCCCCTCTCTCTCTCTCGCCCACTCTCTGTCACCACCAATCTCTCTCTCACACACATTCTCTCGCCCCCACTCTCTCTCGCCGACTCTCTCTTGACCACTCACCCTCTGCACACTCACTCTCGCCCACTCTCACGTGCTCACTCTCTCTCTCGCCCACTCTCTCTCACACCCACTCTCTCCCTTGCCCACTCTCTCCCTCTGTCCCCTCTCACACTCTCGCACACTCTCTCTATCGCCCACTCTCTCACTGTCGTCCACTCTCTCCCTCTCTCACTCTCTCCCACTCCCTCTCTCGCCCACTCTCTCTCTCTCGCCTACTCTCTCTCTCGCCCACTCTCTCTCGCCCAGTCTCTCTCTCGCTCTCTCTCTCTCACCCACTCTCTCTAAATCTCTCGCCCACTTTCTCTCATACCCACTCTCTCTCTTCCCACTCTCTCTCTATCGCTAACTCTCTCTTTCGCTCATTATCTCTCTCACTCACTGTCTCTCTCTCGCTCTCTCTCTCTCTCTCGCCCACTATCTCACTCTCTCCCACTGTCTCTCTCTCGCCCACTCTCTCTCACACCCACTCTCTCTCTCCCCACACTCTCTCTATCGCTCATTCTCTCTCTCACTCTCTCTCTCTCTCTCTCTCTCTCTCTCTCGCCCACTATCTCACTCTCTCCCACTGTCTCTCTCTCGCCCACTCTCTCTCACACCCACTCTCTCTCTCCTCACACTTTCTCGATCGCTAACTCTCTCTCTCTCCCACTGTCTCTCTCTCCCCCACTCTCTCTCTAGCGCCCACTCTCTCTCTCGCCCACTCTCTCTCTCGCCCACTTTCTCACTCTATCCCACAATCTATCTAGCCCAGTCTCTCTCTCGCCCACTCTCTCACTCTCTCTCTCGTCCGCTCTCTCACTCTCGCCCACACTCACTCTCGCCCACAATCTCTCTCGTCCACTATCACCATCTGCCCCCTCACTCACTCTCACCCACACTGTCTCTCGCCCACTCTGTCTCACCCCCACTCTCTCACTCCTAGTCTTTCTCTCGCCAACTCTCTGTCGCCCACTCTCACTCACCTACTCTCTCTCTCGCCCAATCTCTCTCGCCCTCTCCCTCTCTCACCCACTCTCTCTCGCCCACTCTCTGTCTCGCCTCCTCTTTGTCTATCGCCCATACTCTCTCTCGCCCACTCTCTCTCTCCCCCATTCTCTCTATCGCTCACACTCTCTCGCCCACTCTCTCTCACCCCCCACTCTCTCTCTCTCCCACTCTCTCTCTCGCCCACCATCTCTCGCCCACACTCTCTGTCGCCCACTCTCTCACTCTCACTCACTCTCTCTATCGCCCACTCTCTCTCGCCCACTCTCTCTCTCTTTCGCCCACACTCTCTCTCGCCCACTCTCTCACTCTCCCCCACTCTCTGTCACCCTCACTCTCTCTCACACACACATTCTCTCGCCCCCACTCTCTCTCTCCCACTATCTCTTGACCACTCACCCTCTGCCCACTCACTCTCGCCCACTCTCACCCGCTCACTCTCTCTCTCGCCCACTCTCTCTCTCTCGCCCACTCTCTCTCTATCGCAAACTCTCTCTCGCCCAGTCTCTCTCTCGCTCAGTCTCTCTCTCTCGCCCACTCTCTCTCATACCCACTCTCTCTCCCCACTCTCTCTATCGCTAACTCTCTCTCGCTCACTGTCTCTCTCTCGTTCTCTCTCTCTCTCTCGCCCACTATCTCACTCTCTTCCACTGTCTCTCTCTCCCCCACTCTCTCTCTAGCGCCCACTCTCTCTCTCGCCCACTCTCTCTCTCTCGCCCACTTTCTCACTCTATCCCACTATCTCTCTCGCCCACTCTCTCTCGCCCACTCTCTCATTCTCTCTAGCGCCCGCTCTCTCACTCTCGCCCACTACCTCCCTCTGCCGCCTCTCTCTCTCGCCCATTCTCTCTCTCGCCCACTCTCTCTCTCGCCCACACTTTCTCTCGCCCACACTCTCGCTCACCCACTCTTTCTCTCTCTCGCCCACTTTCTCTCGCCCACTCTCTTTCGCCCACTCTCTCTCGCCCACACTCTCTCTCCCCCATTATGTCCCTCTGCCCCCCACTCACTCTCGCCCATACTCTCTCTCACGTACTCTCTCACTCGCCCACTCACACTCTCGCCCACACTCTCTCGCCCACTCTCTCTCACCCACTCTCTCTCTCTCGCACACTCTCTCTCTCGCCCACACTCTCTCACCCACACTCTCTCTCGCCTACACTCTCCCTCACCCACACTCTCTGTCGCCCACACTCTCTCTCGCCCACTATCTCCCTCTGCCCCCTCACGCACTCTCGCACGCAATGTATCTCGCCCACTCTCTCACCCCCACTCTCTCACTCCCGCCAATACTCTCTCTCGCCCTCTCCCTCTCTCACCCACTCTCTCTCACCCAATCTCTGTCTCGATTACTCTTTGTCTATCGCACATACTCTCTCTTGCCCACTCTCTCTCTCCCCATTCTCTCTGTCGCTCACACTATCTCGCCCACTCTCTCTCACCCCCACTCTCTCTCTCTCCCACTCTCTCTCTCGCCCACCATCTTTCTCGCCCACACTCTCTCTCGCCCACTCTCTCATTCTCACTCACTCTCTCTGTCACTCACTCTCTCTCTTGCCCACTCTCTCTCTCTTTCATCCACACTCTCTCTCGCCCACTCTCTCACTCTCTCGCCCACTCTCTCTCTCGCCAACACTCTCTCTCGCCCACTCTCTCTCTCGCCCACTCTCTCTCGCGCACTCTCTCATTCTCGCCCACTCTCTCTCTCGCCCACACTCTCTGTCGCCCACACTCTCTCTCGCCCACTATCTCCCTCTGCCCCCTCACGCACTCTCGCACGCAATGTATCTCGCCCACTCTCTCACCCCCACTCTCTCACTCCCGCCAATACTCTCTCTCGCCCTCTCCCTCTCTCACCCACTCTCTCTCACCCAATCTCTGTCTCGACTACTCTTTGTCTATCGCACATACTCTCTCTTGCCCACTCTCTCTCTCCCCATTCTCTCTGTCGCTCACACTATCTCGCCCACTCTCTCTCACCCCCACTCTCTCTCTCTCCCACTCTCTCTCTCGCCCACCATCTTTCTCGCCCACACTCTCTCTCGCCCACTCTCTCATTCTCACTCACTCTCTCTGTCACTCACTCTCTCTCTCGCCCACTCTCTCTATCTTTCATCCACACTCTCTCTCGCCCACTCTCTCACTCTCTCGCCCACTCTCTCTCGCCAACACTCTCTCTCGCCCACTCTCTCTCTCGCCCACTCTCTCTCGCGCACTCTCTGATTCTCGCCCACTCTCTCTCGCCCCCATTATGTCCCTCTGCCCCCCTCTCACTCTCGCCCACACTCTCTCTCACGTACTCTCTCCCTCGCCCACACTTTCTCTCTCGCCCACACTCTCTTGCCCACTCAATCTCACCCACACTCACTTTCGCCCACTCTCTCTCTCGCCCACTATCTCCCTCTGCCCCCTCTCACTATCGCCCACACTCTCTCTCACATACTCTCTCCCTCGCCCACTCTTTCTCTCTCGCCCACTCTCTCTCTCGCCCACTCTCTCTCTCGCCCACTCTCACTCTCGCCCACACTCACTCTCGCCCACTATCTCCCTCTGCCTCCTCACACACTCTCGCCCACACTGTTTCTCGCCCACTCTGTCTCACCCCCACTCTCTCACTCCCATTCTTTTTCTCGCCCACTCTCTGTCGCACACTCTCTCTCACAGACACTCTCTCTCTCTCGCCCTCTCACTCTCTCACCAACTCTCTCTCACGCCTTCACTCTCTCTCACCCACTCTCTGTCTCGCCTACTCTATGTCTATCGCCCACACTCTCTATCGCCCAGTTTACCTCTCATCCACTCTCTCTCTCTCGCCCACTATCTCTCTCTCCCCACCCTCTCTCTCGTCCACTCTCTCTCTTGCCCACCCTCTCTCTCCCCTACTCTCTCTCAGCCTCACTCTCTCTCTCACCCATTCTCTCTTTCGCCCAGTCTTTCCCTCGCCTATCCTCTCTCTCCCTCTCTCTCTCGCTCGCCCACTCTCTTTCTCGTGCACTATCTCTCTCTGCCCCCTCTCTCACTCTCGCGTGCACTCTCTCTCGCCCACACCTGCTCTCGCACTCTCTCTCTCTCGTCCTCTATCTCCCTTGCCCACACTCTCTCACCCCCAATCTCTCTCTCGCCCAGTCCCTCTCTCTCGCCCACTGTCTCTCACCCCACTCCCTCACTCACACTCTTTCTCTCACGTGCTCTCTCACTCCCACTTTCTCACTCACACTCTTTCTCTCGGCCAATCTCTCTCATCCCCTCTCTCTCGCCCACTCTCTGTCACCCTCACTCTCTCTCACACATACATTCTCTCGCCCCCACTCTCTCTCGCCCACTCTCTGTTAACCATTCACCCTCTGCCCACTCACTCTCGCCCACTCTCACTCGCTCACTCTCTCTCTCTCGCCCACTCTCTCACACACCAACTCTCTCTTGCCCACTCTCTCCCTTTGTCCCCTCTCTCACTCTCGCACACTCTCTCTATCGCCCACTCTCTCACTATCGCCCACTCTCTCGCTCTGACCCCGCTCTCACTCTCTCCCACTCTCTCTCGCCCACTCTCTCACTCTCGCCCACTCTCTCTCTCGCCCACTCTCTCTCGCCCAGTCTCTCTCTCGCTCTCTCTCTCGCCCATTCTCTCCATATCTCTCGCCAACTCTCTCTCATACCCACTCTCTCTCTCCCCCACTCTCTCTATCGCTAACTCTCTCTCTCGCTCACTGTGTCTCTCTCGCTCTCTCTCTCTCTCACGCCCACTATCTCACTCTCTCCCACTTTCTCTCTCTTGCCCACTCTCTCTCGCCCACTCTCACTCTTGCCCAGTCTCTCTCTCGCCCGCTCTCTCTCTTGCCCTCTCTCTCTCAGCTTCTCTCTCTCACACCCACTCTCTCTCTCCTCCACTCTCACTCCCTCGCCCACTCTCTCTCTCTCGCCCACTCTCTCTCTCGCCCACTTTCTCACTCTATCCCACTATCTCTCTCGCCCACTCTCTCTCTAGCCCACTCTCTCACACTCTCTCTCGCCCACTCTCTCACTCTCGCCCACTCTCACTCTCGCCCACACTCACTCTCGCCCACACTCAGTCTCGCCCACTATCTCCCTCTGCCCCCTCATCGCACTCGCCCACTCTGTCTCTATCGCCCACTCTCTCTCACTCCTTCTCTCTCACCACCACTCTCTCTCCCCATTCTCTCTGTCGCTCACACTCTCTCGGCCCACTCTCTCACTCTTGCCCACTCTCTCTCTCGCCAACACTCTCTCTTGCCCACTCTCTCTCTCTTTCGCCCACTCTCTCTCTCGCCCACTCTCTCACTCTCGCCCACTCTCTCTCCCGCCAACACTCTCTCTTGCCCACTCTCTCTCTCGCCAACACTCTCTCTTGCCCACTCTCTCTCTCTTTCGCCCACTCTCTCTCTCGCCCACTCTCTCATTCTCGCCCACTCTCTCTCGCCCACGCTCTCTCTCCCCCACTATGTCCCTCTGTCCCCCTCTCACTCTCGAACACACTCTCTCTCACATGCTTTCTCTTTCGCCCACTCACTCTCTCGCCCACACTCTCTCTCGCCCACTCTCCCTCGCCCACTCTTTCTCTCTCTCGCCCACTCTCTCTCGCCCAAACTCTCTCGCCCACTCTCTCTCACCCACTCTCTCTCGCCCACTCTCTCTCTCTCGCCCACTCTCTCTCTCGCCCACACCCTCTCGCCGACTCTCTCTCTCGCCCTCTCTCTCTCGTTCACCCACACTCTCGCTCGCCCACACTCTCTCTCACCCACTCTCTCTCACGCCCACTCTCTCTCACACCCACTCTCTCTCTCCCCCACTCTCTCTATCGCCCACTCTCTCTCTTGCCCACTTTCGCACTCTATCCCACTATCTCTCTAGCCCACTCTGTCTCGCCCACACTCACTCTCGCCCACACTCTCTCTCGCCCACCGCCTCCCTCTGCCCCCTCACTCACTCGAGCCCACACTGTCTCTCGCCCACTCTGTCTCACCCCCACTCTCTCACTCCCACTCTTTCTCTCGCCCATTCTCTGTCGCCCACTCTCTCTCACCCACTCTCTCTCTCGCCCACGCCCTCTCTCACCCACCCTCTGTCTCGCCTACTCTTTGTCTCTCGCCCACACTCTCTTTCGCCCACACTCTCTCGCCCACTCTCTCTATCGCCCACTATCTCTCTCTCCCCCATCCTCTCTCTCGCCCACACTCTCTCTCACCCACTCTCTCACCCATTCTCTCTGTCGTCTACTCTCTGTCTCGCCTACTCTCTCACTCTCTCACTCTCTCTCACCCACTCTCTCTCACCCACTCTCTGTCGCCCAAACTCTCTCTCGCCTACTCCTTCTCTATCGCCCACACTTTCTTTCGCCGACACTCTCTCGCCCACTCTCTCTTTCGCCCACTCTCTCTCGCCCACTCTCTCTCTATCGCCCACTCTCTCTCGCACATTCTCTCTCACCCCCACTCTCTCTCCCCATTCTCTCTACCGCCCATTCTCTCTCGCTCAGTCTCACTCACTCCCACTCTCACTCCCCATTATCTCTGTCGCTCACACTCTCTCCCCCACTCTCTCATCCACACTCTCTCTCTCCCACTCTCTCACGCCCACCATCTCTCTCGCCCACACTCTCTCGCCCACTCTCTCTCTCGCCCACTCTCTCTCTCGCCCACTCTCTCTATCGCCCACTATCTCTCTCCCCCATCCTCTCTCTCGCCCACACTCTCTCTCATCCACTCTCTCTCACCCATTCTCTCTCTCGCCTACTCTCTGTCTCGCCTACTCTCTCACTTTCGCCCTCTATCTGTCTCTGCCCCTCTCTAACTCTCGACCACAGTCTCCCTCGCATACTCTCTTTATCGCCCACACTCTCTCTCTCGCGTACACTCTCTCTTACCCATTCACTCTCTCCTGCCCACTATCTCCCTCTGCCTCCTCTCTCATCCCCACTCTCTCTTGCCCACTCTCTCTCGCTCATTCTCTCTCACCCCCACTCTCTCTCCCCATTATCTCTGTCGCTCACACGCTCTCCCCCACTCTCTCTCACCCCCACTCTCTCTCTCCCACTCTCTCACGCCCACCATCGCCCTCGCCCACACTCTCTCGCCCACTCTCTCTATCGCCCACTATCTCTCTCTCCCCCATCCTCTCTCTCGCCCACACTCTCTCTCACCCACTCTCTCTCACCCATTCTCTCTCTCGCCTACTCTCTGTCTCGCCTACTCTCTCACTTTCGCCCTCTATCTCTCTCTGCCCCTCTATAACTCTCGACCACAGTCTCTCTCGCATACCCTCTCTATCGCCCACACTCTCTCTCTCGCGTACACTCTCTCTTACCCACTCGCTCTCTCCCGCCCACTATCTCCCTCTGCCCCCTCTCTCACCCCCATTCTCTCTTGCCCACTCTCTCTCGCTCATTCTCTATCACCCCCACTCTCTCTCACCATTCTCTCTGTCGCTCACACTCTCTCGCCAACTCTCTCACCCCCACTCTCTCTCTCTCCCACTCTCTCTCTCGTCCACTCACTCTCTAGCCCACTCACTCTCTCTTTCGCCCACTCTCTCTCACCCCGACTCTCTCTCTCGCCCACTCTCTCACTCTCGCCCACTCTCTCTCTAGCCATCACTCTCTCTTTCCACCTCTCTCTCTCGCCCACTTTCTCTCGACCACTCTCTCATTCTCGCACATTCTCTCTCGCCCACTCTCTCTCGCCCACACTCTCTCTCCCCCACTTTGTCCCTCTGCCCCACTCTCACTCTCGCCTTCACTCTCTCACATACTCTCTCTCTCGCCCACTGTCTCTCGCCCACACTTTCTCTCTCTCGCCCACTCTCTCTCGCCCACACTCTATCGCCCACTCTCTCTCACCCACTCTCTCTTTCACCCACTCTCTCGCTCGCCCACTCTCTCTCTCTCGCACACTCTCTCTCTCGCCCACTCTCACTCTCGCCCACACTCTCTCTCGCCCACTTTCTCCCTCTGCCCCCTCACACACTCTCGGCCACATTGTCTCTAGCCCACTCTGTCTCACCCCCACACTCTCACTCCCACTCTTTTTCTCGCCCACTCCCTGTCGCCCACTGTCTCTCGCCCACTCTCTCTCTCGCCCACTCTCTCTCTCGCCTTCACTCTCTCTCACCAACTCTCTGTCTCGCCTACTCTTTGTCTATCGCCCACACGCTCTCTCGCCCACAATCTCTCGCCCACTCTCTCTCTCGCCTTCACTCTCTGTCGCCCACACTCTCTCTCGCCTTCTCTTTCTCTATCGCCCACTATCTCTCTCTCCCCCACTCTCTCTCTCGTCCACTCTCTCTTGCCTTCACTCTCTGTCGCCCACTATCTCTCTCGCCTCTCTTTCTCTCTCGCCCACACTCTCTCTCAACCACTCTCTCTCACCCACATTCTCTCTCGCCTACTCTTTGTCTCATCTACTCTCTCACTTTCGCCCTCTATCGCTCTCTATCCCCTCTCTAACTCTCGACCACAGTCTCGCTCGCATACTCTCTCTATCACCCACACTCTCTCTCTCGCGAACACTCTCTCTTACCCACTGTCTCTCTCCCGCCCACTATCTCCCTCTGCCCCCTCTCTGACCCACTCTCTGTCTCGCCCACTCTCTCTCGGTCATTCTCTCTCACCCGCACTCTCTCTCTCTCCCACTCTCTCTCACCCCCACTCTCTCTCCCACTCTCTCACTCCCACCATCTCTCTCGGCCACACTCTCTCGCCCACTCTCTCTATCGCCCACTATCTCTCTCTTCCCCATCCTCTCTCTCCCCCACACTCTCTCTCACCCACTCTCTCTCACCCATTCTCTCTCTCGCCTATTCTCTGTCTCGCCTACTCTCTCACTTTCGCCCTCTATCTCTCTCTGCCCCTCTATAACTCTCGACCGCAGTCCCTCTCGCATACCCTCTCTATCGCCCACACTCTCTCTCTTGCGTCCTCTCTCTCTTACCCACTCACTCTCTCCCGCCCACTATCTCCCTCTGCCCCCTCTCTCACCCCCACTATCTCTTGCCCACTCTCTCTCGCTCATTCTCTATCACCCCACTCTCTCTCGCCATTCTCTCTGTCGCTCACACTCTCTCGCCCACTCTCTTACCCCCACACTCTCTCACCCCCACTCTCTCTCTCTCCCACTCTCTCTCTCGCCCACTCACTCTCTCGCCCACTCTCTCTCTCTTTCGCCCACTCTCTCTCGCCCACTCTCTCACTCTCGCCCACTCTCTCTCTCGCCATCACTCTCTCTTGCCCACTCTCTCTCTCGCCCACTTTCTCTCGACCACTGTCTCATTCTCGCACATTCTCTCTCGCCCACTCTCTCTCGCCCACACTCTCTCTCCCCCACTATGTCCTTCTGCCCCACTCTCACTCTCGCCATCACTCTCTCACATACTCTCTCTCTCGCCCACTGTCTCTCGCCCACACTTTCTCTCTCTCGCCCACTCTCTCTCGCCCACACTCTATCGCCCACTCTCTCTCACCCAGTCTCTCTTTCACCCACTCTCTCGCTCGCCCACACTCTCTCTCACCCACTCTCTCTTTCACCCACTATCTCTCTCTCCCCCACTCTCTCTCTCGTCCACTCTCTCTTGCCTTCACTCTCTGTCGCCCACTATCTCTCTCGCCTCTCTTTCTCTCTCGCCCACACTCTCTCTCAACCACTCTCTCTCACCCACATTCTCTCTCGCCTACTCTTTGTCTCATCTACTCTCTCACTTTCGCCCTCTATCGCTCTCTGCCCCTCTCTAACTCTCGACCACAGTCTCGCTCGCATACTCTCTCTATCACCCACACTCTCTCTCTCTCTCGCGAACACTCTCTCTTACCCACTGTCTCTCTCCCGCCCACTATCTCCCTCTGCCCCCTCTCTCACCCACTCTCTCTCTCGCCCACTCTCTCTCGCTCATTCTCTCTCACCCGCACTCTCTCTCCCCATTCTCTCTATCGATCGCACTCTCTCACCGACTCTTTCTCACACGCAGTCTCTCTCTCTCCCACTCTCTCTCTCGCCCACCATCTCTCTCGCCCACACTCTCTCTCGCCCACTCTCTCACTCTCACTCACACTCTCTCTCGCCCACTCTCTCTCTCGCCCACTCTCTCTCTCTTTCTCCAACTCTCTCTCTAGCCCACTCTCTCACTCTCGCCCACTCTCTCTCGCCAACACTCTCTCTCGTCCACTCTCTCTCGCCCACTCTCTCTCGCCCACTCTCTCATTCTCGCCCACTCTCTCTCGCCCACACACTCTCCCCCACTATGTCCCTCTGCCCCCTCTCACTCTCGCCCACACTCTCTCTCTCACGTAATCTCTCTCTCGCCCACTCACTCTCTCGCCCACTCTCTCTCGCTCAATCTCTCTCACCCGCACTCTCTCTCCCCATTCTCTCTATCACTCACACTCTCTCACCGACTCTCTCTCACCCGCAGTCCCTCTCTCTTCCACTCTCTCGCTCTCGCCCACCATTTCTCTCGCCCACACTCTCTCTCGCCCACTCTCTCACTCTCACTCACTCTCGCCGACTCTCTCGCCCACTCTCTCTCTTTCTCCCACTCTCTCTCTCGCCCACTCTCTCACTCTCGCCCACTCTCTCTCTCGCCAACACTTTTTCTCGCCAACTCTCTCTCTCGCCCACTCTCTCTCGCCCACTCTCTCATTCTCGCCCACTCTCTCTCGCCCACTCACTCTCGCCCACACTCTCCCTCGCCCACTATTTCTCTCTTTCGCCCACTCTCTCTCGCCCACACTCTCTCGCCCACTCTCTCTCACACACTCTCACTCTCGCCCACACTCTCTCACGCCCACTATCTCCCTCTGCCCCCTCTCTCTCTCGCCCACTCTCTCTATCGCCCACACTCTCTCGCCCACTCTCTCTCACCCACTCTTACTCTCGCCCACTCTCTCTCTCACCCACTCTCTCTCTCGCCCACACTCTCTCGTCCACTCTCTCTCTCCCTCTCTCTCTCACCCACACTCTCTCTCGCCCACACTTTCCCTCACCCACTCTCTCTCTTTCGACCACTCTCTCTCTCGCCCACTCTCACTCTCGCCCACACTCACTCTCACCCACACACTCTCTCACCCACTATCTCCCTCTGCCCCCTCACTCACTCTCGCCCACACTGTCTCACGCCCACTCTGTCTCACCCCCACTCTCTCACCCCAAGTCTTTCTCTCGCCTACTCTCTCTCGCCCTCTCCCTCTCTCACCCACTCTCTCTCGCCCACTCTCTGTCTCGCCTACTCTTTGTATATCGCACATACTCTCTCTCGCCCACTCTCTCTCGCCCACTCTCTCATTCTCGCCCACTCTCTCTCGCCCACACACTCTCGCCCACACTCTCCCTCTCACGTACTCTCTCTCTCGCCCACTCACTCTCTCGCCCACACTCTCTCTCGCCCACTCTCCATCGCCCACTCTTTCTCTCTCTCTCGCCCACTCTCTCTCGCCCACACTCTCTCGCCCACTCTCTCACACACTCTCACTCTCGCCCACATTCTCTCACGCCCACTATCTCCCTCTGCCCCCTCTCTCTCGCCCACCATCTCTCTCGCCCACACTCTCTCTCGCCCACTCTCTCACTCTCACTCACAGTCTCTCTCGCCCACTCTCTCTCTCGCCCACTCTCTCTCACATTCTCCCACTCTCTCTCGACCAACCATCTCACTCTCGCCCAATCTCTCTCGCCAACACTCTCTCTCGTCCACTCCCTCTCTCGCCCACTCTCTCTCGCCCACTCTCTCATTCTCGCCCACACACTCTCCCCCACTATGTCCCTCTGCCCCCCTCTTACTCTCGTCCACACTCTCTCTCTCACGTACTCTCTCTCTCGCCCACTCACTCTCTCGCCCACTCTCTCTCGCTCAATCTCTCTCACCCGCACTCTCTCTCCCCATTCTCTCTATCACTCACACTCTCTCACCGACTCTCTCTCACCCGCAGTCCCTCTCTCTTCCACTCTCTCTCTCTCGCACACCATCTCTCTCGCCCACACTCTCTCTCGCCCACTCTATCACTCTCACTCACTCTTCTCTCGCCGACTCTCTCGCCCACTCTCTCTCTCTTTCTCCCACTCTCTCTCTCGCCCACTCTCTCACTCTCGCCCACTCTCTCTCTCGCCAACACTCTTTCTCGTCCACTCTCTTTGTCGGCCACTCTCTCTCGCCCACTCTCTCATTCTCGGCCACTCTCTCTCGCCCACTCACTCTCTCCCACACTCTCTCTCACGTACTCTCTCTCTCGCCCACTCACTCTCTCGCCCACACTCTCTCTCGCCCACTCTCCCTCGCCCACTCTTTCTCTCTCTTGCCCACTCTCTCTCGCCAACACTCTCTCGCCCACTCTCTCTCACACACTCTCACTCTCGCCCACACTCTCTCACGCCCACTATCTCCCTCTGCCCCCTCTCTCTCTCGCCCACTCTCTCTCGCCCACTCTCTCATTCTCGCCCACTCTCTCTCGCCCACTCTCACTCTCGCCCACTCTCTCTCTCACCCACTCTCTCTCGCCCACACTCTCTCGTCCACTCTCTCTCTCTCCCTCTCTCTCTCACCCACACTCTCTCTCGCCCACACTTTCCCTCACCCACTCTCTCTCTTTCGCCCACTCTCGCTCTCCCCCACTCTCTCTCTCGTCCACTCTCTCTTGCCTTCACTCTCTGTCGCCCACTATCTTTCTCGCCTCTCTTTCTCTCTCGCCCACACTCTCTCTCAACCACTCTCTCTCACCCACATTCTCTCTCGCCTACTCTTTGTCTCATCTACTCTCTCACTTTCGCCCTCTATCGCTCTCTGCCCCTCTCTAACTCTCGACCACAGTCTCGCTCGCATACTCTCTCTATCACCCACACTCTCTCTCTCGCGTACACTCTCTCTTACCCACTGTCTCTCTCCCGCCCACTATCTCCCTCTGCCCCCTCTCTCACCCACTCTCTCTCTCGCCCACTCTCTCTCGCTCATTCTCTCTCACCCGCACTCTCTCTCCCCATTCTCTCTCTCGCCCACACTCTCTCGTCCACTCTCTCTCTCCCTCTCTCTCTCACCCACACTTTCTCTCGCCCACACTTTCCCTCACCCACTCTCTCTCTTTCGCCCACACTCTCTCTCGCCCACTCTCACTCTCGCCCACACTCACTCTCGCCCACACTCTCTCTCGCCCACTATCTCCCTCTGCCCCCTCACTCACTCTCGCCCACACTGTCTCACGCCCACTCTGTCTCACCCCCACTCTCTCACCCCCAGTCTTTCTCTCGCCCACTCTCTCTCGCCCTCTCCCTCTCTCACCCACTCTCTCTCTCGCCCACTCTCTGTCTCGCCTACTCTTTGTATATCGCACATACTCTTTCTCGCCCACTCTCTCTCCCCATTCTCTCTGTCGCTCACACTCTCTCGCCCACCATCTCTCTCGCCAACTCTCTCACTCACTCTCTCTCTCGCCCACTCTCTCTCTTTCGCCCACACTCTCTCTCGCCAACACTCTCTCTCGCCCACTCTCTCACTCACTCTCTCTCTCGCCCACTCTCTCTCTTTCGCCCACACTCTCTCTCGCCCACACTCTCTCTCGCCCACTATGTCCCTCTGCCCCCCTCTCACTCTCGCCCACACTTTCTCTCACGTACGCTCTCCCTCGCCCACTCTTTCTCTCTCGCCCACACTCTCTCGCCCACTCTCTCTATCGCCCACTCTCACTCTCTCCCACTCACTCTCTCGTCCACTCTCTCTCTCGCCCACTCTCTCTCACACACTCTCACTCTCGCCCACACTCTCTCACGCCCACTATCTCCCTCTGCCCCCTCTCTCTCTCGCCCACACTCTCTCTCGCCCACACTCTCTCGCCCACTCTCTCTCTCCCACTCTCTCTCTCGCCCACCATCTCTCTCGCCCACACTCTCTCTCGCCCACTCTCTCACTCTCACTCACACTCTCTCTCGCCCACTCTCTCTCTCGCCCACTCTCTCTCACTTTCTCCCACTCTCTCTCGACCAACCATCTCACTCTCGCCCACTCTCTCTCGCCAACACTCTCTCTCGTCCACTTTCTCTCTCGCCCACTCTCTCTCGCCCACTCTCTCATTCTCGCCCACTCTCTCTCGCCCACACACTCTCCCCCACTATGTCCCTCTGCCCCCCTCTCACTCTCGTCCACACTCTCTCTCTCTCACGTACTCTCTCTCTCGCCCACTCACTCTCTCGCCCACTCTCTCTCGCTCAATCTCTCTCACCCGCACTCTCTCTCCCCATTCTCTCTATCACTCACACTCTCTCACCGACACTCTCTCACCCGCAGTCCCTCTCTCTTCCACTCTCTCTCTCTCTCGCACACCATCTCTCTCGCCCACACTCTCTCTCGCCCACTCTATCACTCTCACTCACTCTCTCTCTCGCCGACTCTCTCGCCCACTCTCTCTCTCTTTCTCCCACTCTCTCTCTCGCCCACTCTCTCACTCTCGCCCACTCTCTCTCTCGCCAACACTCTTTCTCGTCCACTCTCTCTCTCGCCCACTCTCTCTCGCCCACTCTCTCATTCTCGGCCACTCTTTCTCGCCCACTCACTCTCGCCCACACTCTTTCTCTCACGTACTCTCTCTCTCGCCCACTCACTCTCTCGCCCACACTCTCTCTCGCCCACTCTCCCTCGCCCACTCTTTCTCTCTCTCGCCCACTCTCTCTCGCCAACACTCTCTCGCCCACTCTCTCTCATACACTCTCACTCTCACCCACACTCTCTTACTCCCACTATCTCCCTCTGCCCCCTCTCTCTCTCTCGCCCACTCTCTCTCTCGCCCACACTCTCTCGCCCACTCTCTCTCACCCACTCTCACTCTCGCCCACTCTCTCTCTCACCCACTCTCTTTGTCGCCCACACTCTCTCGTCCACTCTCTCTCTCTCCCTCTCTCTCTCACCCACACTCTCTCTCGCCCACACTTTCCCTCACCCACTCTCTCTCTTTCGCCCACTCTCTCTCGCCCACTCTCACTCTCGCCCACACTCACTCTCGCCCACACTCTCTCTCGTACACTATCTCCCTCTGCCCCCTCACTCACTCTCGCCCACACTGTCTCACGCCCACTCTGTCTCACCCCCACTCTCTCACCCCCAGTCTTTCTCTCGCCCACTCTCTCTCGCCCTCTCCCTCTCTCACCCACTCTCTCTCTCGCCCACTCTCTGTCTCGCCTACTCTTTGTATATCGCACATACTCTCTCTCGCCCACTCTCTCTCGCCCACTCTCTCATTCTCGCCCACTCTCTCTCGCCCACTCTCACTCTCGCCCACTCTCTCTCTCACCCACTCTCTCTCGCCCACACTCTCTCGTCCACTCTCTCTCTCTCCCTCTCTCTCTCGCCCACACTTTCCCTCACCCACTCTCTCTCTCTCGCCCACTCTCTCTCTCGCCCACTCTCACTCTCGCCCACACTCACTCTCGCCCACACTCTCTCTCGCCCACTATCTCCCTCTGCCCCCTCACTCACTCTCGCCCACACTGTCTCACGCCCACTCTGTCTCACCCCCACTCTCTCACCCCCAGTCTTTCTCTCGCCCACTCTCTCTCGCCCTCTCCCTCTCTCACCCACTCTCTCACTCGTCCACTCTCTGTCTCGCCTACTCTTTGTATATCGCACATACTCTCTCTCTCACGTACTCTCTCTCTCGCCCACTCACTCTCTCGCCCACTCTCTCTCGCTCAATCTCTCTCACCCGCACTCTCTCTCCCCATTCTCTCTATCACTCACACTCTCTCACCGACTCTCTCTCACCCGCAGTCCCTCTCTCTTCCACTCTCTCTCTCTCGCACACCATCTCTCTCGCCCACACTCTCTCTCGCCCACTCTATCACTCTCACTCACTCTTCTCTCGCCGACTCTCTCGCCCACTCTCTCTCTCTTTCTCCCACTCTCTCTCTCGCCCACTCTCTCACTCTCGCCCACTCTCTCTCTCGCCAACACTCTTTCTCGTCCACTCTCTTTGTCGGCCACTCTCTCTCGCCCACTCTCTCATTCTCGGCCACTCTCTCTCGCCCACTCACTCTCTCCCACACTCTCTCTCACGTACTCTCTCTCTCGCCCACTCACTCTTTCGCCCACACTCTCTCTCGCCCACTCTCCCTCGCCCACTCTTTCTCTCTCTTGCCCACTCTCTCTCGCCAACACTCTCTCGCCCACTCTCTCTCACACACTCTCACTCTCGCCCACACTCTCTCACGCCCACTATCTCCCTCTGCCCCCTCTCTCTCTCGCCCACTCTTTCTCTCGCCCACACTCTCTCACCCACTCTCACTCTCGCCCACTCTCTCTCGCCCACTCTCTCATTCTCGCCCACTCTCTCTCGCCCACTCTCACTCTCGCCCACTCTCTCTCTCACCCACTCTCTCTCGCCCACACTCTCTCGTCCACTCTCTCTCTCTCCCTCTCTCTCTCACCCACACTCTCTCTCGCCCACACTTTCCCTCACCCACTCTCTCTCTTTCGCCCACTCTCTCTCTCCCCCACTCTCTCTCTCGTCCACTCTCTCTTGCCTTCACTCTCTGTCGCCCACTATCTCTCTCGCCTCTCTTTCTCTCTCGCCCACACTCTCTCTCAACCACTCTCTCTCACCCACATTCTCTCTCGCCTACTCTTTGTCTCATCTACTCTCTCACTTTCGCCCTCTATCGCTCGCTGCCCCTCTCTAACTCTCGACCACAGTCTCGCTCGCATACTCTCTCTATCACCCACACTCTCTCTCTCGCGTACACTCTCTCTTACCCACTGTCTCTCTCCCGCCCACTATCTCCCTCTGCCCCCTCTCTCACCCACTCTCTCTCTCGCCCACTCTCTCTCGCTCATTCTCTCTCACCCGCACTCTCTCTCCCCATTCTCTCTCTCGCCCACACTCTCTCGTCCACTCTCTCTCTCCCTCTCTCTCTCACCCACACTTTCTCTCGCCCACACTTTCCCTCACCCACTCTCTCTCTTTCGCCCACACTCTCTCTCGCCCACTCTCACTCTCGCCCACACTCACTCTCGCCCACACTCTCTCTCGCCCACTATCTCCCTCTGCCCCCTCACTCACTCTCGCCCACACTGTCTCACGCCCACTCTGTCTCACCCCCACTCTCTCACCCCCAGTCTTTCTCTCGCCCACTCTCTCTCGACCTCTCCCTCTCTCACCCACTCTCTCTCTCGCCCACTCTCTGTCTCGCCTACTCTTTGTATATCGCACATACTCTTTCTCGCCCACTCTCTCTCCCCATTCTCTCTGTCGCTCACACTCTCTCGCCCACCATCTCTCTCGCCAACTCTCTCACTCACTCTCTCTCTCGCCCACTCTCTCTCTTTCGCCCACACTCTCTCTCGCCAACACTCTCTCTCGCCCACTCTCTCACTCACTCTCTCTCTCGCCCACTCTCTCTCTTTCGCCCACACTCTCTCTCGCCCACACTCTCTCTCGCCCACTATGTCCCTCTGCCCCCCTCTCACTCTCGCCCACACTTTCTCTCACGTACGCTCTCCCTCGCCCACTCTTTCTCTCTCGCCCACACTCTCTCACCCACTCTCTCTATCGCCCACTCTAACTCTCTCCCACTCACTCTCTCGTCCACTCTCTCTCTCGCCCACTCTCTCTCACACACTCTCACTCTCGCCCACACTCTCTCACGCCCACTATCTCCCTCTGCCCCCTCTCTCTCTCGCCCACACTCTCTCTCGCCCACACTCTCTCGCCCACTCTCTCTCTCCCACTCTCTCTCTCGCCCACCATCTCTCTCGCCCACACTCTCTCTCGCCCACTCTCTCACTCTCACTCACACTCTCTCTCGCCCACTCTCTCTCTCTCGCCCACTCTCTCTCACTTTCTCCCACTCTCTCTCGACCAACCATCTCACTCTCGCCCACTCTCTCTCGCCAACACTCTCTCTCGTCCACTTTCTCTCTCGCCCACTCTCTCTCGCCCACTCTCTCATTCTCGCCCACTCTCTCTCGCCCACACACTCTCCCCCACTATGTCCCTCTGCCCCCCCTCTCACTCTCGTCCACACTCTCTCTCTCTCACGTACTCTCTCTCTCGCCCACTCACTCTCTCGCCCACTCTCTCTCGCTCAATCTCTCTCACCCGCACTCTCTCTCCCCATTCTCTCTATCACTCACACTCTCTCACCGACACTCTCTCACCCGCAGTCCCTCTCTCTTCCACTCTCTCTCTCTCGCACACCATCTCTCTCGCCCACACTCTCTCTCGCCCACTCTATCACTCTCACTCACTCTCTCTCTCGCCGACTCTCTCGCCCACTCTCTCTCTCTTTCTCCCACTCTCTCTCTCGCCCACTCTCTCACTCTCGCCCACTCTCTCTCTCGCCAACACTCTTTCTCGTCCACTCTCTCTCTCGCCCACTCTCTCTCGCCCACTCTCTCATTCTCGGCCACTCTTTCTCGCCCACTCACTCTCGCCCACACTCTTTCTCTCACGTACTCTCTCTCTCGCCCACTCACTCTCTCGCCCACACTCTCTCTCGCCCACTCTCCCTCGCCCACTCTTTCTCTCTCTCGCCCACTCTCTCTCGCCAACACTCTCTCGCCCACTCTCTCATACACTCTCACTCTCACCCACACTCTCTCACTCCCACTATCTCTCTCTCACCCACTCTCTTTGTCGCCCACACTCTCTCGTCCACTCTCTCTCTCTCCCTCTCTCTCTCACCCACACTCTCTCTCGCCCACACTTTCCCTCACCCACTCTCTCTCTTTCGCCCACTGTCTCTCGCCCACTCTCACTCTCGCCCACACTCACTCTCGCCCACACTCTCTCTCGTACACTATCTCCCTCTGCCCCCTCACTCACTCTCGCCCACACTGTCTCACGCCCACTCTGTCTCACCCCCACTCTCTCACCCCCAGTCTTTCTCTCGCCCACTCTCTCTCGCCCTCTCCCTCTCTCACCCACTCTCTCTCTCGCCCACTCTCTGTCTCGCCTACTCTTTGTATATCGCACATACTCTCTCTCGCCCACTCTCTCTCGCCCACTCTCTCATTCTCGCCCACTCTCTCTCGCCCACTCTCACTCTCGCCCACTCTCTCTCTCACCCACTCTCTCTCGCCCACACTCTCTCGTCCACTCTCTCTCTCTCCCTCTCTCTCTCGCCCACACTTTCCCTCACCCACTCTCTCTCTCTCGCCCACTCTCTCTCTCGCCCACTCTCACTCTCGCCCACACTCACTCTCGCCCACACTCTCTCTCGCCCACTATCTCCCTCTGCCCCCTCACTCACTCTCGCCCACACTGTCTCACGCCCACTCTGTCTCACCCCCACTCTCTCACCCCCAGTCTTTCTCTCGCCCACTCTCTCTCGCCCTCTCCCTCTCTCACCCACTCTCTCACTCGCCCACTCTCTGTCTCGCCTACTCTTTGTATATCGCACATACTCTCTCTCGCCCACTCTCTCTCGCCCACTCTCTCATTCTCGCCCACTCTTTCTCGCCCACTCACTCTCGCCCACACTCTCTCTCTCACGTACTCTCTCTCTCGCCCACTCACTCTCTCGCCCACACTCTCTCTCGCCCACTCTCCCTCACCCACTCTTTCTCTATCTCGCCCACTCTCTCTCGCCCACACTCTGTCGCCCACTCTCTCTCACACACTCTCACTCTCGCCCACACTCTCTCACGCCCACTATCTCCCTCTGCCCCCTCTCTCTCTCGCCCACTCTCTCTCTCGCCCACACTCTCTCGCCCACTCTCTCTCACCCACTCTCTCTCTCGCCCACTCTCTCTCTCACCCACTTTCTCTCTCGCCCACACTCTCTCGTCCACTCTCTCTCTCCCTCTCTCTCTCACCCACACTTTCTCTCGCCCACACTTTCCCTCACCCACTCTCTCTTTCGCCCACACTCTCTCTCGCCCACTCTCACTCTCGCCCATCCCACTCTCGCCCACACACTCTCTCTCGCCCACTATCTCCCTCTGCCCCCTCACTCACTCTCGCCCACACTGTCTCACGCCCACTCTGTCTCACCCCCACTCTCTCACCCCCAGTCTTTCTCTCGCCCACTCTCTCTCGCCCTCTCCCTCTCTCACCCACTCTCGCTCTCGCCCACTCTCTGTCTCGCCTACTCTTTGTATATCGCACATACTCTTTCTCGCCCACTCTCTCTCCCCATTCTCTCTGTCGCTCACACTCTCTCGCCCACCATCTCTCTCGCCCACTCTCTCACTCACTCTCTCTCTCGCCCACTCTCTCTCTTTCGCCCACACTCTCTCTCGCCAACACTCTCTCTCGCCCACTCTCTCACTCACTCTCTCTCTCGCCCACTCTCTCTCTTTCGCCCACACTCTCTCTCGCCCACACTCTCTCTCGCCCACTCTGTCCCTCTGCCCCCCTCTCACTCTCGCCCACACTTTCTCTCACATACGCTCTCCCTCGCCCACTCTTTCTCTCTCGCCCACACTCTCTCGCCCACTCTCTCTCTCGCCCACTCTCTCTCACACACTCTCACTATCGCCCACACTCTCTCACGCCCACTATCTCCCTCTGCCCCCTCTCTCTCTCGCCCACTCTCTCTCTCGCCCACACTCTCTCGCCCACTCTCTCTCTCCCACTCTCTCTCTCTCGCCCACCATCTCTCTCGCCCACACTCTCCCTCGCCCACTCTTTCTCTCTCGCCCACACTCTCTCGCCCACTCTCTCTATCGCCCACTCTCACTCTCTCCCACTCACTCTCTCGTCCACTCTCTCTCTCGCCCACTCTCACTCTCGCCCGCACTCACTCTCGCCCACACTCTCTCTCGCCCACTATCTCCTTCTGCCCCCTCACAAACTCTCGCCCACACTGTCTCTCGCCCACTCTGTCTCACCCCCACTCTCTCACTCCCAATCTCTCTCTCGCCCACTCTCTCTGTCGCCCACTCTCTCTCTCACACACACTCTCTCTCTCTCGCCCGCTCTCTCTCTCTCCCTCTCACTCTCTCACCCACTCTCCGTCTCGCCTTCACTCTCTCTCACCCACTCTCTGTCTCGCCTACTCTTTGTCTATCGCCCACACTCTCTCACGCCCACACTCTCTCGCCCATTCTCTCTCTCGCCTTCACTCTCTGTCGCCCACTCTCTCTCTCGCCTATTGTTTCTCTATCGCCCACTCTCTCTCTCGCCCACTCTCTCTCTCGCCCACTCTCTCTATCGCCCACTCTCTCTATCGCCCACTCTCTCTATTGCCCACTATCTCTCACTCCCCACCATCTCTCTCGTCCATTCTCTCTCTCGCCTTCACTCTCTCTCGCCCACTCTCTCTCTCGCCCACTCTCTCTCGTCCACCCTCTCTCTCGCCCACTCTGTCTATCGCCACTCTCTCTCTCACCGACTCTCGCCCATTCACACTCTCACCCTCTCTGTCTCTCTCGCCATCTCTCTCTCGCCTACTCTCTCTCTCGCCCCTCTCGCTGACCGACGCTCGCCCTCTCACCCACTTGCCCACTCTGTCTCTATCGCCCACTCTGTCTCTCACCCACTCTCTCTCACCAACCCCGAACTCGCCCAGTTTATCTCTCATCCACTCTCTCTCTCTCGCCCACTATCTTTCTCTCCCCACCCTCTCTCTCGTCCACTCTTTCTCGTCCACTCTCTCTCTTGCCCACCCTCTCTCTCCTCTCCTCTCTCTCTCACCCTCACTCTCTCTCTCACCCATTCTCTCTTTCGCCCAGTCTTTTCCTCGCCTATCCTCTCTCTCCCTCTCTCTCGCCCTCGCCCACTTTCTTTCTCGTGCACTATCTCTCTCTGCCCCCTCTCTCACTCTCGCGTGCACTCTCTCTCGCCCACACCTGCTCTCGCACACTCTCTCTCTCGCACACTATCTCCCTTGCCCACACACTCTCACCCCCAAACTCTCTCTCGCCCAGTCCCTCTCTCTCGCCCACTGTCTCTCACCCCACTCTCTCACTCACACTCTTTCTCTCACCCGCTCTCTCACTCCCACTTTCTCACTCACACTCTCTCTCTCGCCCACTCTCTCTCATCCCCTCTCTCTCTCTCGCCCACACTCTGTCACCCCCACTCTCTCTCACACACACATTCTCTGGCTCCCACTCTCTCTCGCCCACTCTCTCTTAACCACTCACCCTCTGCCCACTCGCTCTCGCCCACTCTCACTCGCTCACTCTCTCTCGCCCACTCTCTCTCACACCAACTCTCTCTTGCCCACTCTCTCCCTCTGTCCCCTCTCTCACTCTCGCACACTCTCTCTATCGCCCCTCTCTCACTGTCGCACACTCTCTCCCTCTGCCCCCTCACTCACTCTCTCCCACTCTCTCACAGACTCTCTCACTCTTGCCCACTCTCTCACTCTCTCCCACTGACTCCCTCTCGCCCACTCTCTCTCTCGCCCACTCTCTCACTCTCGCCCACTGTCTCTCTCTCACCCACTCTCTCACTGTCGCCCACTCTCTCCCTCTGCCCCCTCTCTCACTCTCTCCCACTCTCTCTCGCCCCCCTCTCACTCTCGCCCATTGTCTCTCTCTCTCTCACACCCACTCTCTCTCACACCCACTCTCTCTCTCTTGCCCACTCTCTCACTCTCGCCCACTCTCACTCTCGCCCACTCTTTCACTGTCGCCCACTCTCTTTCTCTCGCCCACTCTCTCTCTCTCGCCCACTCTCTCTCGCCCACTCTCTCTCTCGCCCACTCTCTCGCCCAGTCTCTCTCTCGCCCCCTCTCTCTCTCGCCCACTCTCTCTATATCTCTCACCCACTCTCTCTCATACCCACTCTCTCTTTCTCCTCACTTTCTCTCTCTCTCTCTCTCTCTCTCTCTCTCTCTCGCCCACTATCTCACTCTCTCCCACTGTGTCTCTCTCTCGCCCACTCACTCTCTCGCCCACTCTCTCTTGCCAAGTCTCTCTCTCGCCCGCTCTCTCTTGCCCACTCTCTCTCTCTCGCCCACTATCTCACTCTCTCCCACTATCTCTCTCGCCCACTCTCTCTCTCACCCCCTCTCTCACTCTCTCTCTCGCCCACTCTCTCACTCTCGCCCACTCTCACTCTCGCCCACTCTCTCACTCTCGCCCACTCTCTCTGTCGCCCACTCTCTCACTCTCCCCCACTCTCTCTCTATCGCCCACTCTCTCGCCCACTCTCACTCTCTCGCCCACTTTCTCACTCTATCCCACTATCTCTCTCGCCCACTGTCTCTCTCATCCCCTCTCTCACTCTCTCTCTCGCCCACTCTCTCACTCTCGCCCACTCTCACTCTCGCCCACTCTCTCACTCTCGCCCACTCTCTCTCTCGCCCACTCTCTCACTCTCACCCACTCTCTCTCTTTGACCTCTCTATCTCTCCCACCCACTCTCACTCGCCCAATATCTCTCTTGCCCACTCTTTCCCTCGCCCACTCTCACTCTCGCCCACTCTCTCTCTCTCGCGCCCACTCTCTCTCTTGCCTACTCTCTCACTCTCTCCCACTCTCTCCCTCTGCCCCCTCTCTCACTCTCGCCCACTCTCTCTCGCCCACTCTCTCTCTCGCCCACTCTCTCACTGTCGCCCACTCTCTCTCTCTCGCCCACTCTCTCACTGTCGCCCACTCTCTCCCTATGCCCCGTCTCTCACTCTCGCCCACTCTCTCTCTCACTCTCACCTGCACCACCCTTACTCTCTCCAGCCCTTCGCTCTCACTTGCACCCTCTCTCGCTTACTCCTGTCTCTCTCGCTTATCCCCCTCTCGCGTTCTCTCTCGCTCTTGCTCTATCTCTCCCTCGCTCTGTCTCTATCATTCTCTCCCTCTTTTGCTCATCTCCTCTCTCTCACCATCTTCCCACCTCTCTTGCTCCCCCTTTAAGACCCTCTCGTCCCCTCTCTCCCCCTCTCTCTCCCTCGGTCTCATTCCCTCTCTCGTCCCCTCTCTCGGTCCCCTCTCGCGTCCTCTTTCTCTCCCCCTCTTGTCCCCTCTCTCCTCATCTCTCATCCCCTCTCTGTCTCCTCTCTCTCTGTCACTCCCTCTCTCTCTCACATGCCTCTCTTCCTCACCCCGTCTCTCAGTCCCTCTCTCTCACACCCCTTTCTTCCTCATCCCCTCTCTCTCGCCTACTCTCTCTCGCCCACTCTCACTCTTGCCCACTGTCTCACTCTAACCCACTCTCTCTCTCTCGCCCACTCTGTCTCTCGCCCATACTCTCTTTCACCCACTCTCTCACTCTCGTCCACTCTCTCTCTCACCCATTGTCTCTTTCGCTCAGTCTTTCTCTCACCTACTCTCTCTCTCACGCTCTCTCTCTTTGTCGTGCACTATCTCCCTCTGCCCCCTCTCTCACCCTCGCGTGCACATTCTTGCCCACACTCTCTCACCCCCAATCTCTCTCTCACCCACTCCCTCTCTCTCGCCCACTCTCTCTCACCCCACTCTCTCACTCTCACTCTTTCTCTCGCTCAGTCTCTCTCACCAGCTCTCTCTCTCTCGCCCACTCTCAGTCACCCCCTCTCTCACTCTCATACACATTCTCTCGCCCCCACTCTCTCTCGCCCACTCTCTCTCGCCAACTCGTCCACTCTCTCTCTTGCCCACCCTCTCTCTCCTCTCCTCTCTCTCTCACCCTCACTCTCTCTCTCACCCATTTTCTCTTTCGCCCAGTCTTTTCCTCGCCTATCCTCTCTCTCCCTCTCTCTCGCCCTCGCCCACTTTCTTTCTCGTGCACTATCTCTCTCTGCCCCCTCTCTCACTCTCGCGTGCACTCTCTCTCGCCCACACCTGCTCTCGCACACTCTCTCTCTCGCACACTATCTCCCTTGCCCACACACTCTCACCCCCAAACTCTCTCTCGCCCAGTCCCTCTCTCTCGCCCACTGTCTCTCACCCCACTCTCTCACTCACACTCTTTCTCTCACCCGCTCTCTCACTCCCACTTTCTCACTCACACTCTCTCTCTCGCCCACTCTCTCTCATCCCCTCTCTCTCTCTCGCCCACACTCTGTCACCCCCACTCTCTCTCACACACACATTCTCTGGCTCCCACTCTCTCTCGCCCACTCTCTCTTAACCACTCACCCTCTGCCCACTCGCTCTCGCCCACTCTCACTCGCTCACTCTCTCTCGCCCACTCTCTCTCACACCAACTCTCTCTTGCCCACTCTCTCCCTCTGTCCCCTCTCTCACTCTCGCACACTCTCTCTATCGCCCCTCTCTCACTGTCGCACACTCTCTCCCTCTGCCCCCTCACTCACTCTCTCCCACTCTCTCTCACAGACTCTCTCACTCTTGCCCACTCTCTCACTCTCTCCCACTGACTCCCTCTCGCCCACTCTCTCTCTCGCCCACTCTCTCACTCTCGCCCACTGTCTCTCTCTCACCCACTCTCTCACTGTCGCCCACTCTCTCCCTCTGCCCCCTCTCTCACTCTCTCCCACTCTCTCTCGCCCCCCTCTCACTCTCGCCCA
Source organism: Chiloscyllium plagiosum (assembly GCF_037043375.1). NCBI lineage: Eukaryota > Metazoa > Chordata > Chondrichthyes > Orectolobiformes > Hemiscylliidae > Chiloscyllium > Chiloscyllium plagiosum. The sequence goes on from NW_028270156.1 coordinate 114,313,446, forward strand.
TTGTCTCTCTCTCTCTCACACCCACTCTCTCTCACACCCACTCTCTCTCTCTTGCCCACTCTCTCACTCTCGCCCACTCTCACTCTCGCCCACTCTTTCACTGTCGCCCACTCTCTTTCTCTCGCCCACTCTCTCTCTCTCGCCCACTCTCTCTCGCCCACTCTCTCTCTCGCCCACTCTCTCGCCCAGTCTCTCTCTCGCCCCCTCTCTCTCTCGCCCACTCTCTCTATATCTCTCACCCACTCTCTCTCATACCCACTCTCTCTTTCTCCTCACTTTCTCTCTCGCTCTCTCTCTCTCTCTCTCTCTCTCTCTCGCCCACTATCTCACTCTCTCCCACTGTGTCTCTCTCTCGCCCACTCACTCTCTCGCCCACTCTCTCTTGCCAAGTCTCTCTCTCGCCCGCTCTCTCTTGCCCACTCTCTCTCTCTCGCCCACTATCTCACTCTCTCCCACTATCTCTCTCGCCCACTCTCTCTCTCACCCCCTCTCTCACTCTCTCTCTCGCCCACTCTCTCACTCTCGCCCACTCTCACTCTCGCCCACTCTCTCACTCTCGCCCACTCTCTCTGTCGCCCACTCTCTCACTCTCCCCCACTCTCTCTCTATCGCCCACTCTCTCGCCCACTCTCACTCTCTCGCCCACTTTCTCACTCTATCCCACTATCTCTCTCGCCCACTGTCTCTCTCATCCCCTCTCTCACTCTCTCTCTCGCCCACTCTCTCACTCTCGCCCACTCTCACTCTCGCCCACTCTCTCACTCTCGCCCACTCTCTCTCTCGCCCACTCTCTCACTCTCACCCACTCTCTCTCTTTGACCTCTCTATCTCTCCCACCCACTCTCACTCGCCCAATATCTCTCTTGCCCACTCTTTCCCTCGCCCACTCTCACTCTCGCCCACTCTCTCTCTCTCGCGCCCACTCTCTCTCTTGCCTACTCTCTCACTCTCTCCCACTCTCTCCCTCTGCCCCCTCTCTCACTCTCGCCCACTCTCTCTCGCCCACTCTCTCTCTCGCCCACTCTCTCACTGTCGCCCACTCTCTCTCTCTCGCCCACTCTCTCACTGTCGCCCACTCTCTCCCTATGCCCCGTCTCTCACTCTCGCCCACTCTCTCTCTCACTCTCACCTGCACCACCCTTACTCTCTCCAGCCCTTCGCTCTCACTTGCACCCTCTCTCGCTTACTCCTGTCTCTCTCGCTTATCCCCCTCTCGCGTTCTCTCTCGCTCTTGCTCTATCTCTCCCTCGCTCTGTCTCTATCATTCTCTCCCTCTTTTGCTCATCTCCTCTCTCTCACCATCTTCCCACCTCTCTTGCTCCCCCTTTAAGACCCTCTCGTCCCCTCTCTCCCCCTCTCTCTCCCTCGGTCTCATTCCCTCTCTCGTCCCCTCTCTCGGTCCCCTCTCGCGTCCTCTTTCTCTCCCCCTCTTGTCCCCTCTCTCCTCATCTCTCATCCCCTCTCTGTCTCCTCTCTCTCTGTCACTCCCTCTCTCTCTCACATGCCTCTCTTCCTCACCCCGTCTCTCAGTCCCTCTCTCTCACACCCCTTTCTTCCTCATCCCCTCTCTCTCGCCTACTCTCTCTCGCCCACTCTCACTCTTGCCCACTGTCTCACTCTAACCCACTCTCTCTCTCTCGCCCACTCTGTCTCTCGCCCATACTCTCTTTCACCCACTCTCTCACTCTCGTCCACTCTCTCTCTCACCCACTCTCTCTCTCTCTCTCACCCATTGTCTCTTTCGCTCAGTCTTTCTCTCACCTACTCTCTCTCTCACGCTCTCTCTCTTTTTCGTGCACTATCTCCCTCTGCCCCCTCTCTCACCCTCGCGTGCACATTCTTGCCCACACTCTCTCACCCCCAATCTCTCTCTCACCCACTCCCTCTCTCTCGCCCACTCTCTCTCACCCCACTCTCTCACTCTCACTCTTTCTCTCGCTCAGTCTCTCTCACCAGCTCTCTCTCTCTCGCCCACTCTCAGTCACCCCCTCTCTCACTCTCATACACATTCTCTCGCCCCCACTCTCTCTCGCCCACTCTCTCTCGCCAACTCGTCCACTCTCTCTCTTGCCCACCCTCTCTCTCCTCTCCTCTCTCTCTCACCCTCACTCTCTCTCTCACCCATTTTCTCTTTCGCCCAGTCTTTTCCTCGCCTATCCTCTCTCTCCCTCTCTCTCGCCCTCGCCCACTTTCTTTCTCGTGCACTATCTCTCTCTGTCCCCTCTCTCACTCTCGCGTGCACTCTCTCTCGCCCACACCTGCTCTCGCACACTCTCTCTCTCGCACACTATCTCCCTTGCCCACACACTCTCACCCCCAAACTCTCTCTCGCCCAGTCCCTCTCTCTCGCCCACTGTCTCTCACCCCACTCTCTCACTCACACTCTTTCTCTCACCCGCTCTCTCACTCCCACTTTCTCACTCACACTCTCTCTCTCGCCCACTCTCTCTCATCCCCTCTCTCTCTCTCGCCCACACTCTGTCACCCCCACTCTCTCTCACACACACATTCTCTGGCTCCCACTCTCTCTCGCCCACTCTCTCTTAACCACTCACCCTCTGCCCACTCGCTCTCGCCCACTCTCACTCGCTCACTCTCTCTCGCCCACTCTCTCTCACACCAACTCTCTCTTGCCCACTCTCTCCCTCTGTCCCCTCTCTCACTCTCGCACACTCTCTCTATCGCCCCTCTCTCACTGTCGCACACTCTCTCCCTCTGCCCCCTCACTCACTCTCTCCCACTCTCTCTCACAGACTCTCTCACTCTTGCCCACTCTCTCACTCTCTCCCACTGACTCCCTCTCGCCCACTCTCTCTCTCGCCCACTCTCTCACTCTCGCCCACTGTCTCTCTCTCACCCACTCTCTCACTGTCGCCCACTCTCTCCCTCTGCCCCCTCTCTCACTCTCTCCCACTCTCTCTCGCCCCCCTCTCACTCTCGCCCATTGTCTCTCTCTCTCTCACACCCACTCTCTCTCACACCCACTCTCTCTCTCTTGCCCACTCTCTCACTCTCGCCCACTCTCACTCTCGCCCACTCTTTCACTGTCGCCCACTCTCTTTCTCTCGCCCACTCTCTCTCTCTCGCCCACTCTCTCTCGCCCACTCTCTCTCTCGCCCACTCTCTCGCCCAGTCTCTCTCTCGCCCCCTCTCTCTCTCGCCCACTCTCTCTATATCTCTCACCCACTCTCTCTCATACCCACTCTCTCTTTCTCCTCACTTTCTCTCTCGCTCTCTCTCTCTCTCTCTCTCTCTCTCTCTCTCTCTCTCTCGCCCACTATCTCACTCTCTCCCACTGTGTCTCTCTCTCGCCCACTCACTCTCTCGCCCACTCTCTCTTGCCAAGTCTCTCTCTCGCCCGCTCTCTCTTGCCCACTCTCTCTCTCTCGCCCACTATCTCACTCTCTCCCACTATCTCTCTCGCCCACTCTCTCTCTCACCCCCTCTCTCACTCTCTCTCTCGCCCACTCTCTCACTCTCGCCCACTCTCACTCTCGCCCACTCTCTCACTCTCGCCCACTCTCTCTGTCGCCCACTCTCTCACTCTCCCCCACTCTCTCTCTATCGCCCACTCTCTCGCCCACTCTCACTCTCTCGCCCACTTTCTCACTCTATCCCACTATCTCTCTCGCCCACTGTCTCTCTCATCCCCTCTCTCACTCTCTCTCTCGCCCACTCTCTCACTCTCGCCCACTCTCACTCTCGCCCACTCTCTCACTCTCGCCCACTCTCTCTCTCGCCCACTCTCTCACTCTCACCCACTCTCTCTCTTTGACCTCTCTATCTCTCCCACCCACTCTCACTCGCCCAATATCTCTCTTGCCCACTCTTTCCCTCGCCCACTCTCACTCTCGCCCACTCTCTCTCTCTCGCGCCCACTCTCTCTCTTGCCTACTCTCTCACTCTCTCCCACTCTCTCCCTCTGCCCCCTCTCTCACTCTCGCCCACTCTCTCTCGCCCACTCTCTCTCTCGCCCACTCTCTCACTGTCGCCCACTCTCTCTCTCTCGCCCACTCTCTCACTGTCGCCCACTCTCTCCCTATGCCCCGTCTCTCACTCTCGCCCACTCTCTCTCTCACTCTCACCTGCACCACCCTTACTCTCTCCAGCCCTTCGCTCTCACTTGCACCCTCTCTCGCTTACTCCTGTCTCTCTCGCTTATCCCCCTCTCGCGTTCTCTCTCGCTCTTGCTCTATCTCTCCCTCGCTCTGTCTCTATCATTCTCTCCCTCTTTTGCTCATCTCCTCTCTCTCACCATCTTCCCACCTCTCTTGCTCCCCCTTTAAGACCCTCTCGTCCCCTCTCTCCCCCTCTCTCTCCCTCGGTCTCATTCCCTCTCTCGTCCCCTCTCTCGGTCCCCTCTCGCGTCCTCTTTCTCTCCCCCTCTTGTCCCCTCTCTCCTCATCTCTCATCCCCTCTCTGTCTCCTCTCTCTCTGTCACTCCCTCTCTCTCTCACATGCCTCTCTTCCTCACCCTGTCTCTCAGTCCCTCTCTCTCACACCCCTTTCTTCCTCATCCCCTCTCTCTCGCCTACTCTCTCTCGCCCACTCTCACTCTTGCCCACTGTCTCACTCTAGCCCACTCTCTCTCTCTCGCCCACTCTGTCTCTCGCCCATACTCTCTTTCACCCACTCTCTCACTCTCGTCCACTCTCTCTCTCACCCACTCTCTCTCTCTCTCTCACCCATTGTCTCTTTCGCTCAGTCTTTCTCTCACCTACTCTCTCTCTCACGCTCTCTCTCTTTGTCGTGCACTATCTCCCTCTGCCCCCTCTCTCACCCTCGCGTGCACATTCTTGCCCACACTCTCTCACCCCCAATCTCTCTCTCACCCACTCCCTCTCTCTCGCCCACTCTCTCTCACCCCACTCTCTCACTCTCACTCTTTCTCTCGCTCAGTCTCTCTCACCAGCTCTCTCTCTCTCGCCCACTCTCAGTCACCCCCTCTCTCACTCTCATACACATTCTCTCGCCCCCACTCTCTCTCGCCCACTCTCTCTCGCCAACTCATCCTCTGCCCCCTCACTCTCGCCCGCTCTCTCACTCTCTCTCTCGTCCATTCTCTCACTCTCGCACACTCTCTCTCTCGACCACTCTCTCACTCTCTCCCACTCACTCTCGCCCACTCTCTCCCTATGCCCCCTCTCTCACTCTCGCCCACTCTCTCCCTCTGCCCCTCTCTAACTCTTGCCCACTCTCTCTCTCACTCTCACCTGCACCACACTCACTCTCTCCAGCCCTTCACACTCACTTGCACCCTCTCTCGCTTACTCCTGTCTCTCGCTTATCCTCCTCTCGCGCTCTCTCTCGCTCTTGCTCTATCTATTTCTCGCCCTTCCTCTGTCATTCTCTCCCTCTTTTGCTCATCTCCTCTCTCTCTCACCATCTTCCCACCTCTTTTGCTCCCCCTTTAAGCCCTTCATTGTCCCCTCTCCCTCACCCGGTCTCATCTCCCCTCTCGTCCCCCTCTCTCCCCCTCTATCTCCCTCTCTCTCATCCCCTCTCTCGTCCACTCTCTCGTCCACTCTCGCATTCCCCTTTCTCTCCACGTCTTGTCCCCTCTCTTCCCATCTCTCTCATCCCCTCTCTCTCTCTCCTCTCTCTGTCACCCCTCTCTCTGTCACCCCTCTCTGTCTCACACACCCCTCTCTTCCTCACCCCCTCTCTCAGCCTCACTCTATATCACCCCCCTCTCTTCCTCACCCCCTCTCTCAGCTCCTCTCTCTCCTCCCCTCTCTTCCTCATCCCCTCTCTCTCGCCCACTCTCTCTCGCCCACTCTCTCTCTCGCGTCCACTCACTCTCTGGCCCACTCACTCTCTCGCCCACTCTCTCACTCTCGCCCACTCTCTCTCTCGCCCACTCTCTCACTCTCTCCCACTCTCTCACTCTCTCCCACTCTCTCCCTCTGCCCCCTCTCTCAGTCTCACCCACTCTCTCTCGCCCACTCTCTCTCTCTCGCCTACTCTCTCACTGTCGCCCACTCTCTCTCTCTCTCGCCAACTCTCACTGTCACCCACTCTCTCCCTATGCCACGTCTCTCACTCTCGCCCACTCTCTCTATCTCACTCTCACCTGCACCACCCTTACTCTCTCCAGCCCTTCGCTCTCACTTGCACCCTCTCTCGCTTACTCCTGTCTCTCTCGCTTATCCCCCTCTCGCGCTCTCTCTCGCTCTTGCTCTATCTCTCCCTCGCTCTTCCTCTGTCAATCTCTCCCTCTTTTGCTCATCTCCTCTCTCTCACCATCTTCCCACCTCTCTTGCTCCCCCTTTAAGACCCTCTCGTCCCCTCTCTCTCCCCCTCTTTCTCCCTCTGTCTCATCCCCTCTCTCGTCCCCTCTCTCGTTCCCCTCTCACGTCCCCTTTATCTCCCCTTCCTGTCCCCTCTCTCCTCATCTCTCATCCCCTCACTGTCTCCTCTCTCTCTGTCACTCCCTCTCTCTCTCTCACACGCCTCTCTTCCTCACCCCCTCTCTCAGCCCCTCTCTCTCACACCCCTTTCTTCCTCATCCCCTCTCTCTCGCCTACTCTTTCTCTCGCCCAATGTCACTCTCGCCCACTGTCTCTCTCTAGCCCACTCTCTCTCTCTCGCCCACTCTGTCTCTCGCCCACACTCTCTCTCACCCACTTTCTCACTCTCGTCCACTCTCTCTCTCACCCATTCTCTCTTTCGCCCAGTCTTTCTCTCGCCTACTCTCTCTCTCATCCTCTCTCTCTTTGTCGTGCACTATCTCCCTCTGCCCCCTCTCTCAATCTCGCGTGCACATTCTTGCCCACACTCTCTCACCCCCAATCTCTCTCTCACCCACTCCCTCTCTCTCGCCCACTCTCTCTCACCCCACTCTCTCACTCTCACTCTTTCTCTCACCCACTCTCTCTCACCAGCTCTCTCTCTCTCGCCCCTCTCAGTCACCCCCTCTCTCACTCTCATACACACTCTCTCGCCCCCACTCTCTCTCGCCCACTCTCTCTCACCAACTCATCCTCTGCCCCCTCACTCTCGCCCGCTCTCTCACTCTCTCCCACTCTCTCTCTCGACCACTCTCTCACTCTCTCCCACTCTCTCTCTCGCCCACTCTCTCCCTATGTCCCCTCTCTCACTCTCGCCCACTCTCTCCCTCTGCCCCTCTCTCACTCTCGCCCACTCTGTCTCTCTCACTCTCACCTGCACCACACCCACTCTCTCCAGCCCTTCGCACTCACTTGCACCCTCTCTCGCTTACTCCTGTCTCTCTTGCTTATCCCCCTCTCGCGCTCTCTCTCGCTCTTGCTCTATCTATTTCTCGCCCTTCCTCTGTCATTCTCTCCCTCTCTTGCTCATCTCCTCTCTCTCTCGCCATCTTCCCACCTTTCGTGCTCCCCCTTTAAGCCCTTCATTGTCCCCTCTCCCTCACCCTGTCTCATCTCTCCTCTCGTCCCCCACTCTGCCCCTCTCCCTCTCTCTCATCCCCTCTCTCGTCCCCTCTCTCGTCCCCCTCTCGCGTTCCCCTTTCTCTCCCCGTCTCGTCCCCTCTCTCCCCATCTCTCTCATTCCCTCTCACTCTCCTCTCTCTGTCACCCCTCTCTCTCTCACACACCCCTCTCTTCCTCACCCCCTCTCTCAGCCTCACTCTCTCTCACCCCCCTCTCTTCCTCAGCCCCTCTCTCTCGCCCACTCTCTCTCTCACCCACTCTCTCTCTCGCGCCCACTCTCTCTCGCCCACTCTCTCTCTCGCCCACTCTCTCTCTCTCACGCCCACTCTCTCACTCTCTCCCACTCTATCTCTCACCAAGTCTCTCACTCTCTCACAATCTCTTTCTCGCCCACTCTCTCACTCTCTCCCACTCTCTACCTCTGCCCCCTCTCTCACTCTCGCCCACTCCCACCTGCACCCAAATCACTCTCTCCAGCCCTTCGCTCTCACTTGCACCCTCTCACGCTTACTCCCCTCTCTCTCACTTATCCCCGTCTGTCACTCTCTCTCGCTCTTGCGCTATCTCTCTCTTGCTCTTCCTATGTCGTTCTCTCCAGCTTTTGCTCATCTCCTCTCTCGCCGTCTCCCCCACTCTCTTGCTCCCCCTTTCTCCCTCTCATTGACCCCTCTCCCTCACCCTGTCTCATATCCCCTCTCGTGCCCTCTCTCTCCCCCTCTCTCTCCCTCTCTCTCTTCCCATCTCTTATCCACTCTCTCATCCTCCTCTCGCATCCACTTTCTCTCCACTTCTCGTTCCCTCTCTCTCCCCCATCGCCAACTCTCTCTCTCCCTCGTCCCCTCTCTCTCCCTCTCTCATCCCCGCTCTCCCACCCTCTCTCCCTCTCTCGCCCCCATCATTCCCTCTCTCTCCCTGTATTATCCCCTTTCTCTCCCTCTCACTTCCTCTCTCTCTCCCTCTCTCTCCCTCCCTCGTCCCCTCTCTATACCCTCTCGTCCCCTCTCTCTCCCTCTCTCCCCTTTCGTTCCCTCTCTCTCCCTCCATCGTCCCCTCTCTCTCCCCATATCCTCCCCTCTCTCCCTCTCTCTCCCCTCATTGTCCCCTCTCTATCTCTCCCTCGTCCCCTCTCTCTCACTCTCTCACCCCCATCATCCCCTCTCTCTCCCTGTATCATCCCCTTTCTTTCCCTCTCTCTCACTCTCTCGTCACCCTCTCTCTCCCCCACTCTCGTCCCCTCTCTCTGCCCCCAAACGTCCCCATCTCTCTTCCTCTCTCATACCCGCAGTCTCCCCCCTCTCTCCCTCTCTCGCCACCCCCATCGTCCCCTCTCTCATCCTCATTTGTCCCCTCTCTCTCCCTCTCTTATCCCCACTCTCTCCCCCTCTCGTCCCCGTCTCTCCCCCATCGTCCCCTCTTTCTCCCTCTCTTCCTCCTCTCTCCGTCTCTCTCCATCTCTCTCCTCCATCGTCACCTATCTCCCTCTCTCGTCCCCATCTCCCCCCCATCGTCTCCTCTCTCACCCTCTCTCGTCCCCTGTCTCACCCCCACCGTCCCATCTCTCCCCCTCTCTCTCCCCCTCTCCCCCATCCTGCCCTCTCTCTCCCCTCTCGTCCCCCTCTCTCCCCCATCCTCCCCTCTCTCTCCCCTCTTGTCCCCCTCTCTCCCCATCGTCCCCTCTCTCTCCCCCTCTCGTCCCCGTCTCTCCCCCATCGTCCCCTCTTTCTTCCTGTCTTCCTTTTCTCTCCGTCTCTCTCCATTTCTCTCCTCCATCGTCCCCATCTCCCTTTCTCGTCCCCCTCTCTCCCCCATCGTCTCCTCTCTCCCTCTCTCGTCCCCTGTCTCACCCCCATCGTCCCCTCTCTCCCCCTCTCTCTCCCCCTGTCCCCAACCTCCCCTCTCTCTCTCCCCTCTTGTCCCCCTCTCTCCCCCATCGTCCCCTCTCTCTCCCCTCTCTCTGCCCTCACTCTCCCCGTTCTCTCCCTCTCTCATCCCCTCTCTCCCCCTCACGTCCCCTCACTCCCCCTGTCTCATCCCCTCTCTCTCCCGCTCTCGTCCCCTCTCTCCCCCTTTCTCCCCCTTTCGTCCACTCTCTCTCCGTCACTCTCCCGCATTGTTCCCTCTCTCTCCCCCCACAACGTTCCCTCTCTCATCCCTCGTTTCCTCCATCGTTACCTCTCTCTCCCGCTCTCGTCCCCTCTCCCCCTCATTCGTCCCCTCTCTCTCCCACATTATCCCCCTCTCTCCCCCATCGTCACCTCTCTCTCCACTCTCTCGTCCCCTCTCTCCCTACTCTCATCCCCGCTCTCTCCCCCTCTCATCCCCTCTCTCTCTCTCCCCATCCTCACCTCTCTCTCTCCCTCTCTTTCCGCCTCTCATACTCTCTCTCCCCTGCCATCGTCCCCTCTCTCTCCCCTCTCGTCCCTTCTCTCTCACTCCCGCCCCTTCTCTCTCCCCTCTCATTTCCTCTCTCTCCCACTCTCGTCCCCTCTCTCTACCCCCTACTTCCAAACTCTCCCCATCGTCCCCTCTCTCTCCCCCAATATCCTCTCTCTCTCCCCCTCTCGTCCCTTCTCTCTCACCCCCGTCCCCTCTCTCTCCCCTATCATTCCCTCTCTCTCTCTCTCTCCCCGCTCTCCCTCCCCTCTCTGTCCCACTCTCGTCCCCTCTCTACCTCTCTCGTCCCCTCTCTCTACCCCCTCGTCCTCTGTCTCTCCCCCTCTTGTCCATCTTTCTTTCCCTCTCTCTACCCCCTCTCGTCCCCTCGCACCCCCCTCTCATCACCTCTCTTCCCCTCTCTCTTCCCCTCTCTCTCCCGCCATCGTCCCGTCTCTCTCCCTCTCTCTTCCCGCTCTCTTCAATCGCCCCCTCTCTCTCCACCATCGTCCACTCTCTGTCCCCCCATCGTCCTCTCTCACCCTCTCTCCCCCATCGACCAGTCCTTCTCCCTCTCTCATCCCCTCTCTCTCCCCCTCTCCCCCTCTCCCTCTCCCTCACTTGCCCCCACTCTCTCCAACTCTTGTCCCCCTCTATCCCTCATTGTTCCCCCTCCCTCTATCGTCTATACTCTCTCCCCATCATCCCCTCTCTCTCCCTCTCTCCCCCATCGACCACACTCTCTCCCTCTCTCATCTCATCTCTCTCTCTCTCTCCCACTCTGGTCCCATCTCTATCCCTCATTGTTCCCCCCTCCCTCTCTCGTTCACACTCTCTCCCTCATTCGTCCGCTCTTTCTCCCTCTCTCTCCCACTCTCGTCATCTCTCTCTCTCTCCCTCTCTCTCCCCCATTGTTCCCTCTCCCTCCCTCTCTCTCCCCCCTCTTCCCCATTGTCTGCTCTCTCTCTCTCTTCCCCTCTCTCTCACCCCATCGCCACCTCTCTCTCCCTCTGCCCCCCATCATCCTCTCTCTCTTTCTCTCTCTCCCCTATTGTCCCCTCTCCCTCCCTCTCTCTCCCTCTCTCTCCCATTGTTCCCTCTCCCTCCCTCTCTCTCCCCCTCTTCCCCATTGTCTGCTCTCTCTCTCTCTTCCCCTCTCTCTCACCCCATCGCCCCCTCTCTCTCCCTCTGCCCCCCATCATCCTCTCTCTCTTTCTCTCTCTCCCCTATTGTCCCCTCTCCCTCCCTCTCTCTCCCCTCTCTCCCCCATTGTCCCCTCTCTCTCCCTCTCTCGTCCCCTCTGTCTCCCCATCGCACCCTCTCTCCTCCCCTCTAACTCCCACCCCTCTCTCTCCTCCTCTCGTCCCCTCTCTCTCCTCCTCTCGTCCCCTCTCTCTCCCCCATCGTCCACTCTCTCTCACCCTCTCGTCCCTTCTCTCTCACCCCGTCTCCTCTCTCTCCCCTCGTCCCCTCTCTCTCCCACTCTCGTCCTCCTCTCCCCTCTCTCGTCCCCCCTCTCTCACCTCTCGTCCCCTCTCTCTCCCCCATCGTCCCCTCTCTCTCCCGCCTCTGTTTCTCCCACTCTCTTACCCTCTCTCTCCCCCTCTCACTCCCCCTCTCTCTCCGCCCAACGTCCCCTCTCTTTCCTTCTCTCGTCCCCTCTCTCTCCCCCTCTCGTCCCCTCTCTCCCCCACATCGTCCCCCCTCTCTCGCTCAAGCCCCCTCGCTCCCCCATCACCTCTCTCCCCCATCGTCTCCTCTCTCTCCCCTCTCGTCCCCTCACTCCACTCCTCTCGCCCCCGTTCCCTTTCCCCCCTCTCTCTCTCCCTCGTTCCCTCTCTATCCCTCTCTCGTCCCCGTTCTCCCCCCTCTCGTTCCCCTCTCTCTCCTCTCCACACCTCTCTCTCGACCCCTCTAGTCACCTCTCTTTCCCCTCTCTCGCCCCTCTCTTGGCCCTTCTCTCACCCCATTGTCCCCTCTCTCTCCCTCTCTCCCCCTTTGAACCCATCGTTCCCTCTCTCTCCCCCATGGTCCCCCTCTTTCCCCCTCTCGTAACCTCTGTCTCACCCCTTCGTCCCCCCTCTCTCCCCATCGACCCCTCTCTCTCCCACTCTCTCTGCCCACCGTCGTCCCCTCTCTCCCTCCTCTCTCTCCCTCTCTCATCCCCTCTCTCTCTTCTCCTCTCTCTCCCTCTCTTGTCCCTTCTCTCCCGCTCTCTCTCCCCCTCTCTCTCTCACTTCCCCTCACTCTCTCCCTCTCGTCACCTCTCTATCCCCTCTCTCCTCTCTCTCCACCCCTCTCTCTCCCTCTCTCTTCCCCTCTCTCTCTCCCCCTCTCTCTCCCTTTCTCTTCCCCTTTCTCTCTCTCCCCTCTCTTTCCCTCCCTTGTCCCCTCTCTCTCCCTCTCTCTCCCCTTCCCTCTTCCCCTCTCTCTTTCTTCCCATCTCTCTCCCTCTCTCGTCACCTCTCTCTCCCCTCTCTCGTCCCTTCTCTCCCCCCTCTCGTCCCCTCTCTCTCACTCAATCTCCCCCCTCTCTCTTCCTCTCCCTCTCTCACTTACCCTCTCTCTCTCCCTCTCGTCACCTCTCTCTCCCCTCTCCCCTCTCTCCACCCCTCCCTCTCCCCTCTATCGTTCCCTCTCTCTCCCTCTCTCTCCCCCCCTCCCCATCATCCCCTGTCTCTCCCCCATTGTCCCCTCTGTCTCCCTTTCTCTCGCCTCTCTCTCCGTCTCTCGTCCCCTCTCTCCCCCATCTTTCCCCCCACTGTCGGCTCTCTCTCCCTCTCTAGTCCCCTCGCTCCCCCCTCTCATCACTTCTCTCACCCTGTCTCTTCCCCCCCTCTCTCTCATCCCTCTCACTCCCCTCTCTCGTCCCCCCTCCCATCTCTCTCCCCATCTCACTCCCCCTCTCTCTCCCCCATTGTCCCCTCTCTCTCCTTCTCTCGTCCACTCTCTCTCCCCCTCTCGTCCGCTCGCTCCCCAATCATCTCTCTCCCCCCATCGTCCCCTCTCTATCCCCTCTCGTCCCCTCACTCCACTCCTCTCGTCCCCTCTCTCTCCCCCATCGTCCACTCTCTCTCACCCTCTCGTCCCTTCTCTCTCACCCCGTCTCCTCTCTCTCCCCTCGTCCCCTCTCTCTCCCCCTCTCGTCCTCCTCTCCCTTCTCTCGTCCCCTCTCTCTCACGCTCGTCCCCCCCTCACCCCACCATCCCCTCTCTTTGCCCATCATCCCCTCTCTCTCCACCCTCATCCCTTCTCTATCACCCCGCCCCCTCTCTCACCTCTCGCCCCCTCTCTCTCCCCCATCCTCCCCTCTCTCTCCCGCCTCTCTCTCTCCCACTCTCTTACCCTCTCTCTCCCCCTCTCACGCCCCCTCTCTCTCCGCCCAACGTCCCCTCTCTTTCCTTCTCTCGTCCCCTCTCTCTCCCCCTCTCGTCCCCTCTCTCCCCCACATCGTCCCCCCTCTCTCGCTCAAGCCCCCCTCGCTCCCCCATCACCTCTCTCCCCCATCGTCTCCTCTCTCTCCCCTCTCGTCCCCTCACTCCACTCCTCTCGCCCCCGTTCCCTTTCCCCCCCTCGCTCTCTCTCCCTCGTTCCCTCTCTATCCCTCTCTCGTCCCCGTTCTCCCCCCTCTCGTTCCCCTCTCTCTCCTCTCCACACCTCTCTCTCGACCCCTCTAGTCACCTCTCTTTCCCCTCTCTCGCCCCTCTCTTGGCCCCTCTCTCACCCCATTGTCCCCTCTCTCTCCCTCTCTCCCCCTTTGAACCCATCGTTCCCTCTCTCTCCCCCATGGTCCCCCTCTTTCCCCCTCTCGTACCCTCTGTCTCACCCCTTCGTCCCCCCTCTCTCCCCATCGACCCCTCTCTCTCCCACTCTCTCTGCCCACCGTCGTCCCCTCTCTCCCTCCTCTCTCTCCCTCTCTCATCCCCTCTCTCTCTCTTCTCCTCTCTCTCCCTCTCTTGTCCCTTCACTCCCCCTCTCTCTCTCACTTCCCCTCACTCTCTCCCTCTCGTCACCTCTCTATCCCCTCTCTCCTCTCTCTCCACCCATCTCTCTCCCTCTCTCTTCCCCTCTCTCTCTCCCCCTCTCTCTCCCTTTCTTTTCCCCTTTCTCTCTCTCCCCTCTCTTTTCCTCCCTTGTCCCCTCTCTCTCCCTCTCTCTCCCCTTCCCTCTTCCCCTCTCTCTTTCTTCCCATCTCTCTCCCTCTCTCGTCACCTCTCTCTCCCCTCTCTCGTCCCTTCTCTCCCCCCTCTCGTCCCCTCTCTCTCACTCAATCTCCCCCCTCTCTCTTCCCCTCCCTCTCTCACTTACCCTCTCTCTCTCCCTCTCGTCACCTCTCTCTCCCCTCTCCCCTCTCTCCACCCCTCCCTCTCCCCTCTATCGTTCCCTCTCTCTCCCTCTCTCTCCCCCCCTCCCCATCATCCCCTGTCTCTCCCCCATTGTCCCCTCTGTCTCCCTTTCTCTCGCCTCTCTCTCCGTCTCTCGTCCCCTCTCTCCCCCATCTTTCCCCCCACTGTCGGCTCTCTCTCCCTCTCTAGTCCCCTCGCTCCCCCCTCTCATCACTTCTCTCACCCTGTCCCTTCCCCCTCTCTCTCTCATCCCTCTCACTCCCCTCTCTCGTCGCCCCCTCCCATCTCTCTCCCCATCTCACTCCCCCTCTCTCTCCCCCATTGTCCCCTCTCTCTCCTTCTCTCGTCCACTCTCTCTTCCCCTCTCGTCCGCTCGCTCCCCAATCATCTCTCTCCCCCCATCGTCACCTCTCTATCCCCTCTCGTCCCCTCACTCCACTCCTCTCGTCACCTCTCTCTCCCCTCTCTCTACCCCTCTCGTCCCCTCGCTCCCCCCTCACGTCACCTCTCTCACCCTCTCTCTTCCCCTCCCTCTCTCGTCCCATCTCTCTCCCCCTCTCGTCACCTCTCTCTCCCCTCTCCCATCCCCTCTCTCGACCCCTCTTCCTCCCTCTCTCTCCCCCTCATCCCCATCATCCACACTCTCTCCCCAGCTCGTACCCCTCTCTCCCCCATCATCCCCTCTCTCACCCCATCCACCTCTCTCCCCTCTCGTCCCCTCTCACTCCCCCAATCGTCCCCTCTCTCTCCCTCCCATCTCTCTCCCTCTCTCGTCCATTTTCTCTCACCCTGTCCCCCTCTCTCCCCTCTCGCCCCCTCTCTCTCCCCATCGTCCCCTCTCTCTCTCCCCTCTCTCTCCTTCTCTCGTCCCCTCTCTCTCCACCCTCGTCCTCTCTCTGTCTCCCCCTCTTGTCCCACCTCTCTTATCCTCTCTCTCCCCCTCTTACTCCACCTCTCTCCCTCCATCGTCCCCTCTCTTTCCTTCTCTCGTCCCCTCTCTCTCCCCACCTCGTCACCTCGCCCCCCATCACCTCTCTCCCCCATTGTCCCCTCTCTCTCACCTCTCGTCCCCTCCCTCCACTCCTCTCATCACCTCTCTCTCCCCTCTCTCTCACCTCTCTCGTTTCCTCTCTCTCCTCCTCTCGTCACCTCTCTCTCCCCTCTCTCGCCCCTCTCTTGTCCCCTCTCGCTCCCCCATTGTCCCCTCTCTCTACCCCTCTCTCTTCCCCTCTCTCTCTCTTCCCCCCTCTCTCCCCCACTCGTCACCTCTCCCCCCTCTCTCTCACTTCCCCTCTCTCTCTCTCGCTCTCGTCACCTCTCAC
The DNA here is from genome assembly GCF_037043375.1 of Chiloscyllium plagiosum. Lineage (NCBI taxonomy): Eukaryota > Metazoa > Chordata > Chondrichthyes > Orectolobiformes > Hemiscylliidae > Chiloscyllium > Chiloscyllium plagiosum. The sequence continues at coordinate 114,328,899 of NW_028270156.1, forward strand.
TCCACCTCTGTACACATCGTTCCCTCTCTCTCCCCATGCTCCCCTCTGTCTCCCCCTCTCATCCCCTCTGTCTCACCCCATCGCCCCTCTCTCTCCCCCCATCGTCCCTTCTCTCTCTCCCTGCATTGACCCCTCTCTATCTCCCTCTCTCTCCCCACCGTCGTCCCCTCTCTCTCAGCCACTCTCTCCCTCTCTCTTCCCTTTTCTTTCTCTCTTCCATTCTCTCTCCCTCTCTTGTCCCCTCTCTCTCCCTCTCTCTCCCCTCTCTCTTTCCCTCTCTCTCTCTCTTCTCCCTCTCTCGTCACCTCTCTCTCCCCTCTCTCGCCTCTCTCCAACCCTGTCTCTCCCCTCTCTCGTCCCCTCTCTCTCCCTCTGTCGTCCCCTCGCTCCCCCCTCTCATCACCTCTTTCATCCTCTCTCTTCCCCGCGCTCTCTCGTCCCCTCTCTCTCCCCCTCTCGTCACCTCTCTCTCCCCTCTCCCGTCCCCTCTCTCCCCTCTCTCGAACCCTCTCCCTCCTTCTCTCTCCCCCTCCCTCTTCCCGTCTCTCTCTCTCTTCCACCCTCTCATCCCCTCGTCCCCTCTCTCCCACAATCTCTCCCCCTCTCTCTTCCCCTTTCTCTCTCACGTACCCTCTCTCTCTCCCTCTCGTCTCCTCTCTCTGCTCTCTCTCTCTACTCTCCACTGCTCCCTCTCCCCTCTCTCGTCTCCTCTCTCTCCCCTCTCTCATCCCTTCTCTCCCCCCTCTCGTCCCCCCTTTCTCCCACAATCTCTCCCCCTCTCTTCCCCTCTCTCTCTCTCCCCAACGTCTCCCCCTCTCTCACCCCATCGTCCCCTCTCTCTCCCTCTCTCTCCCCTCTCTCTTGTCTCTCTCTCCCGCATCCTCTCCTCTCTGGCCACCCATCGTCCCCTTCTCTCCCTCTCTCCCCACATCGTCACCTCTCTCTCCTTCTCTCTCCCCTCTCTCTTCCCCCCATCGGCACTCTCACTCCCTCTGTCTCCACTCTCTCTTCCGCGTTCTCCCCTCTCTCTCCCCCTTTCGTCCTTTCACTCTCCTCCCTGGTCCCCTCTCTCTCCCCCCCTCTCGTCCCCTCTCTGCCCCTGTCTCGTTCCCTCTCTCTCCCACCATCGTCCTCACTCTCACCCCGCATCGTCCCCTCTCTCTCCCTCTCACTACCCTCTCTCTCCACCCATCGTCCCCTTTCTCTCCCCCACATTATCCCCTCTCTCTCCCCATCCTCCCTTCTCTCAGTCTTTCTCTCTTCCCTCTATCTCCCCCTCTCGTCCCCTCTCTCTTCCCCATCGTCTCCTCTCTCTTCCCCATCGTCCCTCTCTCTCTCCCCACTCGCCCCTTCTCTCTCACCCCAGTCCCCCCTCCCCTTTCGGCCCCTCTCTCTCCATCTCTCCTCCCTTCTCTCTCCCTCCCCTCTCTCTCCCTCTCTCGTCCTCTCTCTCTCCACGCTCGTCCTCTCTCTCCCCCTCTTGACCCAAATCTCTTACCCTCTCTCTCTCCCTCTCCCCCTCACTCCCCCTTTCTCTCCCCTATCGTCCCCTCTCTTTCCTTCTCTCGTCCCCTCTCTCTCCGTTCTCGCCCCCTCACTCCACCCCTCTCGACACCTCTCTCTCCCCCCTCTCTCAACTCTCTCGCCCCCATTCGCTCCTCCTCTCATCGACTCTCTCACCCTCTCTCGCCCCTTCCCTTTCCCCCTCTCTCCACCCATCATCCCCTCTCTCTCCCCCTCTACTCCCCTCTCTCCCCTCTCTCATCCCCCCTCTCTCCCACCATCGTCCTCAATCTCTCCCCACATCGTCCCTCTCTCTCCCACTCTCTACCCTCTGTCTCCCCCATCGTCCCATCTCTCTCCCCCCATTGTCCTCTCTCTCTCCCCCATCGTCCCCTCTCTCTCCTTCTCACTACCCTCTCTCTCCACCCATCGTCCCCTCTCTCTCCACCACATCGTCCCCTCTCTCTCCCCATCCTCCCTTCTCTCAGTCACCTCTTCTCCCCTATCTCTCCACCTCTCGTCCCTTCTCTCTTCCCCATCGTCTCCTCTCTCTTTCCCATCGTCCCCCTCTCTCCCCCACTCGTCCCTTCTCTCTCACCCCTTCCCCCCTCCCCTCTCGTCCCCTCTCTCTCCATCTCTCCTCCCTTCTCTCTCCCACCCCTCTCTCTCCCTCTCTCGTCCACTCTCTCTCCACGCTCGTCCTCTCTCTCTCCCCCTCTTGTCCCAAATCTCTTACTATCTCTCTGCCCCTCTCTCCCCCTCACTCCCCCTCTCTCTCCCCCATCGTCCCCTCTCTTTCGTTCTCTCGTCCCCTCTCTTTCCCCTCTCGTCCCCTCACTCCACCCCTCTCGTCACCTCTCTCTCCCCTCTCTCACCTCTCTCGCCCCCATTCTCTCCTCCTCTCATCGACTCTCTCTCCCTCTCTCGCCCCCTCCCTTCCCCCCTCCCTCCCCCCATCGTCCCCTCTCTCTCCCCGTCTACTCCCCTCTCTCCCCTGTCTCGTCCCCTCTCTCTCCCACCATCATCCTCAATCTCTCCCCCATCGTCCCCCCCCTCTCCCTCTCTCTACCCTCTCTCTCCCGCCATCGTCCCCTCTCTCTCCCCCATTGTCCTCTCTCTCTCCCTCCCTACCCCTCTGCACCCATCGTCCACTCTCTCTCCCCCATCATTCCCTCTCTCTACCCTCTCTCTCCCCTCTTTCTCCCTCCATCATCCCCTCCCTCTCCTCCCTCTCTCTCTCCCCTCGATATCCCCTATAACCCACACTCTCTCCCTCTCTCGCCCCCTCCCTTTCCCCCTCTCTCTCCCTCCCCGTCCACTCTCTCTTCCCCATCGTCCCCCCTCTCTCCCTCTCTCGTCCCCTCTCTCCACCCCATTGTCCCCTCTCTCCCCATGTCGTCCGCTCTCTCCCCTTGTCTCGTCCCCTCTCTCTCCTCACATCGTCACCTCTCTCTTCCTCACCCTCCCCACCCTCTCCCCTCTCTCTCCCCCATCTTCACCTCTCTCTCCCTCTCTCGTCCCTTCTCTCTCCCCCATCGTGCCCTCTCTTTCCCCCTGTCGACCCCTCTATCTCCCCCGATCGTGCCCTTTCTCTCTCCCCCATCGTCCCCTCTCTCTCTCTCCACTCTCTCCCCCTGTTTTCCCCTCACTCTCCCCCCATCGTCCCCTCTCTCTCACTCTCTCTACCCTCTCTCTCTCTCCCATCGTCCCCTGTCTCTCCCTCCATCGTCCCCTCTCTTTCCCTCTCTCTCTCCTCTCTCTCCCTCTCTCGTCCCCTCTCTCCCCCATCACCCCCTCTCTCTCTCCCCCTGTCGTTCCCTCTCTTTCCCTCCATCGTTCCCTCTCTCTCCCTCCATCGTCCCCTCTCTCTCCCTCTCTCTTCCCTCTCTCCCTTCTCTGTCCCCCTCTCGTCCCACCCCTCTATCCGCCCCATCGTCCCATCTGTCTCCCCACTCTCCACCCCTCTCTGTCCCCTCGCTTGTCCCCTCTCTCTCCCTCTCTCTACTCCCTTCCCCATCATCCCCTTCTGTCACCCCATCGTCCACTCTCCCCATCTCTCGCCTCTCTCTCACCCGTCTCTGTCCCACTCTCGTCCCCTCTCTCTCCCCATCCTCGTCTCTGTAACCCCACGTCCCTTCTCTCTCACACCGTCCCCTCTCTCTCCCCCCCTCTCTCTCTCCTCCCCTTTCGCTCACTCCCCTCTCTCTCCGCCTCTCGTCCCCTCGCACCCCCCTTCTCATCACCTCTCTCCCCCTCTCTCTACCCCTCTCCCTTTCTCGTCCCCTTTCTTCCCCCTCTCATCCCGTCTCTCTGACCCATCGTCGCTTCACCCCCTCATTAGTCCCCACTCTCTCCCCCAACCTCCACTCTCTCTCCCCTCTCATCCCTTCTCTCTCTCCCCGTCCCCTCTCTCTCCCCCTCTCTCTCCTCCCCTCTCGCTCCCTCCCCTCTCTTTTCTTCTCTTGTCCCCTCTCTCTCCCCTCTCGTCTTCTCGCTCCCCTCTTCTCGTCCCCTCGCTCCCCTCTCTCATCCCCTCTCTTCCCCCGCTCATCCCCTCTCTCCCCCTCTCATCCCCTCCTTCTCCCTCTCGCTCCCCCTCTCTCTCCCTGTCTCGTCCCCTCTCCCTTCCTCTCTCTCCCCCTCACCATCATCGTCCCTGCGCTCTCCCCCTCTCGTCCCCTCCCTCTCCCCCATCATCCCCACTCTCCTCCTCCATACTCCCTTTTCTCTCTCCCTCTCTCCCCTCTCTCTCCCCCTCTCGTCCCCTCTCTCCCCCCATTGTCCCCTCTCTCTCCCTCTTTAGCCCTCTGCACCCATCGTCTCCTCTCGCTCCCCCAACTTCCCCTCTATCTCCCCTATCGTCCCCGCTCTCTCTCCCCATCTCAACCCGTCTCCCTCCCGCCATCGACCCCTTTCTCTCCCTCTCATACCCCCGTCGTCCCCTCTCTCTCCCTCTCTCCCTTCTGTCTCCCCCTCTCGTCCCCTCTCTCTCCCCACATCGCCTCTCTCTCTCCCCTCTCTCATCCCCTCCTTCTCCCTCTCGCTCCCCCTCTCTCTCCCTGTCTCGTCCCCTCTCCCTTCCTCTCTCTCCCCCTCACCATCATCGTCCCTGCGCTCTCCCCCTCTCGTCCCCTCCCTCTCCCCCATCATCCCCACTCTCCTCCTCCATACTCCCTTTTCTCTCTCCCTCTCTCCCCTCTCTCTCCCCCTCTCGTCCCCTCTCTCCCCCATTGTCCCCTCTCTCTCCCTCTTTAGCCCTCTGCACCCATCGTCTCCTCTCGCTCCCCCAACTTCCCCTCTATCTCCCCCATCGTCCCCGCTCTCTCTCCCCATCTCAACCCGTCTACCTCCCGCCATCGACCCCTTTCTCTCCCTCTCTCATACCCCCGTCGTCCCCTCTCTCTCCCTCTCTCCCTTCTGTCTCCCCCTCTCGTCCCCTCTCTCTCCCCACATCGCCTCTCTCTCTCCCCTCTCTCTCCCCTCTCTCTCCCTCTCTCGACCATCTCTCTCCCTCACTCTCCCCCTCCTCATCGTCCTCTTTCTCTCCCTCTCTCGTCCCCTCTCTATCCCCACGTCGCCCCTCTCTCTCTCCCTCTCATCCCCTCTTTCTTCCCCATCGTCCGCGCTCTCACTCTCTCGACTCCTCTCTCTCTCCCCCATCGTCCCCCCTCTCTCCGCTCTCTCTCTCTCACTCTCTCGTCCCCTCTCTCAACCCATCGTCCCCTCTCACTCCCGCCATCTTCCCCTCTCTCTCCCCTCTCTCCCCTCTCTGTCCCCCTCTCATCCCCCACTCTATCCGCCCCATCGTCGTCCCGCCCTCTCTCCACCCCTCTCTCTCCCCACGCTCGTCCCCTCTCCCTCCCTCTTTTTCCCCACTTCCGCATCATCCCCTCTCTGTCACCCCATCGTCCCCTCTCTTCCTCTCTCTCCCCCTCTCTCTCCCCTCTCTGTCCCCCTCTCATCACGTCTCTCTCTCCCCCCATCGTCCCCTCTCTCTCCCCCTCTCTCTCCCCTCTCTCCCTCTCTCGACCCTCTCTCTCCCTCACTCTCCCCCTCCCCATCGTCCTCTTTCTCTCACCCTCTCGCCCCCTCTTTCTCCTCCATAGTCCCTTCTCTTTCCCCTCTCTCTCCCCACATCGCCCCTCTCTCTCCCCTCTCTCTCCCTCTCTCGACCCTCTCTCTCCCTCACTCTCCCCCTCCCCATCATCCTCTTTCTTTCACCCGCTCGCCCCCTCTTTCTCCCCCATAGTCCCCCCTCTCTCTCCCCCTCCCCATCGTCCTCTTTCTCTCATCCTCTCGCCCCCTCTTTCTCCTCCATAGTTCCCTCTCTTTCCCCTATCTCTCCCCACATCGCCCCACTCTCTCCCTCTCTCTCCTCTCTCTCCCGCTCTCGTCCCCTCTCCCCCTTATTCGTCCCCTCTCTTTACCCCTATCGTCCACTACCTCTCCCCCATCCTCCCCTCTCTACCCCCTCTCTCTCCTCCCCACTCACTCACTCCCCTCTCTCTCCTTCTCTCATCCCCTCTCTCTCCCCCTCTCGTCCCCTCGCTCCCCCTTCTCATCACCTCTCTCCCCCCTCTCTTCCCCTCTCCCTCCCATTTTCTCTCCCCCTCTCTCCCTCTCTCGTCCACTCTCTCTCCCTCTCTCTCCCCCTCACCACCATCGTCCCCGCGCTCTCCCCTTCTCATCCCCCTCACTCCCCCATCATCCCCTCTCTCCCCATCCTCCCCTCTCTCCCATCTCTCTCCCCTCTCTCTCCCCCTCGCATCCCCCCGTCTCCCCCATCGTCCCCTCTCTCTTCCCCATTGTCCCCTCTCTCTCCCCCTTTCGTCCCTTCTCTCTCAACCCATCCCCCCTCCCCTCTCGTCCTTTCTCTCTCCCTCTCTACTCCCTTCTCTCTCCCTCCCCTCTCTCACCCTCTCTCGTCCCCTCACTCTCCACTCTCGTCCTCTCTCTCTCCCCCCTCTTGTCCCACCTCTCTTACCCTCTCTCTCCCTCTCTCTCCCTCTCTCACGCCCGCTCTCTCTCCCCCATCGTCCCGTCCCCTCTCGTCACCTCTCTCTCCACCCCTCTTGTCCCGTCTCTCTCCCCCATTGTCCCCTCTCTCTCCCTCTCTACCCCTCTTCACCCATCGTCCCCTCTCTCTCCTCCATCATCCCCTCTCTCTCCCCCTCTCGTCCCGTCTGTCTCCCCCCATCGTCCCCTCTCTCTCCCCCTCTCGTCCCCTCTGTCTCCCCCATCGTCCCCTCTCTCTCCCCATCTCATCCCCTCTCTTTCCCGCCATCAATCCCTCTCTCTCCCTTTCTCTCCCCACCATTGTCCCCTCTCTCTCCCCTCTCTCTCCCCTCTCTCTCCCCTCTCTCTCCCCTCTTTCTCCCTCTATCCTCCCCTCTCTCGCCCTCTCTCTCTCTCCCATCACTCTCCCCTATCATCCCCTCTCTCTCCCCCATTGTCCCCTCTCTCTCCCTCTTGTCCCCTCCCTCTCCCTCTCTCATCCCCCTCTCTCCCCATCATCAACTCTCTCATCCCCCATAGTCCCCTTTCTCTCCCTCCCCTCTCAATCCCTCGTTCGTCCCCTCTCTCCCCGTCCCCTCTCTCTCCCCATCGCCCCTCTCTATCCCTCTCACTCCCCTTCTCACCCCCATCGTCCCCTCTCTCCCTCTCTCTACCCACTCTCTCCCCCATCGTTCCCTCTCTCTCCCCCCATCGTCCTCTCTCTCTCCCTCTCTCCCCTCTCTCTCCCATCTCTCTCCCTCTCTCTCCCCTCTCTCTCTTCCTCTCGTCCCCTCTCTCTCCCACCATCGTCCCCTCTATCTCCCTCTCTCTCGCCCCCATCGTCCCTTCTCTCTCCAGTGTCTCTCCCCTGTCTCTCCCCTCTCTCTCCCCACACGTCCCCTTCTTCTCCCCCATCGTACCCTCTCTACCTCTCTCACCTCTCTCTCCACTCTCACTCTCCTGTCTCTCCCCACATCGTCCCCTCTCTCTCCCTCTCTTTCCCGCTCTCGTCCCCTCTCTATCCTCCCATCTTCTCGTCTCTCTCCCTCTCTCTCCCCTCTCTCCCCCTCTCGTCCCCTCCCTCTCCCTCTCTTGTCCTCTCTCTACCCCCCGCATCGTCCCCCCATCTCCACCTGTCTCCCCTCTCTCTCCCCCTTTCGTCCCCTCTCTTTCCATCTCTCGTAGTCTCTCTCTCCCCATCGTGCCCTCTCTGTCCCCCCATCGTCCCCTGTCTCTCCCTCTGTCTCCCCTCGTCGTCCCCTCTCTCTCCCCCTCTCTACGATCTCTCTCCATCTCTCGTCCCCCCTCTCCCCCTCTCTCGTAAAATCTCTCTCCCCCATCGTGCCCTCTCTCTTCCCCCTATCGTCCCCTCTCTCCCTCTGTCTCCCCTCGTCGTCCCCTCTCTCTCCCCCTCTCTACGATCTCTCTCCATCTCTCGTCCCCCCTCTCCCCCTCTCTCGTACCATCTCTCTCCACCATCGTGCCCTCTCTCTCCCCCCATCATCCCCTCTTTCTCCCTCTGTGTCCCCCATCGTCTCCTCTCTCTCCCTCTCTCCCCCCGTCGTACCCTCTCTCTGCCCTCTCTCTCCCCCCATCAGCTCCTCTCTCTCACTCTCTCTCCCCTCCCCTCTCTCTCTCCCCTCACTCTCCCCATATCGTCCCCTCTCTCTCCCTCATTAGTCCCCCTCTCTCCCGCTCTCATCTTCTCTCCCCCCTCATTCGGCCCGTCCCTCTCCCCCTCTGGCACTCTCTCTCTCTCCCCCCCCCCCCCCCATCGTCTCCTCTCTCTCCCCCCATCGTCCCCTCTTTCTCCCTCTGTCTCTCCTCGTCGTCCCCTCTCTCTCCCCCTCTCTACGATCTCTCTCCACCTCTCGTCCCCCCTCTCCCCCTCTCCCGTACCATCTCGCTCCCCCAGCGTGCCCCCTGTTTCCCCCCATCGCCTGCTCTCTCTCCCTCTCTCTCCCCCGTCATACCCTCTCTCTTCCCTCTCTCTCCCCCATCAGCTCCTCTCTCTCACTCTCTCTCCCCCCCTCTCTCTCGCCCCTCACTCTCCCGCTGTCGTCCCCTCTCTCTCCCTCATTAGTCCCCCTCTCTCCCGCTCTCATCCTCTCTCCCCCCTCATTCGGCCCGTCTCTCCCCCCGTCTGGCACCCTCTCTCTCACCCCATCTCTCCCCCATCGTCCCCTCTCTCTCCCCTCTCGTACCTTCTCTCTCACCCCCGTCCCCCCTCTCTCCCTCTCTCATCCCCTCTCTCTACCTCTCTCGTCTCCTCTCTCTCCCCCTCGTCCTCTCTGTCTCCCCCTCTTGTCCCATCTCTCTTACACTCTCTCTCCCCCCTCTCACCCCATCTTACTCCCCCTCTCTCACCGATCGTCTCCTCTCTCTCCCCCTCTCGTCCTCTCACTACCCCCTCTCATCACCTCTCTCCCCTCTCTCCCTGCCCTCCCTCTCACTTCTCTTGTCCCCTCTCTCTCCCTCTCTCCCTCTCTCGTCCCCTCTCTCCCCATCATCCCCTCTCTGCCCCCTCTCTCCCCCTCTCTCTCCCCTCTCTCTCTACCCCCATCGTCCACTCTTTCTCCCTCTCTCATCACCTCCCTCCCCCCTCATCCCCTCTGTCTCCCCCCATCGTCCCCTCTCTCTTCCTCATCGTCCCCTCTCTCTCCCCGATCGTCCCTTCTCTCTCACCCCCGCCCCCATCTCTCCCCTCTCGTCCCCTCTCTCCCTCTCTCCTCCCCATCTCTCCCTCCCCTCTCTCTCCCTCTCTCGTCCCCTCCCTCTCCACACTCGTCCTCTCTCTCCCCCTCTTGTCCCATCTCTCTTACCCTCTCTCTCTCCCATCTCTCCCCCTCTCACCCCCTCCCTATCGTCCCCTTTCTCTCTTCTCGTCCCCTGTCTCCCCTCCTCACTTCCCCTAGCACCCTCTCATAATCTCTCTCCCCCTGTCTCTTCCCCTCTCTCTCCCTCTCTCGTCCCCTCTCTCCCCCATCTCGTCCGCTACCTCCCCCCTCTCGTCCCCACTCTTTCCCCCTCTCTCTCCCTTTCTCGTCCCCTCTCTCACCCCCCATCGTCCCCTCTCTCTCCCCATCGACCCTCTCTCTCCTCTCGCCCTATCTCTCCCCATCGTCCCCTCTTTTCCCCCATCGTCTCCTCTCTCTCCGTCTCTCTCCCCCTCTCTCCCCCCATCGTCCCCATCTCTCCCCCCATCGTCCCATCTCTCTCCCCCTCTCTCTCCCCATCGTCCCATCTCTCTCCCCCTCTCATTACCTCTCTCTGTCACACTATCTGCCTGTCTCCCTCAGCTCCCCTCCCTCTCTTGCCTCTTCTGTCTCTCTCGTGCCCCTCTCTTTCATCCCTCTGTCTCTCGTTCGCCTCCCCTCTCTTGTGCTGTCCCTCTCTCTCCCACTCTCTCTCTGTCCCTCTCTGTCGCCCTCCCACTCCCGCATCCTCTCTCTTACTCTTCCTACATCTCTCTTCCCCTTCCTCACTCCCTCTTGCGCCCTCTCCCTCTCTCACGCTCTCTCTCTCCCTCTCTCTTGGTCCCCTCTCTCGCTCTTCTCTCTCTCTCTCTCTCTCTCCCGCTCGCTCGCTCGTGCTCTGTCTGTCTGTCTCTCTCTCTTCCTCTCTCTCAGTCCTCCCTCCCTCTCTCACCTCTTCTCTCTCACTCTTACTCTATCTCTCTCTATGTCTGTCTGTTGCTCTCTCTCTCTCTCCCTATCTCTCTCAGTCCTCCCACCCTCACCTCCTCTCTCTCTCGCACCCCTCTCTCTCATTCCTCTGTCTTTAACTTGCCCCCATCTCTCGCTCTGCCCTCCTGTCTCTTGCTCTCCCCGTCTCTGTTTCTCGCTTTCCCTCTCTCACTTGCTCGTGCTCTCTCTCCGTATTCCTTTCCACCCTCGCACTCTCTCCCTTCTCTCTCCCTCTCTCTCTCTCTCTACCACTCGTTCTCTCCCCCTCGCTCTCTCTCTGTCTCCCCTCTTTCGCCCCTCTCTTGCTCTCTTTCGCTCACTCTCTCCCTGTCTCCCTGTCTCCCTCCCTCGCTCTCTCCTCTCTCTTGCTCTCTCACTCTCTCTCGTATCTGCCCCCTCTTTCCCTCTCTCTTGCACCTTTCTCCCTCTCTCTTGTTCTCCCTCGTTCTCTTTCTCTCTCGTTCTCTTTCTCTCTCGTTTTCTCTCTCTCTCTCGTTCTCTCTCTCGTTCTCCCTCTCTCGCTTTCTCCCTCTCTCTCTTTATCCCTCTGTCTATCATCCCCCCCTCCCTCTCTCTCTCGCACCTGTCTTTATTTGGTCCCTCTGTCTGTCTCTCTCTCTCACCACTGTCTTCCTCATTCACTCTTGCCTCATCACTCTCGCACCCTCTCTTCCTCTCTCACCCCTCTTTCTATGTCTCTGTCTGTCTCTCTCTCTGTGTCTCGTATGGCCTTCCCTCCGTCTCTCGCCTCCTCTCTCTTTGTCATCTCTCTACCTATCACTTTCCCCATCTCTCCATCTCGCTCTCCCCTATCTCTCGCTCCCTCTCCCTCTCTCGCGGCCTCTCCCTCTCACTCCTCCCTCTTTCTCTGCAGCCCTCTCTCTCTATCCCGCCCCTTCTCTCTCTCTCTATCAAGCCTCTCTCTCTCGACCATCTCTCTCCCTCTCTCTCTCGCACTCTCTCTCGTATCTACCCCCTCTGTCCGTCCATCTTGACCTCTCTCTCTAGCCCCCTCTTTCTCTCGTTGTCTCTCTCGTGCACACTCCCTCCCTCTTACTCACCTCCTTTCTTCATCTCTGCGACTCTTTGTCTCTTTATTGTGACTCTCCCTGTCGCCATCTCTCACTCCCCTCTATCACTCTTGCCCTCTCTCTCTCTCTCGACACATCCCTCCCTCCTTTGCGCTCTCATCCCATCTCACTCTCTCTCTCGCACCCTCTCTTCCTCTCTCAACCCCGTCGCATTCTCTCATCTCTCTCTCTTTCTCGCTCTCCCTCTCTCTCTGTCTCTCTCGACCCTCCCCCCCACTCCCGCCTCCTCTTTCTCTCTATCCCCCTCTCTCTCTGTCTCTCTCTATCTCTCTCTTTCATGCCCCCTCTCTCTCATCTCTGTCACACGCTAGTCGCCTCTCTCTCACTCTCCCCATCTCTCTCACAAACTCTCTCCCTCATTCCCGCTCTCTCATCCCCTCTCTCTCGCTCTAGCAACCTCTTCTCCTCTGTCACCCCTCTCCCTGTCGCTCTGTCTCGCCCGTCTCTCGTTCTCTCACCCCCCTCTATCTTTCTCTTGCCCATTATCTCCCTCTCTCGGTCACCCATTTTCTCCCTCCCTCCCTATCGCTCTGCCTCGTCCACTCTTGCTCCCTCACGCTCGCTCTCATCCTCTCTCTCTCTCTCCTGCCCCCTTCTCTCTCGACGACCCCCCATACACTCCTCTCTCCTTCTTGCCCTTGATCTCTCCCACCATTTCTCTCTCTCGCCCTCGCTCTGTCTATCGTCCATCTCTCTCTCTCTCCCTTTCTCTGTTGCCCCCCCAACCCTCTCTCAGTCTCACACTTTCTCTCGCCCACTCTCTCTCGCGACCCTCACTCTCATTATCTACTCCTGTGTATCTCTCTTTCTCTTCCTCACTTATCTCTCTCTTGCCCCCCTCTCTCCCTGCCCCTCACTCTCTCTTCACCTTCTCACACTCTCGATCCCGCTTCCTCGGTGTCTCTCTCTCCCCACCTCCTTCCGTTTCTCTTCGGCTGAATCTCTCTCCCTCTCTCCCTGTCTATCTTACACACACTGTCTCCCTGGTCCTTCCCTTCCCCTCTGACCCAGAGACTGGGGAATTGGTGGTGAGGCTGCGTGTGCGATGGTGAGGATGGGATATGGGAGGAGGAGGGAGATGTGGAAGAGATGCAATTGCAGGAGGGAGACAGAGGCGGCAGGAGAGAGGGAGTGAGGGGGAGAGGGAGAGCGAAGAATGGAGGCAGGTGGAGAAACCAGTTTTGGGTGTGTGTGAGTGAGAGAGGGGGATGAGGGAGAGTGAAGAGGAGAGGTGGTGGAAGAGAGAGAGGGAGAGAATTGAGGAGGAAGAGTGGGGGAGAGGAAATGGGGAGGCCAGGTTGGAGTGGGGAGTCAGAGGGAGTTAAACCAGCTCCTGAGCTCAGGGCGCGGTGGCCTTCCCTTCCCTGAGAACCAGGACTTGTGGCTGAGTCCGTCTCTCTCCAGCTCAGCTTCTCCAACACAAAGACACACAACAACATCGGTCACTCTGCTGCTCGGCACGTTTTAATGAACATTTTTATTGTTTACAAATGGAAGTGATGGATACAGTCAGTGGGATGGTGCCTTTTCTCACCGGCTCCTGAGTTGTGAGAAACATTGAAATGTTTCCCTGTAACCCCCCTGTGGGATAAGGATGGACAAACCAGCGCTACCCTCAGTCTGTTACCATAGCGACAGGCTGCTCCATCGCTGAAACACTGAACTGAAATGAGAAAATCCTGGATGGATTGATTAAAAAGGGAATTTGATGGATGGATGGATTTGGGTGAAGGGATATTTCAGCACATTCTTCAGCTGCTGCCTGAACTTAGTCTGGGTCACGGCATAAATCGCGGTGTTTGTGCAGCAACTGAGGAGCTGCAGCATGAAGCCCAATTCCCGCACAAAGTCATCGAGAGACAGATGGGTATCCACAATAAACCACATCCGGTACCATATAGAATACAGCATTAACATTGACCATAACAGGATGAAATTGGCCGAGATCACAAACAGTAAAATGATGGATTTTTTTCGGTTTCTCATTTCAGTGTCAGACTGAGCGTCCCCATTGGTGTGAGTGCGGAGTCTCCTGCGGGCTCTGCTGGTCACTAAAATGTGTCTGACGGTGAGAACATTGAGCAGCAGAATCAGGAGAAATGGGACACACGGGGTTAGAATGTGGTGGAGGGACTCGATTGTGCCCCAGACACTGGAGAATGCAACAACGTTTGTTACATAACAAAACCAGGGATTGTTCACCAGCCAATACCGAGCCGTGAGCATAAAATACCAGGAAATGTTCTTTAAACAGCTCAGCACAGTCACTGCTCCCAGAACCACAGCCGCCGTTTTCTCACTGCAGTATTTACTTTTCAGCTTCTGGCAACAAATGGCCACAAACCGATCAAAGGTGAAAATGACGGTGAACCAGACAGAGCAGTCAGTGGCTGCATAAAGCAGGACGGCGTGGATATTACACACGGGGACGGAGTACAGGAAATAAAACTGTTCCCGATAAACAATGGGAATGTGTCTCAGGATCAGGTCGAGGATAATGACCAGTAGATCCGCCGCTGCCATGGCCCCCAGGTAACGTCTGACACATGGAGACAATCCACAATCTTTATAAAGCAGGACGTAGATGGTCACTACGTTAACTGTGAGGAAGGAAAACAAACCCATTATCCATCAGCCTGGAGGCAAAGGGACCCGTTTGATCGGGGACCCAGTGAGATTTTCAAATGTGTCCCTGTATTCAGGGATTTATTAAAATAATTGGCGATGGAATAACAAATGGGAAGATCTGAATTACTGACAAAAAAAGTGACATAAACCACAAGAAACCCTCCCTCCCCAAACACACAGAGACACATCCATAAGGACAGATGGTTTCTAGAACATTCCCACACACTCGATCACTCGAGAGCAGACACAGGTCACTCCTTCCCAGTTCCTAATACGGAGGGTGGAAACGTTGCTGTCCTGAAGGATTCTCTCCCAGTTTCCTGAAGACAAACAGAGTTTGGGAATTCCTGTATTTTGGTCTAAATTGTGGTCGATCCTGTGTCGTGAAGAAATGTAAACGCAGGGAAAACGTATTCCCCCCTTTAACTGCCTGAGGGGCCTTCGGAACAGTGTCTCCTTCTCCCTGGAACGGGATCTCTTCCCTCGGGATATTATCGTTTGTTCAATTCACTGACGTCCGGCCGTTCACAAACAATGTCAGGGACAGAACGTTCCGGGGAATGTCAGTTATAGAATGTTGGGGATGGAACGTTCCAGGGAATGTCAGTTATAGAATGTCGGGGACGGAACTTTCCGGGGAATGTCAGTTATGGAATGTCGGGGACAGAACGTTCCGGGGAATGTCAGTTATAGAATGTCGGGGACGGAACGTTCCGGGGAATGTCAGTTATGGAATGTCGGGGACAGAACGTTCCGGGGAATGTCACTTATAGAATATCGGGGACAGAACGTTCCGGGGAATGTCAGTTATAGAATGTCAGGGACAGAACGTTCCGGGGAATGTCAGTTATAGAATGTTGGGGGCAGGACGTTCCGGGGAACTCCTTGACCTATCCATCACCTTTCCCCCCCCCCTACCCACCCCACCAACATGATGTACTGTGCCTGGACACACTGTAACATTAATGGGGTGAGAGACGGAGGGTCCAATCACAGGGATGGGAACTAAAGCCATCGCCAGATCAGCTGAAAGGATTAGATATTCCACATTCTCAACCCACTTCCCAGAACCAGCCCAGACCCCATACACCCAGAGGGGATATCTGTTTACCGTGGAACACTGTGCAGACCAGGCCAGTGTCCTGCTCAGTACAACCCAGCAATCTGTCCAGATTCATCCATTGCACTGGTCAATACAATCCAGCGATCTGTCCAGAGTGGAACACTGCGCAGATCAGATCAGGGCATTGGTCTAAAAACCCAGACCATATATTTGTCCAGGGCAGTGAGCTGTGCAGATCACAGCAGTGCGTTATCTATAAAACTCAACCAGATAGTCTGACCACCACAGCGACCTGCGCAGTAATCACCCGTGAATTAATCTACAAGCCAGGAGCAGTGACCCTTCCAGCATGTAGGACTGTGTACCCCACCCCAGTACATTGATCTGTAACCCTGGAGCAGTTACCCTCCCAGCATGTAGAGCTGTGTACATCACACCAGTGAATTGATCTGTAACCCTGGAGCAGTTACCCTCCCAGCATGTAGAGCTGTGTACATCACACCAGTGCATTGCTCAGTAACACTGTGATAAATCACTGCCCAGCGTGGGGAAACGTGCAGCCCATGCTGGAAGTGACGGGATGTGCAGCTCCCACCCATTTACAGCTCCCTATCTCCATTGTGCCCTGACAAGGGGGTGCTGTGGGTGTGAACATCACTGCCACAGAGAGGTGGCGGGGGTATCAGTTTAAATATCACCACATGGGAGGGGTTGGGGTAGAGACAGACAGGGGGAGACTGAGAGACAGTGTCATGGAATGATGTGTTCCCAGATTACAGAATGCTGAAATGTAGACACTTGGATAGCATCCTGTAACATGAGACAGGCTTCCCAGGAAAGTTGGGAAAAAATGATATTGGTGTGAGGTCAGCTGCTGTGTGGTTTTGAAATTACGTTTATGTAATGTTAATAAGTGTCTTTTTGAAACAGTATATTGCTGTAGAGTTGGAGTAGGGTAATAAGCAATTAAGAGAAATGAGGTCTCCGAGTTGTGAATAGTTGATGTAAAATGTTCAGTTTCAGAGTTAAAAAAATAAATTGGTGTTTTTATTTAAACAGTGGAATTTGGGAGTTCTCTGTCCCTCATATTTTAACAGTTTACAAGGCAAATTGAGCATTTGTTTATGTTTAGTTTAAATTACCAGATGAGCTCAATGTTGTGTCCTAACAATTGCTGTGTGTGTATCTGTGTGTCTCTGTGTGGGGCAGGTCTGACAGTCTCTGTGGTGCTTAAAGTGATGCAATGTCACCCTCTGCTGACCTCCCCACGCCACTGCACAGACATTGGCAGAGGGTGAATACCAACAGGGATTCATTCAGAGAGGGCGAGGGAGAGGGCAGCTGCTCACAGCACCATCCAAGCTGATGTCTTTTCCATGGACTAATCTAAATGTCCTTTAAATGTTGTAACTGTCCCCGCTTTCACCACTTCCTCTGGAAGTTCATTCCACACCCAAGCCAGATTCTGTCTAACATAATCACCTCTCATGACTTTTGTAAATCTTTTTCCTTGCACCTTAATTATCCCTCAGTTTTGAATCCCCAACTCTAGGGAAAAGACATCAGCCCTTCAGCTTATCTGTACCCCTCATTATTTTATAAACCTGTGTAAAGTTACCGCAGAATCTCATATTCTTCAGTGAAAAAAGATCCAGCCTCTCCTTATAGCTCACTCCCTCCTCTCCCAGCAACATCCAGGTTAATCTCTTCTGAACCCTCTCCAGCTTAATAATATCAAGGTCAGTAATATCAAAGTGAATTGTCAATGTATTTTCTAAGGTACGGGGAGACCAAAACTAGAGGATATGGTCTTAAAGTGAGAGGGGAAATATTAAAGTGACATAAGGGGCAGCTTTTTCACCCAGAGGGTGGTGTGCCTATGGAATGAGCGGGCAGGATGACCAGACTGGACACAGTATTCCAGAAGAGGTCTCACCAATGTCCTGTACAACCACAACATGACGTCCCAATTCCGATACTCAAAGGTCTGACCGATGAAGACAAGTGTGTTAAACACCTTCTTAAACACACTATCTATATGAGATGCAAATTTTAAAGAATTATACCTGAGGGCCTAGGTCTCTGTTCTACAACATTGCCAAAGGCTCTACTTTTAATTGTATTGGTCCTGCTCTTGTTTGATTTACCAAATACAATTAAAACTCCATCTGCTACCCCTCAGCCCAGTGTGTGGTATTACTGCCACCTCCCCCTCCCCCTTCAATTTTAAAATGCCCATCCCTCTCCAGGATGCTTGCACACTCCGGCCTTGATTTTCACAAAGACCCTGAGCTTGGTTTGCCTTGTGTGGTTAGAGGGAGGAGGGACAGATTGCTGACACAGTCAGTGGGGAGGAGAGGCTGGACAGTAATCACCGGCCAGGAAGAGGGGAGTCGCACGTTAGAGTTGGGTAAGAGTGATCGGTGTTGTGGGACCAGAAATTAAGCTCTTCCTTCGTCTCTGCTGTTCAGTAATAAATATCCATTTGAGACCCTTCATTGGGCAGAGTGTGGCTGCAGGATTTCTTTCCCTAATATTGCAGACTACAGATAATAGCGATTAAAGATGTTCATAGTTAATTTCGATGGCACAGCACAAACACTCAACATCCTACAATTGAGACAAATATCTTGCATTTGCTTAACAATACAAAGTGTTTTTTGTAGTTCAGTAATGGTAACCTGATTGTAATAAATCCACACCGAGCTGAAAGTGGGCATAAAATATAACCCAAAATCTGGGTATGGTAGTGTAGTGGGTAGTGTACCTGCCTCTGAGCCAGAACTCTGGATTTGATTCCAATTCCTGAACTTGTGTGGTAGCATTCCTAGCTCTGGACTAGAAGGCCTGGATTTAAGTCCTGCCTATTGCAGAGGTATGTCACAGCATGTCAAAACAGGCTGATGAGCAAACACACAGGAGAATACTGTTACAGCTTTATGGGTATTGACAGTGTCCCTACCTCTGGGCACAAAGGTCTGGGTGTAAAGCCCACAGATGTGTCTCATAATACATCTGAACAAACTGATTAAAATGGATTTAAAATTGTGACTTGATGGAGAAGGAAGAGGTGTCAGTATTGCAATTTCAGAATTTAGGCCCAGGATGACTGAAAGTCCAGTTATTCGTGTTGATTGAAGTCACATTTCGCAGCAGTAAAGATTTATAAAATCGGAACGGTCCTGGATAGGGTGAGTAGTCAGGGTTTTACCCCAGTTTGGGGCGTCCAAAACTAGAGGGCATTGTTTGAAAGTGAGAGGGGAAAAGTTTGATGAGACCTAAAGGGCACCTTTTCACACAGAGAGTGGTGTGTGTATGGAATGAGCTGCCAGAGGAAGTGGTGGAGGCTGGTACAACTTTACAGATTACTTACAGTATGGAAACCGGCCCTTCGGCCCAACAAGTCCACACCGCCCCGCCGAAGCGCACCCACCAATATCCATTCCCCTACATTTACCCCTGTACCGAACACTACAGGCAATTTAGCACGGCCAATTCATCTAACCTGCACATTTTTGGACTGTGGGAGGAAACCAGAGCACCCGGAGGAAATCCACGCAGACACGGGGAGAATGTGCAAACTCCACACTGACAGTCGCCTGAGGCGGGAATTGAACCCAGGTCTCTGGCGCTGTGAGGCAGCAGTGCTAACCACTGTGCCACCGTGCCGCCCACCAACTGCAGCATGTAAAAGGTATCTGGGTACTGACAGACTTGCCGAGCTTTACCAGCAATTTCTGTATTTGTTAAAAAAATGCATTCATTTTAACACAGGTATTCTCAATACATTAAATATTTTATTTTTTTCATGACGCAGGGCAATGTAAACATATTTCAAATTGACCGAGACCATTTTCTGTTAAGGATATGGCTCTGTGTATGACAGTAGCAATGATGCACCTACATGGAACAGGGAATATGATGGAGACATAGTTCGACAATGTACAAGGAGACCTCACATGGGGTCCAGTTTGGGAAAGGATGATATTTTTATGTGATTCAACTCAGAGAGGGAGAAAATGCAATCCTCCTGAGAAGGAACGGCCTATTGCACTCTCCCTCCTTCAGTGTCCCTCACCACAGCAATGTGTGCGAGCTAAAACAAACTCTACAGTCATCATTACCGTTCTTATTTTTATAGAATCCCTGCAGTGTTGAAACAGGCCCTTCGGCCCAACAAATCCATACCAACCTTCCCAACCCATTCCCCTATATTTGCCCCTGACTAATGCGCCTAACCTAGAATTCCCTGAACACTACAGACAATTTAGCATGACCAATCTACCAAACCTACACAGTTTGAGCTGTGGTAGGAAACTGGATCACCCATGAGAAGCTCACACAGGAAATTGGAGAATGTGCAAGCTCCACACCGACAGTCACCCAAGGCTGGAATCGAACCCAAGTCCCTGGTGCTGTGAGGCAGCAGTGCTAACCACCGTACTACCCATTGGGTGCTCCCTGACCATAATTCATTGGAATCTACTCACTGCCTAAAGCAAAGGGAATTCAGCCAAATCTAACTCTCCCAGGATGGAATCCCATTGCTAGCAGCTGTGTGAGTACAATATCTTCAGAAGCAGAAAAATGTTTTAGACAACCTCAATTTTTACTTTTGTCATGAGTTCCATTAATATCTGGACAAAGTTCTTTCAAATTAAAATTGCAGAAATTTTGTTAATCTGTGTGTGTGTATGCATGTGTTTGTGTTTGTGTGTGCGTTTGTGTGTTTGTGTGTGTGTGTGTTTAGAAAGGGAAGTACTAGACCATAAGACCATAAGACCATAAGACATAGGAGCGGATGTAAGGCCATTCGGCCCATCGAGTCCACTCCGCCATTCAATCATGGCTGATGGGCATTTGAACTCCACTTACCCGCATTCTCCCCGTAGCCCTTTATTCCTTGTGACATCAAGAATTTATCAATCTCTGCCTTGAAGACATTTAGCGTCCCGGCCTCCACTGCACTCTGCGGCAATGAATTCCACAGGCCCACCACTCTCTGGCTGAAGAAATGTCTCCGCATTCCTGTTCTGAATCGACCCCCTCTAATTCTAAGGCTGTGTTCACGGGTCCTAGTTTCCTCGCCTAGCGGAAACAATTTCCTAGCGTCCACCCTCTCCAAGCTATTGATTATATATTTGCAATACTCAAACAGTTTGCCATTCATCTTTCCATCATAGTTTGAGTAACATTGCCCTGGATCATAAACGTGTTGTTTTAGCAGATTAAAGTAACTAGCCTGACTTGTTCCTAAAACTGACCCTGACCCAGTGTGAGACCGATATCAACGGCCATCTCACCAACCTGGTTATATTTAACATTTGTTGTGAGCAGTGGAAGAGTGGGACTAGAAAAGGAAACAGTGACCCAAAAAGCCGGGGAACTATAGACGGGTGAGCCTGATGTCAGTGGTGGGTAAGTTGTTGGAGGGGATTCTGAGGGATAGCATTTACATACATTTGAGAAGGCAAGGGCTGATCGGGGTAGACAACATGGCTTTCTGCATGGGAAATCATGTCTCATTAAATCGGTTGAGTTTTTTGAAGAGGTGACAAAGAAGATTGATGAAGGCAGTTTGGTAGATATTGTCTATATGGACCTCAGCAAGGTGTTCATTTAAAGAACAAAGAGCAAAGAAAATGTACAGCCCAGGAACAGGCTCTTCAGCCCTCCAAGCCTGAGCCGATCCAAATGTACTGTCTAAATCTGTCGGTCAATTCCTAAGCATCTGTATCCCTCTGCTCCCCACCTACTCATGCAGCTTTCCAGACTCTTCTTAAATGAATCTACCGTGTCTGCCTCTACCACCTCTGCTAGCAACACGTTCGAAATGTCCACCACCCTCTGTGTGAAGTACTTACCGTGTGTATCCCCCTTAAACTTTCCACCTCTCATCTTGAATGCACGACCTCTCGTTACTGAATCCTTCACCCTGGGAAAAAGCCCCTCTCTATCTACCCTGTCTATACCCTTCATGATTTTGTAAACCTCAATCAAGTCCCCCCTCAATCTCTTTTTTACCCAGTGAGAATAAACCTAACCTACTCAGCCCCTCTTCATAGCAAGTATTTCATTCTGATTGGTAGACAAATGAGTAAGGTTCGGTCACATGGGATAGAGAGGAAGCTAGTCACAATTGGCTTGAAGGAAGAGGGGTATTTTTCAGACTGGAGGCTTGTGAGCAGCAGTGTGCTGTAAGAATCAGTACTGACTTCACTGCATTTCATCATTTATGTAAAGGATTTAGATGTGAATATTGGGCCATTGTTACTAAGTTTACAGATGACATCAGAAAGGCAGTGTAGTAGATTATCTCAGAGTACAACAAGACCACAATTAGATGGGACAAAAGGGCAAAGAGTGACAGATTAAGTTTAATTTAGATAAATACGAGGTTTTGTATTTTGTGAATGCAATCCAGGGCAGGAATTATACACTTGATGGTAAGGTCCTGGGGCGTGTTGTGAAACAAAGAGATAGGGCTGCAGGTACATTGTTCCTTGAAAGTGAAGTCGCAGGTAGACAGTGTGGTGCTGAACACATTTGGCACATCTCCCTTAATCAGTCAGAGCATTGAGTATAGGGGTTGTGATGGCATGTTGCATCTGTACAGGATGTTGGTGAGGCCACTTTAAAAATACTGCATGCAACTCGGTTTTCTACAGAAATGATTTAGACACAGATGTTCCAGAACTGGAGGTTTGAGCTGTAGGGAGAGGTTGATTAGGGTGAGGTGTTTCTCCCTGGAGTGTCAGAGGTTGAGGGGTGACATTATAGAGATTTATAAAATCATCAGGGGCATAGATATTCTGAACAGCCACGTTCTGCTCCCCAGTGTAGGGGAGACCAGAGCAAGAGAGCATAGGTTGAAGAGGAGAGGGCGAATGATTTAGAAGGGACCTGAAGGTAAACGTTACACACAGAGAGTGGTGTGTGTATGGAAAGTGCTGTCAGAGGAAGTGGTGAAGGCAGTTACAATCGCACATTTAAAATGTATCTGAAAGAGGAGGGATATTGGCCAAATGCTGGCAAATGGGACTGGATCAGGTTTGATATCTGATCGGAGTGAACAGGTTGGACTAACGGGTCTGTTTCCGTTCTGCATGACGCTCTGATTCTATAAAAAGGATGACGAATAATTCAGAAAGGACCTTTCAAGTGGGAATTCTCTTCACTGGAAGTTTAACGTGCCTCCATGCTCACATTGATTGAAAGCTGCATTAGGTAAATATTTGACAGAGAAGAGAGTCACGGATAATGGGATATAAAGAGCAAAGTGGAGCTGAGACCCCAACTTGATCAGCCACAATCTTAGTGTCTGGTGGAAAAGGCTCAAAGTATCTAATGACCCACTCCTGCTCTTCAGTCCCATTTCTCTGTATTCCATTCAGCCCATCAAACCTGCTAGACAGGAGCAGTTGGAGGCTACTTACTCCTATAACCTGGTGCACAGAAACAGAGGAGACTATTCAGCCTCTCAAGACTGTCACACACGATGTGAGGTGATTTGGGAAATGTAATTGGAAAACCCAGGCTGTTTATGAAAGAGGCTCCTCATCTCTCTTTACAGAGCTTCCCCTCTCTGCAACTTGTGCTCCATTTGTTGGTCATGTTGTAGACCCAGATTCACTGTGAATACAGCCCAAATACCTCATCCAGCGATAGCTCACAAAATCCTCTGGTCTCCCTGACTGCAATATGTAATAACATAACATTCATGAAAATAACACCCACTACCTTTCCAATAACAGAATGTGAGAACATCAGAAACAGGGGCAGGTCGTTCACTCCCCAAGCCTGCCTTGTCCTTCACTAAGATTGTGGCTGATCTGCTCTCGGTCTGAAATCCTCTTTAATGCCCAATTCCTCACAGCCATCACCTCTCTGACAGATCAATATCCATCTAACTCCTCTTCAAATAATTTCAGTCATCTCACTCCCCGAACACTCTTGAGAACAGAAATCCTGACATTGAATCCCACCTGTTTGATGAAAACACTTGCTGCTCCTATATCATGGTTTATTGATATGAACAAAAGAGGTTGAGACAAGGGTTCAGGTAAAGTGGACTCGCCCTGATATCAAGGCAGTGGTTGCCTTCTGTTGACATCAAGGAGCTTAACAAAACTGGACTTAATGGGAATCAGAGTAAACTCTCCAGTGTTTGGAGTCAAACATGGCACAAAGGAAGATGTTCATCATCTCAGTCCTGGGTCACCTCTGTGCGAGATCCTCAGGGTAGCTTCCTCTTCACGAACATCTTCAGCTGTTTCATCAATGTCCCCCGACCCCACCCTCACCAAAATAAGATCAGAAGTGGGGATGGTCACTGAAGATTCCACAATGTTCAGAACATTTTGTCCCCCCTCAGTTCCTGAACTGGTCTGTGTCCATGTGCAGCAAGACCCAGGCTCCATTGAGGGTTCTGCTGTTAACGTGTCAGTAACATTCATATAACTGCACTGCCTATTGCCACAGTAAAATAAGAGTTCATTCAGCACTTCACAGGAATATGAGGAAGTCATTCAGCCCATTGACACTATTGGAGAAGAACAGGGACAACCCATTCAGTGCCTCCAGCCTATTACTCAGGAAGAGAAGGAGTCTAGTGTGATGGGCCACACCAGAGCCCCTCGAAAATATTGGAAGGCAATAGCCTTGCTTCTAATGTTTTATTATTTTAAAGAAAATATAAAGGGTCTGTTCCAGATGCAATGTGACAGCATCAAGAGAAAATTAAGTGAGAGTAGCAGCCAGGAGACATTCCCTGAAGCTTCCAACTCTGTTGAGACCGCTATAGTTTTTGATGTTACTGAGAAACCAAAACCCAGAGATCTTAATCTGTGAGAGCTGGCCACACCCATTCAGTCTGCATTAAAATAAACCTAAGGCATGCCTCGCTGTTACTCAAGTGTCTTAACTAACCAGTTTGGTAACGATCGTTCAATCTCTCTCTTAAAAGAAACCAGGACAAAATAACCTCGTAAAGCTACAGCATCATCACACTTGTCAGTACATCGAGCTATCAAACAGGAACCAGGGGTAACCCAGTCAGACCCTTGGCCCTGTCCAATCGGACGAGGAAGAAGTCAATCAGCCCCTTGAGTCACTTATACATGAACAGTAGGAGGCCATTCCCACCTCAATACACTTACACGGGGGCAGAATGAGGTAATTGATGCTGATTCCTGATGAATGTCTTATTCATGCAACGTCGATTCTCCTGCTTCTCGGATGCTGCCTGACCTGCTGTGCTTTTCCAGCAATCGACGCTCTACTCTGATCCTGGATTAATGGTGCTGGAAGAGCACAGCAGTTCTGGTAGCATCAGAGGCGCAGTAAAATCGACGTTTCGGGCAAAAGCCCTTCGAGGAGGCAAACGTCTTCAAGGCAGGTATCCTTGCAAGAGGATTCGCAGTAGGGTTAAAATCAACTAGGTAAAAACAATGACTGCAGATGCTTGAAACTCAGATTTCCAGCATCGGCAGTCTTAAGTTTCTCCTAAATGATGCTCCAACATGATGAACAAGTGGAGCAGAGGCTTCACATACAGACTGTCCCACGTTGTTCCTCGTGGCTCCATTGCTTATGATACACACGTGGGACTAAAACGTGGTTTTCTAGTGGTGAGCAGAGAAGCTTCATGTCTTGTGTGAAGTCTGAAGAAGGCATCTTCCATCTCTGAGAAAACAGCCTGGTGTTCTTTATGCAGGGCGGAAGCTGGTGGGAATGGCTACCTGTTTCAGATCGAAGGTATTGTGGCTGCTGTTGGGAATTGTAAGCAACATGGCGTTCAGTACGGGCTCACATGCCGACTGCACAATAACGTGGGGAGAGTTAATTAAGGCATATAAACTATTAGGATAGTCACGTTAGACTGATGAATGGACTCTCTATGTTCAAATAATGCTGACTGTGTTCATGTTGACCTTGTCTAGTGCATGTCCTGTGCAGTGTAACCTGTATGCCTTACTCTGTCCAAGTCTATTTCCACCCTTTGATCTGTCTGGCTATGCTTACTATGATCTGCCTCCACTGCTCATAAATAAAGTGTTTCTCTGTACTGAGATACACGTGACAATATATCAAACCAATTAATCCTGTGTAAAGTATGGAATTTCTCTCCCTGTCAATGTCTCTTTTGGAAATAAGTGATCGCTGCCACTCCTCGTGTTTTAGCATCACCATTTCTTCGTCTCTCACAGTTCTACAGATTAAACACTCAGCAGCTTCACTCTATCCTCATGTTACCATCACCTGTGTCTATGGTAAGGAGATCATTCCTTACAAAGGAGATCAAATCTGTACAGAGTGCCTCAAATACTCTCTCAGCAAGGCTCTACAACTGCAGGAAAATGGCTTTACTTATTTACTCGAATCATCTTACAATGAAGGACAGCATACCATTGACTGCACCCATTACTTACACAGGGTTTGATTCGGCACAGTCAGCATAGACTTGTGAATGGGAGATCATGCTTCCCAAATTTGTTAGAGTTCTTTGATGAAGTGACAAGGAAGGTTGACGAGGACAGAGCGGTAGACGTAGTCTCTATGGATTTCAGTAACGCATTTGATAAGCTTCCACATGGCAGGCTGCTCAGGAAGGTTACATCGCGTGGAATGCTGGGGGAACTGGCCAATTGGATACACAGTTGGGTTGTTGGTAGGAAGCAGAGGATTCAGTGGAAGGATGCTTGTCAGACTGGAGGCTGGGTCTATCGCTGTTTGTTATCTATGATTATCTATGATTATCTGTGACTGCAGACACATAGACATGGGATAAAACTTTTCAATGATCTCTGAATCAGCCAACAAGACACTCTATTGTGTCAAATTGCTCTGAGGTCTTAAAGGATAAACCTGGACAGAAAACCTGACCCCAGCCTCAGTATCGGAAAAAGGGGACGGGAAACAGTCCTGTTGACACTGCAGAGACCTCCTTCCTAACATCTGAGAGCTTGTGACAACAATAGACGGTAGACAATAGACAAAAGGTGCAGGAGTAGGCCATTCTGCCTTTCGAGCCTGCACTGCCATACAATATGATCATGGCTGATTATTCCTAATCATTATCCTCTTCCTGCCTTATCTCCATAACCCTTGATTCCATTACCTTTGAGAGCTCTCTCCAACTCTTTCTTAAATGAATCCAGAGACTGGGCCTCCACTGCCCTCTGGGGCAGAGCATTCCACACAGCCACCACTCACTGGGTGAAGAAGTGTTTCCTCATCTCTGTCCTGAATGGTCTACCCCGTATTTTTAATCTGCGTCCTCTGATTCGGCACTCACCCATCAGCGGAAACATGTTTTCTGCTGCCAAAGTGTCCAATCCTGTCATAATCTTATATGTCTCAATCAGATCCCCTCTCAGTCTTCTAAACTCAAGGGTATACAAGTCTAGTCGCTCCAGTGTTTCAGTGTCAGGTATTCCCACCATTCCAGGAATTGACATCGTGAATCAACGCTGCACTCCCTCAATAGCCAGAATGTCTTTCCTCAAATTTGGAGACCAGAACTGCACACAGTACTCCAGGTGTGGTCTCACCAGGGCCTACAGCTGCAGAAGAACCTCTTTGCTTCTATACTCAATCCCTCTTGTTATGAAGGCCAGCATGCTATTAGCCTTCTTCACTACCTGCTATACCTGCATGCTTACCTTCATTGACTGGTGTACAAGAACACCCAGATCTCTCTGTACTGCCCCTTCACCTAAATTGATTCCATTGACGGAGTAATCTACCTTCCTGTTCTTGCCACCAGAGTGGATAACCATACACTTATCACATTAAACTGCAATTGCCATCCATCTGCCCACTCACCTAACTTGTCCAGGTCACCCTGTAATCACCAACATCCTCATCACATTTCACCCTGCCACCCAGCTTTGTATCATCAGCAAATTTGCTAATGTTATTGCTGATACCATCTTCTATATCATTAACATATATTGTAAAAAGCTGCAGTCCCTGCAAGGATCCCTGCGGTATCCCACTGGTCAATGCCTGCCATTCCGAAATGGAGCCATTTATCACTACTGTTTGTTTCCTATCAGCCAACCAATTTTCAATCTAAGTTAGTACTTTGCCCCCAATACCATGCGCCCTAATTTTGCTCACTTACCTCCTATGTGGGGCTATATCAAAAGCTTTCTGAAAGACTCGGTGGTACAGTGGTTAGCACTGCTGCCTCACAGCGCCTGAGACCCGGGTTCAATTCCCGCCTCTGGCGACTGTCTGTGTGGAGATTGCGAATTCTCCCCGTGTCTGTGTGGGCTTCCTCCGGGTGCTCCGGTTTCCTCCCACAGTCCAAAGATGTGCAGGTCAGGTGAATTGGCCATGACAAATTGCCCGTAGTGTTAGGTAAGGGGTAAATGTAGGGGTATGGGTGGGTTGCGCTTCAAAGGGTCGGTGTGGACTTGTTGGGCCGAAGGGCCTGTTTCCACACTGTAACGTAATCTAAAAAAAAAGTCCAGGTGCACTACATCTACTGGATCTCCCTCATCCATCTTCAGAGTTACATCCTCCAGAAGATTAGTCAAGCATGATTTCCCCTTCATAATCCATGCTGACTCTGACCTATCCTGTTACTACTATCCAGATGTACCGTAATTTCATCCTTAATAATAGACTCCAGCATCTTTCCCACCACTGAGGTCAGACTAACTGGTCTATAATTTCCTGCTTTCTCTCTCCCACTTTTCTTAAAAAGTGGTATAACATTGGCCACCCTCCAATCCGCAGGAACTGACGCCGAATCTATCGAACTCTGGAAAATAATCACCAACACATCCACGATTTCCCGAGCCACCTCCTTCAGTACCCTGGCATGTAGACCATCAGGCCCCGGAGACTTATCAACCTTCAGACCTAACAGTTTCTCCAACACCAAATCCTGGCAAATATAAATTCCCTTAAGTTCAGGTCCTTCAGCCACTGTTACCTCAGGGAGATTGCTTGTGTCTTCCCCAGTGAACACAGATCTGAAGTACCCATTTAATTCTTCTGCCATTTCTTTGTTCCAAGTAATATATTCCCCTGTTTCTGTCTTCAAGGGACCAATTTTTGTCCTAACCATTTTTTTGCCTTGCACATACCTAAAAAAGCTTTTACTATCCTCCTTTATATTATTGGCCAGTTTACCTTCGTACCTCATTGTTTCTCTGCTTATTTCCTTCTTAGTAATCCTCTGTTGTTCTTTAAAAGCTTCCCAATCCTCCGTTTTCCCACTTATCTTTGCTATATTATACTTTTTATTTTTTAACTTTATATGTTTCTTAACATCCCTCGTCAACCACGGCCGCCCATGGTCTACATCCCAGGGTACTGAAGGAGGTGGCTCGGGAAATCCTGGATGCGTTGGTGATTATTTTCCAGAGTTCGATAGATTCGGCATCAGTTCCTGCGGATTGGAGGGTGGCCAATGTTATTAAGAAAAGTGGGAGAGAGAAAACAGGAAATTATAGACCGGTTAGTCTGACCTCAGTGTTGGGAAAGATGTTGGAGTCAATTATTAAGGATGAAATTACGGCACATCTGGATAGTAGTAACAGGATAGGTCAGAGTCAGCATGGATTTATGAAGGGGATCTTTCTTCATTTTAGGAATGAACTGATCCTGCAACTTCTGCATTATACACAGAAATATCCGCCATTGTTCCTCCACGGTCATCCCTGCTATTTATTGCCAGCTCCTCCCTCATAGCTCCATAATTCCCTTTATTCAACAGAAATGCTGTCACTTCCGACTGTACCCTCTCCCTTTCAACATTTACAGAGCTTTCCCACAGACTATACAGAAGCATCAGGAATGGAGTAGGCCATACAACACATTGAGCCTTCCTCATTATCGTTCCTGTTCAAACATCTCCACAATGCACTTATCCCACACAATGAATATATCCGTTAATGTGATTAACCTTGGGAAGCTATAAAATAGGAAGTGCAATAGTCCCTTTGGTCCATCGAGTTTGCTACCCAATTCAATATAATGATGGCTTGACCTTTATTTCCACACCGTTCTCCTGCTCGCCCACCATTCCTTGTCTGTCTATAAATCCTTATTTATATTCAATGTCCTGGCTTCCAGGTTTGAGTGCATTCCCCAGGTTCACCAGTCGCTGAGTGCAGACATTTATTCTCATCTCATTACAGAATGGCCTGTCTGTACCTAATAATGTGGCCCCTTGTTTTAGACACCATAGCCTGGGGAATTATCATCGCTGCTTCCAATCCGTCTCACCCTGTCAGAGCTTTATATATCTCACTGAGATCTCCATCCATTTTCCTAAACCCCATGGAATACAGGCCCAGTCGCCCCAAACTCTGCTCCCACAACAAGCCTGTCATCACAATGATCAGTCTGGTTATCCTTCGCTGCTCTCCCTCAATGTCAGGTTTGTCCTTTATGAAGGTACAGAGACCAAACCCGCACACAATACTGCACAGTGTTTTAGATGGGGAGTCACCAAGGCCCTGTATAACTGCAGTACGACACCCTTACTCCTGGACCCAAATCCCTTTGGAATTAAGGTCAGCACACCACTGATCTTCCTAACTGCTTTCTTTCCTGCAATATTGCTTTCAGTGACTGGTGTACAGGGAGATCCAGATACTTTGCAATGTTACAGCTCCCCACTTTGTGGGTCTATGTACCCTGGTCAGCGTGCCAATGCCATTCCCAGTATTGACTTCTGGCTTCAGAACTCACTGTGCTGCAGGGACCCCGGCGGGCTGCGAAGAAGGAAACAACAAAAAGGAAACATATGTCCCTTTGTATATCAACATGTTTCAAACAATCCCTTTTCAAACGATAGGCTTCCAATCTATTGTTCCCAACAAAGGGCACACCGTCACCTCTACCCACATTGCTCTCCATCTTCCACGTATTTGCCCATTCACTCCACTTGTCTTAGTCGCCTTGAAGCTTTTTTACAGCCTCCTCACCCACTCACAATCCAACATCCTTTAGTTCTGTCAGCAGGTTGGGATCTATTGCATTTGATTCCCACAACCAAATGTTTGATGAGTACTGTGAACAGTTGGGGCCTGAGTACCGATCTCTATGATATCCCAGCAACCTTCTTCTGTTATTTTATTAAAATAATATTTATTTCCTCAATCTAGGTGTGATTGGCTGTCCCTGGTTGCCCCTTGAGAAGGTGGTGGTGAGCTGCCTTGTTGAACCGCTGCAGACCACTGTGGATTCAGTGACAGTAACACCAATGAATGCCAAGCAGCAGTGGTTAGATTGTATTTTAGTGGTGATGGTCACGGTGTGGCATTTGTGTGGCGTGAATATTACTTGCCACTTGTTAGCCTGGATACTGTCCAGATCTTGTCGCATTTGGACATGGCCTGCTTCAGTATCTGAGGAGCCACAAACATTGCTGAACATTGTACAATCATTAGTGAATATCCCCACTTCTTACCTTATAATAGAGGCAAGGCCATTGATGAAGAAGCCCTG
Source organism: Chiloscyllium plagiosum (assembly GCF_037043375.1). Classification (NCBI taxonomy): domain Eukaryota; kingdom Metazoa; phylum Chordata; class Chondrichthyes; order Orectolobiformes; family Hemiscylliidae; genus Chiloscyllium; species Chiloscyllium plagiosum. The sequence goes on from NW_028270156.1 coordinate 114,359,336, forward strand.
AAGATGTATGGGCCTAGGTCACTGCCCGAGCAACTCCTACAGACTTGTCCTGGAGCTGGGTTGACTGGCCTTTATCAACCATAACCATCTTCCTACGTGTCAGGTATGATTCTAACCAGCGGGGAGTTTGCCTCTGATACCCATTGATTCCAGTTTTGTTAAGGCCCCTGATACCACACTTGGTAGAATGCAGCCTCGTTTTAAAGGGCTGTCACTCTCACCCTACCTCTGGAATTCAGCTCTTCTGTCCATGTTTTAATCAAGGTACTGAGATCAGGAGCTGAGTGGCCCTGGTGGAGCCCAAACTGGGTGTCATTGACCCGGTTATTGCTGAGCAGGTGCTGCTAAAAAGCACTGACACCTTCCACCACTTTACTCATGATCGAGAGTAGACTGATGGGGTGGTAACTGACCGGATTGGATTTGTTCTGCTTTTTATGCATGGGAGATATTTGGGGTAATTTTCGATGTAATTGGGGAAATGTCGTTGTTATAACAGTATTGGAACAGCTTAGCTAGGGCGGTGACAAGGGCTGGAGAACAACTTTTCAGTACTATTGCCAGAATGTTGTCAGGGTATGTACCCTCTGGGGTATCCAGTGTCTCCAACTGAATCTGGATATCGCATGGAGTGAACCAAATTGGCTGATGACTGGTAACTGAATTCCTGAGGACCATTGGAGGAGGATGAGATGGGTCATCCACTCAGCACTTCTGACTGAAGATTGTTGCGAATGCATGAACGTTATCTTTTGTACTGATGTGCTGGGCTCTTCCATCATTAAGGATAGGGATCTCCTCCTCCAATGACTTGTTTAATTGTCCATAACTATTCTCAACTAGAAGTAGAAGGACTGCAGAGCTTAGATCTGATCCGTTGCTTGTGGGGTCACTTAGCTCTGTCTATCACTTATTGATTATGCTGTTTGGCATACAGGTAGTCCTGGTTCGTGGCTTCACCAGGCTGACACCTCATTTTCAGGTATGCCCGGTGCTGCTCCTGCCCTCCTGCACAATCCATTGAATCGAGGTTGATCCTCTGACTTGATGGTAATTGTTGTGAGGGGGATATGCCAGGCCATGAGGTTATGCGGGAGTACAATTCTGCTGCTATTGATGACCCACAACACCTTATGGAAACCCAGACTTGAGCTGCTAGATCTGTTCTAATCTGTCCTATTTAGCACCGTGATAGTACCACCGAAAATGGTGGAGGTTATTCTCAATGTGAAGATGTGACTTTGTCTCCACAATGACTATGCGGTGGTCACTCTTACCCGATACATCATGGACAGATACTTCTGCAACTGTCAGATTAATAAGGCTGTGGTCAAATATGGCTTATCCGTATTGATGGTTCCTTTAGCACCTGCCGCAGACCAAGTCGAGAAGTTATATCCTTTCGGACCCAACCAGCTCGATCAGTAATGCTGCTGCTGAACCACTCTTTTTGTGGACATTGACATCCCCCACCCAGAGTACATTTTGTGCCTTTGCCACCCTCAGTGCTTCCTTTAAGTGTAGGTCAGCATGGAGGAGTACTGATTCATCAGTTGAGAGAGGCTGGTACATGGTAAACAGCAGGAGGTTTCCTTTCCCATGTGTAAACTAACGCCATGAGACTTCATGGGATACAGAGACACTGTTGAGGACTCCCAGAGCAATTCCCTTCCAACTGTATCCCACTGTGCCACCACTTCTGCTGTGTCTGTCCTGCTGGTGAAACAGGAGATATCCAGAGAAGGTGATGGGGTGTCTGGGACATGGTCATACTCACAGAATCATACCTTAAAGACAATGTCAGGCTGTTGCTTCACAAGTCTGTTTATTTCTATTCACTGTTTCCTGCCAGCTGTCCCATTCTAGAAGCATGTCCATATATTCGCCCCAATCCACTAAGATTTGATTTTGCAAACTGGGCTTGGAGCTTTACCAAAATCCACGTGTTTTATCTCCATTGCTTCTCTTTCATTTGTCTCCCAATCAGTTTCTCAAACATAATTCCCATTTTACAAATCTATGTTAGTGTTGTATATGACGATTACTTTCAGTCCCAATAATTTCTCCCAAACCATTTACTTACTATGTTCTATGTTCCATGTACTATTTCGTTTTCCCACACCAGACTTAGTTTTCCTGGTATTGTCAGAAAGTTCTGTGAAGACAGAACTGAAGTAGTGGATTCATAGTTCTGCCATTTCCCTGTTTCCTATTCTCCATTCTCTAGTTTCAAACTAGAAGGAACCCACACTATTTTTTTCAAACATCTCACATTGACATAATTTGACAAGCTATAACAGTTCACTCTTATAACCTTTGTGAACATTATCTTCAGAAACCTATCAATTCCTATCTTAAGCTGCTCAGCTCCACATCATACACGCACAGGAACATAGTCTCTGTACCAACAGAAATGCAGCACGATCTATATTAGTCCCACTTTCCAACACCAGGCACATAGCCTTGAATGTTATGACACTTCCAAGCACACTTAACGGTCGAGAGATTAGCCGCGATAACTCCCCTCTCAGGAAGTACATTCCAGACCTCAACACACTCTGGGTGAAAAAAAAGTAATCTTTAAATCCTCTCTGAATGTCAAACCCTTCACTTTAAGGTGTGCTCCCTTGTTCTTGGCCCTCTGTCTTAAAGGAACAGCTACTGTCTATCCACCCTGTCCATGCCCCTTGTTAACTTATCCTTCTGAATCACATCCCCCGCAGCCTCCTCTGCTCCAAAGTAAACAACCCGAGCTTATCCAGCATTTCTCCATAGCTGATATGCTCCTTCCCAGGGAACATCCTGGTGAATCTCCTCTGCAAGCCCCTCCAGTACAATCACATCCTTCCTGTAATGAGGCTCCCAGAATGACATACAGTACTCCATCATGGACTAAACCAAGCCCTGTATAGCACTTATAATCTACTCCCTGATTAATAAAAGCTTCACCCAAGGTTCAATTCTTAACTTGTCCATTACCCTGTTCAGTCACATTCAGGGATGTGTGGAGAAACACCCTCTGAGCTCCCTAGTGTGCTGCCACTCGGTGTGTACACTCCATGTCTGGTTCCTCCTTCCAAAGTACATCACCTCATATTTATCAGGATCACATTCCATCTTCCATTGATCTGCCCATCTGATCATTCCACTCGAATCTTCCTGTAAAATCGGAACTTCCTCCTCACTGCCAACCACACGGCCAATCTTTATGTCAAACACAAACTTACTTATCACAACTCCCACCCCTCCACCCACCAACAGCCCCCCCCCCCCCCCCCCCCCCCCCGCCCCTCCAGATTCACATCTATACCATTTATGAATGCTACAAACAATAAGGGACACAGCACTGATCCCTGTGGTACACCAGGGGACACTGGTCTCCAGTCACACAAACAGCCTTCTCCCACCACCCTCTGCCTCCTGACACTAAGACAATTTTCGTTGTAACTTGTCAAGTTATCTTTGATACTGTGAGATTTTACTTTATTTTTCTCAGTTTCCAATGTGGAACTTTGTCAAAGATCTTGCTGCAAAACTAAATAAGCGACCTCCTTAAACTAATTCAATCAAATTCATTAGGTGTGACTTCACTCTGATAAAGTCATGATGATTATGTCTGATCAAACCTTGCGACTCTGATTGGAGTTGGATTTTCTCCTTCTCTATTTTCTCCAGTAGTTTCCCTAACAATGATCTAATACTCGCTCGTCCATAGTTACCTTGGCAAATCTCTACCACCCTTACTGTGAAGTGGAATCATATTAGCAGCTCTCCAGTCCTCTGGCAACTCCCCTATGGTCAGAATACAATTAAAGACTCCTCCCTTGACTCCAACAGTATCCAGACCTGCAGATTGGTCGAATTTTATATCAGACAGAGCCTCAAACCCCTGCTCGTATTTTACATGAATCTCTTCAAGAGCTTTCCAGTCCATCTTCTCGAATTCTGTGCCTGCATTCTGTTTCTCCCAAGTAAAACAGCTGTGATGTTTACATGTAACAATCTATCAATGTTCTCCGGGTTGACGCACTGATTGCCCCTTTGGTTTCTAATGGACACTAACTGTTTGCTGATTATTCTGTTCTACTTGTCCGTGTAGAATACCGTGGGATTCTCCCTAATCTTGCCTACTTGCACTTCTCCATGTCCCTCTGTTATTCAGTCCCCTCTATGTTTCTAAGTTTCTAAGTTTCACTACAATCACCTCTCATCTTTTGAAACTCGAGACCACAGGCTGAGTTTCCCCATCAGACAATCTTGCCATTTTATGGATTAGTCTGGAAAATATCTTTTGCAGTTCCTCTGTAGTCAGTTACTCTATCTTAGATTGGGACTCCAAACGGTACACAATACTCTAAGTTTAGTCTCAGCAACTCTATATGCAGCTGGTGCACGACATCTTCTATATTGCAATTACATACACATGAATGTTAACCTAATTTTTCGTTTCCTATTTGCATGCGTTCTTCCCAATTCCTTTCACTTTAACTTTTCTTATGAAGGTAGTGGGAGAGTTCTTAAAAAAAGATCCTCCTGAATATCCAACCATACGTTATCCATTAGCTCCTCTTTGCGTACGTCCACAAGGATCATCTTCAAACCGTTCCAAAAAATGTTTGCCACTTATGATTTTAGTTTCATCGATGCATGATCATCCTCCCCAGTTTTCCCATTACATAGAACATAGAAGAATACAGCGCAGTACAGGCCCTTTGGCCCTCGATGTTGCGCCGATCCAAGCCCACCTAACCTATACTAACCCACTATCCTCCATATTACTATCCAATGCCCGCTTAAATGCCCATAAAGAGGGAGAGTCCACCACTGCTGCTGGCAGGGCATTCCATGAACTTACGACTCGCTGAGTGAAGAACCTACCCCTAACTTCAGTCCTATATCTACCCCCCCTTAATTTAAAGCTATGCCCCCTTGTAATACCCGACTCCATACGCGGGAAAAGGTTCACACTGTCAACCCTATCTAACCCCCTAATCATCTTGTACACCTCAATCAAGTCACCCCTAAACCTTCTTTTCTCTAATGAAAACAGCCCCAAGTGTCTCAGTCTATCCTCATACGATCTTCCTTCCATACCAGGCAACATCCTGGTAAACCTCCTCTGCACCCGTTCCAGTGCCTCCACATCCTTCCTATAGTATGGCGACCAAAACTGCACACAATATTCCAGATGCGGCCGCACCAGAGTTTTATACAACTGCATCATGACCTCAGGACTCCGGAACTCAATTCCTCTACCAATAAAAGCCAGTACGCCATATGCCTTCCTCACCGCACTATTTACCTGGGTGGCAACTTTCAGAGATCTGTGTACATGGACACCAAGATCCCTCTGCTCATCCACACTACCAAGTATCCGACCATTAGCCCAGTACCCCATCTTTTTGTTATTCTTCCCAAAGTGAATCACCTCACATTTAGCTACATTGAATTCCATTTGCCACCTTTCTGCCCAGCTCTGCAGCTTCTCTATATCCTGCTGTAACCTGCCACATCCTTCCTCACTGTCAACAACTCCTCCGACTTTCGTATCATCCGCAAACTGGCTCACCCAACCTTCTAACCCCTCTTCCAGGTCATTTATAAAAATGACAAACAGCAATGGTCCCAAAACAGATCCTTGCGGAACACCGCTAGTGACGGCACTCCATGAAGAAACTTTGCCATCAACTACTACCCTCTGTCTTCTTCCATCCAGCCAATTCCTAATCCAAACCTCCAACTCACCCTCAATGCCATATCTCCGTATTTTCTGCAGTAGCCTACCATGGGGAACCTTATCAAACGCCTTACTAAAATCCATATATATCACATCTACCGCTTTCCCCTCATCAACCTCCTTCGTCACCTTTTCAAAGAATTCAATAAGGTTTGTGAGGCACGACCTGCCCTTCACAAAACCATGCTGACTATCCTTGATCTCATTATTCCTATCCAGATGTGCATAAATCCTATCCCTTACAATTCTCTCTAAGACTTTGCCCACAACAGAAGTGAGACTCACCGGCCTCTTGTTACTAGGGTTATCCCGACTCCCCTTTTTGAACAAGGGAACCACATTTGCTTTCCTCCAGTCTTCTGGCACTACTCCTGTAGACAAAGAGGACATAAAAATCAAGGCCAATGGCTCCGCAATCTCCTCCCTTGCTTCCCAGAGAATCCTAGGATAAATGCCATCAGGCCCAGGGGACTTATCTATTTTCACCTTTTCCAGGATTTCCAACACCTCTTCTCTACATACCTCAAAGCCATCCATTCTACTTATTTGTGACTCAGTATTCACATCGACGACAATGCCCTGTTCCTGAGTAAATACTGAAGAAAAGTATTCATTCAGTGTCTCCCCAATCTCTTCCGCCTCCACACGCAACTTCCCACTACTATCCTTGACTGGACCTATTCCTACCCTAGTCATTCTTTTATTCCTAACATACCTATAGAAAGCCTTAGGGTTTTCCCTAATCCTACCGACTAAGGACCTTTCATGTCCCCTCCTTGCTGCTCTTAGCTCTCTCTTCAGGTCCTTCCTGGCTACCCTATAACTCTCAATCGCCCCAATTGAACCTTCACGTCTCATCTTGAGATAGGCCGCCCTCTTCCATTTAACAAGGGATTCCAATTCCTTATTAAACCACGGCTCCCTCGCACGACCCTTTCCTCCCTGCCTGACAGGTACATAATTATCAAGGACACTCAATAGTTGCTCCTTGAACAAGCTCCACATATCATTTACACTCTTGCCTTGGAGTCTACTTTTCCAAGCCACACATCCTAAGTCATGCCTCACCGCATCATAATTTCCCTGACCCCAGCTATAACTCTTGCCCTGTAGTACACACTTATCCCTCTCCATCACGAGAGTAAAAATCACCGAATTATGGTCACTATCCCCAAAGTGCTCACCTACCTCTAATTCTAACACCTGGCCTGGTTCGTTACCCAGAACCAAATCCAGTATGGCCTCACCTCTTGTTGGCCTGTCTACATATTGTGTCAGGAAACTCTCCTGCACACATTGAACAAACACTGACCCATCTAACGAACTTGAGCTATAGCTTTCCCAATCAATATCAGGAAAGTTAAAGTCCCCCATAACCACCACCCTATTACTGTCACTCATCTCCTGAATCACCTTCCCTATCCTTTCTTCTACGTTTCTAGGACTATTGGGAGGCCTGTAAAAGACTCCTAACAGTGTGACCTCACCTTTCCTATTCCGAACCTCAGCCCAAACTACCTCAGATGGCAAGTCCTCATCCATCGTCCTTTCCACCACTGTAATACTATCTTTGACAAGCAATGCCACACCTCCCCCTCTTTTACCCCCACCTCTGACCCTACTAAAACATTTAAATCCTGGAACCTGCAACAGCCAATCCTGTCCCTGTTCTAGCCATGTCTCCGTAATTACCTTCTATATATCCACCAACACGTTCTTTGTAATTCAGCCCAAGAGACACCCGACCGCGGATTACAAGTTACTGATCTGTAGTTCACCACTCTCCATCTTCATCCATTCTGAAACTGTTGGATAATATTTATAACTTTTGCCATATCCAGATTGGCTAAATATCTTTCCAGAATGTATTGGAAAATAACGTGAAAATCTGAGATGCAATCAATACGTCTATTGCTGCTTCCTCTGAAATTCTTGTATGAAGTACATCTGATCTGTTGGATTTACAAATACTCAATCTAGGTTCCTTTTAAAAGATGGCCTCAACATTGATAAGAATGATCTTAGATTTTACTTACAGAAGTCCCATGGTCACTTGGTATTTCTGGGAAACTTTCTGGATATTCTGCCTTGAAGATAGACACAAAGAAACTGTTTCTTTCCACTGTGATTTCTCTATTCTCTTCAATAAATTACCCTGTCCGCATACCTACTGTTCCACATTTGACCTTTGTTTTTACTTTTGTTTCATTCACTGATGTATTTGTTTTTTAGCAGTCTTTTTTTTTTTAGCAGTCTTTATGTTTTTTTCTTTAGCAGTCTTTATGGTTTTCTTTTGTTTGCATGCTGTTTCGCTTTTTGATTTCCTTCTCAGTTTCTTGGTCATCCGTTGCTGGGTTCTACATTTCTCCGAATCCATTGGCTTACTACAACACTTGGCATTTTCCTAAGCTGCTTCCTTTAACCTAATAAGTACTTAAAGATGAGGCTGAAAGGTTTAGGTTGGAGAGGAGGTTGGACCAGATTGATGGGAAGGAAGATGAACACATAGGAAAGTTCAAAAGGGGGAGTGTGCTGAGTTGGAATATTGGAATGGGATAAGGTGGAGTTAGGGGAAATGGGGAAACTGGTGAAATCTCCATTAATCCCCTGTGGTTGGAGGGTCCCAAGGCAGAAGAGGAACCTTTCTTCATCCATGCTTCGGGTGGTTAGGGTTTGGCGATGGAGGAGGCCCAGGACTCTCATTTCCTTGGCAGAGTGGAAAGGAGAGTTAATGTGTTCAGCCACAAGGCGGTGGAGTTGGTCAATGTGGCTGTTCCAGCGATGGTCTCTGAAATGATCCACGTATGTCTCGCCAATGTAGAGAAGACCACACTGAGTTTAAAGGATGCAGTAGATGAGGCGTTCTGTCTCCCTTCATCACCTATCACTTTCAACCCCACCTTCATCTACCTCTCACATTCCTAGCTACCTGCCTCCTGCCACACCCCCTTCTCATTTATCGCTAAGCTCCCTTGACACAGAAGCCTCATTCCTGATAAAGGGTTATGCCCGAAACGTCAATGCTCCTGCTCCTATTACGCTGACTGACTGTGCTTTTCCAGCGCCACTGATCTCCAGCAGCTGCAGTGCGCACTTTCTCCTCACACCTTCAGGGCTTGCATGATTCAGATTTATAACAGTAACTTCAAATAAAACAAAAACTGCCGTGTACTCAAACAGCATAAAAGAAAAACAATGCATTGTGGTCACGGTTCCCAAAAGGTCCTTTACAGCAAAGTTTTCAATTAGCTTTTCTGATCATCCAACATCAATTTCTAAATAACCTGACCTCCAGCTCAGTGCTCGACAAAACATGCTCATGAAAGTGTTGTAGTAAGCCAATAGATTCTCCCAGCATTAGCATTCAGTTGGGTTAACACAGTTTAGATATAATGTAAACAGTACATTATTACTGCAGTAGCCACAAAGTTGTATATCTCATTTTCCTGTTTTATAACCTGCCCAACATTTGTATTGCAGCTTTCACTTTGATATATAACTCCCATCAATGTTTCCTTCTTCTTGCTGTTTTTACGCTCCACATTTCAAGATTCTGTAGAATCTGAGTGACGTGGAATTTGGGGAGATTAATGGTAGAGATCATCTCGCGACATCATTTATGATCTTCTTAAGCATCATTGTGACATTTTCTCCAGATCTCCTGTTATGCTGGTGAAGTAGAGAAGGACAATGATCATTCAACAATGCTCTGTATTTCCCCCAGAGAGCTGAGACTGCTCTAACCTGGGTGAGAACCTAACAGCAGGGTGGTAAAGTATTGCTGCTGCTGTACAGGATCTTAGTGAGATCACATCTGGAGTAGTGTGTACAGATTTGGTCTCTTCAATGAAGAAAGGATGTTGTTATATTGGAAACAGCTCAGAGATGGTCCCCTCAACTGATTCCTGAAATGAAGGTGCTAACTTATAACAAAAGGATTATCAGGTTGATCCAATAGCCATTCGAGTTTATAAAAATGAAAGAAGATCATATTTCAACATAGATGACAGGAAGGAGTCAACAACTGAAGAGAATTACACAGATAATGGAGGAATCCATTCCGTTATTCAGCCTCTTACACACGACCAACAGAAGGATATTCAGGCCTTTGACCCTGTTCCACCAGAATAGGACGAGGCTGTTCAGCCCTTGGAGCCGAATGTATATTTACAGGAGGAGGCCATTCAGCCCCTCGAATCTATAACACTGGCCCCTGGGTAATCCATGCGGCACCAGTATCCTATTACACAGCAACAGAATCAGCCCATTCAGCCACCTCAAGTCCGTAACATAGGAACTGAAAGCGGTCACACTGTGACTGGAAATTTGTTACACTGGGATAACAGGAGGCCATTCAGACCCACCGAGTCTGTTGCAAGAGAATTGGATAAGGATAAAAATTATCTGAGACTTATTTCATGAGAAAGGAGGAGGTAATTCAGACACGTGACTGTTGTATGGGAACAAGAGAAGACCAATCAATCCCTCGGTTCCATTACTGGGATACATGAGGAGACCGTTCAGTATCTCCACCTGTTATGGAGAAATATGAGAAGACCCATCAGCCTCTCAAAATGTTACACAGCAACGGGAAAATTCCATAATCCCCCAACCCTCTAACGCATCAACAGGAGGTGGTCATTCTGGCCTTGGAGATGACAACATGGGAACGCCAGAATGACTTCAACCCATCGATTTTGTGCACTAGCAGGAGGATGGGTCCAGTCAGCCACACATACCACTCATGCAGCAATCGGAGCACATCTCTTCAAACCTTTTGCCCATCAAACAGGAATTCAAAGAAAACGTAAAGGTTTTAGAAAGGGAAGAACTTATAATAACTGCATACATTAGGGAGTAAAATGTAACAATAAAGTATTGTAATTTAAGGCAAATTATTAGAATCCATTGTTGTGGACATTTGCAAACGTAAACCACAATTCATCGGAGTCAACATGGTTTTACAAAGGATAAACCATGATTGAA